>NC_079157.1:9955000-10647501 GCF_947563725.1 Argiope bruennichi
CGATAGCTTAAAGTTTCCTTGACTGTTGATGGTATGTTCTGGCCTTTTCGTTTTTAATTTTTAATCTTAGTGCTATTTTTTGTTTTTATTGTTATTTTTGTTATTGTATTTTTACTTTGTAGTGGTTATTTTCTTCTAATTTGTTGTTTTGTATTTCTTTTCTGTTAAAATGGTATATCTCTTGAGCATAATTTCAGGGGATTTTCGGGTCACGAGGAATCATTATTAGACAAATGTCTGTATTTCCTCACAGAAAAAATCCCTTTCTTTGAATCCCTGCCTGAGGGTGACCCTTGAAAAAGTCTTCAGGCCGGATTCTTTTTTTATATTTTTTATAATTTTTTTGGTTTAATTTTTATTTGATTTTTTGTTTTTCCTATTAACTTGATTCTAATACTTTTGTATATATATATATATATATATATATATATATATATATATATATATATATATATATATATATATATATATATACACAGGATGGTTATAGTTAAATTTCCCCTATAAACAGCATGCTACAACGAAAATGCAACGGGTGAACGGATTGTAACGAAATACACAAAATGCGCTCATAAAGAAAAAAAAAAAAAAAAAAAAAAAAAAAAAAAAAATTAGTTCCAAAATGTCCACTAGAGGACACCTTTTACAAAAAACCTTAAATTTAACACAATAAACGCCCAAAACGGAATACAGAAACAATATTAACAATCCAGAACAAGAATTATGAGTAATAAAATGAAAAATCGAGAAACGTTAAAAACTCCATAACACTTCATGTGCGAAGCATCACAACTGATCAGTTACGATCTGCTGTTAAACTCACTGTCCTTCGACTTGAAGTTCTGCAGGTGATTGAGGATAGTCACTTGAAGCGCCTTTCTCTACATCGTCCTAGAAACGATTAACTGCTCATTTTGAGCAATTTCGTCCTAATCCGTTCTTGTATAAGCAAACTGAACTTTTGTTTTTCTCAAACAGCGTACTGTTATTTTTTCCTTACCTTTACTAATTGTTGTTCGATGACAGGGCGATCAGAAACTAATCAACAAATGTTAATATTGTTTCTGTATTCTGTTTTGATCGTTTATTGTGCTAAATTTAATGTTTTTTCCGGAAAAGGCGCCCTCTAGTCTTTTGGTACTAAAATTTTGGTACGAAATTTAGCGAGGGCATCTCGTATATAGTCTATACACCAAATTTCGTTGTAATCCGTTCACCCATTTGCGTTGTAGGATGCTGTTTATAGGGAAAGTTTAATTATAACCACCCGGTATATATATATATATATATATATATATATATATATATATATATATATATATATATATATATATAGAGAGAGAGAGAGAGAGAGAGAGATTAAAACGATACAGAAAAACATGAGTAACATTTCCAACGGTCCGTGCGAAGAGTTTATAATGAATCAGCATAAATATAAAATAATAAAAATTGCAGACCTCAGCTTGTTGATCTTTGTTACAACCAGCATAAAATAAAGTAAATAAAATGTGAAATTTACGATCCCATACTTAATATTTTTTATTTGTACTTAATTTTATTCACACAGCAGTAAATCAGTCACCACTTTAAACATAAGAAGAAAACCCTCTCTCTGCTACTTGAAACTAAAACAGAATTTCGGATTTGCATATCTAATAATGTAAGGGATATTTTCAAACCCTACTAAAAGTTACAAACGTCGCTGGATTATTTTATTATAAATGAATATGGGAGTCACTATTTCCTTATGTTATCTTCAAAAAAGGTACCATTTCAAAATGCTTCATTAGAGTTCAAGGTTTTTGTTTCAGGAATTCTGAATGTGTCAGATTTATCTTGAATGTTTTCAATCTTAAGAATGCTTGCCTGGTACTTTTTGAAAAAGTGGTTTCACAGATTGTTTTTCAGGTATTTGTTTTAAGATTCAGAATATTGCTTGTAGCTGACAGATAAAGAAAACTATTCAATATTTATCGCTTTTATACTATTTTATATTTATTCCCTATAAAATAGTTGGTAGTAGAAATTATAAATGCGAATCCAGGAATCGAAACTGGATTAATTAGAGACGGAAATAAGATCGAAATGTGTCCCATTAACCCACATAATTATCCTAAAAATCAGATTTAAATTTAAAAACAATAAAAAGAAAATAATTTACAAATATTTATTTTTTTACAAACATACACACAAGCACACACAAAACATTCTTTATAAAAACTTGGTGACATGTATGACAGCATACAAAAGTAAGAGCGGCTCAGAAAACTTTCTTCTTTTTACTTTATTTTCTTTATAATTATTTTTTATTCGAATCTTAACAAAGAATCAACTAATCTATCTGTATCTCTATTCCATGTTTATGGTCATTCCTTTAGTGTCCCATGAAGTTTATATGAAATAATGCTATGAAAAATATGTATGCATATAAAACGTTAACGTACATGGCGCAGAAATCGCTTACTTACTGTCGAATGGCAACAATCAAATATAAACCAATCACTCTATGAATGTTTCAGACTGCTTCGTTGAACGTTTTTACTGCTGTATTTAGTTCAATGCTTCGTTAATTAATGAAGCTACAAAATATCATTTTAGAAATGCTCTGAATAGGGCTCACCAAGAAACTTCAATTCGCTCTAAAGGAAATGAGATGCAAAAGAAATTTTAAAAAATAACCATCAAACAATGCTTAATCAAGAGTGGAAAGAAAGTTCAGTCATTGGTAGATAAATAATTGCTATGTCTTAGGGAAATTGATGACCGTAGCTATTACCTCACAAAAATGGTTTCTTCATTATCTTGAAACTCAAAAAATTACATTTTTACTGCTATCAGTTTCACTTCCCTGCTCTGGTTTCCTCGGTTTTAGTAATTTTTTAATGTAAAGTACAGTATGTATCATTTTTTAATGTTATGAAATTTAAACTCATCCATTAAATCATTCAATCGTGTGTTTTTGTCAATGTTAAAACTAAGATTTTTAAAAAATATTTTCTTTGGAACTAAATTCTAAGTAAGATCTTCATTCCTGCTTTTATTTTGTAGTATATAAGTTTCTAAGTTGCATGCGTTATAATTTATTTTGACAGACAACAAAATGAATTTTTTTAAAAAGAGGCATCTCTTTTTAAAAAAATTATTAATATTTAACAACCTAAAATGCCAATAATCTGGGCGAACAAGCTAGTTTTCAAAATCCCTCTATGGCTAACTCACCATATTTGCATTCAGTCATAGATTTTAAATTTTATGAACTTTAAAATAGTTAATTGAACGATTTTAATGCTTATTTAATCGTGTTTGTTTCAAATACGCAAGGGGGGGGGTAAAAGAATAAGTTTCGGTTATTCTTTGGGAAAATACCCCCGTGGAGCACCTCAGATTTGAGGATGAGAAGCTTCCGATATGGTGGTTGGTTCACCCCACCAGGGTGAGTACAGAAAAGGTGTGGTACAGCCCCTCCCATGGGAAGGGTTGGTTGTAACCGGTGATGTCGCTTAGGACTCAACTACAGTTTCCGCTGATGATGCCGCGGCGTTCATGTCAGTTCATTCAGATTTTGCAGTGTGCCTCAGGACGGATTGGAGTAATTAACTTGTGATTATTCCTTGAAAAACAATTATATTTATATGAATAATGAAACAACGTTAGAATACTGATCAGTTAAAAATGTATTTAAAAATTTGAAAAGAAAGTTGTCTTTATGAACGCCTTTTATTTAAAAAGTAATTTTATACCAAATTCGGTAGCTCCAAATCCAGTGATCTGCCCTGAAATGTGATGTCCTCAGTATTTAACACGTGCGATTGTGTGCTCACAGAAACTATGGTAGCACAAAATGGGACTGCATCTTGTGTTTAAGAAATTTAGAAAAGTTGGGGGGGGGGGAATCAGAAAATGGAAGTTTGTCTATTTCTGACATTAATAATAATTAAGGTTTAGTTGTTCAGATTTACGGTTACAGTGACACATTTCCCCACTGTTTATATATAATTTGGATGCGCGCGCTTACAGATATTTCAAACATTTCTGCAAATGACCAAACACCTTTTCTGTACCGATATTTCGAAAACAGTGACATTTTGCAAATGACCGAAGTTTGCACTATGTGAAGCGATTATAGGATATAATAAATTAATTACTATTATCTATGTTATAAGATATTTAAGATTATTATTGTTTATATAAATACGTTAGAAAAAGGAAATCTGTTCTTAAAATCTCTCTCTATATTTATATATAAAACGCTAACGTGTCACTTAAAACGAGCTGATTGCTAATTTTCGAATGCCAACAGTTAAATATAAACAAACCCTCATACGAATTTCAGACTGCTTCATTCATTGAACATTTTTACAGCTGTACTCAATCAAACGCTTCACTCGGCTAATCAATGGAGCTGCAAAATATCATTAGAAGAGTCCTGAAGATAGTTCGCCACATCACCAAAGAGGACATTCAGTCAGAGGAAAGAAGATATAAAAGAAATCAAGAAATAAGTTTCAAACAAAAAGTTCAATGTAGCTCAAAAATAGGCTTAATCGTTGTCAAATAAGTAATCGTCGTAAGACATGAGATGAATGTACGGTGTCTCGCCAATCCCATCGAAATCAAGCCAATCGTCCAAAAACTCTCTGAGAGTCTGCAATCCAAGGTGTATACCAGAAATGCTAACAAACGGCGTTTAAAGTAGCAATCAAAGATTGTTACGATTATATTTGGCGAGAAATAGCTTCAAAATTTTTCAATTTTGGCGCCCGTATGTTAATCTTAAATCTAGCCATAATCGCTATAACTTGCCTTCGGAAACTGACACTCATATCTTCCAAAACAGTTATAAAAAAATGTTGTTTTATCTTAAGACTAAAAGAAATTACCTTTCTAATGACGTAAATTTCATTTTTATACAATTTTTCATTTAACTTGAATAATATTTTTAATTTCATTTGATACACTATCAGAAACAATGATTTATGAGATTCAAGCATGTGCTTTTGCCAATCATTCAATCCATAGTAGGGTTTTAATTTCCGCTTTTATTTCGTAGTATATATGCTTTGCAAATTGCTGCGATTTAGTCTTATGAAATAATTAAGTGAAATGTTTTTTTAAGAAGCGCATCCCATGTTAATGATTTAACAATCTAATAAGTTAATAATCTGGGTGAAAAACTGATCGCTAAAGGCGGCTGGCTTTATAAAATCCTCGACATATCGTCATGGAAATATCATATAATGCTATAAAAAAGGAAAGAAAGAGAACCGATGAAAAAAATATGTAGTTAGTTCTTAAATGCCACGCGCAAACGTGACTGGAGAGTCACGTGAACTGAATCCATTCATTTCATATTGTTGTTTTCTTCGTATCAATATTTGTTTTCGGAAACGCTGTCAAATTTTGTGGCCTTCCCAATGGCTTCCCAATGACAATAACCTTAATCATCTAATTCTAGTCCCTGTATTGATTATCAATTCTTTTATGTATAATGCAACCAGTAAGGAATTAAAATTTCAATAAAAAAAGTGCCTTGTAAGTATAAATAAATAAATAAAGGATACTGGGTATCTTTCTAAAGGCAAAGATTAAACACCTCCAAAGAATATGATAATGATAAAACCCGTTAAGCACGTAGCCGTTCATTGGATACTTCCTTGGAGACCTACACCTGCGTCTTTAATCGATTTTATCAGTGTTATTGATACATTTGACAAATCACGTCAAGGCCAAAATTGAATCTGTTTGGAAATAGAAACCTTGAAGACACTATCGTGTCCTAATCATTTCTTATAAAATGATAAACGGAAAAGCAAATTTTAATAAAAAGATATCCATAAAAATATTTTGTATGTTTTTTAGATATTGAAATAAACAAGACCTTTGTTACACAAGGTAAAGTGGCTGTATAACCTTCTGTAGAATTTTAATTTTTTTTTTTTTTTCATCTTAAGCATATAAAATAAGATTATTGATATTTTAGAAGTGCACGTGTCCTTTCATAAATAAATTGAGCATTTTAATTGTGTTAATAATTTATTTTGAGTATGTAATTATTCTAAAATGTGTTTTTTTTTCTTTTCTGATACTCAATTCATTTATATAAAAATTTAATTAATTTTGATGCTTAATTTTGAAAATGAATTTGTGTAAGTAATAATATCACAGTTAAAATTCACATTATATTTATATTTAAAAAAATCATAGAGTAATGTCTTTGGTGATTAAAAGATTAATTGTGTTTTTTCACAAAAAGACGACAGTTAGATAAGTTTCCATAATTTTATATCTTTATTACTTTCTCGTATTTGAAGAACTTCAAGAGAAAGTATCATAATCGTCAAAAATTTCGAACTCCAGAGATTTTAACGGATCTCTACAATTTGGATCTCCCTGAATCTGAAAACAATATTTCTGAAATTGTGAGGTCATGGTGGCCTGGTTGTAAGGTCTCGGCTCATAAGCCGTAGTGTTTCAGGTTCGAAACCCGATTCCACCGAAGAACCGTGTTGTGAGCGGGTCTGTTGAACATTAAATCCGTCATGGCCAAACATCCTCTCGCTGGTGTGGTTTGTCGAGGGTAGTGCCAGCTCAGGTGTCGTCTCCATCATCCGACCGTTGTTTAAAATTACGATGGCCGTCCCAAAATAGCCTTAATGTTGCTTAACAACTGGACGTTAATATAATTGAACTCTGCATTTATGCTCGACTGTCTGTGAATACGATTACTCAAGATGGATGAAATTTGGTATATGAAATCAAATTTTGAATCAAATCCATTAAAAGAAAATTTGGTTTTTGGTTATCTGATATAACATGATAACTGAACATCGAAGAGAGTAAGAAGGATAGAATTACAAGCACAAATTTAACATCTAAAGTGGAGACTTATATCAAATTTGGAACCGAATCCGTCGTGGGGATTGTCGGTTTATCCGTCGGTTACTTACACAAGCTTATAAATACGATCATTAAAAATTGCAAACACATAAATATATGAAATTTGACATGTGATCTCTTTACTAAATTTTGGTTTCAATCGCAAAAAAACCCACATCCAAAATATGCATTCGGTTATCTGATATTTGTTTATCAACCACGCATCCCAGTGATTAATCGCCAAAAATCGCATGTTAATAAGCTCTTTTGTAATTATTACTTTCCAATAACGCTTACTCTCCAATACGGTTAATATTACAAGAAACTTTTATTAGAGAAGTCACATCACTGACTCTCCGACTCGCCCGAAGGAACACGGAAAAAGAACACTGAATGACCGGAGCGCCGCAACAAGAACATTGGCGGGAACTGTGATTGATTCCTAAAGGCCGTCACCGGCCACGGTACAATCCTTACCAGAAGGAAGTACGTCCCATCATCGATGGGAGAAGTCAGATCCCCCATCTTTTATGTATCCACCTGGATAGCAAGATCCAACCTTCATACCGGAAGCATCTCATCCTCATTTCGAGGTGCCCCCCGGGGGTTTACTTTTATTAGAGAATATGCGAGAAAATTTCAAGGAGACTCTCAAGTTGGTTTTCATTTATTAATACAAGTTATTTATTTTGACGCAAATTTTTTTATATTTAAGACACTGCGATTTCGAATTTCCACTTAGTTTTACTTACATTAACATCCTGCTTTAAAAGAACCACTAGGGTTATTTTAGGACGGATCTCGTAATTTTCAGCTGCAGCTAACGAGACCTGAGACAGCATCCAATCTCCATACTTCCCCACCACACCACACCACACCAGAGGGAGAGCATTTGGCCCCGATGGATTCAACGTGCACTAGAATCCGCTTACACAACGGGTCTTAGGTGGAGTCAGGTTTTGAACCTGGAATCCTAGGATCCCGAATATGACACCTTACCATCAGGCCACAGCGCCCTTTGAACTAATGCATTCACTTGCTTCTGTAGCCGACAGATGTCAAGCGCTTGAAGGATTTGTTCCCAAATTGCTTCTGAAGCCAACAGATGTCAAACGCTTGAAGGATTTGTTCCTAAATTTGATACGCATCCATACTTGCATGATAAAGTATGTAAAACTTTATTCATGTAAGTTTTTCGTTTCGTACCTATCGTGTTATAACCGGATAATGGATTTCGTTCAAAATTTGATAAAAATCTATAGAAATGTGTAGATGTATAGAAATGTATAGAATGTATGTATAGAAAAAACGGCATACTAATGTATAGAAAAAACGGTATACTAAATTTCAAAGAATGTTTTAACTTATTATGTTCGCAGCCAAATAAACACAATTCCAAAAATATTTATTTTTTTAGACCTCGAGGGTTCGTCAAAATATCGAATTCAAATTTTTTCGTAACGATTACAATACTTTCTCTTTCATTACTTCTAATTCCAAAAAGGTAAAACATGACGAAATTTTGGAATTATTTTTGTAATTGAATTTTATAAAGTGCTGAAATGCTCAAAATGTTGAAAAAAAATATATAAAAAAAACACCTTTTGATTTATTTAATCAATTTGCCCACTAATGATCTCGTGAACCTGTTGTTGTTGTTCTTATTGTCCCCTCAATAGGACAAGGTCGTTTTATCACCCAACTTGACCTTTGGTACTTACAAGAATTCCGAATCATCGAATATCCCGCGTTAACCGGATGAAGGCTGTGACATAACCGAACAAAGTGCTACTTTACGTGGAATTTCATTCTTCAAAGGTATCGCATCTAATCTTATCGTAGAAGCAGAATAACAAAAAATATTCTGGGAAATTTCCGCTTTGATCATCCATTACGTCAATGAATGAGAAATAAAAAAAGATCATCACGGTAAATATGAATGAAATCGCTAATTTCTGGGTTTAAAAGTCAATTGGATTTATTGACAATATAATGAAGTTCAATAACTGAACTTCAAATAGCGCAATTCAAAAACAAACTGCTTTAATAAAAAACAACACTTGAGATCTTATTATTACCAGGTGTTTGGAAATGTGTTATTTCCTTCAAATCCAAAGGTACTGTAAAAGTTTCAGTTTTTAAGTGCCAATGAACTTTCCGATGGTGAAATTTCTTATCCTTTAAAATCAAAACTAATCAGTTGACAAACGATATTTTTTATTAGAAAATCTGATTCCCTTAAAGTGGTAATGATTTTTAATACTTAAAAAAACATTGCTAGAAAAAGGATCTAATAAAAAGTGTCTCAAAATTAAGCAAGATTTAAATTTGTCATCATTTGTGCAGTAAAGTGTTGGCAACCCTATTAAAAAACCATTTGACAACTGATAGTTTAGCGTTAGTAAAAATGGAACATTGCACTAGGAAACAACGAGTTAACACAAGATTTGAATTAAATAAAAAAACATAGTTTTTTTTCTTTAAAATGTTATTTTTTTATTGAATCGTAAAGTACACAGAATAGGGTTATGTATGGAATATCTCATAGGGCAAATAGCCTCCACGGCTTTGCTGGCACATACACATTCTTTTGTCGAAATTTTCCATGGTCCTTTTGCATAAATATAGCTGTGTTTTGTTGATGCAGCGTTGAATTTTCACCTTCAATGCACGCGTGCTTGTGGGTTTGTTGACATAAACCTTTAATCCCATAAAAAGAAATCCAGTGGTTTTAAATCACATTTAGGTTACCAACGATTTAGGGAACCAGTTCTTCGAATTATTATCGAATTACGGTAGCCAGACTCTTTATTTTTGAAAAATTGTTCAACAATAATCCTAAACTATCAGCTGTCAAATTGTTTTTTAATAGGATTGCCAACACTTTATTGCACGAATAGGGGCAAATCGTGCGTTCATTTTGGGACGCCCTTTATATCTTGGTAAGAAGATTTGACAAATTTTCGCGGTTTATTAAAAACTTTGATGATCGGTTAAACAAATGCATTTTTAAAGTTAAAAGCCTTAAAATGTTGCCCTTTTTTTATTTTGTACTTGCAAAAACCTTTAGTTATATGTAGTAATTAAAACAAATTATAGAGTACTGCCATCTATTGGAGATGTTTAGCAATCAAAGGGCTAAAGAATTCAGGAAGTAAAACTAATATGCATTCCTAAAATATTTTTAATTTTAACTGTTCAATAAATTGTGCAAAGAGAGACATTTTTGTCAGGATTTTATTTAAATATAATAGAAAAGTTAAACAAAGAACATTTTTAGAACTACAAAATTTTCATGAATACATAAGTTTATTCGAATAAGGCATGTTATTGATCTTAATATGCATATCTCTCTTTCAAAGGGACTTATCAAAACTCAATTAATTAGAAAGATTCTAACAGATGAATTTGATTTTGGTTAAAATTAGAAATAAATAAGCTTTCAAATATATTAACGATTCTATACCCCAAGTTCGCAAACAATGGAATGTTCATTCACTAGAGCAGTGACGAACAAAATACTAAGGAACGAGCTAAAAAATTCAAGAAAAGTTAATATTCAATTTTAGAAAACATATGCGTTTAGCTAATAGAAATAAAATGTCATTCTTTTTCTTACCTATAAACAATCATAGTTTATTTTAAAATTGTTTAACATTTGGAAAAGGTATGAAATTTCATATTAAGGAGAACCGATTAAAATTGTTATGGAAATTTGTCTCACGATTTAAGAATCAGATTGTCTAATAAAAGTTGATTAATAACAATCCATAGTAAAATAATTATTTTCAGTAAAATAAAATAAATAAATGTGTTCATTTTTTTACATTAAAATAAATCATTTTGAAAAGAAAATTAAAAACCAGAAGCTACGGTCTCCCTCAAACTTTCTGGCATATTCTCCTCTAATGTATGTATAATGCCCCCTTTCTCCACGTAAATTTGGGGATATTCAGTGATGCCTTGCGCGGTATTGACAAGCAATAATTACGAAACATCGATCTTTGGCTGGAATGTGGCGTTTTTATTGAATATATCGCGCCAGTTTTGGCGATTAATCTGTCATGTGGTTAATACACATGTACCGAAAGTCAGATATATTTTGGACCCTTTTTACTACCAAATGGAAACAAAGTTACATGCAAATATCTTTTTTTATGTCGCTGAATATTTGAATTGTTGCAATGTTTACATGGATATTATAGTACAGATCAACTCTTTGAGAGATGTGATTCAAAAGCTTTTAAGATTTGGTATACCAAATTTCATGTATCCAACTCTTTACATTTTGTAGTTAACAATTTCATTTGAACTCCAATAATCAGACATATAGACTTCCTCTAAATAGATTTAATTCAAAATTTGATAGATATCCCCAATTTTGATTAAGTCCATATACTAAATTTCATCTATCTAGCCCAAAGTTTTTTTTTTTTTTTTGAATAATAAGCATTTTTGGAATTTTATTTATCACAGACAGGCAAATATAATTCCAAAAATGTATTTTCCGAACTGGAGGATGTTTGAAGCAAGGAGATTTTTCAAAATCTCGAGTTCGGATTCTTTAATGATTATAATACACTGGTGCGCAAAACTTATGCAACAATTCCTTTTTTTGCCATATCTCCACGAGAAATCATCTGAGAGACATGAAATTCAAAAATGACAGAAGCATTTTGTACTTAAACGATGATGAAAGCATAGTTACGCAAAAATGAATACAATGCATATAGTATGGAATAAAACAAAAAATAGGCTTTATTGGACTCAAAGTATCACTACACGTGATTTTCTGTCCAATAGGAAAAACAACAATTCCTGAGTATGGGGTATGCCCTCCCCTTACTGCAATGGTTGTTTTGCACCATCTTTCCGTACTTAGCACCAGATTGTCCAACAGTTCTTGAGGTAAGAGTGCCCATTCCTAGATTCCGGAGGGTATAATCGTGCCGCAAGGCGTCTTCCCAAAGCATCCCATATATGTTCTATGGGATTTAAATCAAGAGAGAATGCTGGCCAACCCATTCGGGTGATATCTTCACTTTCCAGTAGCTGCTGAACATCAGCTGTCCGGTATGGCCGTGCATTGTCATCCATAAAAACGAAGTCTGTTCCAATAGCACCTCCGAACAGGCGCACATGGAGAATAATCACATCCTTTTAATAGCGATCTCCGGTTACAGAACCACTGTCGAAAACGTGGAGTTCAGTCCACCCGTTCAGCAGAATGCCTCTCCAACGACAACTCTAGGGCCACCCTAGCGGTCTCTTTCCGTGATGTTACTGGGATGAAACCGTGTCCCGACCTCTCTCAAAATCAAGTTGCGTTGAAAATCCCTTCTGGCACTGAAACGACTCTCATCCGTAAAGAGGACACGACTCCATTGATGAGATGTCCAGGTTTATTGCTCCTGACACCACTCTCGCTACACTCTAAACAATGCCACAGATGGCCAAATTTCAAAGGGATGCGGCGTTCAGGACGGTGGGCGAATAAGCCGCTTCTGTGAAGGGGTCAGGCCACAGAAAACCGCGACACTTGTCACACTTTTGCTGTACACAGTTGCTGAGCAGTGACACTTGCTGACTGATATCGGGCTCTTTTTTCCTGCAGGACGATATATCGGTCATCCACTTCAATTGTTTTCATAGGGTGGCCACCACCAACCTTTCTTACAATTGTACCTACGGTTTGGAAGGCTTTTTAGCTCGCGAAACGACACTTCTGTTGATTCCGAACTTACATTGTTGCTTAAGTTTTGCACACCAGTGTACTTTTTCTTTGTGTTCTACATCTAGCTTTCTTCATTTTATAGTCACCGTGTCAACTTATATTCGAATAGAGAGATAGACAGACTTCCCCCGAATGGAATTTACATAAAATTTGATAGAAATCTACAAATTTGGTATAAAGACCATATACCAAATTTCATTCGTCTAGCTGAAAGCGGTTATGAGTTTTCTTTGTCACAGACAGATACACAATTTCCAAAAATATGCTTTTCGAATTCAGGGTGGTCTATAAAATAAAGATTCGTCAAAACTTCGAGTTCGAATTTTTTTGACGATTATAATACTTTTTCTATATTTCCTTATACGAGAAAATAAAAAAGGGCATTTCCAACACTCGATTATCTTGGCTTTTCGGAACGTTGTCTACGAACATTCTGAACACTTCCAGCCTACTTCAAATTTATCTCTAATTTGTATTATGAGAAGTGCAAGACAAATATCAGTGTGAATTTTTCTCCGAACTCGCCTTGACGTTTCTGTCGTGTTTCCCCACTTTCAGTGCCATTTTAACACAATCTTTTCTCATAAGTTGATCTAGATTGGAGTGTTATTTGTCAACCGTTAGAGCGTCGTAAAATGTCAAAAACGATACCAGCTATCGCCGTAACATTTATTTTGTGGAACACTGTATATCATTATTAATTGTATATCTCTTTAGTTTTTTTTTTTGTAAACCTAAAACAGTAAGCAATAAAAAATTATTTTTCAAAATAAAAGTATTAACAAAAACTGTCTAATCAAGAAAAAAAATCAATCGAAATTCCTTTTTCACATTTGCAAATGAAGAAAATCATTCGCTTCAATAGGCTGATATAAAAAGCATTAATATATAAACGAATTTAAAAACGTATTTTTTTTCACATTTAAATTTGTAAAATAAAAAATAAAACATTAAAGAAGATAAAACACACCTTTTTTTCAAATCTATGATATAGCTAGCTTATTCAGTTAAAATGTCCTGGTAAAAATGTTCTAGGAAAGAACAAGTACTTAATTCAATGCCATTTTTAATTTGAAATTTATTAAAATTATTTCAGAATTATTCGTAAAAAATATTCACCTGTTCTTTAAAATAAACGAAATATAATCTTTAATTTATCTTACAAGAATTAAATATTTCGAATTTTATAAGAATTTATAAACGATTTTATAAATTCTTATAAAATCGTTTGGTTTATTGGTGTTACCATATAGGGACATTTTAAATTAAGACGAGATATAATAATTCGAATTTTGTTTTATTATTTAAAGCAATAGATTTGAAAAAGATATTATTTCTTATTTAAATAAGAGAAACTTTTTTTTTTTTTTTTTTTTTTTTTTTGTAAATCGCTTATCTTTGAGAAGAAATTTAAAAGCTCTTATTTAAAAAATTATAAATTCTTTTTTTAAAAAAAGTTGATTTTGTTAGATCTTTGATCCATGAAAAGCTTCAACAATTTTTTTAAACTTTATCTTGTCTAGAGGTAAAAAAATAAAAATATATATAAAGAGAAAGAATTAACTCAGTACATAAAATATTCAAAATTCTAGGTATTATTAAGTTCATAATAATTCAGAACATGTAATAAGAATTAATAATTATCCCGCCATACGGAATCTGGAAACGGAACAATTTTATGTTTTGTCAAAAAATTTTTAAATGATAATTCTTTCTGCAAATTCAATAATAAGTTTTTAAAGTTTTTCAAATTTTAAATAATAATACAATTAATACCAAAAAATAAAATTTTGATATTTTCCGTAAAAATTTTGAAAATACATTAGTTTCAAAATAATTTTTGCACCACTTTGAAATCCAAAAAGAAACTAAAATAATAATAAGTAAAATGAAAAGTAATATTTTTGAATGATATTGATATAATTGCAATATATTTTTTTCCGTATATTAATAAATTCTTGAAAATAGTTTTCAGGACACAACATTTTATTATTGTTATAATAGCGCAAAAATCGTTTTCACAGGTAGCAGCAGATGTTTCTTTTGGATTTTTTATTTCCCTTATTCATAATTAAAATATGAAAGTTTGATTCATTTTTTTCCATATTCAATAAATTATGTTATTCTTTTTATGAACGTTTAAAAAATTTTTTTACTTTATTGGTAATTACAATTAAGATTTAACTTCAGAAGCAGACAATAAAAGAAGTAAAAAAAAACTTAAAATTTTCAAAAATTTGCTCATTTTTAAAAATTGTTACTCTTTCTTATAATAAATTTCATTGTATTTCTGTAAACTCGATAATGTGAACAAGCAAGACAGTGAAATCTCGATAATGCAGCGGCTAATATGAGCAAGACAGTTACATCTAGTCTATAATTTTGCCAAAATACTTGTTTCAAATGATAAGTTTTAATTTCCTTTTGTATTTCTTCTTAGTGAAAATGAGATTAATTTGAAATCAAATGTTCATTCTTAGAACAAAATAGAAAAACACATATTTGTGATTTATAATTTTCATATCATTAAATAGCTTGTTCGCAAAAAATAACTGACTTAACTTTCAACTTCTATAAGTACTAATCACAAATCTAGAACATTTTAGTTTTCATAACAAAAAAAAATAAATAAAAAATAAAATTAAATACATAAAAAAACACGATTATTGAATTAAAAAATATGTACTTCAGAAAGTTCAAAAAGATATCCAATATTCCAAAAAGAAATTTAAGATTTCATTTTAAAATACTTTGACAAGACATCCAAGCATTCTGTTTTGTTGCCATCTGATGAAATATTAAAATGTTGACAGATTGCACCGTCAAGATTATCTTTAACTTGAAATTTTTTTTTGTATATACAAACTACGATATACAAGACAGATAAAATTGATTAAAACTGCAGCTGTATGTGCTCAAAAGATTGCTAAGTAAACACACGAACAACCTTGCAACTGTCTCGTTTCTACCAAATCGGGGAGTTTAAGATTTCACAGATGCTCTACTATAAACTGAACAAGTAGCATATTTCCAAGAGCTAAAAAAAGTACTTATGGTCTCAAGGTTTTTCAATACCAGGTTAAACTAGCTGGTTAATTTTTGAATCTGAATTTTTTTTCACGAATATTGCTTTACGCCGCTTTTTATTTTATTTATTTTTTCTTAAAGTTTCATGTTGCAGTTAAAAGGAGAAAAATCGTTTGTTTATTTTATTCATATTGTTTATTTTATTCTTTAAAGCAGGTTTTCAGGATCAGTAAGATTTTTATATTTTTACATCCTTCCCTCAATTTCTCGGAAAAGCAAGAATCAACTTTATGCCAAATCTATCAAGCGGTTGATCGTTTTTCGGTCTGTACTTTCACATTCATATAAACGAAATAATTTAAAGGAAGAAAAAAACGAAAAGACAAATAACTGAAATTTATAAGATGTAATCTTGTGATTAACATTTTACGTTGAGTTAAAATTTGGTTTCAATAAGTCAGAAAAAAATGGCGTCCAAAACAAATATTCGAATTTCGGAAACTAGTGTATTAATCGCATGCCAACGATTAAACGCCAAATAAATCGACAAAGATCACACACAGATTTAGTAAAAATGCTAGATTCGCACCAAAGATCAGTATTTTTTTGACATTATTCGCCAATGTCATGGGAAGTATTGAGAATGAGTTTAATTCGTCAAAATAGGGGTGAGAGAAAAGATGCGAGGAGGGGATGTTTATATTTAACAATAAAGTAAATTCGGATTACTCGTGGACTGAATTAAAATAATACGATCATAAACGACACGATAATCACATATACGTGGGAAAAAAAACTGAACGAAAAAATATCTAAAAGAGCGGAAATAAAGGGCAAAGAATGTTGAAGAATTCGGGAAATGCGCTCATCCTTCCGCGTCTCACCCCTTAGTGAGATAGAATCATCGAAAAGTGGTCGTCTCAGGAAAATGAAATGAACAGTATTTGAGTTTTACCCAAGATTCTCAAATTTATGCAGCGGGTGGATATTTTCACCTTTATCAGAGAATATATGAGATAGTTTTGCGTGTGATCTTTCCAACTGGCTTAACTATTGTTTCCGTATGAATATGGACGGAGAAGCAGTTACATTTTCTATTGCCGAATATCATCTAAAATTTGATTAAAAAATTGAATTTTTATCAAACCCTTTGGGCAACACAAAGGCCGCGTACAATAAGAGGACTGAAATAAAGAGATTCATTAAAATCTCAAAAGACTAATTTATCACCGATTGCAATAATTTTTTGCTGCGCATTTCGCATAATCACAAAGAAAAGCGCTCTTTCTTAGAATCATTGGCTAAACTATTTTGTCTATCAGAATTTTTTTTATGTAACTTTGATTAAATGATGCTAAGTAATAACGCTTAAAATTTTACATCAATAAAGGTCAAAAGACATTGACACCGGCCCTTTTCCAAAAACAAAATTGTTTATTTTGCCTTTGACCTCCAAAAGGATCATGCACTTGAATAGACTGATCGCACTGATAATGAACAAACGATTTCGATATCAATTCATCATTTCAGTAGCTCAATATCAAGATTCGTATCTGATGATTCGCTATCAAAAACTGCGATTCTTTTGCAAAATAAATAGTGATTGCTCTTTTTTCAGTTCAAAATTTGAATAATAAATAGATCGTTCAGAGTTCACCAGTGGGAACTAGAAATAAAGGCTTCATGAGCAATCATTTCCAATAAGTAAATGGAAGTAATAAGTGACTCTATTTTCTGAGTGAGTTTCAACCAAATTTTCAATCAAAGGTTTGTTAACTTTTGAAATTTTAAGGCCATATAAATAAAAAACATAAATTCATGCATTCATTGAAGGATTTTGGTACAAAGAAAGCTTTTTTGTAAAAATATCCATTTAGTTATACATTTCAGTGCATTTTTACTTTCTCATGTACGAAGTATAGAGAAAATATTGCCATTATAAAAAAAATTCGAAGTCGAGATTTTGAAGATTCTCCCCATTTTAGATCCCCTCGGGTTACAAAAACTCATTTTTGTGCAGTACCCAAAAACATTTTGAGTCAGATGGCTGAAATGTAGGGTATGGAATTACAACCAAATTTGTAGATATCTCTCATCAATTCACAGGAAGTTTGCCTGCCTAGTTGTTCTGATATAAGTGAACTTGATACCTCTGTGGCAATTGCCTGAGAGAGGATCAAACCGTCGACGCTAGCGTCCGCAGCCGCGTAACATAACCACTAGACAAAAGTAATCACCGCTGTCCAGAGGCTGTTAACTGGCTTATGAAGCTAGCCCCACACCTCTAAAACGTTAAGAATTCGGTAAATAAAATTAGGTACACCGATTTAGCATCTGAAATGTATCTTATAAAATTTTGAACGAAATCTATGAAACGGTTGACTGTCTGTCGGTCTGTACTTTGACATGCATGTAAATGCTGTAAATAAGGAGTGAGCGCCTTGACTTAAATCAATGAACTTCGGTATGAAACCGTGGGATCACAACAGTAGTTTTGTGTCAAAGTTTAATGTCAGTCAGCCAGTAAAAATCCATTCAAAATACGTATACTCGCGTTAGATTCGATTAAAATACTCGATTCAAGCCAAAGATCTATATTTCTTAACTATTATCGCCAAAGTCAAACAAGGCATTTGTGACGAATTGATATGAGCGAGGACAGAACCTGGGACCTTGTGGTTCGCAGCCGAGTAACATGACCACAATACAAAAGCAATTGCTCGGGTAGTGTAGCTGTTGGTTTGCTGTGGGTAGATGGCGCCACAACAGCTGTACGAAGGTCGAAGGACCACGTCCGGGTCACCAATGTGGCGGATTGAGATGCGCGAAGATAAACCTGGGACTTTGTGGTTCGCAGTCCAGTAACATGACCACGATACAAAAGCAATTGCTCGGGTAGCGTAGCTATTAACTGGATTATAAAGCTATTCACTACACATCCCTGCCTTACCCAATCCCCCAATTCTAAGCATAGGAAGGAGAATAAAACCTTTATTAGAGAGGATGCGAGAAAGTTTCGGAGAGATCACTCCAATTGGTTCATTTAATCAACTTTTTAGTGATTTATTTCCTGTAGATTTCTTTTATTTTTGTAATTTTATAGAAATGAATGTTATTATTTATTTACAATGACTCATCATTAATCAGCATCGATTTAAATAATATCGAATATTGTAATGTCAAAATATTCGAAATGTAACTGATATGAACCGAAGTAATTATATTTCACAAAGTGTTTATATTTCTCTAATATTCATAAATAATAGAATTCATATTCTTTACGAATTAATTTATTTGGCTATTATTTTAATAATATCTTTTAATCTAATTTCGTGCGTACGCCTTACTTCTCAATGGCCTTAGTCTGAAATATAGCTTTTAATCTCAAATCTGCCACTGTATGCTCAATCCTAAAAGAATGTTTCGATAAAAATTGCTTAATCTGAAATGAGAATTAAACGAATAAAATATTATTAATTAACTTACTCATTTTATTGCCTATTATTTGTTTTTCTACTATTCGTTTAGTTCCAGACCAAAATCTAGTATGTGGCCAATGTAGCAGTCGCCGAAGGCGGAAATTTAAAGCTATTAAAAAGCAAGGAAAAAGTGAATGTATAAAATAAGTTGTCTCCAAAAATGAAGAGATGATATTTTCTCTAAATGCAAACTTTTTAACTTTATTTTTTATCGTGGCTATTATCCGATTCACTGCTCATTTTGTTTTTGGATTTTTTGGAAGAATATGATGTGTATATGCACAAATATGTATGTAACCATATAATTTTTGAAGCAGAATCGTGGCCGTAGACTCTCTGAATTTTTGACTTCGTTTTATTTGCATCCCGGGAGGCATGATTTATGCACAAGCAGAAGCGACGAGCACAACACAGAACGACACAAAACGAAATGAGGAAAAGCTAATGAAAATTTTATTCCTGTGAATATATACTGTGAGATTTTAATAGGGACTTCATATACGTGTCGACCACAGGCAAGGGAATCATAGGAATCTTTTGGAAGAATATGCTTAAGTCAGGAATTTTTTTATCCCTTCACTCGGAGCTGACGAAAGCATTTTTACAGAGCTTTCTGTTTCATTAATTAAATAGAAAAAGTGGAATGGGATCATGAAATAAGAAAATATTTTAGAAAAGAATTAATACGTGCTGAATGGAGCGAAAAATTAGGAAATGAATTAAGTTTAAATTAGATTTTAAAATAACATTACATGTATATATGTGTTCTGCAGCAGTATAATTATATTCAAATTATGTTTTGTTTTGAAAATATTTGATATTTTTGAATAAGGATATCGTTATAAAATGATCAATAAAATCATTTCAATGAAAAACCAAACGATTGAGTAAGTAACAGATCGTTGCTACAACCTCTAAATTATATATTTATGCATAGTGTTTCATTATAATATAATAACAAAACCAAAACTATTATGCTTCAAATATAACCACCGGGGGGGGGGTACCTCGAAATGAGGATGAGATGCTTCCGGTATGATGATTGGATTTCGCCACCCTGGAGGGTACATAAATAGTTGGGAGATCTGGCTTCTCCCATCGATGACGAATCGTACTTCCTTCGGGAAGGGTTACACTGTGGCCAGTGATGGCCCCCAGGACTCAATCACAGTTCCCGCCAGTGTTGCTGTTGCGGCGGTTCGTTCATTCAGTATTATTTATCCGCGTGCCTTCGGGTGGGTCGGAGAGTCAGTGATATGACTTATGCTTAAAATATAAGAATTCTGTTCTGCTCAATTTACAAACGAATTTCGAATTTGCTCGCTTGTTGTAAAGAAGCGAAGCACCGAATACACACTTTCTGCTGCATACGACATTGACTTATATATATATATATATATATATATATATAGTTGGGGATGTGCCGGCGTTTATCGACTAAGCGCCGACACATTTTCACGCTCCGCATGAAGGGATAAAAATTGTTCAATAAGCACATTCTTTTTAAAAGATCCCTGCGTTTCCTTTACTTGTGATTGACGTGCGTCAGAGACCCCCATCAGAATCTTAATAATATATTTGCACTGTAAAGAAATATTTTCCCTATCAAAATCTCAGGTTATATAAGACAAGGGATAATTTATTTCGCTATTTCTTCCCCACTTCTGCTTTTGTGTCGCGCTGAGGCCGACGTGCCATGTCCGCGTCACTGCTTGTAAATAGTTATGCTTTCCCGATGGATTAAAATGAAATTTAAAAATGTAAAATGTCTCATCTATGTCTTCAAATCTGCCTTCTGCTTCAAACAAAATAATGCTTATATATATATATATATATATATATATATATATATATATATATATATATATATATATATATATATATATATATATATACAGAATGAAACTAAATTGTCAGTCGAACCAAGTATATTTTTGGTGCTGAGTAGTGTGCGTAAAATTCCGAAATCTCCCGAGAGGATCGTATGATGTAATGGGTTAATGAAACACCATTTCCAGCAAATATTCTTCTATCTTTGTTAGTTTAAAACCAATAAGAGTCAGACTCCGAATAAAATGGCATTAAATAGTAAAAAAAAAATTATGGAAATGCATTCTGAGCATATATAACTTCAAAAAGGAATTTTAGCTGAGCATCCTTTTTAATTTTAGATAATGTAAACTCTGAGAGGCATACCAAATAAAAGAGCTCGAAACCCAAAGTGAAACTGAAGTTCGAATTCAAAGGATTAAAAATTAATTCATTTTAAGAAACGTGGATTCATTCAGTTTGTGACATATATATCTCAATAACGAAAACTACAGCAAAATGTTAAAAATGGTGCCATTTTACGCTCATTTTGAACTTTATTTGAATCTTTCGTGTAAAAATTGTATTGAATAAAATAATGTAATAATGTATTGAATAATGTAATGTGCATCAGTAAAACATGAACGTAGAAGTATTGATAGGATCCATGGACCATAGTGTGAGAAAGGCGGAAAGGTGGATTTCGATTTTATAGGACTGGTTAAAGAATCAGTGAACTGAAACTATAAGACTAGTTAGAGAATTTTTATAATTTCAAGACGGAAATAAACATTTGAAAGGAAACATCTTATGTGATGTATTCAAGTAGAGAAGAAAACATGGGTAAGAACAGACTCTTCAAATATTAGATAAATAGTTATTTATGCAAATTCGTAGAGATATAATTGACAGACCCAGAGACGCCATATTCAGAAATCTAAATGTATCCCGAGGTTGAATGTTTGCTAACCATTCGTCTGGTCAGCCGCTGTGAGAATCAATCGCTGTGAGAAACAATCACGATTCATTTCCCACTTACATCGATGCCCTGGCGGCAAGATTTGATTGGGTGCCAGCAGATTCGAAACCTTGTTACACTAAAGAATCATTGAGTAAGAAGTTTTGGCGCATTGCCGGAACTAAATGACCTCCCCGCTGGTGTGCTACAGAAGTGTGAAGATGGGGTGCTAGTTCAAGTGTCGTCTTCGTCATCTGACCATGATTCATGGGCATGGTCTCAGTTTTTTTAAATGCTAGATTGAGTTAAGTTAGGTTAATGAGTTGAAGTTTGCAATTTTACATTTTTATATTCAATATTATTTTTACCTTGTATTTGGCGCTGTACTTTTTTTTCTATCAGTGGATCACTATTTATTTCAAACCGAATTTAATGATTAGTTTTGATTTGATTTTTTGTAAACATTATAGATAGAAAAGATGACACTGCAATCAAACAAAACTTCTAATATTACTATATATTTACATCTAATATGTACTGCAAATTGCAATATTTTTATTACTTTCTCATGTACGTAGTATAGAGAAAGTACAATAATCGTCTAAAAATTCGAAATCGAGAATTTGACGAATCTCCACGTTTTAGACCGTCCTGAGTTCGAAAAATGCATTTTTGAAAAATATCCGTCTGTCTGTCTGCCTGTGATAAAGATCACTCAGAAACTATTTGATCTAGACGGTTGAAATTTAGTATGCTGTCTTTGTACCAAATTCTTTCATATTTTAGGCAAAATCCGCTCAGTGGAAGTCTATGTGTCCAGCTGTTTGAATATAACTGAGCATGAAAACTTCAAAACGAAGAGATAGGTAAAATAGAAGAAGAATGAAGAATAGAAATAAAAAATAGATAATATTCGATACACAAAATTAACATCTATAGTCTAAATAACTTCAAATTTCAAGCTAAATTCAAAAACAACTGATTATATTATTACGAAGCGGTAAAATGTATCCCTGACATGCGCATTTAGCAAACTTGGCGACAAAAGTTGGCGACTTGGCGAGGAAGTTGGCAACATTGGCTACAAATGTTAGCGACCTTGGCGACGAAAGAAATCTTTTAGAAGAATCCAGATAGTCTGAACATTATATCACCAAGACCAGTTTTTCCTTGAAGCTTGGAGAAAGTTCTGGAACTTTCCCAAGATTACACCACTTCCTGTCAGTGACATCACTTCCTGTGGAAAGACTATAGAAAAATCAAGCATTCAAGACTGGGAAAATTGAAGTATTAGACAGCAAGCAAGCTGCTGAACTAGCGATTAAATGCGCTGCGTTATTACGATGGATTGGCGATATTTGTAGGAAAATTTTGTAACAATATGTTCTTCTGTACTTTAAGAAACATATGAGAAAATTATAACTCCCAAATGTCAATTAAATATATCAAAATATGCAGTGAATTAAATATATCAAATTTGATATGGCATTTTTTGTAATTCTGTGCCAAATTTTCATTTCAATCGTTTGGAAAAAACGTGTCTAAAACAAAATGTCGGTTTCAGGGTACTGTTAATCGCATACCAAAAATTAATCTCCAAATAACTCGTCAAGGATGGTATGAAAAATTCAGTAAAAATGCTAAATGCACGCCAAATGTTAGTATTTCTTAATTATTTTACGCCAATGCCATGCAAGGCGTTCTCTGGAATAACTTTATTGGAAAATATGCGAGGAAGTTTTGGAGCGACCACTCCCGCTGGTTTCTTAAGCTCACTGCCAATATGCATGAGGCTTTCTACTACAAATTTCGAAAGAAATCCTTGACAATTATATCCGGGATATTGTTAACAGGAAATAGCCCGTCTAGACGATCACGTGCCCTATTAGTAGAGATTCGCCTAATTATAATATTTTATAAATTGATCTAGCATACGTTAACTGTTATTATTTAATTTATTTCAAGGCTAAAAGAAAGTCAATCCAAAAAGTTTGGATATATAAAATTTAATATAAAACGTTAAAAAAAGAAACACTAAAGCCGTGATATCTAAAACCGCCATTACTCACTCGATGACATGGCTAACATCATTTTGCGACGCACACCCATCCACTGCCGCAGTTAATATTAACTAAACCCTGTATGGTTCACCTGCGAACCGTAATCGCAGAAAGGATGTTCGACTCTTCTTTTGTTTCCCAGGGTCTCTTCACAAAATCAAGGTTACTTTCACTTTTTGTACTGAAAAAAAAATTCAAAAAAATAAGATAGATCTTCGCTATTTCAATTTCAAAATACAAGTTGGCATCCTACAAGTGGCGTTTACTGGTAAGATATTGATTTGTTTCGTTAATTCGCATTTTCTAACTGCGAACGATTTGTAGACCTTTGATACTGACTTCATAACTTCATATTAGAGCGTGCCTGATATTTTGAACGACGCTGCTATTGTCTTCGTTTTAGCATGCAGCGCAGAAAGAAATCGAATGAAAGTTATCGTAAATTTAATTATTAATAATTTAGAATTTTCTCTCCTTGGCTTTCGAATAATAACAGCTTTTGTGTTCAGCTTCTTCACATAAGATTTACGAATTTATTTACTAATAATTTGGAATTTTCTACCTTCGACTTTCGAATATTTAAACAACATGACTTGTTTTGTGTTTAGCTTCTTCGTATGCGATTTAAGAATTTATTTACTAATAATTTAGAATTTTCTCCCTTCGACTTTCGAATATTAAAACAATGTGGTTTGTTTTGATTTTAGCTTCTTCGTATAAGATTTATGAATTTATTTACAAATAATTTGGAATTTTCTCCCTTCGACTTTCGAATATTTAAACAATGTGGTTTGTTTTGTGTTCAGCTTCTTCGTGTAAAATTTATAAATTTATTTACTAATAATTTCAAATTTTTTTCCCCTCGACTTCTAAATTCTTAAACAGTATGGCTTGTTTTGTGTTTAGCATCTTTGTGTAATGAAGAAATGGAATATGCATTTTGGAATGTTTAGTTTAGTTTAGTTATATTAAACGTCCTGATTTTGAAGCAGTACTAGGGTTATTTTGGGACGGGCCTAGTAATTTTGAACCGCTGTCAGATGACGAGGACGACACATGAATTGGCACTTCCATCTCCAAGCTTCCACACCACACCCGCGGGAGAACGTTTGGCTCCGACGGATTTAGCATGCACCAGACCCGCTTACACGATGGTTCTTCGGCGGAATCGGGTCTCGAATCTGAAACCATTCGTTCCAAAGCCAAGGTCTTACCACCAGGCCACCGCTCTCTATGCATTTTGGAATAAAATTTCTTATCACTCTTCTTCCTCCTATGTTGGATCTGGATCTAGAGTTTCGAGTTAAAATTAATTAGATTTTTTCTTTCAAAGCGCCAATATTTTGAAAAAGAGGAGAAAAAAATCGAAAAAAAAAAAAAAAGATTGTGTGTCCCTGTTTATGAATGCGTGGGTGTATGCATGCACGCATGTGTATTTTTTACACCGACGTTTTATAAAGATGCTCGTTGCAAATTATAAAAAGAAACAAAAACCACTAAATAAAAAATATGCAATTGATTAAGAAAATACAACGATCAAGAAAATGTAGAAGTTTTTTATTAATTATCTTAGTTGACAGTTTTGGATTCGTTCCAATTGTTAATTTAAACCTATTCACGTTAATAAAAAAACTAGAGTGAATAGATTTCGAGTACTTAGCCCCGTTTTAACATACTGTTGGAACACACACAGACCATCAAATAGTCAGATCTAATTCTTAAAACTATATTTTGAAGATTCAAAAAATAGGTGAACTTTCGGATCTCTTCAACATTTTAAAGACGAAATGTTTCATAACTGTCATATATTTTGTTTACTTTACGTAGGAAGATGTAAACCAAGAGGAGTGGTCTCTCCTAAATTTTTCGCATGCTTTCTAATAAATGCATTTTTGTGTTATTAATCGCCTCCCATTGTTGAATAAAGTTGAGAAAGAACCTATCAGTGTACAATCTTTGCTGGAATGTAGTAAATACAAAAATACCACAAGAATCGAAAATGCATTTTGGAAGCCTTTTTTCTCCACCCTTTAAAATCGAAATTCAGGCTGGGATAGCCTGGTTGGTAGAGCGTTGGATTCGCGTCCCTTAGTGTGCGAGTTCGAACCCGCCGGTCGCAGACTCCCCGCGTGCTTGGTGGCTGACGCGCGTACAAATCTGTCGTGGCCACGAAGTCATCCATGTCGAGAGTAATACCACTGGGGGTACTGGATCAGGGGTGATCATTCTCTGATTCAAGTCTAAATTACGATCTGTGGATGAATGAATGAAATGCGTGAATGAAGTCCACCCCGTAAAAAGGGTTGTGACGTGTGTGTAGCTAAGTCGTTCTCTTGGCCCTAGATGGCGCTACTATAAAAACAAGAGACGCTCCCCCACCAGCTTAAAATCGCTGTCTTCGTAACAGCGGGCTTGCCCTGGCAATGCCATAAGAAGCAAAATCGAAATTTACCTCAGAGTTAAAATATTAATCATATCCAATTTTCACTTATTTAAGATATTCCGTTTTTGTTTATCACAATTAACATGCATACAAAGGTACAGACTGACAATCAATGAACTCCGTTGATGAGAAATGTGTTATGTATCTAGATTTTAGATAATTAATCTACCAAAATATATCTTTCTAGGTTTTTTTTTTTTTTTTTTTTTTTTTTTTTTTTTTTTTTTTCGTTTTGTAGCCAATTGAGCAGGCAAACTTCCTCTATACAGATATATTTCAAATTTTGATACAAATTTGGTATTTCCACATTTCAAATTTCATCCATCTAGCTCAAAGCGTTTTTGCGCTAACGTTTTCACAGACAATAGACAGACTGTGCTTTCCGGTCTCAGGGTGGTCTGATGCGGAGATTCATCCACATCGCGGGTACGAATTTTTCGATGATTCCAATATTTTCTTTAACTTAGAAAGAAAAAGAAAACCTAGATAATAAGACAATCTCTTCTATTTTGACGTAGAGAGCCTTTATTTAAATATTAGAAATGAGGCTCTTAAATAACAATACATTAAAGATTAAAGTGAAAGTTATTTTTTCACACATTTTTACTTAATTATTTTTAATTGAAATGTAATGCTACTCAATAAGCAGCATTTAATCGAATTTGTTTCTGTAGTCATTATTTAAAAAAATCTTATTAGAAAACGCATCGTGGACTGGGAATGAAAATAAGTCGAGTGTTTGATCCAGGAGTAGTGACGTTGCTAGAAAAGTGGCGTGCCAAGGTTATAATATTTTTTCTTCCCTTTCTGTACAAAAAAAAATCTATTTTCTTAACTTTAAAATAAATTTAAAGGCACTAATATTTTGCTTCCTTGATGCTGAGCTAAGCTTTATCCTTAGAACCCCTCCCTTTTACCACCCCTATGTCAAAGTACAGGGATTATATAAATGAATGTTCAAACTCTGCAGGTCTATTAAAAGAAAATATAGCCTTGTTGTTTATTGAAAATCAAGAATAACAGATAAAAATTGAAAAAGGCAGATATGCATATGGCGATAATTGATTCTTTTTTTTTGGGGGGGGGATATTACATCAAACAGCAGGTGTTTGATGTAGCCCCAGAATGATGTTGACGAGCTTAATGTATGCAAATCTACAGGCTTTCAACGGCTTCACATCAGAAATGCTGATATAATGTGGGATGTGTTATCGCGTTGCCTCGATATCGTTCTTATTTTTGGAGGAACTTGCATTGAACACCTACAATAGTTTCAATTTAAATTTTCAATTGTTATTTTTAATGTCTGATAAACAACAAGGTTGTATTTTGTTTTGCTTCCTTTTAATAGTCATGCAAAGTTGAAATATTAAAAACAGAAAGAAACAATCATCACACTTTTTCAAATATATTTAATGTGTTTCCACTCACCCAATGAAACTGAAGTTATTTCTACCTTGAAACAATAACTTAGTTACAAAGGAACTGTGGCAACTATGTGAGGTCTTGGACGATTATATTGATTAAATGATTTCAGTCAAAGTCACTCACCAATAAATTAGATGCCTTATCTTTCTTAATTTGCGAAATTGTTTCTATTTTACGAAAAAAAATGATGATGAAAAGTTCATACAATTCTATGCGATTCAATGAAGCGAGAAATAATCTGATAACTCACATAAACAATCTAATGATCGTTATCGGAATTATTTATTAATTATTTTCTTTGCCAGTTGTAGCAGATATGCTTCAAAAAGAACCTTGGTACGATGCATCTGTCGTAATTATTCGTTAATCTTAATTTAGTGGATCACTGGCTGTAAGTAGCACAAGTGTTTCTAATTTCAGATGTTCGCTGCGAGTTTTTCCATATGCGAAGTATTTCAGAGGAAATATATTGTAATATACAAAAGTTTAGTTCGAGTTTTTGGCTTCTTTGATTACAGATGAATCATTTTCAGAATTCCTTATTATATCTAATTTTCTGTTCGCTAATATGTTACAGCAATTACTAAAAACTCAACAGTTCTCTCATGAATATTAATTCAAAATTATTGAATTAACATTCATGATGCTTTTTTCTAAAAATTTGTCTTACAAGAATATGATGCTATTTTGGAAATTAGGCTTGAGATGTCAGAAAAATTAGCCAAATATAAATATTGTCAAAATAATTTCCTTAATTTTCAAGTTGACCAAAATTAAACAGCTGGAAGAAAGCCACCTTTCATTTCAGAATCCAGAGACTAGCAATTTTCGACGATTGCATTTTGCTAAGGGATATTACGCGGAAAGATGGTGTTGCACTGAATTAGAAGGGTATTACGTCTCTTAATTCAATCAATTTGAATTTTATTTATTTTCTAAAATTATTTTTATTCCTTAATCGAAATTCGCATATTAATTATTTATTAAGAAGATAAATTCAAAACCGTCTTTCTTAATAAATTTTGTTGCAGTCCTTAGCCCTTATATTCAACTACATATTTACATAATTTTTTGTAGAATTTTTTTTAATTAAAGTGTTATTTTTAAAAATTAGTTAGTAATTAAAGCTTAGTTTTTTAAAAATTTCGTTCTCAAATATTTTCTTTTTCTTTAAAGTTATTCTTAAAATATTTAAATTTAATATTGCTAGGAAAAATAATACGATGAGTATCAGATTTGTTCAATAACAGGTAACAATGCTTTTTTCCACCAGAAAATATGTAAACATAGACAGCACAAAAGTTGTACAAATAGAAAACCATTATACAATCTCAAAGAGATTCTAGAATTCTCTACTCTAGAATTCTCTATTCTAGAATTCTTCTAGAATTCTCTATTCTAGGATTCTCTACTCCAGAATTCTCTATTCTAGAATTCTTCTAGGATTCTCTACTCCAGAATTCTCTATTCTAGAATTCTTCTTGAATTCTCTACTCTAGAATTCTCTATTCTAGAATTCTCTACTGTAGAATTCTCTACTCTAGAATTCTCTATTCTAGAATTCTCTACTCTAGAATTCTCTACTGTAGAATTCTCTATTCTCTATTCTAGAATTCTCTATTCTAAAATATTGTAGAATTCTCTATTCTAAAATATTGTAGAATTCTCTATTCTAAAATATTCTAGAATTCTGTATTCTAAAATATTCTAGAATTCTCTATTCTAAAATATTCTAGAATTCTATATTCTAGAATTCTTCTCTAGAATTCTAGAGAAGTCGCTCTGCTATCAGCACTTCACTTGAGTTCACTCGCTTTTATCTGCTCCGTTAAATACTGGTTTTCAGTCAGATAATCGAATATTTAGACTTTTTCATTGAACGTTTTTACAGCCGTATTTAATTCAATGCTTCTCTTAGCTAATTAATGGAATTGCAAAATATTACAAAATATACTAGGAAGAGAACTTTGCCAAAACTTTTGACCCATCAGAGGAAAGAAGATGTAAAAGAAATCAAGGTGATAGAAATAGGAGTCTAACAGAAGTCATAACAGAGACGAAAATAGGCTTAACGTGTTCACTGCTGCTGATTCATCATAGTTGGCGTTTGCTATTTCAAAACACTGAATCGTTTATGTAATTAGACTGCCTCTTCTCAGAGAATCAGTTATTTAATTAGAGAAATGGTTCGAATTTTAGGTGTGAGTAGTGGCAGTGAACGAGTTTACCGCCGCCAGAAAGGTAGTCGTTATGACTTGCCTATGGAAATTGATGCTCATATCAATCAAAACTATTATCCCATAAAGATAATTTTTGTATTATCTTAAAACTTTAAAAAAATTATTTTTCAATCATATTAGTTTCAATTATACGACTTCTTAATTCTTTTTTAATAATATTAGAAAAATCTAATTTGATGTAGGATCTGTAGTAATATTTTTAATGTTGCGATAACATTCATACAAATTCATCAAAACAATCTATCTCGTGCTTTAAAGCGTTAAAAGTGAGATAAAAAAAGAATTTTTCGGGACGTTAACGCAAAGATTTTCATTTGTCGCTTTTATTTTGTAGGGCATACACTTTTTAATTTGCACGTGCAATAATTTGTAATTTAATTAAATTCATATTTTTCAGTTTTACAGAATAACAAAGTGAATTTTTTAAAAAAAAAAAAATGTGCTTTTCATATTAGTGGTTTAATATCCTAAAAAGTCAATAAACTGGCTGAATAAAATGGTCGCAAAAGGCGACTAGTAAATAAGAAATTTCATTAAACAATTAATTATATATAAAGAAGAAAAATAGCATCTGAAAAAGTGAATTATCGAAACGTGATTGCCCTATTAGCACAAATCTTCCAATTATTATGGGATATCCATTTTTTAAAAATTTCTCTTCAAAATTTGCATTGCTTTACTTTTGGAATTGACAAGATATTCAAGATTTTCCACATGCTATCATTCCTTTTATATTTTTATCATAGAAATAAATTCACAATCAAAGATGGTTTAGAGTACCCGGGCTAAAAATAAATTCCTGAAATAAATTAAGTTTTTGAAATTTAGAAAAAAAGTTTTCACTAATTACGTTATATTTTTATTTTGAAATAAAAGTTAATAGATAATTCCGTATGCGATAGATACTTTTTTAGTTAAAATACTTATTTTGACATTTAATAGTCATATTTTTCATTTTTAAAATTTCTTAAAACATTTCATGAAAAATGATTATTACTATTTTTTTTTATAGTGCATGTTTGATTTTATTTAGAAAGCATATATGAAGATTTTTAAAAGGGATAAAAAGAACTAACAAAAATCGAGTCATATTACAACGCTTAAGATCAGACAAATGAGGATTATTTTTTTTAATTGAAAAACGAAACTTATCCTACATTTTTAGGTTAATAAAGAACGAGAATTGCAATCTTAAAACGAAAATAAAATAAATAGTTACAAAGATTTTTAGAAAATGAATTAAAGTAAATTTAGAAACGTAGCAGGTGACAAAGAAAAATATCTACGCTCGTATACGTGATGTTTTTGAAGGATTTTAACGCCAAGAACCTTGAAAGTTGAATCCAACTTTACGGTAGAGTAGTTTTACTAACGAATTTCACAAGTTAGTTCGCCGTCGTACAACACAGTTTCAAAACAAAATGAAGTCGTTTCAATTACATAATTTTTAAAAAATTAAATAAATTTAAAAAAAATATTTCCTGTACTCACCTTAAGAAACGTTCACTTATCCTAAATAGTGTTTCATCAAATAATAGTGAGTTTCTTTTAAATAAAATTATGTGACCGAAACTATCGTCTGAGCGAAATTCTTCAGTCTGTCTGAAATGTTGCGAACTGCAAAAGCATTCTAAAGCAGGCTATTTATCTGTGATGCCTAAAATGTCCCCATATATTTACTTTCCCACTCCCCCCCCCGTCCTTCTCCGGGACGAAAAATCCAGAATAAGTAAGAAAGGCACATAAATTTTAGTTTCTTTTTTACATTTTTGGTAGCTTACCTCAACACAAAAGGTCAGACTGAAGGTGTCCCTTTCTGTCCCCCCTCCCTCCCCTTACAGAGCACGATAAACAACCCCCTAGAGATCCCCTCTGCTCAGGGGTCGTAAAATCTTGGAAGACTTTGGTTGGCTGTTGATAACAGGTAGGAGACCCCCACCTTCCAGATATGTTAAATGGGAAATGACGCATACCAAAATGTTGGGATGACTCCACGGAACACCTCTAGGAATTTTCTGAAATATAATTTTAAAAATTTCAAAGAAAAGTAAGAAATTTTAAATAAAACATGTGAGTTTTAGGAATTACGTTAAAAATAAATTTGATATTTAGATTAGCATGTAAATGTTTTGGTTTAGTTTAATTATATTAACGCAACACAAAGGCTGTTTTGCAAGGACCTCGGGTAATTTCGAACCGCGGTCAGATGACGAGGACGACGCCTGACCTGGTATCCCCCTCTCCAAGCTTCCACACCAACAGGAGTGCATTTGACCCCGCCGGATTTGGCGCGTACCAGGCCCTTTGACATGACAGTTCTTCGATGGAATCGGGTCTCAAACCTGAAACTCTCCGTTTCTGAAGCCAAGACCTTACCGCAGCCCAAATTTCATCTAAATGTATATTCAATAGACATCTGTAGTATGCTGTATAATTTTTGGTCTTTAGGCTCTCTTCTGACTTCTCATTGAATAAGTTGCCAATCCGAAATATATATTTAAAAGTGGTTCTGACTTCTAATCTGGGGTAACGTAATAAGATAATGTATTAATTTTCAATCGTCTGTCTTTATGATGCACGAAAAATGCGACGAAAAAGTTCATGATTTTAAAATATTCGAAGATATTTTGAAGAGTCTTCGTTTTTTTCTTCTTCAATTTTCTTTGACTTAATCATCATCCTTCATGAGCCTGGAAAACACATCTTAGAAATTATGTCTGTCTGTTTATGAACACGCTAACTATAAAAATTATTTGAATATTTGGCATGTGATCTTTACACAAAATTTGTAGATTTCTATTCAATTTTGAATGAAATAAACTCACATAAATGCTGCTTGCTTGTCGGCACGAATGCAAATAAACTCGATAAAAACAAAATGTAAAGAGCTATATGAAAATATGAATAAAATTTGGTTCACAGATTTAACAACTAAAATATAGGTCCACTTCAAATTATTTACCATATTACAAAATATTAAAAGTCTCTCATATTAGATTATGAAAATAATACATCTTGCCTTGCCTAATGTGCACAATTTTACATCAGACAATTATACCTTTGTTAAAGCGCATACGAGAAAGTTTCCAGACCCCCCCCCTCCCCCCCAAAAAAAAATATTTTTAAATTTAGCATATGATTATATAATAACATTATTTTACACTCAAATTTCCGTCGGCCCTTATCGTATGCATGTCAAAATAATAAATGTGAAACACACAAATTAAATAAATGCGTTTTGATTCTGGTGATTTTACTATCAGAATTTTAATTGGGAATCAAGTTACAGAATAAAAAACACAGGAAAAAAGTTACATGGAATTATCTGTAAAATTAGCTGAGATATTTGCGATTAAAATTAAGAATTTTCTGCTTCTTCAAAGAGGGGTCGTTCTAAAATTGAAAAATGTATTTTTCGCACTACAAAATGCACTCTGGAGATGGAGCTGAGAACTTCGAACTTCAACAACTGAACCAACTCCACCAATTAATATCGCCATTTAGTATGCATAGTATTAAATTTCAGCAAAATCAGTCTCAAGATCCAATAATATTTATAATAAATTCGTGAGGGAAAAGTATAAAATGAATTAAATAAAAAAAAACTTCTATTTAGAACATTGATATAAATGATTTAAAAAACTGTCTATATTAAATGTATTCATATTTAGATCCATTTTTTTTTATTTCTTCTGTAGGTAGTGATTTTTATTACTTATTATTTCTTTATCATAAACTTCCTATTTTAATAAAAATAATTTAGTGTTTTTTAAGTGAGTTTCTATTTCTGTAACCTATTTTTAAATTATGGTCCAAATCTCTGATTATATCGTTCCTCAACAGCATCAGAATTGGATTGCAAAATATTCTGTTTGTTGCTGAAATGAACATTTATATCAAGGTCGAATTACAATGTCAAATAGTTTTTAAGAATAATTTAATTCATTTCCACTTACTGATAACAACTAAGGGCATGGAGAAAAAAAAAATTTGAATATGTATATAAACAAATGATGATTCAGAACATTAAAATCGTTTATACTCTTTTAAGTTCATTGTAAAGCGATCAATCAACCACTCATTAGTCATATTTTATTACATGCTGATTTAAATATGACCTTAAACTGAAAGGGAAATCGCGGACAATTATATTCCAGATCACGATGTTGCCAACATGAAAAAAGAAATACTAACAAAGAAAAAATAATACTTTGAAGGTTATCGCGTAGAAAATGATCCGATCACAGCTGTCTTTTTAAAAAATCGTCTGCTTCAGTAATATCGTCGTTTATTTTTATTATTTTATTCCGTGTCAATTTTTTGACTTTCAAGAAGCTTCTTTAAATGACATTTTTCACGAGGTATTTTTCTTTTCTTTCATATATGAATATTTCGTGTATAAAAACTAAAGTCTCGTGACAGTGCATTTGATTGCAATCCAGAGAAATAAAAGAATTCTGTGGAATTTCAGAATATGTAATCATAGAAGAATTTCAAAAAATTTGCATTCCTTTTCATATAAGAGTTGAATCAACTCAGCCTGACACTTGCTTGCATGGATTGATTAATTATTTACTTTAAGCTAAACGAGAGTTCGAAGATCTGTAATATCTGAATATTTCTAAATGTAAGTATAGCCTCTATAAAAATTTAAAACAAAATAATTAACTAAAATTATTGTAAACAGAGATTTTGTAAGTGGTAGTATATTAGGAAATTATAAAAGTACTTTTTCATGAAATTAAAACTAAAAATTTTGGAAATTAAATGTCTATATTTAAACTAGAGTTTAATACCAGAAATTAAGTACCTTCGCCACTGAAAACTCATGTCGATTTCATTATTCTTAATGTCAATATAGTCTTTCCATGCATTCATTGCATGAACATAAAAAGGGCTCTATAAATTAAAAAAAAACTTTCATTTTTAAAATGTAGAAAATTATAGCTCTGTATATTGATTAATCGTGTATAAAGATTTGCTCAATTAGGTTAATTTTTCTGCATCTATTAGGCTTGCTTGCATTCATAGCCCTTTAACTAAAATGTTTTGCTAAATAACATTTAAGACTATAATCGACTATAATTTTATCCCAAATAAAATTAATACATTGAATATAATTCAAGAATATTAACTGTTTGTAATAATACATTGAATAACATTCGAAATTTAATTGACTATCATAACACATCAAGTGTTATTCATTTATTTTACTGACTATAGCTGTACATAGAGTAATAATTTATTTATCCCAAATAAAATTAATACATTGAATATAATTCAAGAATAATAACTGTTTGTAATAATACATTGAATAACATTCGAAATTTAATTGACTATCATAACACATCAAGTGTTATTCATTTATTTTACTGACTATAGCTGTACATAGAGTAATAATTTATTTATCCCAAATAAAATTAATACATTGAATATAATTCAAGAATATTAACTGTTTGTAATAATACATTCAATAACATTCGAAATTTAATTGACTATCATAACACATCAAGTGTTATTCATTTATTTTACCGACTATACCTGTACATAGAGTAATAATTTATTTATCCCAAATAAAATTAATACATTGAATATAATTCAAGAATATTAACTGTTTGTAATAATACATTGAATAACATTCGAAATTTAATTGACTATAATAACACATCAAGTGTTATTCATTTATTTTACTGATTATAGCTGTACATAGAGTAATAATTTATTTATCCCAAATAAAATTAATACATTGAATATAATTCAAGAATATTAACTGTTTGTAATAATACATTGAATAACATTAGAAATTTAATTGACTGTAATAACACATCAAGTGTTATTCATTCATTTTACTGACTACATCTGTACATAGAGTAATAATTTATTTTATTTAACTAAATTCAGTAATACATTGAATATTATTCATTCATGTTAAACTGAACTGTTTTAATACATTAATAATCGAGACTTTAACTGACCTCAATAATACATGAAATAATATTAAGTATTGTTTAATTTAATTACTTTGATGCATTTAATGCCTTTCAGATTATTTAATTGAGTATTATTTAATTAAATAATATTTAACTAAATGTTATGATAATTAACATTGTTACACAAGTGACAATATGAGCAACATTCGGCATTATTTAATCAAAAATAATAATGTATAGTGTCTTATTCAAAATTGTTTGACTGTAATGACCCACTGTGAATCATTTGAAATTATTTAACTGAATGCAATAATAAATTGAATATCAATTATTGCTATTTAATTGCCTGTAATGAAACCCTGAGTAGTATTCAAGATTATTTGTTTAAATAATAAAACGCTGATTTTTTTTATTTTTTTTTATTATTATTAGAAAAAGGTGCTCATTTTTGGCTAAAAAAAGGTATAAAACAAAAATCTAGCGTATAAGTTTATCAAATGATTTGCTTAAAAGTTTGTAGATGACTTACGGAATATATTATTTAATTCCCAAACTAAAAAAATAAGCTTGATCTATTCATTCTTTAAATATTGGCGTTTGTCTAATAAATAATATGGAATTTTCAATTTTTCTTTTTCGCATTGGGCACGCGCTAAATCAACTCTAAAATATTTCTAAATCAATAGATTCTTTATTCTCTAGTTCAGGAGTTGCAGAAAATATTGAGAAATTATTTTACCAAATTTGAACAAAAAATATACATCAGATTTTAATTGAGTTTTTTTTTTTTTTTTTTTTTTTGAGAAAATTTTATCAAAGATTAGAATTTGAGAATATGGCTTCTAAATATGTAAACTAGAATTTAAACGTATGCGAATGCAAATATAATAATCAGTGTAACCTCCAGAAACATAAGACTTAGAAATAAAAATTTTAACGATTTTATAAAGAAACTAAATCAAACATTAAGTTAAAAAAATCATATTTTCACCAAAAAAAAAAAAATCGATTTTTTAACGTGATCTGTTTTACGAGGATGAATGCAACACCTTATCGCATTTGGTTTTACCACCTCTGGATAACGAGTGTTATGTCATTTTGTTTTTGTTTGTTATTTCCTTCCCAGATAATAACAAATTTTCACGTGTTTACTGCGCCCTTGAATATGAGTGAGTACAGTAAAGCACTGCGTGTATGTTTCTCTCAATACGTCGTTTCATTTCAGACTTCATCCGTAACCACTGTAAAGATAAAAATGCGTTATTTAAGAACTAATCTACACATATGCATTCGTTTTTTCCCACTGATTTCGAGGTCATTTTTGGAAAGTCTGCGATATAGATGTCATAATTTCGGAATTATGTAAAAGTGATGAATTATTGTGAGACAAACAAAATGAAGATAATTTAAATGTTGATGACGAACAATGTGACGAAATTATTCCATTTCTATTTAATGACAGATTTAACACCATTATGAAATTTCAGACTGTTTTACTTTTCAAAATATTTGGGAACTAAAACAATCAACAAACTAAATTTAGTTCATAATGTTGTATAAAAATTTTCAATAATAGATTTGTAGACAATTAGCATTTCAGACGATTATTGAAGTTTTTTTTTTTTTAATGAAACTATTACCGCGGGCATAAAATGCTTATAAAGAAAAAATATAATTAGGAAATAAAGGCATGATTTTTCTCTTTTTTTACGATAGATATTTAATTTTAAAATTTAATTTCTGTTTAAATTAGAATGTAGTGATATCATAAATTCTTGAATAAGTTAAATGAGAGTAGAGTAGCAAATTAAGAGAATAAAAATATTCTTAAAAATCTTATTATTCCTTTTAAATCAATCGATTAAAGTTTCGACTATAACTATTTTCGTTTTCGTGTCGTTTTTCGCCAGTACTTTGAAAGATATATATATATATCATCTTTGAAGAGAGATTCTCCTATGTAATGTTGAAATTATGTGGCAGAAGTTGCCTCCACTAAATTTTTTTGGATATCCAATAATGAATGTACTTATGTACGACATGTAATTAATAAATGAATGAACCGTAGTGTAGCGATACTTGGCGATTTTCTTGGCGATGAAGTCCTGTCATTTACCGATGTTGCTTTTTTGAAATAATTATAATCGCTATTACTATTAATGACTAACAGAATTAAAATTCCGTCTGTTTCAATCATGGCTATTTTTTCGTTTATATATTTAACAGAAAATTCAAGAGAAATCTACGATTTTTGTTTAGTACCACAGTCAAAATTTAATTTCCTCATGTAATAGAATTTCAGGTCTATTTTTTAACGTAGTTAGTTGCTGAGATTAAGAACCTTCGAGTTCAGGTATTTCTAATTTTCAAACTGTATCGGCATACCAAAATTTTAATCATTTACTTTTTTTTTTGTATGTGTGTGTGTGTGTGTGTGTGTGTAACCGTGTTCGCTTGCACATAGAGAAAGATAAATAATTTGGAATGCAATTTTTTTTCTCATTCAAGGATATTTTTACCATAAAAATTTATAAATTGTAGAAATTGAATTTTTTTCTGAAAGAAGTACAAAATTTAAATATTTATGAATATCTTAGCAGACGAATATTACGATGGTTGAAATGTTTTTGTTTCTTCGTATATTTTATGTCCCAAAAAATAAAAATAATAATGTTTTATCAATTAATTACGAGAGGCCTTTGGCGACTAGTTGGTTTACCAAGAGTAATCCTACCTAAAATTTTCAATTAAATATTTATGTACTTTACTTTTTTAATAGCTTCTTCAGCAATATGATTTTAAGTTTCAAATTTTGATAGTCACATAACTTACATTATTATAGAAGCATTACGATATTTTGTTCATTGTATTACATATCTTTCTAATTTATAATCAGCTGCAGTAATATTTAAATTTGAATTTGAAATGGAAGGGATCAAACTTCAATAAGTACAAAGACCCTTTCGCTGAAACCAAATATAATTTTTTTAAAAATATGACTACAGAAAATCAAATTCTTCAGCATTGTAATCTTTATTGAATACCCGTGGCTTGTGTTTTGTTCGTTAGAGGCGCTCGCCCAGATGGATTTGGCAAGCCGAGAGACTTTCTAAGAACACTCATAGAGTATTCGAATATTATTTAATTAACAGTTATCAGTTAAAGGGAGACTTCTTTTAAAAAATAAATTCTTAATAGCACGAGTTGTCTTTGCGGTTTTCAAGGGGGATGGAGAATTTTGGAGAAATTTGGAGCATTTTAATACTCTGAGGTGTCTGTACTAAAATGATCTAAAGATATGAGAGAATTAATTGGATCTGAAACAAATCAAATTAATTGTTTAACAAACAAATACGGGAATTTCACGATCAAGAAAGAATATTATCATTATCAATAAAAAAATCAATTATCAGATTAATTTCTAAGTTGGACTATTGTTGCTATAATATCAAAATTCTAGAAAAATCTAATGAAATATTTTTCTCAATATTGTGTTGTTATATTGTCTAGGAAACGGCGATATTACACGCTCAAAATCACATCCGTACCACGGAAAAACTTCCGTCATGACCGTCCATTTTACACAATCACACAATCTGTGCATCCCGCTGCCGATAACCAATCAATCGTTGTTTTTCGCTTAATTTCACTCCTACGCAAATGGATAAAGGTGAACTCCTTTGTAGTATCCGAGATACGAAAAATAAAAGTAAAAAAAAAAAAAGAAATGCGCTATCTTATCTTGATGCTTTTCTTCTGATTTTGAGCGAAATACCAAAGTAAATGCCCATGAAAGTACATTGATCGTGTTTTCAATGGAAAAATCAAGAATTTCAAATCACATTTTTTTGATAAAAATGTTTTTTTTTTTTTTTTGATAAATGATTATTGCATTCCGAAATTATTTTTTTCTGGATTTCCCCCATTTAAGTTCCCCAAATCCAGTTTCGAATGATAAAAAAACAACGTAAAAATCCACGTGTTTTATATAATATCTTTCTTTTTCTTTCTAAATATTACTGTTTTTCACCGGATTTAATCAATATATATATACACACACACACACACACACACACACACACACACACATATATATATATATATATATATATATATATATATATGATTTTTAAGTGCGCTCGCAATTCTGACGATAATTTTGTCTGTCTGTCTGAATGCATAGGAGCATAATCATTCAGAAATGTAAAAAGCTAGATGAATAAAATTTTGTACACAGATTTAGCAACAGAAATGTATCAAATTTTGAATCAAATCAGAAGATTGATTGAAAATCCGCCAGAAGAAGAGGTATAAAATCATTATTGGTGAGCAAGCGAGGCACTTTAGGGTATATTATCAACAACTGGTTTTATGTAAATTTCGGCTGTATTTTACTACTTGTGTTTTCATACTTACTTGCTTAGTAAATTATTACTATTATTTACTTGCTTAGTAAATTATTACTATTATCTATTATTAATCTTGTTAGATTTTTCGACGTGTATCTTCAGGACGGATTTCCCTTTACAATATTTTATAAATAAAAAGAAAAGAAAATAATGGTAACATTTCATGCTACGAATTCTGCGTAATTCGCTTCAAAGATTCGTTTCTCTGTAGGGTGCCTCTATCACTTACAAATAAAAACGCATTTCTAAAATTTATTAACTCAGTCATGAAAATTATTACTATGAAAGTCTTTTAATACTAGAACTGCCGATGTTAAATATATACCTAGTTTTACAACGCCAGTCAAATTGGCGGGTTTTTGACCATCGTGGCATTCATTGTAACTTTTGGCTTAGTTTATATAAATAAAAGAATATAATTCAACAAAAACAACATTTAATTTGATAATTCATTAATTATTAATTAAAAAAACCAAGAAAAACAGTTTGCATTTGCATTTATAACATATCACCTTTGATATCGAATGATCTAACTATGAGGTATATATTTTACAAGTCATGTTATATTAGATAAATACCTGCCACAAACATATTTTTTGCATGTATTACGGATTTAAATCGCTCTGTTTTTGTTGCACATTCGAATTTGGCAAGATTTTCGTTCACAAAGACTTCATTTTGGTGTACAATCCACTACTTTCTGTTCTTGTTTTTAGGAGGAGGCTTCTGTTCTGCAGCAACTATATTCACTAGAGAATTCTTCTGGTAACATATGAAAAGCATAATTGAAATTTTTCCAGAAAATGTCTGAAAGCCTTGTATAAATGAATGTAAATACGTATTAATGTCCATCATTATATAGATGATCCATAAAATAATATAAACTTGCTAAAGCCACAGTTTGGCGGGTCTTGGGTTTTTTTTTTTGTTTAGTTTTAGTTAGATTAACGTCCCTTTTTAAAGCAACAACAAGGCTATTTTGGACTGAACCTCTTAATTTTTAACCGTGGTCAGATGACGAGGACGGCACCTGAGCTAGCACCCCTTCTCCAAACTTCCACACCACACCACACCTGCGGTTTAACGTGCACCAGACCCGCTTACACGACGGTTCTTCGGTCGAATCGGGTTCCGAACCCGAGACCTTGGCACCAGTTCACCGCGGGAGGCGTGTCTTGGTATAAATAGATATAGATCATACTGATTATGGAAGTTAAAATGGTTGAGTGAAAATTGAACAGGAATATGTAATTATTCTCTTCGTCATAAAGTTCTAGAACGATACGTAAATTATACCAAAATCTGTAAGCATGAAATTTGAAAAACGTCAAAGTGACGGTCTTGGTAGTTCTAGTGTTACATATTTCAAAACGCATCATTGAACTTCAAATCGAAATATTATAAATTGCAAATTTTGGTTTTATTTGTTTAAAATGGTTTTTAATTGTAATTTTTTTTTTCCTTCCATAAAAGGTTGATCTGAAGCTGCAAGATTTTTTTGGTTTGACATCTGTTTGTTTCCAAATAAGCTCAATGTCAAACTTCGAGTTGCAGATTTACTGAAAAATTTCAAGATTGCAGGTAAGAATGCTTGGCAGACATCTTAATGTTTACAAGATTGCGATATTATAGGATTTCACTAAAAAAATGTAATCCTTTTTCTTAAAAAGTTACTGGCAACGAGCTTTGATTCAGAAGTGAATCAAACATGAAAAAATTATTTTGCATGATATTTGCGGTTTTTCTGTAGACATCAGTAATATTTATAGTAAATAAAGTCGAAGTAAAATATTCTTGCATTTTTAAGAAATCATAAAAATTCTTGATTAATTAATCTATTATCCTTTCTCCAAAAATGTTTGAACATATTTAGAAAGAAGTTCATTTCTTCCACAATTTGCATAAAGTAACTTTAGATGGCAAATGTTTGACTCATATATTAAATATGCTCAAATTTTAATAATAAATTACCTCATTTAAATTTCCTCAGAAATTAATGATAAATTACATTCTTGTCAAAGTACAAATAAGCATTTCTATTAAGTTTTGAGTAACTTGCATAGTATAGATTTTCATGTTGTTGTTTTTTTCAATGAAAAATTTTCCACTTTAATTTTAATATAGATTATCTGTATTTTGATATTTTTAAAGATTTCATACTTTCAAAGAATTTCTTTTAATGTATAAAATATTCGTATTTTGGTATTTTTAAAGTTTTCAGAAAGACTTTGAGAGTATTTCTTTTAATCTATACTTATATAAAGCTCAATGTGTGTGCGTGTGTGTTGGCGCTCTATAGGTCAGACCGTTTGACCTACAGCTAGCAAATTTGGTACATGTATACCTTGGAGGTCGGGAATGTGCACCTGGGGTCCCTTTTTTTGAATTGTTAATTAGAATTTTAATTATTAATTAAAAACTAACTTTCCCGCCAAAAACTCTTTTCATTTTCCCCACCGCCAAATGAGTAAGATTTCAGTGGTTTTTTTTTTTTTTTTTTTTTGCCACGCTAATGAGGTTAGGCTTAACATTTTTCGTCCGATTATTTCAAACGATTCTAATTATTTTCTTAATGTTTGATGCATTTAAAATTAAACATTGTTAAGTAATCGATCTTTTAGATTCAATCTGAAGTACTTTTGAATTAAAATAAAGCAGAATAAACGAAATTAAAAATTTCTAATTTGCATAACGTTACCCCAACTGGCGTAGAAAAATGCAAGCATTTGCTTTACCATAACTGGCGTTGAAAATTCGCGCATGCGCATTGTGTTTTGATTATTGACAACTATTTCCAACGGATGCGGACTTGATTTAAATTATTTTTAGGTTAGTTGTATGCGTTTGTAATTAAATTGTATTTATGTTAGTTATATATTTTTTGTATATGCTTACAGTTTTAAGTACATCGCTTTTTAAAAAGTTTATTAAACCTGTTTTCTATCTATTATTTTAAACGATTCTGTTTATTATCTTAGTGTTTGATGCATTTAAAATGAAACATTGTTAATGAATCGATCTGCTCATGATGAATATGAGAAAATATTGTTGACAAATTCTTGAGATATTACATAAATTAAGAAAGATATTCTTTAGTGCCCATAAAATTTAAACGCTCAGTGACTCTGTTTTCAGTAATCATATTATAAAAAAATGCTTCGTTTCAGTAAAAAAAAATGTTATTACATTTATTGCAGTTTAATCATTTCCTCTTTAATTTAAGGCATAAATTCTACGGGAGCTAACAGAAAATGAGAGAGATACATATTATGTTATGACTGAAGGTCTTTATAACATTATGAGTGAATTATATGACTAGCAAAATATGAAGTTTTAAAATATTTTGATGAAGAATCTATTAAAGTTGTCAAATTGTAACGCAATGAGCCTTTTGGGCACATTTTAATATTGCCTTTAACAAATCTGCTCTTGTTATCAAGATATGGCTCCATAATTTTAAACCAGCTTAAAAATAAAGAAGTATCCATTTTTATTTATTATCATTGAGTAATTTTTCAAAAAATAAATTCTATTTGAGTTTTGAATAAAAATCCCAATCTAAAATTCACTCCCCTAGCTAGTTGCTTTCTTCTTCTTCTTTTTTTCTTTTTTCAGTTAGTTAATTTACATATGCATGGAAATATCGATTAGAAAAGGCTACTCCACCCCGCCATAAAGACATTCGGAAAAATCTGAATGACCGGCATACTGCAACAGCTTTGGAAGAAACTGTGGTTGAGTCCGAGTGATCATCAGCAGTCAAGATACAATTAGACAAGAGTAGGTACTTCCCACAAAAGGCACCCCGTCATCGGTAAGGGATAGCCAACCTCACAATATTTCTGTACCTACCAGAGTTGCAAGAATGAATTATCATGCCAGATATTTTTCATTCGCATTTCTGAGGTACCTTCAGAATCCTTCGTTTCACCAATTTAGACCGTTATGCGTTTCACTAATCGCGTTTGCATACGACGACGAAGACGAAATTTTTCAGAGGCACCCTAATCTCCTACACGTAAAAAAATAACTTAAGTAAAGTACATTATAAAACTGATTTTAATGAAGAGCAATTTTCCTAACAAATCTGGCCCACCTTAATTAAATATTTAAAAAGTGCTAACAAAGTGAAGAAAGAGAAAGATTGTGAAAATTTGAATGTCCTACGTGGAATAAACATATCGCCAGTTCAGCGTCTACACCACGTCCAGCCTAGGTCGGGGTCGGGTGGCGCCGAAAAGGGTAAGCCAGACTCACACGTCAGTTCGTTGATTATTATCAGTTTCATCTTCAGGTGGTCTGGACGGGATCTTACAAGTTTAGCTACCTTCACTAGGGTTGGATATTCATTAAGTATTGATGCAGTTTCTTTCAGCATTTCCTTAGTTCCTCTGAAGTATTCTTCCGTCTAAATTCAACCTTCATTCCGTTTGGGTTTTCTGAGTTGCTGGGTTTGTTTTCATTGGGCTGGGGGTCTCTTCTCTCTTCTTGGGGCTTGCTTCTTCTACGTCCAGGAAGACAGACACACAACATCACTTCATGCCCCTGCAACTATAACCTACTGGTTATTTAAACAGTGTAATGACCATGAAGTGGGAGAGGCATAGAAAGACGCTTATGTTTTATCCATCTCTGTGACTGTCACCCAAATTGTTCAACGTCTGATTAAAATTCGATAAGGGGATTTTAATATTGGATTTTAAAAAAGCCGAGAGTAATGACCTGGTTGAAATTCAAATGGGAAATGGCTTTGGTTTATTAAAAAAAACTATCAAAGAGAAATTGAAAGCTTATACTATTCTAAGTAAACAGACTTACAAAATGTGATTACAAAATTCATGAATAAATTATAATAATAAAATTGTTAACAGAAAAGTTTGCTAGACTTGAGTATAGATATAAAAATAAACAGAACAAATATAAAAAAATGGAAATACAAATACAAACACAAATAAGTGCTATGTACAAACTCGATAATAATAAGAGAATATAAATATATATGTATATATTACTACTCTTTGAAAGAGTGTTCTTTAAATATGAACAGATCTTGATTGTCTTTGAAATGATGAATCATTCTCTGAATTTTCATTCTGAACCTGGCAACACTACGAAATACTTAGTTCCAAAAATGCATTTTTCAGACTGTTAGAGGTCTCAAACATGGATGGATATTCATAAAATTAAATCTAATACTTTGACTACTATGATGCTTTTATTTTGTATAATTATTTCAAAATTAGTTTTTATTTAAAAACTAGCCGTCTTTAGCGACCAGCCGGTGAGCCAGTATGAATGCTCATTAAAATTTTAAATATTTTTTTATGCAACTTGGTTTCTTAATAGATTTTTCGTAAAAATATTTTTAAGTCTCAAATTTTAATAGTCACATGACTCATATTATTACAGCTGCCTTACGATATTCCGTTCATTGTACCATGTATCTTCTTAGTTTTCTGTTAACTCCCTAAAATTTGAACTTGAAACTAAAACCAAAGTTATAAAACTTCAAAAAAAAAAAAAAAAAAAAAAAAAGAAACAAATTTGTACTGAAACCAAATATATAACAGAAATCTTTTGAATCTTTCAGGCACTGAAATTTCATCTGTAATGCATAATATTTTTTTTTTTTTTTATAATTTACGCAATAGTTCAAAAAATTATAAGATTCGTCTTAAAAGTCAATTTTTAGTTTTAATTTTAAAACAATTATAATGCGGTAAGTAATATTTTATTTTTTTTAGTTAATAAATGTACTTCTAAAAACAATTATGAAGACTAAATTTTATACATTCCTTTTGTCTTGTAAATCATATTCATTAAAATAATCTTGACAATTTATTGTTTCAGTCTTCTGCGATGAAGTCTGACCGATTTATAAATCTCTCAATATCTTTATTTTAAGACAATCAATAATTTCATTGCTTTACGCAGATCAGAATTAAGGACCTAATTGGCGTATTTTCTTCAAGATGGTTGATAAAGAAGTCTAAAATTCCCTTTTTTTTTTTTTTTTTTTTTTTTTTTTTATAGAATAATGATATTTAAATTTCCATATCCTATTTGGTTTCAAACACAAAAGTGTAGAATTTTTTTTATTTGAAATATTAGAGTCACGATAATATTTTTTTAAATATAACTCACAGAATAGAGGGTATGTATAAAAATATAAAATTCGTAAATCTTCAGAACGTTTAATGCTTTAAACAACATAAATTATAATTATTTATTTCATTTGGATCCTTTTATTATTAGACGTATATGCATGCCTATCAAGGTTTTAAAAATTAGATTATTAAAGTAGATATCCGGTATCCATTAAACTAAGTTTGTCCTAAACGAAATAGAATTATTGAATTAATAATTTAGATTTTTAAAAAGGTCACAGATAACTTTTTCTTGCATTTAATTTTTCAAAAAATATCATATTTCATATTTACTTTAATTCATACAGACCCATGCTGAGAATTACAAATTTCTCTGTTTAGATTATAATGAACGTTAATTTAATTCTTTTATTTGAGCCTTTATCAGCATGATGATAATATGTTGACAAAAGGTAATTTTTTTCATGCAAACATAATATGCTCGTGAAGGTTTGAATTTTATTTTGAGTGAAAAATATTGTTGCAAAATTTTTTAAAAAAAATTGGTTAAAAATAGAAGCTAAATGTATAAGTTGAAAAAAGTGGTATAATTGAAAGGTTAATTTTTTGAGCTTCAGACTAATATAAAAAACATTAATTTTTAAATAATTAAAATACTAATTAAAAATTTTAAAAAATCGTTTGATAAAATGCTTCCATTATTTACTAGTATAGTTCTCTAATAGCATAACTTGTGTCACAGGACAAGTAGAAGTATCCTCCCTTCAGTGTCCTGGAATGTTTACGCAATGCGGTGCCTTCTGTGCACATCTCGTTATATAGAGATTGTTATGGTTTTAAATGGATGAAAAGACTGCAGAAATACACAACCCAAATAGAAAGAAAAGAAGCAATTCAAATACATGACTTGTTGGCCTGTTGCACGTTAAACCCGTCATGACCAATCGTCCTCCTGCTGGTGTGGGGTGGTGTGGAGAGGGGGGTGCCAGTTCAGGTGTCGTCGTCATCATCTAACCGCGGTTCAAAATTACGAGGTCAGTCCCACAATAGCCCTAGTGTTGCTTTAAAACGGGACATTAATATAACTAAACCAAACTAAACCCATGGATATGAAAGCGCAATGGTTTAAGTAAATAAAATTTGGCATTTGATTTTGTTATTAAAATTGTAGATTTGAGCCAAATTTTGGTTCCAATGGGTGGAAAAACAGGCGACCAAAATGCATAGTTAGTCCCCCCCACCTTCATTTCTTCTTTTTTTAACTGTAACTACAAAGCGGAGAATATTGTTTGCCAACGGATTCTAAAACCCTCCAAGCTTTTGCGCATGCTTAAGGATGGGTTTAATTCGTCAAAATGGGGGTGAGAGGAACGATGGAAGGAGGAGATGTTTACATTTAACAATAAATTAAACTCGGATTATTTGTAGATTAAATTAAAATTATAAGGTCAGAAACGATTCTAATCTAATAGTGCGGGAATCAAGGTCAAAGAATGACGAAGAATTCCGCAAATGCGCTCGTCCTTCCGTGCCTCACCCCTTAGTGAGATAGAATCGCCGAAAAGTGGACGTCTCAGGATACTGAAACGAATAGTACGTATGTGCTGGAGTCAAAAAAAAAAAAAAAAACTGACTACACGTGGGGTACACAGCTGTGCCCAGTGTCCACAATTTTTTGCGGATTGAAGATGGGAGGGGGGGGTAGCACTTTTTTTAAGGAGTATACGAGAATGTTTGAGGGAGACGACCCCCAATGGTTTACATTATTGCGTTTACGTGATAACTTTTTAAGGAATATAATTTTAAAGAAAATAAAAACTCACACTAATTGCATAGAATAGTTTATTATAAAAAAATGGGACGGGGTGGATATTTATTTCGATTATTCAACAAAAAATATTATTCAAGACAAGAAAAAAAATAATACAAACTTCAGTCATTTCTTTTTTTTAGAAGGAAGGGTGTATAATTCCACTATTTCACAACTTCAAAATTAGCTTAAAACATCAAATAATTATAAACAATAACAATTCACTGCACCATACAATGCGCTAATTTTAGTCACATCAGTGTACACTGATGGTTCCAATAATGCGTTTTTTCACTTACTTACGCATTTACCGTTGGTGCATAGCACTATCATCTGAATGAAAAACTTTAAATGAAATATTAAACCGTATGACTATGAATAACTTCAATTTTTCCAGTTGGGTTAAAATATATTTATTCCACTGTCCATAAAAAGCGAAGAAAAAGGTGGACAGTTTTTAACCCAACTGATCCCCAAAGAGATAAATACATACGGCGTATAAATAGACAAATTACATCGCACAAAGACTAATAAACGGTGGTCCATATATAAACAGATTTGGCTTAGATTTTGATACAAATCTGCAACTTTAGTCACTAAATCATAAGCTAATTTGCATATATATAGCACGTTGTGTTTATGAGTTATTATGTTAACATTTGTTTATACTTCATATAGAAAATGGTTAAAAAAGTTGTCCTAACATACCAATACAGTGGTGTGCTTGTTATAACTCCGTTTCGATTATAATCTTATCTCCATCACTAGTGGAAACCATCTAATGTTTTGATAAACAGTTAGCCTTGAATATAAGGATTTTTTTTTCTGAAAATATTAATTTATCGTGGAATGGTTGATAAAATCAAAATTGTTTTTGAAATGATAAAAAAACCCATCCTTTTCTAGAAATACGATTAAAACACATGCAATATACTAGTGGCCTTATGAACAATTAATTTACGTGATAAGGCATTTTTATAAATTTACCGGTCGTAGGAAACGAAATTGGATTTTTTTACGTATGTTACGAAAAACATACTTTATTGTATGTTTTTTTTCTTGGCATATGACTTCGATTGATTGATATCGTACATTGAAAGAATATATGAATTTAAAGAGAGAAATATTAGCTAGAATTATTAAAATATTGTTTGGCCTTTTCTGTTTCTGTTCGGTTTTTGGATTTTTTTTTCAAAAGAAACACAAATGCGATTTTTAAATGATATTGAAAGGTAAGAGTGGAAAAAGTTAACATGAAGTAATATTATCTACAAAAAAAAAATTATTTTAGTTTCCAAATATTTTTCTGAATTTATTTGTGTATGTTTGGCAAAGGAAAGATTCCAAAATATCAAAAAGATGCGATTCTACTTCTGTTTTTAGATAAAATCCAATTATTTGTAGATCGCACTTTTTAAACTTTTTTTTATGTTAACAAATTTGAAAATGCATCAAATTCTCTCCATTTTAACTATATTTCAGTTCATATTAATAATAATTACTATTAATGCTTTATTATTACAAGATTATTAATACCATTATTAATGTCTTAAACAATTATTACTACCTTATCAATGTCTTAAACAATTATTACTACCTTATCAATGTCAAAATAAATAAAAGAAGATGTTAATGATAAAAAAAATTATTTTTTAAATTATAATAAATACATATAAAGCCGACCTTTAGCTGATTGAATCGATTGCTCCAAATTAGGCATTGCTCCTAATTTGCTTTTCTGGACACGATGTAAGTAACTAGTTAAGTAAGGCAGGATAGATGAATTGGAAACAATTGCACGAGGTTCGATATTGCTAAGATTTTAAGAAAACTATCTTTTTTTCTCCTTTAATTTAAAATTCTTAGAATCTTTACAGAGAAAAAAAAAATGGGAGAAATTAATGCATTTAGTTTTTGTTGCCTTTTGTCTTTCTAGTCTAAGTCTTTTAATCTTTTATTTTTACAACCTGGTGTTAGATACTAGTGAAATTAACTTTCTAGGTCTTTTCTTTTTCTTTTTTAGATTCCTTTCCAAAAGTATCAAAAGTCAAAATTTTAATAAAAATTAAACAATTTTGAAAAAATCCCTTATTTTTTTTAATTATGAAGAAAATTGAGCAAAAAAAATCAGTCCGCGTCTTTTTATTAATTTTTTCAAGTTCGAACATGCGAAAAGAGAGGAAAAAACATGCAATCATTTTGCTAGGAACTAAGTATATATATATATATACCGAAAAGAAGAAACTTTTGAAATTTTAACTTCGATTTATGTCGCCATGGTAGTCATACCATGTACAGAAATAAAAAGCCATAAGAGATGCTTCAGTCTACAACGCAATACAAAGGCAAAAGTGACCGAAATTTTCCCCTTCAGTGATTTTATTAAATGATTCTGAGAGGGATTCCGTTGCCAAGTGTCGATTTAAGCAAGGGAATCTTAGGTATCTTTGAAAGATATTTGTAAGTGTTAAAGATTTTTATCTCTCAAAACGTAAGAAAATACATCATCTCATCGATTTCAAAAGTCATCAGTTTTGTAGAGCGCATGTTATATAAAAAGTGGGAATTGGATCATAAAATACGAGAACATTTTCGAACGAATTTAACTTGGGTCAAATTAATATAAAAATTAGGAAATTAATTAAGATTTAAATTAAATTAAACGATATCATATCACTACATATTTACATAGACCTGAAGTCACGAAATATTCTAATATAAATCGCCAAAAATTCAAAATTCATTGAATGGTAAAGAAAGTATAACAAGAGATCAATGAAAGCTCACTCGAATATAACTGACATGGGATTGATGTTAAATGTTAAGAGAGTGAAGATTAGGGCTGGGCGATGACGGAACTTCATAAACGCGATATATCGTCCAACATGTATCATTATTTTTCGATATATCGCGAAATCATTTTTTATTTATAGCTATTATAAGTTTTAAACAGTATCTCTAAAAATATTGACTGATCAGAACGACTCCAAATAAAAGGAAGTTTCAATTTATGTAATGAAAATATTTTTTTCTTTTCAATAAAAATAGTTAGAAAATAATTTGCTAAAACCCCTTTAATAAAGTGCGTCGATGCCAAAGCAATGTCTGCATGTAATAATTTATAATATTGCGTCTAAAACAAGTATTTTTATGTATTAGAATATGCAGTATTTATAGAAATATTAGCAAAAATTCTGCTAAAGGTCGATAAGAATAAAGAACAAAAAATAAAAAAAAAAAATAAATAAACATTCATCGATAAGGAAAACGAAATCAAAAACAAATTAATTGTGAATATCAATTTATTGTATCGCGATTTATCGTGAGCCGCTAGGCGAAAGCGAAAGTATAACGGAATTTCTTTTTTTTATGCGAGTGCGTTTCAGTATGAAAATGCGAGCTGCGAATAAAGTTGTGAATTTAATCTGAATGAATCCTTTTTGCTTTTATTTTTGAAAATGAATATTGAGCAATTAAAAAAAGGACAGCCTACAACCTTCTGATAACCGCAATTACTTTTCCATAATGTATCATTCAGTTAGGGAACAAAAAAAAAAAAAGTTTATTCTAAAATGACAAGTATTTTTATATATTAAAATATAACAGTATTTATAGAAATATTTTTCAAAAAAAATTCTGCATGAAGATGAAAAAGAATGAAGAGCAACAAAAATAAACTCTAATCGACAACCAAAGCGAAATCGAAAATGCAAATTAATTGTAAATATCGATTTATTGTTTCGAAATTTATCGTGAACTATCCTTCATGATCATGATTTCGATAGATCGTTATTTTTCAAAAATATCGATAAATCGAAAATCGGCACAGCCCTAGGGAAAACTTCTGCATTTCAGATATATTGTGTAATGCAATGGCGCCACAGAAATGTGTGATTCCTTCTTTTATACGAGATATAGAAAAAGTATTATATTCGTCAAAAAATTCGAACTCGAAATTTTGATGGATCCATGTTTCAATAGCTGCGATAAAGAAAACACAAAAACGTATGGAGCTTGGCGGATAAAACTTGGTATACTGTCCTAACACCAAATTTTTAGGTTTCTATTAAATTTTTATCAAAATCGGTTTAGAGGACAATCTGTCTGTCCGACCGTTAACTACAAGCACGATAACTACAAATCGAAGAGAACTAGATGGATAAAATTCCATACGAAGATTTAATATCTACATTGTAAACGCTTGTCAAATTTTAAGCCAAATTCAACAAGGGGTTGAAAGTATGTAAGTCTATACTCTCAGAAGCATGCAAACGCGATAATTCAAAAACTTAATGACTTGTACATATCAAATTTGGAATGTGATTTTGTACTGTCATTCTAGTTCTGCGTCAAATTTTGGCTCCAATCGGTTGAGGAATAATGCATCTAAAAACACAAATATATCTTTAATCGTGAGCCCGCGCGTAAGTTTCAGAGATATCACTCCCGCTGTTCTAACTGCCCTCCCTACTCTTTACCACACTAAGGCAACAGATAAAGCTGCATACTTGGACTACACAAAGAACCGAACTATGTGTGAATATAGAACCACCGCCCGCCCCCCAGTAAATTTCTCTCCCCGCCAAAGTCTACTGACCAAAAGCAACCGGTGTTTACCCCAAGTCTGAAAGGATTTGTGGGTTCACCCTCGAACACAAAGTACTCCTGAACGCTTTCAGAAAAGCACCATTTTTGTAGCCGGGACCATTATGGATACCACCTGTCATACAAGACGTTGTGCTTAGAACTACGGATATCGAAGGTTTCTGTGAGTGCTTTTTTAGTAAAATAATTTTTAAATACTGGTTTAAATGAGGGGCACTTAAGTTTGTCAAAAATGCATCATCTGTTGGAATAAAGAAATGGATTTAATTTATTTGTAACGATCGATATGTCTTTTTCTATAAGTGGCAATTTAAAATTGTTATTTCTTAACCCTCTCGCTGCGTAATTCTTTAAAATCACTATTTAGATGCAATGTTTACAAATAATTTCAATTACTTTTCAAAGAAACTGATACTATATGTTACATGATAATAATACAATGTAATAAAAATCTGAAATCTTAAAAAATAAACGCTCAAAACTAAGAAAAACGCAGGATGCTACAGAAAATGTACTAAACGTCAACCCCCTGTAATAGCGGGATACGCAGCTGTAGGGTTAACTTAAGGGTGACAGTTAAGCTTTTATCTGTTTTCACTAAATCCTATTTTATAATTCTTACATATGTGACACTCTATTACCATGAGTTTGGAGCAAAAAGGCCAAATCTAGTTATATCAATAAAAAATTCCAAACTCCTAATCTAACTTGATATTTTTTTTAAAGAAAAATTTATACTTAACCAATAGAAGGTGCCACTTTTTATATATGCTCCTTGAATGACATGATATAAATTCAATTACTAAATTATTTTATTTCTTAGCTTTATCCCTTCTTTCAAGTAGGTTATAATCAATTAGCTCGAGGGTCCAATAATTATCGTGTAATTACTACCTTTTTATAAATAATTTGCCATTTTTATTCTAAATTTCATAATGTTTTGATGTAGAATTTTCATTGTATTTGTTATGGTTAGTATGAAAAATCAATTTTCTCTATCTATTGTAATTATAAAGATACATGTGTGTGTGTTGGCATTCTACAGGGCACACTGCTTGACTTAAAGCTACCAAATTTGTCACATATATAATTTCGAGGACGGAAATGTGTACTTCTGTATGTTTTTTTTTTTTAATTGAAAAGAGTTAAAAATTAGACGAAATTCTAGATTGAAAACCAATAAATTCCGACAATTTTCCAGCACAGAAAAGATTTTTATGTCATTTTAAAATTCAAAAATTTATGTTTTGATTATTCCAGTCTCTTTTGCCATAGACTTTTTTTTTCAATTTTTAATTAATTTAAAAAAATATTTTAAGCTTATTTTATAATATGTGTCATTATCGAAGTGAAAGTCAAATCTTTTTCTTTGTTACAACTAATATTTCATCCTGGCTTTTTTTCCCATTATTGTTGATCAAGATATGAAAATGTGACCTAATATTTTTTAAGTTGTATTTTTTATTATAAGGTTGCTTTTTCAAAATTAGGTTGCACTTAAAAATAAGGTTTAAGTTTAGAACCGAACAAGGGTAAAAAAAATTTTTAAAAGCGTTCATTTTTTAACGCCACTGCTCTTTTATATGATACAATTGGATGTTTAAATATACTGACTTAAAATTAAGAAAATGCATCGACCAATGAACATAAAGGTGTTAAGACCTTTAAAATAATATATGTTTTATGCCTATAAAAAGTAGAAATTTATAAATTTTTTGTTGAGAAAGCCTAAGACCTATGTCATAGAATATTTAATTGAAATTTTTAGTAATCGTTAACCCTAGTGAATGAACCAGAAGTCAAAGACAGCTTATTATTAATAATAATCACAATTAGTATTTATTATAACCAGTGATTAATCAAACTAACAGGTTTTTAAATTGGTTATTATAAATAATAGCCGTATTATCAATTCTAACAGAATTTATTACTTTAAAACCATATGTATATTAATATTAATTTACAAGAAATAATAATATATTCAATAACTTTAATTTTTGCTCAAAAATGTTTTGGCAGTCAAAAGACATTTTTACTTATGCACAGATTTAGAAATTAGAAATTTTAAAAAGTGGAAAGCAAATTGGAATTCAAATAGCTTATCGTTTTCTGATAACGACTAACCGTCTATACCTTCCATTGCCTATTCTGTTGTATACGAAATTTTATCCCCCTGTTTATAAATATATAGATTTATATCAGCAAGATTCTTGATATGAAAAGCAATCTCTGGTTATTTCTACCATATTAATTATTTTACTTGCCATCTTCAATGACCAGCTGGTTTTCCGGGTATACTTTTGTGATATAACTAATTAAATCTCCTATACATAGCTTAATCTTCATGATTTCCCTAAGAAAATATTTTTAAGCAGTAAATTTAATTGTGACAAAATCAATTTAGTAGCCTTATATCTGTTTATTGGTTTTATGAAGCTTCCTAATAGTATCAGTCCTGTGATATCATTGTGCGATTAAAAAATAACTTTTCTAACTTTTTCTAACACTTTTAAGATGACGTAATTCACTTTTTTATTCATCAGATAAACTACATCGACTTTAAATAGAATCTTTCCTTAGCTAATAACAAATAAAGAAAATCCTGCGAGTAAGTCCCGCGATTTTACAGAACAATGAAAACGGTATGAACTTCAGTTCAACAAAGCATTCAAAAAGATTAGTTTAAAAATGACCAAAAATTGGGAAAAAAGTGTACGAAAATTATATTGGTATAATTAAAAAGAGGAAGTTTTTAAAATCTTAAATGGTAACTACTTTGTAGTCTTATTTTCAGCAGTTATTTGACGGGGGGATACCAAAATTTCACTTAATTTTTGATTAATTAAAATTTTAAAAAAATAACTCAGAGGTGCGTATTTTCACTTCTGAAAGTAAATTTATAGGCCAAGTTTGGTAGCCTTAAATCCTACAGTCACGCCCATAGGGCAACATTTCATAAGTAGAATAACCAACCCGATCGACGGCACATGGATAAATCCAAATGACAAGACGCTGCAACTGCATTGGCGAGAGCTAAAATTAAATCAAAAGGACTCATTACCGGCCATGGCACAATCCTTTCTGTAGGAGATACGTCCCGTCATCGGTATGGGTAGCTGACTCCATACTATTTCTGTAATCACCTGGGCGATGCGAATCAACTAGAAGCTTCTCATACCTATTTCTGAGTCCTCCCCCCCCCCGCTGAGATTTATTATAAGTAGAGATAGATGTAAGCAAAGGCTTAAAATTTGAAACTCAATGATAACTATTTAAACCTATGCTATTTTTTGTGCTATGAATGTATTTGTAATATAGCATTGAAAGCATTTATTAACTAACTAACTTATGGAAAAAGAAAAATAATCTAATAATTATTTTAATTGCAATTAACTCAAGCTTAATACAAATAAAAGTCATTGTGACTATGTGTATATTCCTGTTCCTTGTCTTCTGCTAAATGACTGGGTCGTATTCAGCTAAACTTCTCTCAATTATTATTTAAAACATGAGAAAGAATGCTGTCAATTTTTCAAAACATTAAAGTTGATGAAATATTCTATTAATTAAAAAATGAATGAAATTTCGCCATCCTTCCGTAGAAGCTTCAAACAGATTATTCTGCAAGGAATATTTTTATATTGTTACAAATCTGTAATTTTGCTACCCGGCATGAATAGTGTCATCGTGGGGGAAAAGTTGTAAGATCTGTCCTGTGCATGCTGAGCGGGTGCTGCGTCAATGACCTCAGAGCTTGGCGACAAACTTGGCGAGCGTTTGGCGGCTTGGCGATGAAGTTGATGACTTTAGCGACGAAATGGATCATACTGGAAAGTTCGAGAAGTTTCACGATCTATGCAGTAGGAACCAAGATACACTCTGGTACGCTCTGATTGATCGGAATATTCTAGCCCCGCCTCCCGGAACTATAAAACACGGACACTCTGAAGCTGCAGTGAAGTGGTGTGTATCGTCAGAAGTCGTGTGTGTGAGAGGAGTCGGAGTCGCCGACAAGTAAAGTAACTGGATAATTAGACAGACAGCAAGCTGCTGAACTATAGCGATTAAATGTGCTGCGTCATTACGATTTATTGGCGGTATTTAAAGTAGAAAAAAATTTTGTAACAATATCATCTCAAAATTCTAAATTTCATTTCGTTCACGTCATTTTTTTAGTAATAAATTTCATTTTCACGCCGTTTGCTTTCAATTTTTATTAATTTTTCTGAATTTGATACATAAAAATTAGATGGAAACGATTTTGAAATACGAAATTTTCAAAAAAGGAATTACAATTTTGAATAAAGAATATAATTTAATATTTTTCAAAATTGCTGAAGTGTAAAAAAAATATTTTAATTAACGTTTTGAGATAATTAAATAAGTAAAATCTCCGTAGCAGTTTTTTTTTCCCTATTGTATCGCAAAAATTACTTTAAAGTCATTTTAAAATTTAAAAAATAAATAGCTTTCCTGTGAGAAAAAAATTTTAGTTTCAAAATTAATTTTATGCACATTTTTTTTATCGAGAAAGAACAAGAATACATATCAAGAACTGTTCGCTAGAACACATTAAAAGAATTCTGGCAATATGCTAAAAATAATATTTAAATAAATATAATTTATATCAATAATATTTATAAATATAACATACTAGCTTTTACCCGCGACTTCGTTCGCGTGGAAATTTTAATGTGTATGCATGAGAATTGACGGTCTGATCAACACTCGGCAATGTCTGTCTAAAATCGCCTGCGAGCAAAACGGCAAAGCCGCCCATCACCGCTTGATTGCCGGGCATGTCCTGTAGGCTACGGTTTAACGCCTCTGATGCATGCTTGTGCGACATTATGCACTCGTCCCATACTATTAACTTCTACTGCTGCAAAAGGACTCCCCGGTCGTTGTTTTTGGTGATGTTGCATGTTTTGGTATCTTTGCTTGCAAGATTAAGCTGCAATTTGAAAACGGAATGTTCAATATGGCCACTGTAAAGCAAAGTTGCAGCAATGCCCGAGGAGGATACAACCAGAGCTATATTGCGGTCCTTGTGGAGTTGGGCTAGCAGGAGATTCAGCATAAACGTCTTACCCCTGCCCCCTGGTGCATCAAGAAAGAATAATCCCTCCTCTCCACTATTTACTCGGTTCAGAATCGTTACGTAGATTTGACGCTGCTCGGAAAGTAATCGTGGTATCATTTCATTGACCTGCGCTTCTAAAACCGCGGTTTCATAGTTTAGCTCCTTCACAACTTCGCTTGATAATTCCCCTCTTCGCTGCGGTGTGGGTAGGCCGAAATCAGTGACATTTTCCAGAGATATGGAAATCATTTTATCCTCAATCAATACCAAAGCTTCGTTAATGATTAGGTTATTGTGAGTGCCATCCAGCCTATGTGCGATATCTTTTGATAAAGCGTCCTTGTATTTATCCCACAGCTGGAGGGGGTTTGAATTCCGCAAGTGCTCACTAAAATTGCAAACAGGTCTAGCTACTTTCATAGCCCGAGCTTTATTACTCGTCTTCGAAAGATTAGATTTGCGTTTTCTGTGCATTTCGAAAAAATATGAAATAATAACAAATAAAAAAAATTAAAACTAACCTAAAAACCGATGCACTTAAAACTATATGCGAAAAATATATAATTTAGTTACAAAAACACACAACTAACCTAAAAACAATTGATTTACATTGTAACCTGAAATAAAACAAAACAGCGAGTCCGTATTTCTTTAAAATCAAGTCAAGTCTATTTTATTTATCGATCGAGATTGAGATAGCTACAACAGTGTAATACACATAATTTTTTAACTTTTAATTAAAATGAAAACACAGTTGTCAACAATCAGAACATACTGCGCATGCGTGAATTTTCAACGCCAGTTGGGGTAACGCAAATGCGTGAATTTTCTACGCCAGTTGGGGTAACGCAATGCAGATTAGAAATTTTTAATTTCCTTTAATCTGTTTTATTTTAACTTAAAAGTACTTCAGAATGAATCCGAAAGATCTATTCATTAACAATGTTTAATTTTAAATGCATCAAACATCAAGAAAATAGAATCCTTTGAAATAATCGGTCTAAAATATATTAAGCCTAACGTCATTAGTGTGGGAAAAAAAACTGAAGACTTACTCATTTTTGGCGGGATTTGGCCTCAAATTTTTGGCGGGAAAGTTAGTTTTTAATTAATAAAAAATTAACTACTCAATTAACCGGAATAAATAGTAGCCTATGTCCTATTCCAGACTATAATCTATCTCTGTGCTAAATTTGATCCAATTCCGTTCAACCGTTGGGGCGTGATTGACTAACAAACATCAATCCATCCAAACTTTCACATTTATAATAGTAGTATAGATCAAGAACAATTAGAGATCTAGTTTATTTTCATTAGTAAATAATTAAACTAATTAATTAATTAATTATTAAAATATCTTTATTAAAACCTTTCTTATACTTCAAAAATTTTAAACAAAATTTGAAATATTTTTATAACAAATATTAATATCTTATCACATGCAAATTCTAAAAATCGTTTGGTGCAACTTTTTTAACTCATTTTAATTAAAAAAAATACATTTTTCCGACGATAAAGAGAATTTGTTTATTGTAATATTTTACATAAAATAGTTTTTGCATTAAAAATATTTAGATATGAAAAGTATTTTAATCTCCAATAATGCTGGATATATAAGCTTTATATTATAAATTATAAGCTTTAACAGAATTTAGATTAGATTAATTATAAGATTGCTATCTTGCCTTGTAAATCGAAAACGATATTGCTATTTTGCTTTTTAAATCGAAAACGATATTAGATACATACTTCAAAACTTGAAATACATATGAAATATAGATATTTAATTCTAATGTAAATATTCAATTCTATTTAATTCTTAAAAATAACATATTATACCTTCTTTAAGTATAAAGTACGTATAATAGACTAGATCTAGATTTAATTTTGATATTACAAACCTACATAAAGAGTATAAATTGCTTCATCATAAATTAATTTCATTCAATATGGCAATATTAATTTACTAACTTCGAATTTCGTGAAAAATGATGAATTATTTAAAAATAATGATGATGATAATATTTTCTAGGAGAAAATGCAATGTAGATAAACTGAAGTCTTAACAGCAGTTCTTTAAATCATTTGAATGAATAACAACATCGATGATAACGGAATTTCAGGTACAAAGGTTTTACGTTGCGCGATTATCGGGTCTAAAATGTAAGCAAGTGTTTTCCTTTTTCTTGGTATCAGAATTAATCTATGATTCGATTTCTTCCTTGCTTTTTTTTTATTTCATTTTAATTCGCGAAAAAAACAAAAACAGGTGCGTTTCTGATAACTTGTCATTTTCTTTCACGTGAGATTTTGCCCGTTTTGTTTTGACAGGACTGTCGACGTAAGCAATAGATTTTTTTTTTTTTTCATTTTCTTTATATCACAGGAACAAAACTTACTTTGTTGTTCAAGTAAAAAGCAAAACACTCTTCTTCCATTTAATTCAACGAATCGTTAAAAGACTAAATGTGGTAAACTTATAGAACATTTGTACTTGGTAATTATCCTATGATGCTCTTAAACGCGTTTTAAAATTCAGTGATTTAATTCAGTACTTTTAATTGGTATTTATTTTTAACTTACTGATTTATCCGGTTTTTCTCAGGAGTAAAATAGTTTCATCTGTAAAAGTTTTACTATAAGAACCATTTCTTTATAATATTTATTTATAATAAAGATTTATAAAATATTTTTATCGGTTTTCCAATTTTTTTTCGAAAAAGAAATGGAGGAATTTTGATTTACTTCATAGTTATCTAAATCTTGGTGTTTTTTAACATAATTCAGAAGAAATTTACTGACATTTATGTTTTTAATTAATTTAAACTAAGTTGTCTATGTCGGCAAATCAACATTAATAGTTTTATTAGTAATTGATCAGAACTTGTTATATATAGTCCAATAGATAATGTCATGATTTTTATCATTTTTAAATTTCGATAAATGCATTCATGGCGTGTTTTGGATAAATTTTCAAGGACTTTTTGTTTTTGTCCTTGAAATGAAATTTTAAAGTTAAATTTCGTGGAAGTGTACTAAGGAATCGATTTCGGAAAAAAATAAAGATTGTTGGTGGTCGTGATATCTGCATAATGATGAAACATTGTATCTGAAAAAGATAATAATGAAGTGCTTGCAGACATCTTATCTTTCGCATTTTGGATTCCGCATGTATAAACAGACAGAAAATGATTCACTTGAAACGAAAAAAATGACACACCATAACCATATATAAAGAAGAAATAAATTGAAATTGCTTGGCAACGGATTCTAAAACCATCTGTGCTCTTGCGCGTGCGTTAGGATGGGTTTAATTCGGCAAAATAGAGTTGAGAGGAAAAGGAGGCGATGTTTACATTTAGCAATAAAGTTAAATCCGGAAATGCCTACATCCTTTCGCCTCACACTCCTTAGTGAGTTAGAATCGTCGAAAATTGGTTGAAACAGGTTACTGAATCGAATACTTGTAGCGAATTAGTATGAGCGATGATAGAACCTGGGACCTTGTGGTTCGCAGTCCAGTAACATGACCACAATACAAATGCAATTGCTCATGTAACGTCGCTGTTGACTGGCTTATAAGCTTTTCACCACAGACTCTCCCTCCAGTGAGTAGGAGGTGAGACGAACGATAGGGCTGTTGAGTGGTGATGTATTAACTGTTGATTCTATTGCGCCTGTACCCATTTGAGTAGCGCCAAGCGTTATGGCGGGCGTGTGCGAGTGAGTGATTGCTGATGCTGTTGCTGCGTCAAGTGAGTCTGACGACTTTGGTTTGCTGCGTCAAGTGAGTCTCATGACTTTTGTTTGCTGCGTCAAGTGAGTCTGACGACTTTGGTTTGCTGTGGGTAGATGGCGCCACAACAGCTGTACGAAGGTTGAAGGTTCATCGTCCGAGGTCACCAGTGTAGCGAATTGGTATGAGCGAGGATAGAATCTGGGACCTTGTGGTTCGCAGTCTATCAACATGACCACGATACAAAAGCAATTGCTCAGGTAGCGTAGCTGTTAACTGGCTTATAAGCTTTTCACTACACATTATTAATGATCACTTGCATTTTTTTATTGAAAATAAATAGCTGTGTGACCGCGTTGTTGTAAACAATTTACATTTTTAATTTCTATTAATGAAGAGTAGAAATAACAACTGGCGTGGTCTTCTCGAAGCGTTCTATATTATATAAATATTATAGATCCCTAACTCCTCATAAATTGTGGATCTTTTTGGCAAGATCGTGACAGCTCAGATTTTTATTATCAGAGTTCTGCAGATGAGCATTTTGTGTTGAATATTATGACGAAGAAAAAGGAGTATTGTTTTGAACACTTTTTAAACGACCCATTGAAACCAAAATTTGACATAAAGCTACAAATGTAGTTCTACGTAAACACGTAACATGGTTACGTACCAACTTTTATTTATTTAAGCTGTTGTGCTTTTTTTTCATTTTCGAATATAAATGTATGAGAACATACAAACAGAGACGGCAAATTCCTTGACAGATTTGGTTCAAACTTTGACGCATATCTATACTTTTGATGCTTTGTCCGTGTACAAATTTTATTTATCCAGTTTTGTAGTTAATATGTTTTCTTTTTCTTTGGACAGCGTTATGCATAGACTTCCTCTGTATCAATTGTGTTTAAAATTTGTTAGCATTTTGCAGTTCTGATGTAAAGATTGAATACTAAGTTTCATCTATAAGTGTTTTTGTGTTAAGATGCTCGCAGACAGGCAGACATATTTGACAACTGGGGTTTGCTAACTTTAAAGAGATTTTAAAGTTGAAATTCATAGAAGCTTCGAGCTCAAATTTGTTGATAATTAAAATTTCGTATACGCAGCTGTACTCACCAAAAACTTGTGCTTTTAGACTTTGCCCATCTCAGATCTTTATGTATTCAAAACATCGTTTTTGAAATTATATCTGTGAACATATTTGTAGTGACTAAATAGAGGGAATTCACCTCAAGGATTCTTACATGGCCCCTTAATAGCCATATGTTTTTAAAGATGTGATGAAATTTTAGACATAATTCATTGTTGAGAAATTTATCTATTCGTTGCTCGCCTTAATTTGAGTAGCATAACTCAATGAGCTTGATGAATGAAATTTGGCATCTAGTGAGATCAACATGAAGCTATGGCTATCAAGACTGTTATTTTTAGACTAGTCTATCAAAAGGCATCCTTGTCGGCCTTTCGGTGTTTGGGTATTTGAACTTGATAATTCAAGTTAACTTCCCAAACTTTTCTCTCATATTCTCTAATAAAGGCGTAATCTCTCCGCAGATCATTGGGGCATTGTGTAAGATAGAGAGCGCCCTGCTTGACATTGGCGTACAATAGGTACTAAAACTTTGGAATGAATGTAGCCCTTGGCGATTTTTTTTGGCTATTAATCATTGACATAAAGTTAGTGGTATGCAAAAATCGATAAAGTTAGTGGTATGCAAAAATCGAAAAAATCGCATCGAACCGACTGAAACCAAACTGTAGTCACTGTAAAACTGTAGACCGACTGTAGTCACATATCAAATTTGATATGTTTAAATCATTTTGAGTTATCACGGTTAAAACTTCTGAAAATATAGACGACGGTCAGCACCTTATGGCATTTGGCTCAAAATTTTATAAGTAGATGATAGATGTTAAATCTGTGCACTGAATTTACTTATCTAGCTGTCTTCTTATTGCTGTTATCGTGTTACCGTAGATTCGAACAGATGGACAGACAGACTTCCTCTGAATGCATTTAGCTCAGAATTTTATAGATATCAATGAATTGGTGTCCACAAAATATATCAAATTTCTAGTTCAAATCGTCTTGATTTATTTTTGTCGCAGACGGACAGAAAGACAGGCATAATGCCTATAATGTATTTTTCGTCTGAACTCCGAAACAGAGGGACTTGCCAAAATATTCGAGTTCGAATTTTTTGATAATTACAATATATTTTGCATACAAGAAATTAAAAACTGAACTGAGACGACTTTTTGACTTTTTTTCTCTTAAACATGCATAATTTTTAATTTAATTTATCAGAGTACAGTCTGTCTATTCTTGTGAGGGTTAAATTGATAATTGGTAAATGAAATTTTTTCTATTGGGTTGTGAACAAAGTTATAGACATGTATCACATTTTGACACAGGTAAGCAGAAAGTCTTCCAAAATGCACATTCCATTCTCTTAACAATTAGATAAATCGAAATACAAAAAGACACGTGAGAGTTGCTTATATGCCTATAAGAAAATTGATTAAATCTTGATATTCTGAGATAATAAAGAAAAAGTTGATATATATCAAAATCATCTCCAAGCAAAATGGTTGTCTAAGGCTTTCAGATCCAGTTTAACAAGCAGTATCTTGATTCAAACGAATCCTTCCATTTCCTTCTTTTGAATGACAGCGGAGCATTCACGTGTTCGTTAAACTCGACAAACATTTTAATGGAAACGATCACGAACTTTGTGTCACTGCTATTTTTCCGGCATCAATAACATGTCAGATGTTTCTTTATTTCTTCCATCACGTACTTCATTTGCATTTCAGGGCTAAAGTCATCATGCATGCGAAGATTTCAATCAGTAATAAACTGACAGACTGACAGGATCTTTAGAATTAAACTAAGTCTTCCCAGTTATATTTTAGACAAAGGACAAATTATTTAACCTCTCTCTCTCTATATATATATATATATAAAATTTAAATCCAAATTAATGTCCTAAATTTAATATTGGCTTCGCTTTAAAATGTTCTCTTATTTCCTGATCCAATTTCCATTCATTTATTCAATTAATTCTGCGCGTTCTATAGAACTGCTGAATTCAGCAGGCTCTCACGCTTTGACTGAAGGGTTAAAAATGCCTAATGGTTACAACATTCTTTTAAAGATACCTAAAAATTTTAATTTTAGCTTGTGACCTCCTGTTAATTTTAAAAAAATAAGTTTTAGCTTAGATAGCATCTCGAGTTTTGTGTCTAGCAAATGGCATTTGCTAGAAATTATATTACATTATTTCATTGCAAAGAAAACTGAAGTAGAAATTCACATTTATGATTAAATACCCTATAGAAAACAAATCTTAAAGGAGGGTTTTGGCTATTTAAATATGATAATTTCAATACACGTGAACAAGAAACATAATAAACTGCAAAAAAATCAAGACGTAGATTTAGAAGTATTACTTAATGAAGAAATCGTTGGGGAACGATATAAGTAACAATTGATCAATTTGAATGAAGTATTAAAGAAGAAACTACCAGAATGTGTCGAAAGACATGACAAGGTTGTTTTTCAACACAACAATGTTCACCTACGTGTTGCCAAATTAATAAAAGAAACTTTAGAATCACTTCACACAGATGCGTTTTTTAACCCTCCATATTCACCAGATTTTGCTCCTACAGACTACTATTTGTTTCGTTATGCGGAATACTCTTTACGAAGAGAGGATCGATTTTCACGCCGATATCAAAAATTGGCTTGATAACCGTATGGTATTAAAATACTCAGACTTTTTCTTTGCGGAAATTGTTTGTTGTCCGAAACATGGACAAATATTGTAATTTCCAAAGAAAAATATTTTGAAAGAATCGATCTATTAATTTTTTATGATAAGCAAGTATCTTTATTTTTAATCTTGAAAAAAGGGGCGAGATCTTATTTTAACTAATAATTTATGTGTCATCTTGCTCACATTGTAATACTTAACTGCAATTTGATATATGGTCCAACGTGAATATAATGAAATCGTTTTCTTACACCTCCTGTAAATTAAATGTTGATCTAAACTCTGATTTTTATCTTAAAACTACATTGTGGGCTTCTGTTGCGCGAATATGAATTGATAGAATACTTTAAAGAAAATATCATACATGAAAACCCGGGTAGAGGTATAAATGCTATTAAAAAATTAACTTTAAAATAGTTTTTTTAATTCGATGAGGCTTATAGGCTTAGTACTAAATATAAATTGTAGGATGTGAATGCAACATGCAGGATGAAAAGAAATGTTCAATGAGTTCAGTCGCGTAAATGTAGGTTGTAAACAAACCACATTTGACACGCAATTACTTCCTGGATAGTCATAATCATGTTTATTCTTATGACTATCTTAAGAGTTTATTCTTAATTAGATTTTTAATTAAAGTTTCATCGAAGCATAATGACTTCAAAGCATATTATTGCACAGAAACCATTTTTACACCATTTTAAAATTCATAAAAAGGCATTTTTAAGCAATAGTAGTTTTATATAAGCTCATTTTTTTCTCTCCAATTTTAATAATATATATATATATATATATATATATATATATATATATATATATATATATATATATATATATATATATATATATATATATATATATATATATATAATTTTATTTGGAATCCTGTCGGCTTTTTTTAATATGTAACATTATTTTATGTGAAGCATGATGCAGTTTGAAGACATTGAAGAAAATTTTTTTTCTTTTTAATCCATCGGAAAAGCATCATTATTTACAAGCAAAGACGCGGACAAGACGTCCGCCACAGCGCAGCACAAAATGCCGAAGTGGGGAAAAAGGGCCGAAATAAATTATCCCTCGCCTTTTATAACCTTAGATTTTGATAGGGAAAATATTTCTCCACAGTGCAAATATATTAATAAAATTCTGATAGGGATTTCTGACTCATGTCAATCACATGTAAGGGAAACACAGGGATCTTTTAAGAAAGAATGTGCTGACTGGACATTTTTACCCCTTCACGCCGAGCGTGTGAAAGTATCGGCGTTTAGCTGACTAAGCAATTTTATGAAGCTTCTCTTGAATTAATTAAGTAGAGAAAGTGGAATTGGATCACGAAATAAGAGAATATTTTAGAATGAAGTTACTATGGGCTATATTAAGGAAAAATCTTGGAAATTAATTAAGTTAAAATTAAAAGTTTAAAATATCATTACACACACACACACAAACACACACACACACACACACACACACACACACACACACACACACACACACACACACACACACACACACACACACACACACACACACACATATATATATATATTATATTATATTATATTATTCAGTATATTTTATAACAATACTTTTAATTTCAGTACCTGCAATTATACGCCAGTATTTTCAAAACACTTTTAAAAATAAATTAAGCAAACCAAGTCTGAAACATTATCTTTCTACAATTAAAAGTTAGGATCTCATTATTCTTGCTAATGTTTTATTAAATTAAGAATATATTTTCAAGGGTCAAAACATGTCACATTTGGTTTCCAAAAACCTGAAGAATGTAATTTAAAATTTTCTTGCAATAATTTAAATTTCATACTTTCTTCCCTTCACTCTCATTTTTTAATTTTCCCCCCTTTCTTGATAAAAAATTCTTTCATGATGAAAGTTTTTACTATCGCTATTTATCGAAACACTAGCTTAGATACTTTCTTTTTGTCTCCATGTCTTTCATGCTTGTAGGAATATTAATGATAAAAAACAACGTATCCTTAATTTTTTTTATGGATTAAAAGATTTATGTGGGGGTCATTTATCATGTCTCGAGTTTTATCTTATTGATTATTTTTCGCTTATTTAGCATTCATAATCAGGCTCTGAAAATGCGATAAATTGATGTCTAAAAATACTTAGTAACAGCGATATCATTTTTTTAAATCGCGTATTTGCTTTTCTAAATAATTTTTTTTATATATTTCAAGATTATTATTTTTAAATTCTTGTTTAAAGTTATCTGTTATCAAAGATATTTAGTCAATTTTTGAAAGAAGTTATTTCTTTGCAATTTCGTAAAACAATTTTTAAGTAAAATGACGCCTAAATTATTTATTTTCTAAAATAATATGGAAATTAATTTTGTGCCATTAGATTGGTTGAACCAAAACGGCAACGGTACAGATCACCAGGCAGAATTCTCTCTTCCTGAACTTGTCTATATAGAAACAATATGGTCAAGACAATGCAAGAGCTTATTCTAAAGGCGCTTATTTATACTTTTAAAATTCGATTTTAATCGCTTTCAGAAACTCCAATGAAATATTTTAAAAGTAAAATAAAAGAATGGGGGATACAAATTGGACTTCTTTCGTTTGACAGCTTGAAAATGGTTGCAAATCTACAATTCTAGCGTCAATTTTCGGTTAAAATAAAAGGAATCTATTATACAATTTGGACTTCTTTCTTTCCACAGCTTGAATTCAAAATCGTTGTAAATCTACAATTGTTATGTCAATTTTCTGTTAAAATAAAAGGAATCCATTATACAATTTGGACTTCTTTCTTTTGACAATTTAATTCCAAAATTGTTGTAAATCTACAATTCTTGTGTCAATATTCTGTTAAAATAAAAAAAAAATCAATTATACAATTAGAACTATTTTTCTTTTCACAGCTTGAGTCTAAATCTGTTATAAATCTATAATTTTAGTGACAAAGTCACATCCCGAATTTCTCCAATTTTGCTAGTTCTTTTCCCGAGTTTTGGTATTTACATACAAAAGTTCAAATAAATAAACAGATTATCTAATAACATATTTAGATTAAAATTAGGCACAGATCTGCATGCATTTTTATATAAAGAACGTATATTAAATAGCACCCAGCCAGTTGTTGTTATCAAATTCGTGTTATTGTGTTCAAATAATCTGGTATCGAGAAATCGATAGAGATTCAAGTCATTACTAAATTTATATCTGTTTTGTCAAACATTTCTGTAAATGTAAACATAAAAATATTGCTACATTTCATCTACCAAGCTTACCATTGTGTTCCCATACTCGCAGACGGACAGACTTCTCATTGATGCATATATTAAGATTTGTTATTCTGATATTAGGATTGCATACCGATTTAATTCTTTTCTCTCACGATTGCAACCATTTTGATGGGTGAAATATACATTGAAAAGAAAAAAGAAATGACTGACATTGTAACATGTAATCGACACAATAACAATTTATAACAAATTATTATCACAGAAATTAGTATTTTACCAAAATTTATAGATCTGAATTAGTACATCGGAAATTTGTATTTTATCAAAATTAGTATATCAAAAATTAGTATTTTATTAAAATTAGTATATCAGAAATTAGTCTTTTAATAAAATTAGTATATCAGGAATTAGTATTTTATCAAAATTAGTATATAAGGAATTTGTATTTTACCAAAATTAATATCTCTGAATTAGTATATCAGAAATTAGTATTTTATCAAAATTAGTACATTAGAAATTAGTATTTTATCAAAATTAGTACATTAGAAATTAGTATTTTATCAAAATTAGTACATTAGAAATTAGTATTTCATCAAAATTAGTACATTAGAAATTAGTATTTTATCAAAATTAATATCTCTGAATTAGTATATCAGAAATTAGTATTTCATCAAAATTAGTACATTAGAAATTAGTATTTTATCAAAATTAGTACATTAGAAATTAGTATTTTCTCAAAATTAGTACATTAGAAATTAGTATTTTATCAAAATTAGTACATTAGAAATTAGTATTTTATCAAAATTAGTACATTAGAAATTAGTATTTTATCAAAATTAATATCTCTGAATTAGTATATCAGAAATTAGTATTTCATCAAAATTAGTACATTAGAAATTAGTATTTTATCAAAATTAGTACATTAGAAATTAGTATTTTATCAAAATTAGTACATTAGAAATTAGTATTTTATCAAAATTAATATCTCTGAATTAGTATATCAGAAATTAGTATTTCATCAAAATTAGTACATTAGAAATTAGTATTTTATCAAAATTAGTACATTAGAAATTAGTATTTTATCAAAATTAATATCTCTGAATTAGTATATCAGAAATTAGTATTTCATCAAAATTAGTACATTAGAAATTAGTATTTTATCAAAATTAGTACATTAGAAATTAGTATTTTATCAAAATTAGTATATTAGGAATTAGCATTTTACCAAAATTAATATCTCTGAATTAGTATATAAGAAATTAGTATTTTATCAAAATTAGTACATCAGAAATTAGTATTATCAAAATTAGTACATCAGAAATTAGTTTTATCAAAATTAGTATATCAAAGTTCTTTATAGCTAATCTGATGAATGAAGCTATAGCTGCATTTCTAGAAGCTACTTTTACAGTAAATATAAATTTAATACTATAATTTTTAGTGCTATATTTATTTTACTGTAATAAATATTACACTTCTAATAGCAATAAAATTTTTATACCATTATTTAAAATCCATAAATAGCGAATAAAACATTTGAACGATCTCCCTCTCGCACAAGGGCATTAGTTTGAACAACACTAGTTTAGGTAATTCATCTTTTGAATCATCTTGTTTGGAACCGACAGACATCATTTCAGTGGAATTTTTCAGATTAAGGGTTGTCTGAGAATTTATCAGAATTTCGAAATAGAATCTTCTTGAAGATTATATACACTTTCATTTTCTATATTTCATAACAAGAGTTATTCATTTGTGTCTCGCCATCGAGAAAATCCATTGGCCTTTAGGTTATTTGAATAACTCTTCGGTGTTACATATCCGGTCATAGAACAACCTCCAAACTTCGAAATCGTTGGAAAGGGGGATATCAAAGTCTTAATATAAAAAAAAATAAGTACATAAAATGAAACATAAAAAAAAGATACTAGTAACTTAACCTTGAATTACATGCTACCCACTGTTCTATTAATCAAAGAAAATCCTAGAAAAAAGGGCACGTTAGCAATCAGCCTACCCCTAACCTTTCGGCCCTTAAAAGATCAATGCCTCCTTCATTTGACAATTGGGATGAAGCCTATGACGTCAATGCGAGAACCTTTCAAAATCGTAATTCGAATCTCCTAACCAGAGGTCATGGGAGAAAAGTTAAGAACTCTCCCCAACTGGAACCTCCCGTGGGCCTTTCGCTACATTTGCTTGTAAAAAGTTTTACCTTCTTAGATTATTTTGGATGTTTTAAAGCAACAAAGGCAATGACCTAGGTGGAAAGGGGAGGGTGGTACTCTCATAAATTCGGCAGACAGATGGACAGTCGTTTAAAAAAAAAACACAACCTGGAGTCACAGGGTTTCCGCAGTCACATGTTTCGTACAAATCCAATTACTGTAGACAAGCTGATATTTATTTTTTTTTCGCTATTCCGCCTTTGTGAGTCACTGCATATCATTATTTGACTAACTGATCATTAGGAAAACAATCTTATCGTGACTTTCACTTTCACCAGACAATTAAAATAAAAGAAAAAATGACCGGATATTTGTGGTTTGTGGTAAGTACAACCACCCATGTCTCTGCTTAAATCTGACGTATAATCATATGATCGTATGCGATATAAAACGGAATCATGTGAAATGCACATTTCTAACTTTCTTTCTTTTTTTTTTACAAGAACTTTTCCTGGGGAGATATTCATATTTAAAATGTGCAGATTTCTGAAACTGCATACATCACTGTGGAACTTTAAGACTACAACATCCAATAATATTTCTCGAAAAAAAAATGTGGTCTTTTGAATGAAAACTTGATAACAAAAGCATAGTTTAATTGTAGAAATTTCAATAACATTAATTTGATCTACTAAAAATGAAGAAAATATTATAATTTTATTAAATATATATAAAATAAAAACATACAGCACAAAAATCAATTTTACACCATTTAAAAGTTTAAAAAATAGTCTTTTAATGATATAAATTTAATAACCCTCTAAATTATTTCTGAATTTTGGTCCTTTTTGAAAATATTTTTTTGCCTAATTTCCAACAATAGATTAATTACATTGTTGCCCTGAAATTGGAACCGTTTTCATAATTTCATTAACAATTTAATCGCGTGTTAACTATTTTCGTTTCATTGTCGTAAGCTAACGAAAAATGATTTTGTTTAATATTTGTGTAATTTGCAGAATAAATAAAAAATGAAATTTAAAAAAAAGATGAACCGTACGTTTACTTTTTTAATAGTACTATGATGACACAGCTCTGTGTTCTGTCAAACAGAGAATGCATGTGATATATGAAATTCAATTAAGGTTTATATTTTGTAGCTGTGTGTTGACTTCTATAAACCAGACTATTTGACCTAGAAGTACTAAAATTGGCATACTTTGGAAGGTGAGAATGTGCAGCTCGGTGCGAATTTTTTAGAAATTTTAATTAATTAAAAAGTATTCGAAATTTTTCTTCCATAACTTCAAAAATTATTAAAACTGCTTTTCACAGTATTTTAAAATTTTAAAAATTGTCTCTTTAATTATATCAATTTTATTATTGTACAAAGTTTTCTTGCATTTTACCAATTTGTTAAAAAATATTTTTGGCCTAATTCTCAGCAACAGATTACATTGTTACCTTAAAATTCAAGCCGTTTCCATAGTTCACTTCAGTGCACGCTCTCAAATATTTTATCAAGTGATTTTCGTACATTGTAGAGAGCTGGGAAAGAAATATTCTTTTTAATATCTATGTAATTTACAATATAAATAAAAAAAGTTATAGTATACCGCTAAAGTTAGAAGGTAGACGGTTGATATAATTACGTTTTTTCTTATTGCTGTGATCTCATAAGACTGATCTCTTTTAGAAAGTGTATGTTCACAATGAACAAAATATATATAAAACTATTTAAATAACACAGTTTTCATGCCCTATAATTTAGGATTATAATCCAAAAATAATTCAAATTTTAGCTTTTGTCAATATTCCTATATCTAAGCCATAAGGCCACTGCAGCATACCAAATAAGAAGGTAGATTGGAGGACAGAGAAACCCTGAGAAAATATTCTGAACTTATATATCTTTTAAAAGAAATTTGTAGATTGATTTCGTGAGAAAAATAATAACTTGTGCAGCTAAGAAGATAAGGTTAGAGTAAAGACGAATTCGAGTAATTAAGAAATTATTTTCAAATAAATATTTAATGGAAATTATTATCTCTCGAACTCTTTGTATGCATATATATATATATATATATATATATATATATATATATATATATATATATATATATATATATATATATACAATATGGTCAAAATTCTGTGCCGTGGTCAAACGCTGAGCTCTCTATACAGCGAACTACTCAGTATAAAGGTTCTAAAATTCCTGAACATACTATTCAAGACATGGACAAACGGATTAGGAAAAAGAAAAAGAATTAATTCCGGAAACACCGATAGATGACGTTGTGCAACAAAAAAATATGATGAAAAGACTCAAAAGTACTCATTTGTAATACATTTTAGTCGAACGTATCAAACATTCAATCACAAAGGCATTATGGATGCAAGGGAAACTGCTCAATGTGGTTTCCTTCTTCCAGATGTAAAATCTGCATTCTGTGGGCAGCTTGTTCAATTGCGGATTCTAATTGATCGATTGAGATGCTTTTCACATGCAGACTGATACTGTCTTTCAAATCTGCCAAGGCTACCAGACGTCCTCGATAAACAAGATTTTTTAAGTATCCCCAAAGCCAAAAATCACAGGGATTAAAATATGTAGAACGTGATGGTTAGGTTGCCGGTAATGCATGACTCATTACTCTATCATTAGTAAAATGTTGCCGAAGAAACTGCTGCGCACAGAATACAATGTGTGGAGGCGCTTCATCTTGCAGAAAGATAAATGAATCAAGACACTGGCGAGGTTGCATTTGGGGTTCAACAAAATTTTCGAGCATGTTTTGGTACCTTCTGATCCTTTCAGTAAATTCTCAAGTCTGCGAAACTCTCGAAGTACAGCTGCAGCATTCCCTTTGCTTTCATAAAGCAACTTCACAAGCAAGTGGCTAAGCCATCGTTGTTAAGAATGACTTTATCTATTTTATACCTAGAACAGTAGCAGCAAACCAAGGGTTTATGGAAATTTTTGTGCTTACAGTGAGAAGTTGTAGTTACAATGACAGTTTCAGTTTTTTCATTTTTTTTTTCTTTCTTATGAAAAATATAAATTAGAAAGGAAAAATTCCATATTGCATGTTTCTTTTCTGATTATTTTTGTCTTTTTGGCATATTTTCTGTTGTACAGCGCCTTCTATCGATGTTTCTGGAACTAATTATTTTCTTTCTCCTAATTCGTTTGCCCATGTCTTGAATAGTATTGTGGTGAATAACCAGTTAACAGCTCTGCTACCCGAACAATTGTAGTACCGACAAGGTCCCAGATTCTATGCCTGCGCATCTCTCACCCCTAAATTGGTGATCTCGGATGATGAACCTTCAACCTTTGTACATCTAGCTGTTGTGGCGCCATCTACCCACAGCAAACCAAAGTCGTCAGATTCACTTGACGCAGCAAACCTAAGTCATCAGACTCACGTGACGTAGCAATACAAAAAGGCCGCAACAATCCAAAGCCGTCAGACTCAATAGGCGCATCAGCAACCACAAATGCTCGCCATAACGCTTGGCGCTACTCAACTGGGTACAGGTCCATTAGACAACAGCTAAAAATACACCACTCAACAGCCATATCGTTCGTCTCACCTCCGACTCACTGGAGGGAGATTCTATGGTGAATAGCATATAAGCCAGTTAACAGCTCTGCTACCCGAGCAATTGTTTTGGTATCATGGTCATATTACTGGACTGCGAACCACAAGGTCCCAGGTTCTATCCCCGCGCATACCCCTAAAGTATGTTCATGAATTTTGGAACCTTTACACTGAGTAGTTCGCTGTATAGAGAGTTCAGAGTAGGGGTGTATATATATATATATATATATATATATATATATATATAGTCGTAATTACGACAACTGACTGAACTATATAAAAAAAAATTATAATTGTTAAAAAGTAAAATTTATTATATTACCTAATTAGAAGCACTAAATCTTCAACAGTTGATAAGATTCTGCATCTACTTTTATTAATTTGATTTACGAAAGTTGGATAAATGCAATGTAATAATAATTCAAAATTTCATGTCTTTTTCAGATTATCCTATGTATGTTATTTTTAATTGCATAATTCAGCTACTTAGAAACAATATTTAAATTAAATTTACGAAGCGACAAATTTATATAAATTGAAAACTGTACGTTTCAAAATTTCAAAAAAAAAAAAAAAAAAAAAACTCAATGAATCCAGTTTTCTCAATCAATTAGATACAACTTACTGAAAAAAAGAATTGTTCATACAATTAATGTAAAATATTTATAACACATATTTCAGATGGCATACTAGACAGCTAAAAAATTTTTTTCTAATATCTAAAATATAAATAAAAAATCTAAACTCTTCATATCAGTAATATAATTCTTTTTCAGGATATAATTTAATCTGGACTTGGTAACAAACATTTAGCGATAGTGATTTGACTATACAAGAAGAATTTAATTTTTAAACATTCATTTTTTTGTCTTTCTATACAGGGTATCCACTCTTATCTTGGCTCAACAGCCAATTTCCATATGGTTAGAGATATACATGTAGTTCCAGCTGGAAAAGTGCTTTAAATGATGGGGGTAAAATATATTTTATGTTGTTTGAGTCAATAAATAGTTTTTTTAAACAATTTCGATACCTAACCTTTTATACGGTCCCTCAATTCTATCAATCAAATTTAATTAAAAAAAATGCCGACATTCTAAAAGATCCGATAAACAAATTTACGTCGTTTTATGATTAAAATTTACCGAGTTATAGCAGCTTAGCAAAACTGTGGCTAAAAGTTTATTTTAAGGAACAATTTAAAAAGTAAGATAACAATGCATAATTTCAACTTGAAAATGGTCCTTAAAGAACTTTCTGGAGATCACGAATTTAGCAGTGCAATTCGTCTAAATTAATGCTTTACAACGTTTCGTAATTTATTAGTTTTTTTCGAAGAAGAATGGATACTTTTACATTTAAAATATTATAATGGTAGGAATATTTTACTAAATTCTTACCAGTGTAATTTTTATTTTACTCAAAGCTGGAGAACTGAATAAAAAGTTAGATTTCCTAACATTTTCTGAAATGCATTCATTGATTTAAACAATACAAAATATAATTTTTCCCATCTGTTCAGCGTTTCTTCGAAGTGACGTCACCTTCAGATGGTGCTACTAATTTATCGTTTGGTTTCTTTTAATTAATTAAAACTTTCAGATGGTGCACTGAAATAAATGTCGAATATGATTCGTTGCAATAGTTGTAAGTATCAAATAAATAGTATCAAGTAATTCGATCACAAATTCGATATTACTGGAATATTCTAAAAGCTATTCTACGTATGGTAAAATCCAATGAATATTATGCAACTTGATTTTAAAATCATATTCTAATATTTACATAACATTTACAAATTTTTGTAGAAACACTCACAGTTCTTAAGAGTACGGTTAAAGTCTTAAAAGTGCGACATAAAGTAAACAGAAAGTCGTTAAAGAATATATAGAGGTTGCGTATTAAAAAAATGGGATAATTGAAATTGAAAGCAAAGTTCGAAAACACCAAACGATATTTGCGTGAGGCGAAATTAATTAAAGGTAATAAACTTAACAATAAATTAATAACGCCATCTTCAAATAAGCGTCAAAAACCACCATTTAAAGCATTTTTCCAATTGGAACTATAGGTCTGTTTATAAATTAGCTCTTGGGTTATGATAAGAATGAAAACGTAGTAACTGCATGAAAGTTGTGATGAATCAAATCTGAGTGCCGATCTATTTTTCAATGCCATTCGCTGCCATTAATATACATAATTTTAAAAAAAAATGTTTTAGAATTTTGCTGTGGAAAATAAATTCCAGAGGAAAACATTGATCTGATAATTGAATTACAACCGATCAAATATTAAAGCATAAGTGTGCATAAAAACGTGAAAGTAAACAAGAGAGAAGATCTGTTGAACTGTTCAACGTGATTTGCTGTAATGATAAAAAATAAAATCTTGAGCGAACGTCAACGCTAGATAAACGACGTACGCGATTTTAGACTTTTTGAATAACATATTGATGATTCCGTAAAAGGATATTATTAATCAAAAGCAGAAATCAATGTTTTCGGATTGTCAACAAAGTCATGATTTGTTCTAAACTATTCGACGAATATTATTATTCGTTTTTATCAAGAAATTCGAACATTTAGTAATTTTATGCGAACTCTTTCCATCAGTATAAAAGCTGTATTAGAAATCATATATGCCATCAAAAACATAACTTATATATATAAAAAAAAAACCAAGTCTAACAACTCAGTTCTTCTATCGCATAAAGGTGTGAGATCCATGTAATACCAAGTCGGTCCATTTATTCAGTCCCTACTTAAGGGTCCTTCTCTCTTAAGTTATTATGTAATTAGCTAACCTAACAACATCTTATAGTGACCATATCAATATTAAAAATCTTTTATGGTTTAAATAAATAGATTGACTTGGCAATCGCACTAAACAATTCAATTTAATATAATATGTTAATGTAATCTACTTTAATGTAAAGATACATTTTATTTTTATGCAATGGCCAATCAATCTATTTATTTAAACCATAAAAGATTTTTAATATTGACATGGTCACTATAAGATGTTGTTAGGTTAGCTAATTACGTAATAACATCAGACAAAACAACCCTTAAGTAGGGACTGAATAAATGGACCGACTTGGTATTACATGGATCTCACAACATTTTGCGATAGAAGAACTGAGTTGCGAGACTTGGTTTTTTTTTTACAAGTTATGTTTTTTTTTTATGGCATTTCATTTCTTTTTGTAGTATGTATGCATTCATAATAATAAGTGTATATATATATATATATATATATATATATATATATATATATATATATATATATATATATATATATAATGATATTTTAACTCTAATTTCAATTTAATTAATTTTCATAGTAACTTCATCTTAATTTAGCCCATAGTAACTTCATTCTAAAATATTCTCTTATTTCGTGATCCAATTCCACTGTCTCTACTTAATTAATTCAAGAGAAGCTTTGTTAAATTGTTGAATCAGCTAAAATCTAACTTTCCCACAGTACGCGTGAAGAGATAACATACCGCTGATCAAGCAAATTCTTTTTTTAAATCTTCCTGTGTTTCCCCTACCTTCTCGGCGCCTGTAATGAAAATCCCTATCGAAATCTCATAATACATTAGCACTGTGAAGAAATGTTTTCCCTATCAAAATCATAGGTTATATAAGACCAGGGATAAAATGTCCGAGAGCTCTTCCCTCATTCCTTTCTGTGTCGTTCTGTGTGCTCGTCGCTTGTACATATGCTTGCTTCGTCAAAATGAAATAAAACGACGTCACTAAATTAAAAGTATCTTCATTGTCTTCAAACTGCATCATGCTTCACAACAAATAATATTATATATATATATATATATATATATATATATATATATATATTAGTTCATTATTATTATTATTTATACATATACATATATACTGGTACACTGAATCATTCACTGCAAATGTAACTTTGTAATCTGGGAGCACGGCATCCTATATATTTATATGGGATTACAAAGTTATTTATGCAGTTGTTGTATCTGAAAAACTCGATTGAAATTGCAAAATATTTTAGTTTTTCCTTGATTTATACACTAAACACTAATTGTATTCTAAATTTGAAGCTTCTATGTCTGCTAGAAGTGCCTTAGAGTTTTGATGATCGGTCAGTCAGTCAGTGACAAAATTCACAAACTTTGACAAGTTATAATTCTTAAACTACTGCTTCAAATTTAATGAAATTTGAAATATACCGTGTTTATATAATGCCTGCTTCATTACTGAAAATTCAGGCTTCTAGTTTTATCCACAACGAAGTTATAGGAGGTCGAAAATGGCCTGAACTGCTTCGAGAAAAGGATGGTACGTCCGTGCCAGAAAATAAAGACAGAAAAATAAATCCAATTAGCCAAATGAGCGTTTCATTAAGACGAACAACTTTTGCAATATCTTAGAAATGAGGGACTGAAAAGTGATTTTTCACGCCCTAATTTTGATTATATCTAGCATCAACAATTTGTGTTGTCAGTTGTAAAGGAATCTACCTTTGCCTTTCGGCTTGCCGAGAGGAATTTTTTTTTTGTTTCATTCGGAATATTAAAACGAGAACTACTATAAAACCATGACAGCACAACTACCATTCTCGTTTATGGCCGTGCCGGTTATTTAAATAAAAATGTGAGCACGTCTACATGAGAATTATATATTGATAGGCAAAAACTTCCGAAATAAATCCTATTTTTTGTCGAAGTGCCGATAGTCATTTATATCCTATCCTGTCGATACTGCTTTGTTAATTGGTAGAGGGGTGGTCGGGTATGCATAAAGAAAAGCAGTTTATATCCTATGTGGGTGAACCACGGGGAGGGGCGCCTCGCAATTGAGGATGAGAAGCTTCAGATTGGTTTTCGCTATCCTTGTGGGTACAGAAAAAGTTAGAGGTTGGCTACCTCCCATCGGGACATACTTCCTTAGGGGAGGATTGTACCTTGGCCGGTGATGGCCCTTAGGACTCAACCACAATCCCCGCCAGTGTTGCCGTTGCGGCGGTATTATTTATTGGGTCATTCAGTTTTATTTATTGGGTGGGTCGGAGTCATTAGTCTATGATATCCTGTATATTTATGCATAAGACAAATACTTTGCAATAATGTTTATAATTTTCTCTTAAAACACTGTCTATATCCTAGATTATTCTCAGATGGCAGTTTTTGCCGAATTTTATATATTTTTTTGCAATGGGGGTTTTCAAACTTTTTGAATTTTATATAATATCAATTAGAATAAAAAAACGTATACGTTGTTAAAAATTATCTTTCGACTAAAAATAATTGCATCCTACTAAATGCAATGCAATTATGTAATGATACAACTAAGAACTAAATTCTAAGAATGTCGACATAAAATGAATGTTCGATATCCCCGTCTTCGTGGCATACGGTCCATGCGACAATCGCCATAGCAGACAATTTAGGGGAGGGGGAAGGTAAAAGGAGTAAAACATATTGTTGATTAACACCATCTTCCCCACTTTTCCAATTTTACTACAAGAAAGAGAATTGAACTTAAGTCAACCAATAACGAATAATACTGATATTTTTTTTCCAGATCAAGCAAGGACATGTTTTTTAATGCTCACATCAAACTTTAAAAAAAAATCGATGGGCGTTGTCTCCTCAAAACTTTCTCGCATACTTTCCAATAAAGGTGTTCTCCCTTTCCACCTCCCTGCATAAAATTGTGGACTTGGGTAAGGCCACAATGTAAGGCTTGGCCACTTGGGTAAGGTTTTAAATGTAAATAGTTATTAAATATTGATTTTTGTTGTGAAATCAGTATTATCGCTTAATTTATAGTATGTTCCTAAACATATAATCCCTGGCATGCAATTAATAGTACGCAAAAATCGAATTTGTGTTTTAATCCTTTAAAGGGCCATTTTTTTCTAGTCATATTATGTTAAAATATTTTTAGACTTGAAATTAATATAAGAAAAGGGATTCATTTAGCTTATTAGATAAATTAAATTAAATTAATTAATTAATTTGGTTAATTAACAATTAAGTAACAAATCAAGACACGTCATTTTGTGTAAGATAAAGAACTGAAGCATCTAAGTTTCTGTCTTTCTAAAAAAGGGTGACAGAACTTATGCCAACCTACATAATTTCATAGAAAGATTGATAAATTTGGTGGGAAGCATACTTCCCAAGGCCCTGGAAAGGGTTAAACGCATTTTCCAGAGCCAATTGAAATCGAAATTTGGCGTAGAACTTATAGTTATCGCGTTACAGGCTAATTACATGCAAACTTACAGACCGAGAAATTATCAATCTTTTATTGAATTTTGTTTCAAATTTGAAAGGCATCTGCACTTTAGATGTTAAATATTATGTACCAAATTGTATCCATCTAGCTCTCTTTGCTATGCATTATCGTAATAAATTATATTCAGACAACCGGTCAAACAGACTTCCTCTGAATGGATTACGTTCAAAATTTGATAGAAATGTAACATAAAGACAATATAACAAATTCCATCCATCTAGCTCAAAATGTATTTGGGTTATCGTGTCTATAGACAGTGAGAGGGAGCGAGATAGACAGACAGAAATAATGTTACATGACATTCGGGGATTCGTCAAAATCAGGAGTTCTAATTTTTGGTGACTATAATTCTTTTTCTATGCTTCCTGTACGAGAAATCAAAAATTTACAACTATTCATTATTGATAGAGAAAAATACAGTTTATATCTTTCTTTTGTTGTTGTCGGATGTCATTTAGAGTTCTTAACATCTGGCCTTTTCGAATCGCGGTAGATATAGTAAGTTTCAAGTGAAAGCAGTTGTGTAAACAGAGAACAATTTCCAAAACTACAAGTTTCGAAGTGTAGTTGTTTTTGTAAAACATTCAAAACCCCAGCGGTGAAGTTTTCCCGAAATTTTTACTCATACTTTAAAGTAAAACCCTCATTTCCTTTTTTCCGCAAAAAAATGAGAACTTTAAGTAAAATCTCGAATTACACGTATAGTATTGGTTTAGTTTAAGTATATTAACGTCCCGTTTTAAAGCAATACTAGGGCTATTTTCGGATGGACCTCGTCATTTTCAACCGCTAGTCAGATGACGAGGACGACACCTGAGCTGGCACCCCTTCTTCAAACTTCCGCACCACACCAGCGGGAGACCATTTGGTTCGAAGGATTTAACGTGCCACAGACCCCCTTACACGACGGTTCTTCGGTGGAATCGGGTCTCGAACCTGAAACCCTCCGGTTCCGAAACCGAGGATTTTCAAATCTCTAATTCAAAGTATTTTTGAGTTATTACATTCACAGACAGACATAATTCCAGATATAGATTTTCGGGCTTACAGAGCTCTTCAAAATCTCAAGATTATATATATATATATATATATATATATATATATATATATATATATATATATATATATATATATATATATATATATATATATATATATATATATATTGAGAAAATAGAAAAAGAGAGTTCTAGAGTTTTTTGTTTTAGCATTTTGTTTCAATTTGAAAATTATATAATATGTTTTGCATTATTTGATTTACATTACTTGCATTCGACTTCCGACCATCTGACTATCATTTTGGTGAAAATGAGTTGCACGTGCAAGGCTGTGATTAACATTTTAGGGGTCCTTAGATGATACAAATTATAAGACCCTTTTCTCTTTTGAATTTTCAATACCAAATATTTTTTTATTGATTTTTAATTTAATCTTTATATATGAAATTTTTTAAAAAAGGATTTTAACCAATTGAGACAGCAACATATTTACATTTTCCTCCTAAAATGTTGATTTCGATATAAAAGAGAAATAATTAAAATTAGAGAGATATAATTAAGAGAGATATAATTAGAGAGATATAATTAAATAAGAGATTGAATTAAATTTAAAACATGAAAAATAGTAAAAATGCAAAAATTTTCTGATCGCAATCTAAATAGTATTTAATGATAAAGTTAAATATTTTTTTAATTACAATGTACCACATTATTTGTATTATTTATAAATAACATAACATAAAATTTTCAATTAGTTATTAATTAGGGATATAATTGGAATAACATTCCAGGATTCACTTAGAGAATAAATGATTTTAATTTGAATAAGCATAATTACACTGCCTCTATAATTACAGAAAGCAAAAAATGAAAGAACCGGAAAAATGTCACTAGATCTAGGGACCCCTTAAAGTTATAGTGCCTTTCGATTAATGCCTACTTTGCCTATTTAAGAATTCAGCAGTGTGCGCATGCGCATAGCCTAGCGAGCTTCTGTTTCTTGAAACTAGCGATAGCCACCATAGATTAATTCGGAACATTATACATTCGACAGATATAATAGAAATTAATTATAAGCAATCCTTGGTCCAAGGAAACTTTTTATTTTCATGTTTTATTTGACTGTTATTATTTCCTTCATTTAATGACAGTATGTTTAGTTCCTTAGTATTATTATTTCTTACCTTGTTTGAGGAGGAATCAATCATAATATCCATTACGCTTCAATGTGATTATTTTAAATCAGTATTTTTTCCCCTTCCTTTAAAGGCAAAAAACAATTTTAAAGCTTCCAAACGACGCATTTATTAATGTTATGCACAATATGAAATTTAAACCTAGCAACAAAATCCATGGAAGCATCATTATACTTAAACATGCACTGTTTGCGTCAAAGATTCTCAATAGATGTCAAAAATGATTACTTTTCGTTGCGTTTTTAGACCACAGGACATAACGATCTTGTAAATGCATTGTGTTCCAGCAAGCTCCGATGCAATCATTATACTTAGAAAAACATAACAATTACCTAACGTTACTGTGTATTTTTTGATGCGATCCAAGGTAAATGGATCGTCAGGCAAATTGTATTTATCTTGTTTACGCTTTTGGGGAAAAAAAGAAAAAGAGAGGGAGAGAGAGAGACGAAATTCATAAGACATTCTATCTTTTTAGAGAAGTTTCCAAAGAAACATGCAAATTTCTGCTTTTCTTTTTTTCTTTTCTTTTTTTTCTTTTTTTTCATAAGAAAGAAGTCTGTCAGTTAACATGACAATGTTTTCGATTCTTATCAAATCGCAATAAATTAATTATATATCTTTAAAAGCCTTTTTTATATTTTGCGGAACCTCCCCCATTGAATAAGTAATTTTTTTTAAAAACGAATTGTTAGCAAAAATAGGATGCTTGTTTCATAGTGGGTTTTTCTTTCCATCCGAATGCGTGTACACAAACTGTTGATGATTCGATGTGAGTCATCGGATTACGAACACTATGAGTTGAATTACCCCGTTTGCAACGATTTATCACATGAAATCAAATGATGCGCCCAATTATTTAGGCAAGAAGTTATTTGACGGTTTTATGCAAATGTTGTGCAAATGCTTTTCACTCTATATAAGAGCGGAAGCACTCCTGCGCGCATACTTAGACGTAGATTCAGATTCTTCTTTTTTTTATCACTTGTGTTCGTAGTCTGTGTCGGTGTAATATGTGATATTTTATAATATATTAAATGTTTGTCGCAAGATATAAAAGTCTGTGTCTTTAAGAAGTCTTCTCGACCTGCAACATTTTACAAGCACCAGTCACATGCATTTTTAACTGCTATTATTTGAACATTTTACTCTGCTGGCCTTACAGACGATTGATCTTGACAATTACAGGGTTTGAACACAAATATCGTCTGACAAAAATAATAACTTCATAGAAATTAAAATGAAAATGAATGATGATCAAAATGCATTAGCTATAATTTATGTACAACTGAGCGACGTTTTAAAGAGGTTTCAAATATAATCAAGGAAATGAAAAGACATGAATCGCCATCAAAATGTACTGACTAAAATTACGTACAACTGAGTGACGTGTTAAAGAGATTTCAATAAAAAGAAATGAATCATGACCAAAACGTACAAACTAGAATTACGTACAACTGAGCGACGCATTAATGAGATTTCAAACAAAATCATTGAAATGAAAAGAAATGAATCATGACCAAAACGTACTAACTGGAATTGCGTACAACTGAGCGATGCATTATTGAGGTTTCAAATAAATTCATTGAAATGAAAAGAAATGAATCTTGACCAAAACGTACTAACTGGAATTGCGTAAAACTGAGCGATGCATTATTGAGGTTTCAAATAAATTCATTGAAATGAAAAGAAATGAATCTTGACCAAAACGTACTAACTGGAATTACGTACAACTGAGTGATGCATTATTGAGGTTTCAAATAAATTAATTGAAATGAAAAGAAATGAATCTTGACCAAAACGTACTAACTGGAATTACGTACAACTGAGTGATGCATTATTGAGGTTTCAAATAAATTCATTGAAATGAAAAGAAATGAATCTTGACCAAAACGTACTAACTGGAATTTCGTACAACTGAGCGATGCATTATTGAGGTTTCAAGCAAAAATCATTGAAATGAAATGAAATGAATCTTGACCAAAACGTACTAACTGGAATTGCGTACAACTGAGCGATGCATTATTGAGGTTTCAAACAAAAATCATTGAAATGAAAAGAAATGAATCTTGACCAAAACGTACTAACTGGAATTGCGTACAACTGAGCGATGCATTATTGAGGTTTCAAACAAAAATCATTGAAATGAAAAGAAATGAATCTTGACCAAAACGTACTAACTGGAATTGCGTACAACTGAGCGATGCATTATTGAGGTTTCAAGCAAAAATCATTGAAATGAAATGAAATGAATCTTGACCAAAACGTACTAACTGGAATTGCGTACAACTGAGCGATGCATTATTGAGGTTTCAAACAAAAATCATTGAAATGAAAAGAAATGAATCATGACCAAAACGTACTAACTGGAATTGCGTACAACTGAGCGATGCATTATTGAGGTTTCAAATAAATTCATTGAAATGAAAAGAAATGAATCATGACCAAAACGTACTAACTGGAATTGCGTACAACTGAGCGATGCATTATTGAGGTTTCAAACAAAAATCATTGAAATGAAAAGAAATGAATCTTGACCAAAACGTACTAACTGGAATTGCGTACAACTGAGTGATGCATTATTGAGGTTTCAAATAAATTCATTGAAATGAAAAGAAATGAATCTTGACCAAAACGTACTAACTGGAATTGCGTACAACTGAGCGATGCATTATTGAGGTTTCAAATAAATTCATTGAAATGAAAAGAAATGAATCCTGACCAAAACGTACTAACTGGAATTGCGTACAACTGAGCGATGCATTATTGAGGTTTCAAATAAATTCATTGAAATGAAAAGAAATGAATCTTGACCAAAACGTACTAACTGGAATTGCGTACAACTGAGCGATGCATTATTGAGGTTTCAAACAAAAATCATTGAAATGAAAAGAAATGAATCTTGACCAAAACGTACTAACTGGAATTGCGTACAACTGAGCGATGCATTATTGAGGTTTCAAATAAATTCATTGGATTGAAAAGAAATGAATCATGACGAAAACGTACTAACTGGAATTGCGTACAACTGAGCGATGCATTATTGAGGTTTCAAACAAAAATCATTGAAATGAAAAGAAATGAATCTTGACCAAAACGTACTAACTGGAATTGCGTACAACTGAGCGATGCATTATTGAGGTTTCAAATAAATTCATTGAAATGAAAAGAAATGAATCTTGACCAAAACGTACTAACTGGAATTGCGTACAACTGAGCGATGCATTATTGAGGTTTCAAATAAATTCATTGAAATGAAAAGAAATGAATCCTGACCAAAACGTACTAACTGGAATTGCGTACAACTGAGCGATGCATTATTGAGGTTTCAAATAAATTCATTGAAATGAAAAGAAATGAATCTTGACCAAAACGTACTAACTGGAATTGCGTACAACTGAGCGATGCATTATTGAGGTTTCAAACAAAAATCATTGAAATGAAAAGAAATGAATCTTGACCAAAACGTACTAACTAGAATTACGTACAACTGAATGGCGTATTAAAGAGATGTCAAGAGATTTTCAAATCAATGAAATGAAAAAAAAAAATGTATCGCCGTCAAAATGTACAAATTAGAATTATGTACAGTTGAACTACGTATTAAAGAGATGTTTTTCTATAAATACACATCTTCGGGTTAATAAATAGCAACCACCTGTGGTGACCAGCTGGTCTGCAAGAATATTGGTTGTGCTTAATTTCTTTTAAATCTCTTTCCTGATGTCAGTTCTGTAGCCAGCCCGATCAGTAGAAATGCTAAGAGCAGAATGAGGCGTTTGCCATATGATGTGGTATTTTATTACGTTACAAATGCGTGAGAAATGATTCATCTTTTCGTGATTCATAACAAAACTTGTTATAACATGTTTAGACCAAAAAAAAAAACACACAAACAAAAAAAGTTTCGGATAAGTATTTATTCTATCACATATTTACACAAAAACATCAGTTACAAAATGAGTTGAAGTACAAAATAAGGTGAACACATTTTTTTTTATTGAACCTATATTAACTTTTTTCAAAAAGAGAGTCCAGCTGGCGGCATGAAGATCCACAATAAGTTCATCGTCAGAAAGTAGTTTGAAGTAGCCGATTTTTGTCTTGGTACAGTCTGTAACAGATAGGTCAGTACTTTTTGCATCCATAATGAATGCATTGGAATAAATTAGAGATGCATAATCCACGATTTTTTGAATAACAAATAATATTGCTATTGTTATTTTTAAATATGCGTTCCAAATATCTGTTATTTCAATCATATTATTAATTAAAAATTATTACTTAATATTAAATATAAAATTTATTAACTGCAATTAATACTTAATTTACTCATTTAATTAACGTGTGATTGAATTAATTTATCTGTTTCAGCTTACTTCTTAAATTTTTTTTTCTCAAAACTATTTATTTAATTTATTTATTAGAGTGAACCATTTTCTGGAAGAGGTGAGTTAAAAATATATACAATTTCTTTAAAATGTTTACTTTAGTCCTATATTCTACCAATAGATGGCGCCAGCAGTAAACAGAATACATGTAATCAAAGTCAATCATGTCACGAGCAATTAAAAATGATCTGTATGGAATAGTGCATCATCAAATACGAATATCGGTCACTCCCGTAAAGTGGAGCGGTGACTTCGCACTTTCCAGTGAAGCCTCGCACTTTCCGGTGAAATCACCGCTCCGATAAATTTCAGTGATATGCAATTCAATGATACGATACGATAATTCCAATAACCGGTCCGTTCACTTTTCAATCCAATCACAGATTTCTTTCGAGAGCTTCCATTGGACAGATCGTATCGATTGTTACTTTCGGGTGAAGTCAACGCTCCGGCAAATTTCAGTGATATTGTATCGATTGTTACTTTCTATCGTGATCCAAAACCTGTAATCGAAATATCATCAGTAAGATCGTATCAAGGATTTGAATCACACCCCTCTTTGAAAAGTATTGATCACTGGTATTTGTGACTTTCTGATATTGGTTACGTAATAACCGCTTTGAAAATATTCGTCATCTCTAGAATAAATCGTCATAGATCTTAGGTCATATCTGGATACACCGAGAACATTAACACACAATTCCCTATATCCAGCTATTAACATGATGAGAGGGTATCCAGATGTTAGCACGGTAATACTACTAATCTGTTTACAGGATGTCTGGCTGTTCGAATATAAATTAAAATGGTAACTACAAAATGAAGAGAGCTAGGTAGATAAGATTCGGTATAAAATCTAGAGTATCGATACCTATAAAATGTTAAACCAAATCCAACCACGGGTTGACTGTCTGTCAGACTATACTTTCAGAAACATGTAAATGTGATAATTCAAAAACGCAATGACTCAAATGCATCAAATTTAGTATGGGATTTTGTGATCACAAGTGCAGCTTTGTGCCAAATTTTTATTTCAATCGGTTGGGAAATTTATAGTTTAGTTGTATTAACGTCCCATTTTTAAAACAACACTAGGGCTATTTTGGGTCGGACCTCGTAATTTTCAACAGAGGTCAGATGATGAGGACGACACCCGAGCTGGCACCCCCTCTCCAAGTTTCCACACCACACAAGCGGGAGAATGTTTGACCCCGAAGGTTTTTAACGTGCACCAGACCCTCTTAAACGTCGGTGCTTCAGTGTAATCGGTTTTGAAACCTGAAACCCTCCGGTTCCGATGCCGAGATCTTACCTCCTGGCCTCCGCGGTGCCAGTCAGTTGGGAAAAACGATACGACATCCTAAAAGAGTAATTTGATTTTTGGATACTCTTAAAGTATGCCAAGAATTAGTTGTCAAATGCACTCATGTCGAAAATTAAAGTCACAAACATAAAATCTGCAAAAAATGAAAAACTATCCACTGTGTTGCCACGAGATTTGGCACAGAGGTACACTACAATGGAAGAAAGAACATAGACACATAACAACATTGAAAAGATTTTAATTGGGAATTAAGAAACAGGGTATATCAAAAAGTGTTACATTATGAATCAGAGATAAAGCATTTATCTCGGGGAAAGCCTGTCTAATATGGAGTAGACCACCGTGCACTACTATACAGGCTTCACAACGAGATTCCCAAAGCGCGTCTTTTAACTCTTGGAGAGTATTAGGAGGGGGGTTACGCTGTGCAATGACTCTTCCGAGACCATCCTAAACATGTTCAATAGGATTGGGATCCAGAGACCTCGATTGCCAGTTCGTACGTCGAATATCCTCTTCCTCAAGAAAATCATCAACGATCTGGGCTCTGTGTGGACAAGCGTTATCGTCCATAAACATGAAGTCTGGGCCAAAAGCACCCGGAACAACCTCACATAGGCTTCAAGGATCTCATCCCTATAGCGATGTGCATTGACAGTACCCGCATCGAAGACGTGCAGTGGTGTACAACTGCTCGACATTATGCCACCCCAGACAAGGATTCGTCTGCCACCAAATCTGTCGATTTCTTTTATGTAGGAGGGATGATTGCGAGCTCCTCGCTCTTTCCAGATGAAGATTCGATTAGTGTCACTCTGTGTGGTAAATCTCGACTCATCACTGAAAAGAACATACCCCCATTCTTGCTGTGCCCAAGACTGATGTGTTCGGCACCAGGACAACCGGGCTTTCCTGTTGGATGCAGTCAAAGGGGCGCATTCAACTGGTCGCCGGGCATAAAGGGCCCTCTTTTCTAGACGTCTGTATACTGCTTGTCTGGAAATTCTTATTCCAGACGCAGCAGCAAGGTCACGAGCAAATTGAGGAGTCGTTGTCAGCTTATGCCGTCGTGCGCTTAATGCGAAATAGCGATCCTGTGCATGCGTCGTTGCTCAGTGACGGCCATGGCCGGCCTTTCTGGTTACAGTACCACTTGTTTGGAATGATTCCACAACCTGGATACCACTTTCGGTGCCACTTGTAACCATCGAGCCACCACCGCTTGGGAGTGTCCAGCTTGAAGCCTGCCAACGGCTCTCCATCTCAAGGAGTGGTCTAAAGGGTTATGAGAACTCATTCTCACTGAAAACAAGTTAAATTTTTTGATTTAATGCAATATTCATAAAATTGCAGGCAAAAATCCCAGATGCCTAAATGGCCTAATTTCAGTAGTTCCTCAAAAACTAACGATAAACAACATTATTTCCCACAACAAAGATTAATATCGTGTTATCGGTCCTTCACAATGTATAAAATATAATTTGTTTAAATTTTTCTGGTAGCCATTTAGAATTACTTTGAAAAACATTTTTGTGACCTTAATTTTGGACATGAGTGTATTTCACCAAGGATGATACCATAGATTCAATAAAAATGCTAAATTCACGCCAATCGTTAATATTTCGTAACTACTGCACACCATTGTAAGGCATTCTCAAATTTATTAAAGAGTATAAGAGAAAATTTTGTAGAGACCGCTCCAACTGGTTAAGATATATATATATATCTTAATAGCATTTTTCTACAAAACATTGGTTCCAGTACTGCTCGTTTCTGTATTGGCAAGCCCGCAACAGAATATTCAAAAATAAGTCTGTCTTCTAACCACGTTTTAAGTAGCGAAATATTCTGTAAATCTCGAAGAAGAGTGTTTGCTTCAAAATAAGCAACACCTTACGGGTGCAGTTTTGTATCTCTCTCTTCCCACTCAAGGGGAAAGCGTTTACAAATAAACTGCGAGCCTTTCATGACCGACTTCCTCGTGATACTGCTAATAAAAACGGCGATGGAAGACGCCGCGAGCACTTGCCCTCGTGAGGGTCACGTGACGCGTCCTTGGGAAACTCGATGTCTGCCCCTGAGTGATAAACAGTAGATAGAAGAAACGCGACGAATTAATAATTAAGTCGAGTGCTTTGTTATCGTTCTCCGAAGAAAAGAGTTGGAAAGCAACAGTATCATAAAGCTTGTAATAACTGTCGATTAGTATTGTTTGGTCAAGGTAATCATACCTATTTTTAAAAAATGCTCAAAATGAGAACACAAATCTGCATACTAAATAGTTTGTATTATCTGATTAAATTAATAATCAAATTCTGAAAAAAACAAAGGTTTTTTTTTTCCCATTTAGGTAGCAGTTAAGGAAGTTATTTTATACTTACCAGCATATTTAGTTTCATTTCATTGAGTTAATGGCTTTAATTGATATCTTCAAGTTTACTATTTTTAATTTTTTTTAATTAAAGTTGTCGTTCTTGACCGATGTTTTTTTAATGAATAATGTTTGAACTGGTAATTGATAAAAATAATTTAGAAATTGATAGCAAAAAATAAGTCTTCCTTGTTGGGATTTTAGAAAAATGGAAGATAATCTTTAATTTTCTTCGAAAATATTACAAACTTACAAATGATTCTGTATTTTAAAAAGAAGAATATTATATCTTTGATTGATTTTAAGACACATAATCATATGTACACCAAACTAAGCTCGAAAACTTCCACCATAATTATAAAAAGGATTTTTTAAAATTATTTTTATAAATTTGAAACAAAGGAATATAAATATGAAAGTGGACATTGTTTCATAAAGTATTTAGTAAATTAAATTCTCAATATACAATTTGCTTACTTAAATCTATTGCAGAATATCTGCATATACTGTGTGAGGTAACTGCTAAAAAATAGAAACAACTCTCACAGTTCAGATAAAATCACCTGAAATATTTGGCTGAATTTCGCCATCTGGTTGCAGAGCAGATGTTATGTACAGATGCCATTTGTTAAGCAGTAAATTAGTCATTGCTTTAACCCTTTTTTTCACTTCCTTTCGCGCATGCTCATTTATATTTGGTGTGGCTTCGCAGATGTTTATTGGCAGACCCCAAACAAAGTAAAATTTCAAACACAAACAAAAAAAAATCAAGTTATGAAATATCAACGTCACATGTTAAATGTAATTGCGCATGTCTTCTAATATTTTATTTCTTCCACGTTTGACGCTATCTGTCTATGTTCCAGCTACTGAAAGCACATTGAATTCCAAAATTAAATGTTATAGTTCATTTGATATGCATCAAACTTGGCATATTGAATTTAATATGTATTTGACAGAAAGTCAAATAAATTCTTTCTAATGAAAGTTAATCGAAGTAATTTTTGCAAATGTATATCGAATATATCCTCTGATACCTAAAAATCTATATCTATACCTATAATAAAGCTCAGTGTGTGTGTGTGTGTGTGTGTGTGTGTGTGTGTGTGTATGTTGGTGCTCTACAGGTCAGACCGTTTGACCTACAGCTACAAAATGTGTATACCTTGGAGGCCGGGAATGTAAACCTAGAAGCGATTGTTTTGAATTTTTAGTTAGAATTTTAATTAATTAAAAATTAAGTGAAATTTCAGCGTTTTACCGCTATAACTTCCGGAAATATTACAGCACAAAATTGATTTTGCGTCACGTTAAAGCTCAAAAAATTTTCTTTTTAATAATACCAATACTTTAAACTATATATTAAGGTCTGATTTTTGATGAATTTTTAAAGAAATATTTTAACCATATTTTTCAACAATATATTTCAGACAAAATAAAAATAAAATTTAATCTGCAGAAGCATATAAATGGGAAAAAATTATTGCTATTGCCATTACGTTGACAGAAGTTAAAATTAAAAAATAAATCAACTATTATTGCAAATTAAATATATAAAAGGCGAGTTCGCAAATTGTACAGACTAAGTCTATGACAAAGGATACCGACGTTCTCTGATTGGTTTAAGCCTTGGCATCTTTTTTGCAATGTTTTGCACTCATAATAGTGTAGTTTTCGCTTATTTGGCTCAAACCTTGCACCTTTCATTAGTTTTATGGAAGATACGAGTGAATATCAACACGATCTAATTTTTATTAATATAATTGTTTTCTCTAAATATTACTAGTAATACTGCTAATACTAATTAATAATAGTAATAATAAATATTACTAATAATACTAGTAATACAAGCAACTAATGTTGTTTATGCACAGAAGTATAAAAACTAAACGAAATTAATTACTCAATATATAATGCAACAATTAAATAATTCTTATTTTTCTATGATTTTCGTACTTTTATTAGATAATTTATGCAGACATTGAAACTTGTTGTTGAACGTTAGTTACTTTCCCATCAACTAGATATGGGAAGATGATTACTTAATACCCAAAACGTATAAATATGTGAGCTTTAACGGATTATGTGATTTCGTTGCTAATTTTTTTTAGTTATATCAAAATAATATTAGGAAGAAGCACACACAAAAAATATTTTTAATAAATTGCAATTTATATATTTCCTGAATTTAGGTTTCAGGATTTGATCTTTTCCGCTGTATATGTGTTCCAGATTAATATTACATGTAAACCGTAAAAAATAGGGGAGCGGGGATAAATTCACAAATTTTATTTATTTTTATAAAAATATATTTCGGTATGGCATCTTTTTGGCAAAACATTGCCAAAAAGATGCCAAGGCTTAAACCAATCAGAGCACGTCGGTGGTATCCTTTGTCATAGACTTAGTCTGTACAATTTGCGAACTCGCATATAAAAGTGTAATTTTCAGCACGTGTCTGTCTGAAGTGAAAAAAAAATTTGAAACATTATATTTTCTAAAAAGTAAATAGAGGAAAAGTTTTCTATCATCTTTTACACTATCCATATTATTAATTCAGTAAAACAGTTTAATTAAAGGCAAACATGGTTTAATATTTATAGAATAATCACTTTAAACAGCGCCCATCAGCTAATTTGGCGCATAAATCTGATAACAAAATGGTCTTAAATGAACTAAATAATTCTGTTTTATGTAACTTGAGTCAATAAATACTCCGTTGAATTACGAATTTTAAATTTTTACATAGGTCCTCTGCCTTTTGAATCATATTTAACAAAATATTCTTGAAATACCAATATTTTAAATAAAAAATATTTAACTCCAATCAATTAAATCAATCACTAAAACTGATTAATTTATGAAATTTCAATATTACTCCTCTATAAAAACTGGCGATTTTAGAGCACTTCACAGACTGTCTCAAAAAAGATTCGCCAATCTTCTGCCAAGGTTTCTCGGCTTGATGATTATGAAAAGGTTGATTGCTCTAAAATTAATATATAAAAACTTCATAAATCTGTCAGATTTGATCGCAGAAGATAAAAAGGTTTTTTTTTATTTATTTAAAAGTTGATATGTCAAGAGTATTTCGAAGAATATGATTTCTTAGGACAAAAAGACTGTGCAAAATTTAAACTTCATAATTTTTTCAAAAGAACATTTATTGACTGAAATAAAATAAAATATTTTTATTTACATCATTTAAATACGTAGAAAGTAAAACTAAAAACTGAATTTTAAGATGAATCAGAGAAATTTTTGTTGAATAATTCTTTAAGATATTGTATAAATTACTAAAATCATTCTGCTGGGCACATACAACTTCAATGCCGAATGATTCTGCTTTCAATTTTCATATTTTAAAAAAAGACATATTTGGTTTCAATAAAAAATGTTTTTATATTAATTGCAGTTGAACAATTCCACTTTAATTTAAAATTGAAATTTTATGAAAATTAAAGAGAGAGATAAGTAGTACAATGAACAGAACTGTTTAAGGCCTACACAATAGTATGACTGAATTATATAGCTATCAAAATCTGAAGCTTAAAAATATTTTGCGGAAAACGCAATTCAGAGATCAAGTTACATAAAATATTTAATTAAAAATTTTAGCCATCATTAATGTTGACGAACCGGCTGGTCGCCAGTGACGGCCAGTTATAAATAATGCTTTCGCTCTATCATGGATAATTAAATTAAATTTGATCATTTACTTTTTTACAGTATGACATATCTATTATGAATAATGATTTTTTGCGCAGTTCTTAATAACTACGTATTAATTTTTTTAATTATATCATGTTTTTATTTATATGTTTTTTATTGCTTGTACAGATAAAAGAATAAACAAACGAGTAAAAGAGAACGCAAAACAATAATTCCACATTGTCGCTGAGTGGTAAAATCCTAACAAAAAATGATACAATTATGCTATTATTGATAAATTCTATAAACGAAATTCTAAATCTGAAATGACGATAACGCGTTAATGCAAAACCTTGAATTTGAATGTTTTATCATAAATGTATTATGTTTGAGAGGAGTGCACCTTGAGAATCCTTTGCAAAACGTGAATCGAACATGGCAGAGATAACGGTAACGAAGAGCATATAAATATTTTTGTAGATGCAAACACTTCAATGAAGGACAAAGTAACTCTTTTGATGCGAAGTTTTGCGTTTAAATTTTTGACACCTGTACAGTTTTTAACAAATGAATCATTGAAGTGGCTTGTATAAACTTGAGAGTCAAACTCAACGACTAGCACCATCCAAATAAACGAGGTCTAAGTTTCTGTGGATCTCAAAAAATAAATAAATAAAAAGGAGAAGAATTTTCAATTTTTATAGAAACGTTAAAAAAAACCCGTTTGTTTTGAAATGTTGTTTCGATGGCGCTGAAGTAGTCTCCCAAAAACATACTCACAATAAAGGTGTTTTCTCTTAATCACTTCAAATCGTGAGCATTGGGTCAGTTATTAGTTGGTATGCCGTACAATTGTTATAAAGTATTAATCTTTGGTGTGAATTTAGTATTTTTACTGAATCTATATATATATTTTTTATCCTTGGCGTGTTTTTTTTGTTTTTTTTGCAACTATCTCTTCAAGCATCGCTACACGTTTTCATTTCCATTTATAAACATTACATGACTCTTCCAAAGGGCCAAAATGAGAGTTTAGAAATATATTTTTAAATATTTTTTGATAAACATTTATAAAAAAGACCGATATACGGCAATAGCGGTACTAGAATTAGATTTAAACTGACAACTTCGAAAAATATCAAGGTGGTTATTGTATGAGTATTTCTACTATTAAAAATATTATCAATATATATTTGCTTGCATTGTATAAAGCAATTTTTAATTTTATTGTAGAATCGTTATAATGTGATTTGTGTTATTAAGATATTATTTAATTCATAATGTAGCCATTTAGCCCATTTTAATTTTTTCCTAATTTTACGAAAAAAAATGAAAAAACATTTTATAAATATTTTTTTTAAATTATATGCAGATATTTAAAACACATATTTTTTGTTAAAAAATGAAAAAGCAGACATTGTAGAATGAATCCCTACCATGCGGATAAAAGTATCCGAAATCAAATTCGGGTTTTAGACGCTTTTTTGCAACCAATTTAAATAAAAATTTGACGCAGAACTAAATTATAGACACAAGAGCACGTACCAAATCTGATAAATTTAAGTTTTTCGCTTTTTATTTTTATTTTTTTGGATTTTTATCAAAATTTAGAAACTCCAATTGCAGGAAGTTTGACTGTCAGTTCGAATCTGAGTGAACTCTATATATTCAAAACACAAAGAGCTAGAGAAGTAAAATCTGACATCTAAAATATACGAACTAATTAAATTTTTAACCAAATACATCAAGCGGTTTACCGTCTGTCACTCTGTAGTTTCGCATCCATGTAAAAGCAGTAATTCATAAATGCAATGGTTTAAATAAAAGAAAATCGTTATGTTCTCTTGTAATTACAACTGTAATTTTAGGTCAGATTCGGTGTCAATCTGACTTAAAATCGATCGGTAAAGCTTCTAAAATATATATTGTTACGAATCTGTGAGGCGGCTTCCCAGCATAGTCAGTTCCATAGGAGGTCCCAGAGCTTGGCGACAAACTTGGCGACCATTTGGCGACTTGGAGATGAATTTGGCGACTTTGGTGCCAAAATGGATTATACCCGAAACATCGAGAATTTTCCCGATCCGTCCAGTAGGAACGGAGATACGCCTCGAACGTTCCTGATTGGTTGAGAGGCTTCTAGCCCCGCCCCCTGATGCCTATAAAAGGAAGCAGTCCTGCCGCTCTCGAGTAGTGTGGACCAGTGGTGAGTCGAGCGGTGAATTGAGGAGAAGGCGGAAGCGGTAGAACAGAGCTCAGTAGAGTGAACCAGAGTCGTCGTGGTGAATTGAGTCGTGACCCAGGAGTGGTGAACCAGCGGTGAACTGAGGAGAAGTCGGAAGCGACAGAGAAGAGTGGTCGTGGACCGGTGGAGTCGTCGTAGTTGTGAACCGACGGTGAATTGAGTCGTGGACCAGTGGAGTCGGAAGCGACGGAGTAGAGCTGCCGTGTATACTGTTGTATGCTGCTGTGTATACTGTTGTATGCTGCACGTCTCGGCTGAAGATAATCGTCTTCTGTGCTGTATATAGCTGTCGTCTTTGTGCTGTCCTGTGTGTCTTCGTGTAAATAAACGTCGTTGTTTCATTTTCTACTGCCGCCTGGTTCTTCACACCATATAACTCCCATTATCCAAACGAACCCCGGAAATTCCGTAACAATATTTTTGGGAGAGATTCAGTAAAACTGCTGGGCGCATACTAAGGATCTATAATTCGTAATTTTCGTTCGCTAATTTATGCAGGGTATTCGGGGTCTTATATAATTTTATATGGAGTAGGAGAATAAGATGTCTATTAGAGAGTATGCGAGAAAGTTAAGAGGAAACCATTTCTGCCAATTTATTTTGTAATATCTCTTGAAAACGGAAAATAGCTGGGTGCAATCAACCGTTGATGAAGTATGTAAGTTGGTCGCGGAAGGCAGCTAATTGATCAGATTTTAGACCTAAAACATTATTTATGGTGGAATGGAAAAAACTATTTCAATTCTACAGACGAAATAAATCTGTCATCGCAATCTGAAACAGCTATCCATTTCAAGATTGTTTTACATTATAATAACCTATTAAACACACTAATATACAAATTTAAGTATTTCAATAACAGATGGCGCTCCTTGATATACCTCTTATGTAAACAATTGAAAATAAGTGCAAGATATTGTGAAGCTGTAAATTCTGAATCATTTACAACGAAAGACACGTGGTTGTTCCAATTTGATAAAGCACAAATCTAACAATTCGTTTTATGCAGATCAAAGTCACTCTTCAACAGAATAAATTATCAGTATTCAAAGTTTTTTTTTATTATTATGATTCGTTGGCAAAGTTTTCAGGGTATTGATCTAATAAACCTTATCTTTCCACTTTTATGATTTAGATCACCAGGGCGGCTGAACTCTCGGTACACGTCAAGAGAGTACTTTGATAAAGTACTTTCTCTCAGAACAGACTCATGAATGCAAGGTGAAGAAAAGAGATACTTTTCATATCTAAAATAAAGGAGAGAACTCCATATTTCGGATATGTTTGTTCATGGTAAGAGATTCAAGGAAATACAAAATTATTAGGTAACCAAAAAAGTTCTGTCTTGTTTTGTTTTTTTATTAAAAGAAAAAAAACATAAAAATTTATAGAAAATAATACAATTTATTCATCAAAATAAGGACCCTCGCATTCAAGAAATTTTTCCAAATGGGAAACAAGCTTATAAATTCCCTTTTTATAAAAATCAAGTTCTTTAGAGTTGAAAAAGTTCTCCAATTCTGTTTCCATAGCCTCTCTGCTTCTGAACTGTCGATTTCGCAGATGATTATCCAGACTTAAAAACAGACGACAGTCAGAAGGACTGATGTCAAGGGCATAAGGAGGATACAAAAGTGGTTCCCATCCAAGGGTCTGAATTGTGTCAGGGGGAAGATGCACGACATGAAGCATATCATTATCGTGTAGGAAACGAACGTCTTTGTGGTTCACTAAAACTGACTGTTCTTTCATAAGTGACAGACGATCTCGACGGAGTCGGTCACTATAGACAGCAGTAATAGTCTGCCTAAATGGTAAATTTCATAATGAACAATTCGCACAATAAATACCATACGCACAATAAAACCTTCTGCTGACAGATATTGGATTTGCTGACCTATGGCACAGCACAATGGATGACAGCCAATGATGCTATCTTTTGGGATTGTTGTAGAAGAGTCACTTCTCATTACAGGTTAATAAAGTATCAAGAAATTGCTCCGTTTGATGGCGATGATGCGATCCCAAACAATGTCCAGGCACTCTAGCTTATTGGTAGGTGTCAGCTGATGAGGTACCCTTTTACGGAGCTTTTAAACTTTTCCAAGACTATGCAAATATAAATGGACAGTTTCATCACTTATGAAGAACTTTGTGCTGACATCTGACAAGTTCGAGCAGAATCTTTTTCGATCGCAGCCAGTAAATTCGTCATCCTTAATGGCATATGGCCACACTTCTTGAGGCACATCTTTAAGCGACTCATCGCAGAAAGAAAATTTTCCAAATCCTCTTTGGATGGTGCGAATGCTGATAAAACCTTCTCCGAAAGCCATGAATATTTTTAAGTCGTTTGCAGCATTTGTTCCCACTTTAAACTCATACAACATAAGGCACGAATTATGAAATTTGTTGCATTCGTTTTCATGTCAATTTTTATAATATTAACTTTTTCTATTTTCTTTATATATGATGTGTCTTCATTAAATCTTGATTAACATATTGTTGGAATTTTAGTACTATTTATTGCGCATTACGTGTAACATTCTTTAAACTTTGTAATTTCACAAAAACGATAAAACTTTTTTGGTCACCTGATACATCAGTTGCATCTTTTCATAAGTATATTTCGAATTTTGAAATATATATTGAAACACTAACGATCATGATAACAGCATGTTGAATTAGGAGAAATCAAGAAATATTCACCGTAGCATGCAGACATGGGTTAGTTTAAGTACATCAACACACAATTTAGAAGATATGAATTTATAATGAAGGACCTCAAAATTTTCAGCCTTGGTCAAATGAAGAGGAGGAAATCGGAGTATGTAAGCAATATCTATTTAAAGCTTATAAACATCGACATATTTAAAATAAGCAAGAAACTAAAGATCCAGCCCTCTTAGTCCAATGACTAGTCTTAGTTCGCAAATTTTTATTTTTTGTGAAATGTTATAGATTTGTCGCCCTCCATTTTGGAGAAAGGCTTAAAAATATTACTTAACTGTGGATTTTCTTTGGAAAAAAACTATGAAAGAGTTATTTGTCCGCAATCGTTGCACTTATTTCGGGAGTTTTTATTTAATATTAAATATCGCGACTCTTAGATATGTAATCAAAAGTCGTCTGCCCCCCACCCATTGTCTTAAAGTTTCAATAGGTACCTCAAAATAAAACCTACCCTCAATCTTAATATCTGAACTAATTTCGTCATTTTAAAGACACTGCCAGCAATTCAGAATGTTCCAAATTTATAGTACGCCTTTAGTTCAAGGTGACATTTCCTTTTTTCAGTCTAAGTTGTAATTCATCCCATTTAGTTACATTAACGTCCTGTTTTAAGAAACATTAGGACTATATTGGGACGGATCTCGTTACTTTAAGCAGCGATCAGATGAAGGGGACAGCGCCCGAATTGGCATCCCTACAATGCCAGCGGGAATGTATTTGGCCCTCTCCCGGCCCGCTTATATCGCTGTCCTTTGATGGAATCAGGTCTCGAACTTGAAACTTTCCGGCTCCGAAGTGGAGACTTTGACACCATTCCACCATGGCCCCATCAATTTTAGTTGACATTACTAGAAGAATGTCATTACTTACTACGGTCAGCAAAAACGGCTAGTTATCATGTTGAAACGCAAAGAATCCTTTAAAGATGTTTCATTATGAATTTGAGGGCGCACAGAACACAAAAATAGCCTGAAAGTTAGAAATTTCGTTTTAATAAAAGAAGACGATTTTACCCTTCCCATACTATTTATGTACTATTATTGCGTTCTGTTCCATGCATGAATCAGCTGAAGTGGTCTCCCCGAAACTTTCTCGAGTAAATTATTTATTCCTCTCATCCCGCATAAAATTGTGGATATTGGATAACATCGCACCTACCTTACATAGATTGTTGAACAATAGCTACGGAATTTAGTTCTTCGGAGCGAATCTAGCATTTTTACTGAATCTATTGTGATATTATACATTTTGGATGTCATTTTGCCAATTGATTGATGCTAAAATTCGACACGGAATTAAGAGTGAAATCACAAAATGACATACTGAATTCCATTGTTTTAAGTCATCGTGTGCATGAGTTATTGTGTTTAAATGCCATGCACGCGAGAGCACAGATTGACAGACAGTCAATCGTTTAGGTGATTTAGTTCAAAATTTGATCAGAATCTATTGGGTGTTCATTAATTATTGTCGGGGTTTCCGTACCTCATAACTTTCGAATAAAAAATATTACGCAAAAACCGATTACGTATTCGTAAATTACAACTCAAAGAATTTTATTGATGATATTAAAGTGTAAAGCTTGCACAATTTGCACTTTGTAGGCATTCAGTTGAAGGCGATTATGTATTCGTAAATTCGCTGAGCAAATTTTGACTTTTGATAATCGTGCGGGTTCTCCGAGCCCCATATTCTACAGTTATGTTTATCACTTTTTCTGACACATGAAAAGTGGATTCGTCACTGAAGAACCATTTCCGAAGGTAATTTTCATCATCCTCAATTCGAGTCAAAATTTGTTCAGCGAATTTACGAATACATAATCGCCTTCAGCTGAATGCCTACAAAGTGCAAATTGTGCAAGCTTTACACTTTAATATCATTAATAAAATTCTTTGAGTTGTAATTTACGAATACGTATCGGTTTTTGCATAATATTTTTTATTTGAAAGTTATGAGGTACGGAAACCCCGACAATAATTAATGAACACCCTATATATTTCAGACGGAAAAATCTGTATAACAAATTTTATCTGCCTAGCTCTTTGCATTTTGTAATTATCGAACAAACAGACAAACAGACTTTCTATGGGTGGATTTCGTTCAAAATTTGATAGAAATTTGCAACTTTAATCGTCTATATGTATTATATTATCTAGTGATTATAATTATATTTTATTGCCAAATTTTGGTGTCAATCGCTCGGCAGAAATGGGTCCAAAATACATATTCCCGTGATAGATGCATTACAAATTCTAGATTCTTCCTAAAAATTTGAGCTTCATAACTATCATTTACCAATGCCATGTAGCGTATTTGTTGCAAATCTAAGATTATTGTGATTTCAGTCAATAAATTCATTGAAAAAAGTGCGAAATCTTAATTTTTATACCTTCGTCCGGTCTTATTAAACATATTTAATAAAATATTTTTAAAATATTATTATTTTATACAAAGAAAAAATTCCACTCTTCTCTTGGTTTTTAAATTTTGTAATTATCGTATTTTCTTGTACTCTGAGCCGTAGAGCAAATAGACTGACCCGCTCTGAATGTATTTTGCTAGCATTTTATTAGAAATTGATAAATTTGATATAAAATCTATAGATTTAATTTCATCCGTTTATTTCAAAGTAGTAAAGAGTTATTGTATTCAGACAGACAGACATGATTCCCAAAATGGGTTTTTCAGACTCAGAGAAGTCAGAAAGGTAGTGAAATTTCGGTGAAATTTCGAGTTATAATTTTTTGACGATTACAAAATGTATTCATTATATACTTTGTATTTGAGAAGTATAAAGAAACTTATTTTATTATATGTTACACTATAATAGCATGATATAATTCCGAACTGTAATAGTAATAGTAATGGGCACTTCGGTCTGCGAAATATGTGGGATGCAGCAGATGATAGACTGACTTCCAAATTATAGAAACCGGGAACAAGCTGTTAGAAAGTAAAAGGAAGGGGATAAGGAGTTTAGTTTAGTTATATTAACATTCCGTTTTTCAAAGCAACTCTAGGGCTATTTTGGGACGGACATAGTAATTTTGAACGGTGGTCAGATGATGAGGATGACACCCGAGTGGGCACTCTCTCTCCAAACTTTCTCACCACACAAGTGGGGAGGACATTTGACCCCAACGGCTTTAACGTGCACTAGACACCCTTTCACGCCGGTGCTTCGGTGGAATCGGGTCTCGAACCTGAAACCCTTCGGTTCCAAGGCCGAGACCTTACCACCAGCCCACCGCAGCCCAAGGGAATGGGTTGGGTGTGGAGAATAAAGAATATTTTATTAAGTATGTTTAATACAATATTCTTAAAATATTAATTAACCCTAAACAAAGAAAAATTCTTCTTTGACGACTAAAACTAGACAAGCTATGAAGTTTGAATATTACTTTTTAAATAATTTCAAAGATCACGTGGTAAAAGATCATCTCGGAAGGATAAAACGGATGTTCAGTGGCTTGCAATTATAAAATTTACAGTTCCATTATTTGACCAATTTTATTCGCAGAAATTGGGAATTTGGCTCCATTTAAAATATTAGCATATTAAAAATCTCTATCTATAAAAAGCGTTAATGTTCGTGGCACAAAAATAGCTCACTAATTATTGCCTAATGATATAAATTAAATATAAATAAACGTCCTACGGAAATTTCATACTAAATCATTAACATTTTTATAAGTGCCTAATGCTACAGTTCGCTTAATCAATTTATTGAGATACAAAATATTATAAGAAATGCTCGAAAGAGAGCTCGCCGAAACTTCCATTCAGGCAGAAGGTTGAAGATGTAATAAGAATCAAGATGATACTACAAATAGGCATCTAATAGAAGTTTGAACAAACCACAAAAGTAGGCTTAACGTATTAACTTCTACATAACTCAGTATTGTTATCCTCTGCTAAATAATTGTGCCGAACTCGTCCGAATATCGTGAGCCTTAACAGAAGTGCTTATTATTTCTAGATAGGTTATCGCTAAGATTTTCATATGGAAATCGATGTTCATTCCACATCCAAAACTTTAATCTCACAAAAATTATTTTTGATTTATCGTAAACCTTAAAAAATTATCATCTTGATCAAAAAGTGTACAAAATGAAATTCTGATTAAGATGGTAATCTTAAAGAATTTATTCAGAAGGCATAGAGTAAAAATTCCCGTACAATTTCTTTCTTCGTTTTAGTTATTTCTTAATTTGCTTTGATTCATAAACTGTAACAATGTTTATAGTATTCTGATGAAATTCAGATTAATCCATCAAACTGTTCAATCATGTGTTTTTCCCAGTGTTAAAATTAAGATTTCAAAAATTGCTTTATTCAGACATTAACTCAAGTAGGGATTTCATTTCTGCTCTTATTTTTTAGTAAATTTAGTTTTTAATTTCACGCACAATAATTTGTAAACTAATTCAATTAATTTCATATTTTTCAACCTTATCAAATAACAAGGTAAAATTTTAAAAAATAAATATTTTTTCCATACTATTAGTTTAATAAAGAGTGTCCCAAAATTTACGCAAGATTTGAATTTGCCACCATTCGTGCAGTAAAGCGTTGGCAATCCTATTAAAAAAAAACCCATTTCATTTGACAGCTGATAGTTTAGGGTTATTAAAAGTGGAGCGTTACACAATGGAACAACGTGTTTTCCTTATTGAACAATATTTCAAAAAAAGTGGAAATCTGGCGGCGAAAATGGGCCCCCAAGATCATGTGATTTAACTCCATTGGATTTCTTTTTATGGAGTTTTTGACTGGAGGAAATTCAACGCTGCATCGATGAAATTCAGCCACATTTATGCAAAATGATCATGGAAAATTTCGGTAAAAGAGTTCGTATGTGGCAGCAAAGCCGTGAAGGCTATTTACCCTATGTGTAATTCCATACATAATCCTACCTGGGTACTTTACGATTCAGTGAAATTTAACAATTTAAAGAAAAATGTGTTTTTTTGTTTAATTTAAATTTTGCGTTAACACTTTCTTCTATCGTGTAACGCTCCATTTTCACTAATCCTAAACTCTCAGCTATCAAAAGGGGTTTTTAATAGAGTTGCCAACATTTTACTGCGCGAATGTTGGTAAATTCAAATCTTGCGTTAATTTTAGGACACCTTTTAGATTAAAAAGTCAATAAACTGGGCGATCACCAAAGTTGGCTAATTTTACTAATATGATTTATAAGGTCTGAATACTGTCTAAAAACTTAGACTTCGTAATTTTTCAGAAGTATTAATATTGACCGAATAACATAAAATATCTTTATAACCATTTACCAATTAAAAGTATGTTCCTGTTCTCTTACCATTTAGAAATCAATTCTAGGTCATGATTAGAATGGACAACTATGTTTATAGTTTCAAAAGAATAAATACAGAACTCATTTTTATACTAGTATCCTTTCTTTTGTTTTCTTCGACTTAAATAAGATCAGTCTAATCAGATAATTTGAATCACAAGCTCAACATAAGCACTTTTTTCACAGCATCTCTTATCTAAAAATATGTTCCATTAAATCTAGAACAATTTGCGAATTGTACTGAAATGTTGCAATACCACATATGCATCTTCACATAATCTTAGTTTCAAAACAATGGCGTTTTTCATTCAGTCGATAAAAATAGGAATAATATGTAGGATGGAACTTTTGGTAAATAACTAATTTTAAATTCATTATTGTTATTATTAATTATAATTATTTGTTATATTTATTATCAGAGATAGATAAAAGATGTTATAAAATTAAAGCGAATCGATAGGCCACATAAAGTGAAATAATTTTAGCTCTCTGTTTCAACTATATTTGAATTTAATACTTCTTCATGTTAATACATATAGTTAATTGCGTGGAATATATTTAGTTAAAATAATCGAGTCATTATAATTTTCACATCCAACATAAAATTGTTGTAATTTTATTTGATATAAAGTATATGTAGAAAAAGTTTTAAAACTTGGAAATTATATATTCTTTTTAGAGGCTTAATTCTTCAAAAAATTAATTTATTATCTAAAAAAATTATTATTTAATTTTCAGTACCACTGTTGAAGTATAGCTTCACTAGAAGTTGAATTTAAAAAAAATTCCGAGACTATTTAATTTGTTTTATTTTTCAAGCGACATTTAGATATTATTAATTTATTATTTACTTATTTATTAATTTATAATAAATAAATATTTATATTATTTATTTATTAATAATTGAATAACAATGCATTTTCTTAAAAGTTAAAAAAAATCTTAAAAAATATTTTTTTCTTTCTTTCTCTCTCTCTTTTTTTTAAACTTTCTTTTTGTCTTTATTTAGATTTCTGCAATAAAAAATGTTGAGTTTGCATTACTGCATAATATTTAATTATTTAACAGCTATGCGATTATTTTTTCAGAAGTTTGGAATATATAACTTATTAGTTTTTTGTTTTAATACAGGTTTTTCAATTATAAAGTTTCAAATTTTGAATCCATTGTTTTATACAGCACAGTACTGTATTGCATTATGCAATTTAAAGTTTCCAAATGGATTATGAAATGATTTCGATTTAACTGTTTTCTTTAAATAATCATTTTCTAAACACGTGAATTCAAACCTCACATTAAGTTCTCAATTACTCACGGTTTTGTCTCCCCATTCTCATCAATCTACACGGGCATAAAATAGATTCTAACGTAATTAAATCCGGAGATGAATATAAACTCTAAATGCATTTCTCCACTTTGTACTTTCTTGTATACGTAGTATAGAGAAAATAAAGCATTCGTCGAAAAATTCGAACTCGAGTCTCCATGTCTTAGACCACCCTGAGTTCGAAAAACATATTTTTGGCAAATGTCCGCCTGTCTGTCTGTGACAAGGGTAACTCAAAAACGCTTTGAGCTAGACGGTTGACATTTTATATATACTCTTCATATCAAATCTGCTGATTTCTATCAAATTTTGAGTAAATTCTGTTGAGCAGAAGTCTGCCTGTCCGTTTGTTCGAATATAAGTTAACACGATAATTACAAAAGGAAGAGAGTTAGACAGATAACATTCTGTACAAAGATTAAACATCTATATTGTAGTCCTCTGTCAAATTTTGAGCCAAATCCAACTTCAAGTTGAACGTCTGTACTTTCAGAAACATGTAAACGTAATAACTCAAAAAAAAAAAAAAAAAAAAAAAAAAAAGGTTTCAAATACTCAAATATATCAAATTTGGTACAGGATTTTGTGACTACAAGTGAAATTTTGTATCAAATTTTTATTTCAATCGGTTGAGAAAAAAATTCTATAACACAAATTCTATTTTCTAATATTATTAATCGCATGCCATGCATTAATCGCCAAATAACTCGCCAAAGATGACACGATAGATTCAGTAAAAATTATGAATTCACGCCAAAAGTTAATATTTCCTAATTATTTGCCACATGCCAAAGCCATGTGAGGCGTTTACTGGCTTAACAAATTTATTAGAGAATATGTGAGAAAGTTTTGGAGAAAACCACTCCTGCTAGGTTTTTTCTTCTATTTTCTGTTTTTTTTATTCGACATGCATCGTTGCCTGGTCATTGCTTTAATATTTGCTGAATATATGTCTCGTCTTCAAGTCTGCTGAAAATTGAATTTTTACCCTGCTATATGAAAATAAATTAAACTCTCATAAAAAGAATTCTACGTCTATTTCCTTTACCAGAAGAAATGAGTTTAATTTATTCATATTCGTTTTTATTTATCTATTTAACTATCTAGATATCTCCGGTTTCTGAAAATGCAAACTTCAGCAGTGATTGGATCCTTGCTGATACGTTTCCCGAAGAGAAACGATAATGGAAGGCATGAATAAGCAGTAAATTTAGGGCGGATACAGCATTTTATTTATAAAGAAATACAATTACGAATTTCAAAAAGCAGGAGCTCAAAGTCAAACGAAGATATTGATATTCTACGGCCGTGAAAAAGCAGTGGTAAATTTTATGTTCCCGGTTCTAATTTTAATAGCATTGTTGAATTACTTAATCAATAACTATATTTGCAGCAATTTTCAATACGCAGAATTCAAAAGACAGCGAAATAATGCAAATACGAAGTATAAAGAAAGTATTGTAATCGTCAAATTCTTGGATAATCTGCAGCCTCCATCCGCCTTCTTTGGTAATTAAAACACATTTTGGTCTTATGTCTGCATATCTGTCAGTCAGTCTATCTGTCCGTGAATAAGATAAATGAAATTCGCTCTGAGCTAAAAAATGGATGCATGGAATTGCAGTTAAATTTGTAGATTTCTTTCGAATTTTGAATAAAATCCACTCACAAGAAGTCTGTCTATCTGGCCATTCGGAACGAACTTGGCTGATAGAATTTCGCGCACAAGTTTAGCATATAAAATATAAACATATATCGAATTTAGAATCCAGTCAGTCAAAGGTTGAGTGTTTATCAATTTGTACTTTCGCATGTATGAAAGCACAATAATTGATAATGCAATGACTTAATCAATGAAATTCGGTATGTTATCTTATGGTTATAACTGTCATTTCGTGTCAAAATGTGGTGTCATTTGGCCTGCAGAAAAGTAGCCAAAATACGTATTCTTGCGATGAATTCACTAAAAATTCCAGATTCACGCCAAAGATCTGCATTACGTAACCAACTTTCACCGATGTTTGTAGGATATTCACGGCTTTAGCCAAGATCCCCAATTTTATGCAAAAGAAAATCTTTGTTAGAGACTGCGGAGAGATCAATCCTGGTAGTTGCCAAATTCTTAAGTATATTTTTTGATCAAACAGAGGTTCACTAGTTTCTTTTGCCCGAAATTGATTTATAAAGAGAAAGTTATAAAGACGTCAGAAACTTCTGGAGAATTTTCATGTTTCAGAACTCTCCAAGTTCCAAAAACACATTTTTGGATTATATCTGTCTGTTTGTGAACAAGAAAACTCGAAAAAAAATTGGGTAACGCAGATGAAATTCGGCATATAAGAACTAATATAATTATGTGGATATTTATCAAATTTTGAACGAAATCTATTTATACTAAGTCTCTCTGCACGACCACCTTATTAAATTAGAAAAATAATTACAAGATTTGATACTTAGATTCCACATCTAAAGTGTAATTATGTATCAAATTTAAACTAAATCCGCCAAGGGTTTGACCATCTGTTAGTCAATTTTTTCACGAGTATGTAAATGTGAGAATTCAAACATGCGATGATTTCAATTGTGGAAGAAATGTGGTATCTGATCTTATCATTACAATCGTTAGTTTAGTTATATTAACGTCCCGTTTAAAGCAACACTAGGGATATTTTGGGACGGACCTCGTCAGTTTGAACTGCGGTCAGATGACGAGGACGACACCTGAGCTGGCACCCCCCTCTACACACCACAAAACACCAGTGGGAAGACGTTTGGTCAGGACGGATTTAACGTGCAACAGACCCCCTTACACGACGGTTCTTCGGTGGAATCGGGTCCCGAACCTGAAACCCTCCGGTTCCGAAGCCAAGACCTTACCACCAGGCCACCGCGGCCCCATTTTAATCGTAATTATGTGCCAAATTTTTATTTTAATCGGTTTAAAAAATACGCCCAAAGTATATATTCCGTTTTGGTATTTTTGTTTTAATCTCATCCTAGCGATTAATCGCCAGAGTTCACATTCTAATAGGTTCCTTCATACTTATTATTTGATTGTGACGCACGGTTAATAAGATAGAAGTATTAGAGAGTAAGAAAGAAAGTTTTCGATAGACCACTCTTGTAGTTACAATATAGATTTAAAAAATGTTTTCGTCTAAATATGAAAATTTACATTTTTCATGGTTTGTTGATATTTACTCTATCGCAGTATTGTAAACAGTAACTGTTTTTCAATTCGTGGGTTGGATAAAAAAAAATGCAAATTCTTAAACGATTGAAAATCGCGGATAGCAGGAATCATTGAACTGTGTCCTTAATTTATTTCTCTTTTAAAAATAAAAATTAATATTGGTTAAATTCAGAATAGAAATTTCTAACACAAAAATGTGAAAAAAAAAATCAATTTAATCTGTTAGATAATATTGTCTCAAGAAATAATAGGTAGTTTGTCGAAAAACATTCAATAAGCATATTTCAATAGGCATTAGAGTTCAAAATTGCTTAATAGTGCTGATAAATTTTTGCTCAATTAATTTTTATAAATTTTGACGAGGTATTATGAAATTTTAGAAGGTTATACAGTTTAATTAATAGTTAAATGAGTCTTTATTTTATTAGTTTATAACTATATTTAACTAATTTCGAATAGGATTATAAAAATTTATAGAGGATTTTATTTAAAGCATTATAGGATTTAGGATATAGGATTTATATAGGATTTTATTTATAGGATCATAAAAATAAAATTTTTGGCTTTGATTTTATATATTGTATGCAGAATCAAAAAAAATATTCTTTTTGTAATAAAGAAGCGTTTGGAAACCTTCTTTGCTCACTGTATTGTACTGTTAGATTTGTGTTGTTTATTTAACTATCAAAAATTATTTGCTTTCAAATTCTCCATTCTTCCCTATTTTTAGTAAAGAAATTTTAAGAGCTTTATTAGTGCAATTCAAAATTCCATTTAGCAGTACATTTTAATTAATTCAAATAAAATGTTTAATTATGTCTTACACTCATCTATATAGATTTACATAACATTTGTAAAATATAAGAAATCCAATAGTTCAAAGTATTATTTAAGTCATTCCATCTTTCAGAAATCATATCAATCATAAAACCAATAATTAATTTCTTTGAATAATTTTTTCACTTAAATCGATATGAAACTTTTCACCTGATTATACTCCTAAAAAAGAATATTATGCACAAATATGACTTTAAATTTCCCGATTAAAATTTGTGACACTTCACTAAAAGCTTATCATAGATTTACAAAAAAGACTGATGAAAAATGAAATAAAGGAGAAAAAAATTGTTCCACTCCTCAAGATATTTTTTTTTCTGTATATACGTAGTATTTCTGATAAAGAATCCAAAACAAAGAAAAAATGCATCCCCTGCGTTATAACGCAGTGACGTCAGTTCATACAAAGTTTTTTTTCCAACCGGACGTTACTCTTCGGCGCTTCGATTCCAAAGTCCATCTAGAACTTATCTACAATATAAGTTACAATGCCTGGAGTGTAACATATTTAAACATAAAGCTAGATTTCGATCAGAGACAGATGTTCCACTGGAGAACAAAGACTTCATTCTGAATATTTTTATTATGATAACTGAAGAACTATTTTGCTGATATTCTTTAGTTTGACTTATACTTTATTATTAAGAGTGTGTTCATATTTATTTAAGTTAAAGTATTCATATTTATTTAATGGATAGGTAAAAAATAATTTTAAAATCAAAGACAATTTTATTTCGTAAATTTCTTGCTTTAGTTTATATTTTTAAGAAAGGTAAGTTCTGATTTTATTTATAATATTTTCTCTAGTGATTATTCGATATTCATTGTGTTTTTATAAATACGGTTTTTTTTTCTAAATTTCGCTTTGGTGTCTTTTGTTTTTAGTAGCGCATTCTCATATGCAGAAAATGTTTAAAGAAAATTAGTTTTTCAAAACTTAAATGAAGAATGTTTTTAATCTATGTGATTCTGTCCCTAATTCCCATTTATTTTATGTTCCACCAAGGTTTTAAAACAAAAACAAAAAACATTACAATTTTCAATTAATTTCAAGTTTTCACTTTCTTTAATAAACAAGTTATTTCAGAAAATGTTATTATAATTATATTCAAAATTTAACGAATCTAAAAGCGCAATGTTCTTTATATAAAGCACGTTTGTATTTATTTACTGTTTCATTTCTAAACAACGAAATTGCTTCTTGGCAATAAGCTTAGATGATAGATTAAATTTTTATAAAACAAACGTATGCAAGACATTTTCAAATCATTTCCCCATTTTTGCCCTAATTTTTGAAATAGTCTTTTCTCTAAAAAAAAATGCTTATACTATCTACTTGTTTTAAATTTCCTTCATAATGTAGTAATATTTGTTTTAACATAATATAAAAACCTTTTTATGTCGAAATGTTTTAAAAATTGAATACCATGAAAAATAAAATATTTTCTTTCTTCGGATAAGAAAGGAATGTTATTAAGGTGGACATTAAGATCTGACTTTATTTATGTATTCTTTATCCGCATTTTTTTTAAATCTTTTTTATTGAAATTTTCCTTATTTGATATTTGAATAATTTTTTCGTACCGAAATGGAAGAGCTTTAGAGCGATATTTAATTTTCAAAAAGCATTATAATTTAAATTATAAATTCATTGAAATCAAATATAAGTGTTAAATGGGCGAATTTGATCTCTGTTCATAAGAAATAATTGTTTTAGTTAAATAAATATTTTTTATTCATAAGTAAATTTTTAACTGTATTAGCATAGATAAGTCATGTCTTTATGAATTAAGAAAGAATAAATAAAATTAAAAAGAATAAACAAAATATTAATAAAGATGGTTAGTAAATAATTTACTCATTTTTTGTAGTAAATGGGAATTAATTACAAAATTACATATATAGGAAGTTTTAAAAAATATTTTTTTAAATTCTTAATTAATAGAATGAATAATTAATTAATATATGTAACTTACAGTAATTAACTGCTAACAAAAATAAATAGTATGAAATTTTATTTTCACAACTAATTAAGTACATATTTGCATATTCATCATTTTTATAAATTTTATTACAAAAATAGTAAATGAAGAATGCTATATTCCCATAAGAACATCTGGCCTATCCATTTTATCAAAAATAAAATTAATGAAATATAAATTCAAATATAATCCTAAATTTTTGAAATGACTTGGAAACTATGTAGAATATTATTTAACATAATAGAGTAAAATATTAAACCTATTTGTTTATTTAGGATGAATTGAAATGATGTATCTTTAAACGTTGTTTTATCATAAAAAAATTTTCAGAGTTTTCTATCTATTATCTTAAGTATAAAACATTATCTTAAATCTAAATAAGTCTTAATATTCGTACATTTCAATACCGGTTTGATAGCTCGGAAACAAATAATACTTTTTCAAGCAATGTATTATGATTGAAATGACTAAGGGTCGCCAAAATTCATGCATTCGGTGTTCGATTTTGAATTTCTGCATTTTAAATAAAATGAACATAAACTGTTTCTTATAGTATACGGTTGAAAGAAACCTTGTCTAAACGAATATGGAGTTGACTATTTTACAGGCATAAAATTTATGAATGTATTTTCTTTTAATAATAAATAAGCAATAATACAAATGATATGATTGCTGTAAACATAAGGATTCATCTTTGTATAAATATATTATTTATTTATTTTGAGGAAGTTTGAGTGTGTATCTAAAGTTACTGTAAATGGGGGGGGGGGAGGATTCATCGTTTTCGGTTGTATATCTCTCACTTTTCTGTAACGCTGATTTAATTTTCACAACTTTCGGATTCTACTATTAATCTATTTTTCTGAATTAAATTGCATTTACAGATTAGGATAATTTGGGTCTTAATTTAATTAAAACGATTTGATTTCAAATGTTTGCATAAACTATTTTAGAGTAAGTAAGGACTCATTAATTAAGATATTATTTTATTTAAATAACTATCTATTGGCGCTAATTTTAATAATTGGCTTCTGTATCTCAATCTAATTTTTATTCAATTCTATCTATTTTTATTATTTTTTTTAAATTTTCACGAACTTCCGGCTTTTACTATTAATTGATTTTTCTCAGCTAAATTGCATCTACAGATTAGGATTATTTTGGTCTGAACTTAATAAAAACTATTTCGTTTCAAATGTTTTCAAAACCTAATTTATAGTAAATGTAAAATCATCAATTAAGATTTAATAAATTGTATTAAGATTTAATAAATTAAATTAAGATTTAATAATTATCAATTTAGATATTAATAAATAATTTTTGAAATTATTTATTAATATCTAAAATAAATGCAGATTTCTCACTTATTTGATTTGAAAAAAGTATTTCCTCTCTCAATTTTTTTCAGATTTCGTGTTTAATTTTTTAAAAATCCAAAACAAGATAGCTGATTTGAATATTTTACCCTCTATAAAATGCATGACTATTTTTAATTTTTTTTTCTATTTTCATTGCAATTGATGCGTTTTTTCTGTTAAGTAATAGCAGTAGTTTTACTTCTAAAAATCATTATTTAAATTGAAATATAGAGTACATGAGACTTAACTTTTAAAACTTTATTATCGCGTCTACTTTTAAAAAAAATACTCAGGACTGAAAAGCTCATTAACATCATAGTAACTGACCTTCTTCGAACTTCTTAGATCTAATGTCATTAAAGGATATCTTATTTTATCATGTACATCGAATACGATTCTTAAGTTAATAACAAGAAGCAGTTATCAGAACAAAAATTTATCCCGATTTTTGTTTTCAAATGTGAGAAAGTAAATATTAATTTACAAAATACAAAAAGCAGAATTAAAGTCGGAATTCCTTACTGAAAAACCATTTAAATGGGCGGCGGGGGGGGGGGGGGTCGAGCGGTACATTTTTCATTCCCCTTTGGTAACTTCCGACTTGGTTGAAGGACTTGAGGAAACACGTTATCGTCTGTCACGTTTAAAATTGGTCTCGAGACAGACAGCAAGGTGATATGTTTCTGAAAGAGATAAAAAATAAAAAAATAAAAAAAAGTCCTTAGTATTTTCTTTGCTTATCATAATGTATCTCTTGACCGCATTTTTTTTTTTTTTTTTCTTTTATCGAACTTCTACCCTTCCGGCATATTTCCTTTCAACCATTTTGCATCCTGAGATCTTGATCATTCTGACTGACTGTACAAAATAAAATCTGGAAAAAAAAACAATAATATAAACTTTGAATTAAATAAAAATGTCTCACTAACTAAATAGTTGAAGTTTATTTGTATTCATTGAATATTTTTGATGTTCTTATGAAATATTATTTAACAATTTTCTTTTACAAGAGAAATATATCATTTTATTTGAAAAATTAATAAATTCTCAAATATACAGTACATATTTTAGAATGTGAATATTTATATTCTAAATATATAGAGAGAATGTATATCGAAATAAATTAAATACAAAAATCTAGTTTAAATACAGAGAATGGAATAGAATATAATGCTTCTAATAAATAATTGAAAATTTGTCAGTATACTATTAAATTCAAGTAATTTATAATTAAATTTTGAAACAACGAGCTTTATAGAAATTTATGACTCAGAAACTTATAAGACAGTTACTAAACATGATAAAAAAATGATGTATTTGAAGAAAATTATTTTAGAACTTTTTGGCTTTATTTATTGTTTGATTCCTAATGTTTTTTTTTTTTTTTCATTTTTTGTGTACAGTAATTGCTCCAGTTACCCATATCCCATATTTAACTTTTTTAATGCAAAAGTTATTTTAGTGTATAATTTTGATTCGAAAATGTTTGAGATCTATTAACTTTAAATTCCCTTTTTTTTTTCTAAAATTTTAATTCGAATTAATTTTATCATATTATTTAATTTTCGATTTTTTTTTCTGTTTTAAATCTTAAAAATGAAACCTTATTACTTTTTCGATAAAAATCTTATTGCTTCTTGAGTTTTATTCGAAAAAAAATACTGACAATAGTCATTATGTTTTTGTAAATCTAAAAATATTAGTGAAGAATCTAGCTCTGTATTTATTTATTAATAAGTAAATAATCATGCAGAAAAAAGATTGTGCTAAACTTTCTTTACTTACAATATTATAGATTTTTTTTTCTCTAAATTGAACATTATAAAACTTCTTTATTTTATTTTTAACTTAAACAGTGGAATTTTTATCTGAATTTAAATATTAGCACAACAGTAATAAAATTTTATTTCCATTTTCAGATTATTTTATTGTGTGAATCATGACTTCTAAATACGACGATATGATGAAGGGGAAGAATTACTTGCCATATAACATAGATTATATGCCACCAAAAATTAGGCAAAAGGCAAAAGATGAGCTCAAAGAAACAGATGAGATTGTAGCTCCATCATTGGAAAAAATGAGAGAGCTCATTCGAGGTAAGTGAATATAAAATTGTAGTCATAGAGGGGGTTTGATATATTTAAGGAATTTGTTCTATTTGTAAGATAGAACAAATTCTTTAATATAATATTAATATAATTATTTTCATTCATGCACAAAACTGTTGAGGGCTTTAGAATCCATGAATGAATAGTACCTCTTGTACCTCTTCTCAGCAATACTTCAATAATTAATAAGACATGGAAAAAGGGCTTGCTGACTAGATCACCTCAAAATGGGGGCAAAGTTTTTAGGATGACATTTACTTTTTTAAAGATAGATATTTAAAATATATAGCTAATGATGGAGTATACTTTGAATAAAATATTTATTACATTTTCCCCATAGATACGGTTATTTCCTTTAAGATTTATTTACCAGCCCAAGTGGTAAATTCCCAAAGAAGTATAAAATAAGTATTACATATGTGCGTTAAAAAATAAGCCACGAGTTATACTTAATTTTATATCTTTCATTTCCACCCTTCAAAGAAAGATCTTCTGGGGGAAAAAATGACGTTAATCATGACATCAATACTGTAGAATATTCTTCTGAAATATCACACGTTGTTGCTTTTCGATAACAGGAATTCGAATAAAGGGAAACACGTTTATTAGGATATACAATACGATAAGAGTTCTTATCAATAAACTGGACGAGTTTTGGACTCGGAGACCTAATCTTGAGCATTCATCTGTGAATTATTTTTAATTGAAAATTATATTAGATTTAATAATTCTTTTCCTTCGTTTTTTAATGATTTAATAAAGAAAATAAATAGAAATAAATAGTGATAAGATGTTTATATTTCGAGTATGAGTCATATCGTTATCATAATATATTATTGTTGATTAAGCGAATAAAATTTATTTAAAACATACTTACGAAAGACTTTTTTTTAGATTCTCACCTGAAATATGAACAAACAGAATTCAAATATTCCATTTAGACATTTAAAACTTTCCAAGATTCTATATGGCAATATATATTTTCATTTCAACAATCAATTATTTTTTGATAAAATTAAGAAATTGTCTTTATACAATATTTTACATTTAAAATATATAAAACCAAATCAAAATACAAATTCTAAAATTTGAAAAATCTGGTCGTTATTTATTACAACAAGAAATGAAAAATTTATAATAAAGTTAAATCCTTATTTTCATGGATGAATTTAATAAAAATTCAATTTTTATCAAATTGTTTTAACATGAATTTTTTTTTAAACAGCCCTAAATTTATTTTTCTATCCACAGGCGAAAAGAGATTCAAATGCCCTATGAACGATGAATTCCTGATACAATTCTTGAGGGCCAGGAAATTTGACGTGAAGAAAGCGTTCGCCCTCCTTCAAAGCATGTTTGAAGTAAAAAAGTCGTATTCGGACATGTACGACCAAGCCGACATGGACGCCCTTCGGAAGGTCGTCGCAGCTGGACCCGGATACTGCTTTCCTTACAGGGACCCCGATGGCTGCGTTGTGCTGGTGTTGCAACTAAGTAAACATTCTTTTTTTTTAATTTTTTGTCTTCAAAAATGCTTTCTTAAGACAAAATAAATTATTGTGAGGGTCCATAATTGTTAGAAGTTGGTTATGGACAGATAATCAATTCAAATGCTTGTCGTGGAGTAAAATTCTTTAGGCTAAGAAACTATTTCGTGGGTTCATTATTATGAGAAGTTGATTTTGGATACATAATCAATTCAAATGTTTGTCCTACAGTAAAATTCTTTAGGCTTGTGTATTTAATTTAAGATGTATGTTCTCCACACCTTCGACAGAATTGTAAATTCCTATTCTAATACCTTCTTCAGTAAAGGTATATAATTAATTTACGAAAACAAGTTCATCTTGATAAAATTTAGGTAAATAAGATAGCCTAAAAATTTTGACAAAATATTAATTACATTTTATTTTTATCTTTTTAATTAATTTGTTGAAACAATTTATGCATAATTTTCTAAGACTTCTTGGAATGCGGAACTTTTAAACCTAGCAATCACCATTTTAATAAAAATTAGTGAAACATTTTGAAATTCTGATAATAAATATTGACGTAATATTGGCATGCGATTTGTTTTTTTTACGTAAAGATCTGTTTTGAAATAAAAATGAAGAAAGTAAAAAAAAAAAAAAAGGCAAATATTTACTTCTTGATACTACATATGATTCTCTATTTGCCTACAAATTTTCTTTAGATTGTAACATTTTTCATAATCAATTTAGTGTATCAATCTCATTGATCTCTGGTACCAATAATGGTAGCCAATTACTCACAGTCGCATTTTCAATTGAAAATTATAAGCTATTATTATGTAATAGGGCCATCTGATAAACAAAATTCTTTATTTGCTAATTTTTTAATATTATATCTATTCATGATTTTTATACAGAATTATTATATTTTAACCTGAATTTATGGTAAAAACATCAAGAGTTAGTGCAGGACACTATAATCATTTATTGGACACTTACATGACATTATATGTAATATTTTACTGTACAGTAATGTATGCCCGCGTGAGTACAGAAAATAAGAGACGAAAGGAAAAACAAAGTTTTTATCGACTGCTTTGTTGACAAGTGCAATATTTACAATAACTGACTAAACTTGCTTTCACCAACAGTGATTCATGCTTGATATTGTATCCATCAAAGATGCCAGGTTTTCATGTACACTTAAAGAAGCTGCGAATATTAGAGCAACGAGATTCTCATTTAAGCCAGATGTATTCACATTTACAAAGTTTTTCGGAAGTGCTCATAAAAAGTAATGGAGGCTGTATAAATCAGGAGATCGGGGTGGGCAAAGGACTCGTTCACCAAGCTCAATTCATCCCACCCCAAAAGCCTCTATTTCCTTTCCATTAAATTCATTTATCTTTCCTTCCATTTCTTATTTCCTGCGTTCGTGTCCCTCCGCGTCTCTTGCGACCATACATTCCAGAACAGCAAATGACAATTACAGCGTCCTGCACTAGCCCTTAAAGTTTGTACGGTGAATTCGGGATCACCTTACATAGTTTTCATATGGAATAATTCCTTGCTGTATCGGTTATTATTTTTTATTTATAAATAACCTATCAGAAATCTTATAAGCTGTCCGAAATTTAATACTCGAAAATAGAAACAACATTAAAATTAATTTAATCGGTATCTGACCGGTCTGTAGTTTAAGTATTTAAAAAGTTCGTGAATATTGTTTTTTATTTATTTGTCTACAAATTATCAGAATGCATAGCCAAGTAAATATCTACGATATTTCAAGCAATGATCTGCCCATGCTCATAATCAATTCTCTCCTTTCTTTTAGACAAATGGAATCCAGATGATCGGTTATTATTTTTTATTTATAAATATTCTATCAGAAATCTTATAAGCTGTTCGAAATTTAATACTTGAAAACATAAGCTACATTAAAATTAATTTAATGGTTATCAGACCGCTCTGTAATCTAAATATTTAAAAAGTTCGTGAATATTGTTTTTTATTTATTTGTCTACAAATTATCAGAATGCATAGCCAAGTAAATATCTATGATATTTCAAGCAATGATCTGCCCATGCTCATAATCAATTCTCTCCTTTCTTTTAGACAAATGGAATCCAGATGATCGGTTATTATTTTTTATTTATAAATATTCTATCAGAAATCTTATAAGCTGTTCGAAATTTAATACTCGAAAATAGAAACAACATTAAAATTAATTTAATCGGTATCTGACCGGTCTGTAATCTAAATATTTAAAAAGTTCGTGAATATTGTTTTTTATTTATTTGTCTGCAAATGCTCAGAATGCATAGGCGAGTAAATATCTACGATATTTCAAACAATGATCTGCCCATGCTCAAAATCAATTCTCTCCTTTCTTTCAGACAAATGGAATCCAGATGAAAGCAGCATATCAATCGGTTTGACAGCCTTAACTGCTCTCCTTTTGAGCATAGTGGAAAACCCAGTCACCCAAGTCTGTGGCGTCCGTGTACTGGTGGATGTGAAAGGATTTACCTTACGACAAATGCGCTCGGTCACGCCCAGATACATACATCTACTATCAAGAGCTTTAAGGGTATGTTTTAGCTCTTAATACAGAAAGATTATACTATTGAATTTCGAATAAGAATTTTATTTATTAAATTAAAAATATATATTACCAAAAGTTAAATGAAAACAAATTGTAATCAACTACCTGACGAATCAAAAGTTATCTGCGATTACTAGTTAAAAGTTTAGAATTAGAATATATGCCTCAAAACTACCTATGGAGCTAATAATAACTGGATAGGTTAAAAACTGGCAGAATCATAAGCAATAAATAAATAAATGAAATAAATTGTTTGTTTATTTCATTTTTTTTGAAATATTTGTTTAGTTAATAACGTCTTAAAGAATTAATATAAATAACTGACTTGCTGTATGGAGAAAATAATTGAGCCGGCGTCCTGGCCTACGGATAGCGCGTCTTTCCCATGATCTGGGCATCACGGGTTCGGGTATGGTTGTCCTTTACCCTGTGTTCTAACTGTGAGGTGTGTGAAAGAGCCCCCTCGTAAAAGAGAGATGTGCAAGCGAGTGTGTGAGTGTCATCTTTATATGAGCTAGAAGTCAAACCTTTGCCCTCGGATGCTCAGGGCCTTTACCCTCAGAAACTACTGCACAAACTCGCCTTAAATCGCTGACTTTGTCAGCGGGCTTGTTTATGGCAAGTACCATGAGTAACAACAACAGAAAATAATTTAGACGGAAATAGAAAGCTAAAGTTTTCTGAGTGGTAATCTCAAGGTAAAAAATTCAGGACTGGTGCCTGAATGCATCGATATGTCTGTAGTTCTAAATATCCTCATTAAGAAATGGCTATATTAAATATATTTAATATTGCTAATGTAACATTATTTTCTTCGTATTACCTTGCAATCAAACGAATTGAAAGAAACACTTTGCTTTAGTACTGTGTTAAAAAAATAAATAGAATGGAAGGCACGAAAAAAACATTTCTTTAGCTTCGAATTTAAACTGATTGCATAATTTTATGTACTATGTCAGAAATTGCTTGTATTTTGAAAAAAAAATACTATTATTTGTAGATAGTATAACTTTTCACAAAACTTTTTCATGAACATTATGAATTCTTAAATTTTAGACATTTTTAGCTGTGTTTATTTAAAAAAAATCACTTAATTTTCTAAATATTTTACATTTAAAATCTTATAATATAGGAATAGCCAACAAACACTTATTTTTGACTCTAGAATGTATATCATGTATATATAAATCATATTTGTCTGAAATAATACAGAAATGTTGAAGTAATAATATAGAAATTTAAAAAATAACATAAATTTTTTTTATTGCATTTATTTTTCCGAAAAAAATCATGTTACATATTTATTTCATTTCATACGATGTGCTAAAAATTACAGTTTTCTAGGTTTAGTTTGCAGTGCTAGTTAACTTAATCTTGTAGTTTGAATTTTTGTTCCAGCGATGACGACACCGTGATAAAAAATTAAATCTTCTTATACACGAGTAACATGATCGTGCGAGTTAAATTTTATTTTTATTTTATATAAAATATCTTTTTGGAAAACATGCTTAAGATATTTTTTCTAAAATTGATTAAAAATAGATAAAATATATAGCAAAATAAAAGATATCACTGAAAGGATTTTTTTTATTTTTAAATTTTAATGTGATGAAAAAAAAATCATTCTTCTATTACAATATTTTCAGAAATTATCGTGGAAAAATGCCGAAATTTAGTTAAAAAATAATTTTAATTAAGAAAACTCTAATTAAAAAATCTTTAAATATGCCCCTGAAGTGCGCATTCTAATCCTTTCGTTTATATACATGTGTGCCAAGTTTGAGAGTTCTAGGTCAAACGGCCTAGCCTGTAAAGTAGCAACACACACACACAAACATTCATCTTTGTTATAAATAAAGACAAGTAGAGATTGTGATGATTTATATTTATTTTCAATATTACTGTATTTGAAACGTTATAAAATTATTTATACAGTCTTTGCATAATTTTCTTTGTTGTATATGTAGTTCATCTTTAAAATAACTTTTCAGACTGTAATAAATGTTTCTTGTTTCAGAATTGTTTTCCTATTCGATTCAAAGGAATTCACTTTTTCAATGAATCAACTATCTTTCAATATGTCTGGTCTGTTCTGAAAATTGTCTTAACTGAAAAAATTCGAAAAAGGGTAAGTTTTAGCATTTATCTATCTATGCTTTGATAAAATTAATTAAAATAATAAATTTATTTTCTTAGAAAATCTTTTGGTGCTTCTAAAGTGTTTTAATCTTTATTACATGATTTGAAAAAGTACAGGGTGATACATAAAGTGGTATACACTTCCCAAATGCTGTAAAACAACTGTCAAAGATACGAACTATCTTAGCTAATCTTAAGTTAGATGTACTCTTAAAGTTTGTGTCTCACCCTTGACAGAAGTCACATAAGCAGTAGCACGTGTATCATGTGATGATTAGTCAGTCGAAATGGCGACGTCTGCAGTGGAGAAGGTTTTTTGTGTTCTTCAGTTTAGCAAAACGGAATCCGCAACTGTTGTGCAACGGCATTTTAGTCACAATTCAGAAAAGAAGTTCCAATTATAAAATCTATCTATCAATGGCATGAAAAATTTAAAACTACGGGTTATTTGTGCAAAGGTATAAGTCCTGGACGACTGACTGTATCACAAGAACTTATCATTCAACGAAGGCCAAAAAAAATGAACGCAGAGGGTGAGTCTCGAAGTGCAGATTTATCAACCCACTGTCCGGAGAAGTTTGAGAAAGAAACTGAAAATGATTCCATATAAAGTGCAGTTGTTGCAAAATCTGAATGACTTTGACAAATAAAAGATCTTTGAATTTTGTGCCTATATGCAGCTTCGTTTTGAAAATGATGATTTTGCCGATCACATTGCTTTCATTGATGAAGCAACATTAGATATCAGTGGGAAAGTGCACAAGCACAGTGTTCCATGTTGGGGAAAAGAGAATCACAAATTCACAGTGCAACACTTGCAAGATTCCTCTAAAGTAAATTTGTTCCAGAAAGAAAATGTACGGCCTCTTTTAAGGGGTCACACATAGAGCATCTTGGCCTGTTTCTAATAAAACTTAAAATAACCCCATACAATTCTGTTACAGGTATCTTGCATTGTTTTGGATTTATAGGACATTGAAACTATATACTTCTTTATCCATCGCCTTGTTTTTGAAATCTAAGCATGGATAACTAAATTTTACAAATAGTCACCTAAAACTGATAAAAATTGCAATTAGAGGGAGGGGGGGAGTTAAATGATGGCTAAATGCTATCTCTCAACAATAATCCTTTGTGAATTTTTTTGTTTCGAATGATCAGATGAGAGAAAACTAGATACTCCTAAGCTGGTACCAGTTTATATGGATCGTTCTGTACTTGTCATCGCCAAAGGAATCTATGTTTCCATAAACGGTACATTTCAGATCTCATAAAATTGAACGAAAGCTGAAGAATATGTATATCTTTTTCTACTTATTTTGGTCCATCTTATTGTTGAATTCAATGTTAAATGTTATAATTAATTTTTTAAGGGTTTTATCAATTATTTAAAAGTGGTTTGCAACTGACTAAACTTTATGTTTGTTTTTACAGGTACACTTCCACGGAGACAATCAGAAAAGCTTGCATAAATTAATACCCAAAGAAATTTTAAATGCCGAATATGGCGGCGATAATATTTGCTACGACGGTGGCGAGTGGTCTACGGAGGAAATTAACAAGTACGCCCCAACATTCCAGATGTTAATGACACAAGGATATTATTAGTAAGATATTCTTGTCGTCAAGGTGACACTGAATCGGAGTCATTTTCATATTACATGTATTAAAATTCAAAACAGTTTTAATCACGAAAGAGGAATTGTAAAGCACGAACTGCTTTATAAGGAGAACCATTTCTGTGCTTATATTTTTCCAGAGATATTCCTACTTCGGAATTTCTTGAAGAAAATGTGTATTTAATCACCAGTGAAGCCTTTGCATAGTGAATCAAAGTGATATTTGAAGTGATATCAACGAATTTTGAGTGAGAAAACTTATATGCATATTATTACTTCCCAAAAGAGAAAATGGAAATTCACGGGAAAATTGATATTTTCTGTGTTTTATTAAATAACAGAAATTTTCTTTGGAACGGAGAATCATTTCAGGTGAAAACTACTGAATAAATGTCTTTTCTACTTAACCACATCAGCTAAGATATTAATTTATTTATTTAACCTTTGTTAGTTTCAACTCTCTAAAAAGTATATAATGCATCTTATCAAGCGGAAAATATTCATAACAACATGAATTAACATAAGTATAAATTAGAATAACATGGAAAGTTATTGAATTGTAAATTCTAATTGTTTTTGTTTTTATTCTAACATAGTATATAGGAGCACAAAAGTAACTACAAAGCAATAGTATAAAATTTAGGTAACCGTAAACGAGATACTCAAGCCTTGCCTTGGCATCCTGGGTGAACTGAATGATAAGACCGCCATGATATTAAATCAGACACTGAGATGAATTCACCATAGCCCTCATTACGCCCCAGCTCCTGCTAAAGGGCACGACCCGAGTTAATTCAACCCCAACCAAAGTGAGGCCCCGTCGTGGAGGCAATTTAACCCCACACCATTTCTATACCTACCTGCAGACGAGAACCTGCTTACTTATATGGTAACTTCTGATCACCATATCTGAGAGGAGGCTCCCAGTGGGATAAAATGCAAATAAAATAAGTACCCTTTCAACCATTAAATTAATCCCGAATGCCACTATAAATCTAAAATACATATTGTTCAAAAAATGCGAATATGCCTCTGTAAAATGTTTTAACCTACATTTTCATATCTGACATGGGCATTTCTTGTAGATTAAACGTTTACCATCAGCTAAGATAGGAAGCGTTCCATAAGCAGTATTGCTGTTTCGCCCATATTCAGTTTTCTTTTTGTTTTCAGATAACGGCAGAAATTTTATAAGCCGCCTTATATCCAAGAAAAGCATTGCAACACTATTTAGAATGCTTCCTAACTTGTATTAATTCTGTAAAGTTCTGAGAGTAGTCTTAGAGATAAATGAAAAATATCCGACTTAAAAACGAATTTCATTTTGGAGTATGTAGTTACAATGGAAAATGCCGTCTATTTTGGAATAGATATTTATAAAAATTTAAATAAAATTGAAGTATGTTTTTAGTACTTCAAATCATATATTTCATTTTCGCGATGTATAAAATCATTCGCAGCTTGTTGCCAGTAAATGTATATATTAATATATTTAACACAAAATCGTTATGTTTTTATTTTACACTTTTTTATTTAAAAATTACTTTTGCTCTCTCTTTAAAATGAATTGTTAGATAGAAACTGTGTTTCTGTTGTTTCCGAATGAGAATGACAAAAAACATTTAAAATGTACTGTATATATCTTTAATTTTGTACTGTAATTGCTATTACTAGAATTGTATATTTTTTATTGTAAAAAATGCCTAACTTGTAATCTTGTGTAACGATTTGGAGGATGGCATTAAAGGATCTGTTGTCATTTACTGAATAAATGCATTATTAATGATGCATTTTCATTGTATAATATTTCAAATGATTATGTTTTGTTTACTCAATAATGTTTATAAAGATATGATGTATACAATAAAATCAAGACTTTTATTTTACTTTTCCTGACTTATTTCAAACGAAAATTTACTTGCATTTTCAAAGTAAATAGTTGTTGTTGTTGTTTTCAATGTTCTTGAAATTATAGAAAAATTATCTATATTTGAAAAAAAAATTAGCTCTGGTTTCAGATTCTTTTTAGATTTCTTTCCGAATAAATAAACTTTTTTGTAATTATATTCGCATGTGTAAATACGTCTCCGCGACTGTGAGAATACAATAATTTTAAAAGGCAAATAACTAAACTAATAAATGAAATTAAACATTTGGTTTCTGCAACATATGACATAACAAAATTGAAATCAAATCCATCAATAAAAATAGTTTCTCTCCTGAATATAAACCTGATTCGTTTTTCACGTAGTGAAACGACATTTATATACCAAAATTAGCAAAGATATTTTTAACATTCGTGTTGCCATTCAAATGAAATGAACATATTCTAATTATTGTTTTATTAATTTAAGATTGTATACTTATTGCCTATCCATATGAATAAAATATTTAATAGATGTATTTGTCTCCATGTTATCATGAACATAATTAAAAAATATTTTTAAAAAATGAGTAGGAGTAGTTTTCCCAAAATCTTCTCGTATATTCTAATAAACTTGTCATTCCGGAGAACGCCTTACATCGCACTGCCGTACAATAGTTACGAAATTTTTTTGGCGTGAATTTAGCATTTTTATTGAATCGTGCCATCTTTGGCGATTAATGCGTTAATAGTACCCAAAAATTGAATTTGTGTTTTAGACAAGCTTTTCTTAACCGATTTGAACAAATTTTTGGCACAAAACTGCACAAATTCCAAATTTTCGTTTTTGAATTATCGCGGTTATTTCTGAAAGAACTGACTGACAGTAAGTCAACCTGTGGATGCATTTGGCACAAAATTTGGTAGGTTTCTACACTATAGATATTAAGTGTGTGTACCAAATATTATTTATATAGTTATCTTAGTTTTATAATTATATTGTCAACTTATATTGGAATAGCTGGACAGACAGACTTCCTCCAAAAAGATTTTACTCAAAATTTGATTTAAATCTGCAAAGTTGGTGTAGAAATCTTATACCAAATTCCAACCGTCTAGCTCAAAGAATTTCTGAGTTTTCTTTGTCAGAGACAGACAGACGGGCATTTTCCAAAAATATGTTTTTCGAATTCAGGGAAGACATGAAGGTTCGTCAAAATTTCAAGTTCGAATTTTTTAACGACTTCTATACTTTCTCTATACTTCGTATATGAGTGAAAAGAACAGAGAAAAGCAGTGCACTGAAATTCTACTTTATTCCGTTTCTCTTTTCCAAAAAAAAGTTGCTCCATATCGCAAACTGAATTTCAAATTCCATTGTTTATTTTGTCTTTCAAATTTTATTGAGTTTTTTTTAATCAAGGAAAGAATATTTATGTGGTGTACAATTTCGAATATTAATTTTTTCTGGAAAGAATATAAAAATTTTAAGGTATTTTTACAGCAATTCATGTAAAGAAGAATCCCATTTTAATAATGATATTTTTTAATGCATTAAGAGTCAAAATATTTTTCGCATCAATAGAAATACCGCAACATATATATACAGTGGCTCCCAAAATTGAGTATACACTTCACTCTTTCTTCTTTCATTTTATTCTTTTTGATCTTAACATTCCTATTTATGGCTAATATTTATAAGAACGACAAAATATACATTAACAAATGTATTAGGCTAAAAAACAAAACGGAGGAATCAATAATATTTTTATTACAGTCATTTTTATGTCAAAGTTGCAAATTCCAAAGTTACAAAATTGAGTATACATCTAGCAAAATCTGTCAACAAAAAGAGAAAAAGATAAATTAATATTTTGTTGCATATCCTTTTGCATTTAGAACAGCTTGTAAACGGTGTGGCATTGAGTTGACAAGAGTTTGAGTTGTTTCGCCGGATATTTTCGACCATTATATTTCGATTTGGTATACTCTTTTTAAGCGTTCCTTGCCTCTAATATCGTGTTTGTGAACCGATTTTCCTAATTGTGCCCACAAATTTTCAATCACATTGAGATCTGGAGATTGAGAAGGGGTGTGTAATTGCATTTTAGAATTATACAACAACCATAACTTAATTATTTTAGCTGTATGTTTCGGGTCATTATTTTGTTGAAACAGAAAACTTGACTCTAAACCCAAATTCTGGGCACTTTGTTTTAAATTGTGCAAATATTTAATTTTGCCCATGATTCCATCAATGAAAACTAAATTTCCCACTCCTTTTGCAGACATACAGCCCCATACAAGAAGTGAACCACCTCCATGTTTGACAGAAGGATTGATATTTTTAGAAAGAAGTTTAGTATTGGGCTTCTCCAAACATAACATCGACTATCACTACCAAAAACATTGAACTTACTTTCGTCACTGAATATTACTTGATTCCAGAAGTCAGGAGGCTTTGAAATATGACTTTTAACAAATGAAATTCTTTTCTCTCGATTTACTTTTGAAATGAATGGTTTTGTTCTGGCTACGCGACCATTATAATTTGCTTTTCGGATTACTCTTCGAATTGTTTCTGCAGAAACATACATTCCAATTGTTCTCGAAGTAGATGTAGAAATTTTTGTAGCATTCACCTTAGGATTGTTTGCTACCTCTCGAATAACTCTTCTCTTGGTCGTGGCACTGATGATTTCTTTTCTTCCTCTTACAGGTTTATTAGCAACTTGTTCATACATTTTATACTTCTGGATAATTTTTGAACGCATCCGTGACTGTGTTGAATTTTCCTTGCAATTTCTCGTAGAGTTTTACCATCTTCAGACAATCGAATAACAAATTTCCAAATTTCAACATTTGTTTCATTTCTGGAGCTCATTATAACGAAAACGTTTGTTTTCGCTTGGAAATCAATGATTGCCAATTAAAGTAACCAAACTATTTTACTTATTCATTTGAAAATAACTAGTGGTAGTCAAGTCGCCTATTTTATAAGGTGTATACTCAGTTTTGTGACTTTGGAATTTGTAACTTTGACATAAAAATGACTGTAATAAAAATATTATTGATTCCTCCGTTTTGTTTTTCAGCCTAATACTTTTGTTAATGTATATTTTGTCGTTCTTATAAATATTAGCTATAAATAGGAATGTTAAGATCAAAAAGAATAAAATGAAAGAAGAAAGAGTGAAGTGTATACTCAATTTTGGGACCCACTGTAGGTTCCAGCTTGTTCGTACCGTTTATTGACTTTTAATATGTTAAATTATTATTATGAAATATATTTTTCAAACTTTCACCTTGTTATTTAATAAGACTTGTTGAGTTTGTGTGCCAACAAAAGTGGAACGCAGACAAACTTACTATTAAACGAAATCTTACTACATTATAAACAATATTACCAAATTAACATCAACTTATTCTCATTCAAACTCAAGTATCTTTTTTTACAACTTACTCAAAAATTCCATAATTTGTCACTGTTGCCAATCTGAATTAACAACTATTTGCAAAATAATATTTAAAATTATTAAACTACCCATGAGTTACTTTTAAATGAAATATTTATAATTTTTGTCGCAATATATAGTCCCCTAACAGTAACGAACGTTTCGTTAGAAAGTAGGAAGTAAATATCGCCAAAATTTAAATTTTGAACCTCAATGGCGTTTTAATAATTCTACCAGTTCGGGAAGTTGATTTAAGATCAGGTTGAGACACAGTTTCCTTGGTTTGAATCCTGACTTGCCATGGCGCAGACGTAATCTTCACACAAGTTGGAGCTGTAAGCTGCTCTTCTTCAGGATTTTCTTGTGGTAGTAGACATGCTCGCTTCAATCTGTCTATCGTTACATTCACTTCTTTATTCTTTATCCTCAGAGTAAAATATTTTGGTGCATGGCTGATAACAAAATATGCACCTTAATAAGATGGTTCGAGTGGCTTTCGTACTCTATCAATGCGAAGGAAAACATGAGACGTTGATTCTAAATCTATATTCTCAAGTATTTTTGATTGAATTTTCGTTGGGTTCCTTTTGGTCTCATCAATTCCATAACATTTTCTAAATCATTTATAAAAGTTCCTCGTGATATATGCTATATATTCGCTTTAAGCCGGCGTCCTGGCATAGGGGTAGATCGTCTTCTCCGTGATCTAGGCGTCCTGCGTTCGAATCCCGGTTCGAGCATGGTTGTTCTTCTGTGTTCTATCTGTGAGGTGTGTGAATGTGCCCCTTTTAAAAAGGGGTTTTGCAAGCGAATGCGACGAATGAAGTAGCTAAGTAGTACTCTTGGCGCTAGTTGGTGCTACTGAACGAACAAGAGACGCTCACTTGGCTTAAGTATCAGCGGGCTTGTAAAGTGCCATAAGTCTCAATAACATATTCGCTTCAAAGAATTCTCCAGGAAGTTTAATACGCTCTCCATACATCATTTCTCTTATTGTATAATTAGTACCGTCGTGGATCGCAGTTCGTAAACCTAAGAGCACTGTTGGTAACTTTAATAGTAAGTAATAATTCAAAGTAGTTCGGAAAGTTAATAGTAAGTGAGTCTGCGTTCCACTTTTGTTGACACACAAACTGAGCAGATTACAAACATGAATGCAATTGAAGCAGTCTAATAGAAATTATTGCGCTTGCAGGTTAAAAAATGCAAAATGAAAGCGGAAATGAAAATGCCTGAAGAAAACAATTCACTGCAACAATTGAAATCTGATAATCGGACTGTCTATCTAATTAGATGACTTTTTCTCTGGGAAGGGCTCATCTAATTAGATAGATGGTTCAATACAATGAGCAGATGTGAATCGCTGGGAGTCAACGTGTTCTGTCTATTTTCGCCTTTCTTCTCCTTTCATATAACTGAATAGAGATTTCAATGTGCTCCTTTGTGTATATTCTATATAATATTTTACAACTTCATTATTAACTGAACTAAACATTAACGTAAGAGCAGTTTTAAAAACGTTTAATGAAATAATTTGAAACATTCGCGTGAGACATTTGACTGTAGCCATTCGGCAATAAGTAATGATAACGATAACTGTACTACGCACTTAAGAGTTTTATTTAAATTTTTATTTTATTTAAATTTATTTTTATTTATTTTATTATTTTATTTTATTTAAAGAGTTTTATTTTATTTAAATCGAGAATCAATAGCCATAAAGAAAAATTTGTTTTTCCTTTTCAAATTTTATTTCATCGCTTTTTTTTTTTCTTGAAAATATATCATTATCCTGCCAACTCTTACAGATAGAAAAATTCTTATCGGTATTTCTCAACAATCCTATTTTTCTCAAAAAATCGAATTTTTCAAAAAACGGTACAGATATTGACCTGAAGTTTCATCACTTATTTTCTTCTATATAGTGCTATCTAAGTGAAATTCCAAACATTTCTTTCAAATCTTAATAAAAATGTGAAAAAATAGGGGGGGGGGGGGGTTCAAATTAACAGTTTTTTTTTTAATTTACTCCTGATCTAATTAAGCCCTAATTACGTTCAACAACTTAATTTATAAGTCTTTTTCAAATCTACCACTATTTAGTTTAAAGTTTACATCTATGGTAAATACACTTTTTTAACATGAAACACTGATGTTAAAACTTCTACCACCACTTCACCCCTTATTCAGTAACATATTTGGAAGCAAATTTAGAAGTCAACTTTGTTTAGCCAACTCAACAATTTAATTCAATAAAATTACTGTTATGTATTTTCCCCAGATAATAATTTGGCTGAATTATTTAAAATAAACAAATCTTTGTTTATAGATAAATAATTTTTTTTTAAAAAATTAATTTTATGAAGAAAATGAAGAGGTGTAGTTCTTTTTTTATTTTAAAGAGAAAATAATGAATTGTTAGAAAATTTTACATTTTAATCGTTCTCATATGGCTTGTTTCCAGCTTTCAAAGATCGTAAGCACTTCTTTTTTAAACATTTTTTAATGTGTTCCTTGTTTGTAAAAATAGAACGTTGTAATCGATTTTTCAATTAAAAGAGATTAAAATATAGCGCTTTTTGTGTTCTCAATGTTAATACACTATTTTAGCATTATAAAGTCTAATTAAAAATAAATAGATCATTTCAATTATAGATTCCACCTGAGTTGCTTCATTTGGTAGAGGATTTTGTAAAAAAAATTATAATTTGAAAATCCCGTAACATACATATTAATAATTCATAAAATGAATATTATAAAATAGTTAAAATAAAGTAATACCCTTTTTTATAAGAGTAATAAAACTACTAGATAAAAATAATTTTTTAAAAAATTCATAGAAACCTTCCATTTATGTACTATATCCTGGCTGGTTCCCTGGAATTATTGCTCCCTAAAATTTTCAATTACAAATTTTATGTAACTTGGTCTTTTATGAGCTTCTTCAACAAAATACTTTTAAGCTTCAAATTACGACAGTCATATAACTCACAATATTATAGAAAACCTTATGGTACTACCTTTTCATTATACTATGTATCTCTAATTTTCAATTAGCGCAAGTAAAATTTTAACTTTAAATTGAAACGGAAATGATTAAACAGCGATTAATAGAAAAATGTTTTTGTTAAAGTCAAACATATATTTTTTAAAAATTAAGTGCAAAAAAAAAAAAGAATCGTTTAGCATTAAAATTTTATGCATACTACAGAATACTTTTTATAAGTTATGAAATATCTCAACGAATTGTTCGATAAGATTTCTCCGATTCATCATAAAATAGTGTTTTTAATTTTACTTTCAAACAAATTTAAATAGCATAAATAATAATATTTTCTTTTCTTTCAATAAATAAATGTACTTATGAAAAAATTATAAAGTGTTAAATTTTATGCAATCCTTACTAAGGATTCAAATTTCATAACTCACTCAGTTTTAGTCACAATAAAATGGAACTTCCATTTTATTTATAATATTAGTTTCTCAGAATATTTTACTAAATATGGCTCATCGGATCAAGCGCCTGTATAAAAATATAAAACTCATTAGTCATTAAAACAAATTCGATTTTTCGATGTTATTAATCGCCAAATTACTCACCAAAGATGACACGATAGATTCAGTAAAATTGTTAAGTTCACGTCAAAAGTTAATATTTCGTAAAATATTGTACGCCAATCTCTGCAAGGCGTTCTCTTTGATAACACCTTCATTAGAGAGTATGCTAGAAATTTTGGGGAGAAGTTGTTAGTTGATTTACCTTATTTTACTGTTCATATATAATCATTAAATAAATGCTTATACTTAAAATAAAGATGTAAATTGTTTGGTTTTTAAACACGTGATAGAAAAAAAAATTATCTAAAGCAAAATAGCCTTTCACACTATATTCTTCAGCTGGAATTAGTGTATTCCAAAGATTTTTCTTGCTCTTTTACACAGCCCTCAGTCTCAATCAGACAACAATGAAAAACCTTTGACTTCATACGTTTCGATATCACACGAAACAAACATACGATCGCGCAATTGAAATATCAACAACAATTTGTTGAGTAAGCTGAAACCCAGAACATCAAAATACGCCCACCTAGATAACATCAAAAATATGAAGCTATGCAAATGAGGGTACTTTTATTTCGTAAATACAGAAATTAATATCTCATGTACATTCATAATTTGAAAAAAAAAATTATCTTTTATTTCCTAAACTAATTTCATTATCATTCGTTGAAGATGTATTTGTTTGATATTGGCAAAATTGAAACGGTGTTAAAATTAATTGAAAATTTTAGGAGAGCTTCAATTTTCCACCAAGTATTCTTATTTTAGCACTGTTTTATACAAATTTCGTTTTCATATACAGCCATATCTACGGATTTCAAACTTTTTTCCGCGTTTACTCGTTTTCTGCACATTTATTTATAATAAATAAGAAAGCTTCTTCTCTTAGAGTTTGGTAGCAATTAAGATGGAGATTTCAGAAAAGGGAGCAAAATATTATTTGTAAGACAAAATTGAAAACTATAAGCTTATAAATTCTTAAGCGCCATTATTCAATCAAGAGCCATCTAACATATTATAAATCTCAAATTCGTTCGTTTAAATTTAAATTCTTTGTAGTTTCTTATACAAAATTGAATTAAGTCTACAAGGTGTACAACATCTAAATTAAATTCAACAATCTTTAATTCTTCGTGACAAGTTTCATAAAAACGACTGTATTTTAAAATGCACAGTACACATTGTATGTGCTCATTGGAATTGGTTTCTAATTATATAATACATATGTCTGAATATTGTGTTAATGTATATTTTTAGGTTCTTATTTTATCGTTGAAGTGAATATTGCATGTCGCTTGAAGAAATTAAATTTGGAGGTGGGGGGGGGCAATAAACGTAAACGGGACGCAGGAATAGCCATAACTATAACCATAAACGAACACACTGACACGATATTAAGGCACACGGATAAATCTGATTGACCGGATCGTCGCAACAGCAACACTGGTGGGAACTATGGCTCATTCCAAAGGGTCATCACCGGTCACGTAACAACTCTTCCCATAAGAAGCACGTCCTGTCATGTGTAGCTGATCTCCCACCACCATTTGTGTACCCACACGGGTGACGAGAACCAACCACCATATCAAAAGCTTCTCATTCTCCTTTCAGAGGTGCCCCCCCCTCGGGTTGGATGGGAGGGAGAAATAGGTGCTTTGCTTAACAAAATAACAAACTGATAATTTAGACATACCAGATAATTTGCTGATACATCTAATTTAATACAGAATACCACTATCTCAAAAATATGAGATCTAAAACATGGGCTACTGCAAATAGAAACAGAAAAACCCAAATATGGGAAAAGTGTAATGAACGAAATTTCTGTAAATTAATACGTAACGAAAACATAAAATATGCGAAATATGAATAAATAGAATGGTTGAAAATATATAGCTTTGTCTTATTTTTCATTTAATTGTTATCACAGAGAGAAAGGAGAGAGACTTTTCTTCGCAAGAGACACAAAATGTGCGATACATTAAAAAAATGTACAACCTTTAGAACGATTTAAAATACAATCTGAATAGCGTCAAGAGTTGTGCAAACATATACTTTTGTCATACACATTGTCTTTTTTCAAACAAATAAATTGTTTGATTCGAGTTGAGGATATTCTCGTCTCAATGACAGCATTTCTTAAAATAGTATTATATGTAATTTTGTTACAAAAAGAAAAAAATATTTTATTAAATAAATTTTAAATCATTTTATGTAATCTTAAGTAGGATGAAAATAGTCTCTCCATAGCGTTGTTAACAATGTTTGAGTTCGCTGAATCAAAAGTGCCAACTAGTACTGAATTTACAGAGATTTTCAAATATAATTACTTCATATTTTAAACCGATTCTAATTGCCAACAGGGACGAAAAATTCATATAATCCATATAATATTTCGCCTGTGTTCAATTGTTTCTGTTTTAGGCATTGATATTTAATTGACTTGTAACTCATATACATATAACATTAACTTAATAATATTTTAATAAAACCGAATATAATTTTTAAGTTGTTTTTCTTTACAAAATAATCGAAGCGGAAGTTAAATCAATGAAATATGATCAACTGCCAGACAATCAAAACTGTTGTTTAGGTAATCACTTCATTAGTGAAACTAAAAAACGTTTTCCTTTATTAAGAGCAAGCACCATTAGAACATTTTCCATAATACAAAAACTTCCGTGCTTTTGATTATTGATAAAATTTGTTTTAACTAGAAAAAAATAAGAAAGGAAATAATTCTAAATGGGTTCATATATCATCAACGCTGATTTGCGACGTCACAAATCGATGGACTTTCATGTCGTGCCTGATATCGGATGTCTCCAAGCAACACATTCAATATTTGAAGTGGCAGGCCAATCCATCCAACTAGATAATCTAACTATTATGATGTCACAAACCATTCCCACTTCATCTCTATTTAGGAGCTGTTGATATATCACATTTTGAATAGCATCCTGAGACATCCCGGGGACAATTCCAAATTTATAATTGAAAAATCAACGTTTCGAGTCAGGACTCAAGCGAAAGATTAATAGATGATATAAATATAAATCAGGTTTATAAACTGGTTGATAAACCTGGCTTTGTTCGGAATTGAAATACATATATTACAATATTTTTAATGCAAAAACCAATTTTATTTGAATTATTATAATACACACAATCGTTTTATTATGTTACATTACTTGTCTGATTAGTCTTGGGCCTTGTTCACTTGTAATTGCTTGATGCTGACCGGTATATCCCTGCTTCCCTAAAGGTATGAAACAGAAGATATGAAAGGTAGTCCCAGAAGATATTCCAAAAAGATATGAAACAGAAATTCAAAAAATATATATATATAATAGATTAGAGTCTTAATTTTATTGCAACTAAAAATAGTCTGCGTTAAGATTTTTAAAAATTTAATAATTATTGAAGAAATAATAGCACCTAAAGGAATTAGTATCAGTAAAAAAGTAAGATGTTCAATTTTGATACGGTTTTAAAATATTTATAATAAAATGATTTGTTCCAAAATTACTGCAGGCGAATTAGTCTATTTTTATTAATTGAATAAGTCATTAATTTTTGCACTTTGAAAAGTTGACGGTATTCTTTCTTTTTCCTAAAGAATAAGTGTGCACAGTTTAATTAAAATCGGACATCTCATTTATAAAGAGATGCAACTTATATACAGACATAGCTACATTATTTTTTATACTAATATATTACAAAAAGAATCTTAATAGGCAGTATATCACCAACGAATGTTTGTCTTTCGCAAGATAAGTTAAGTTTTTTATGAAGCAAGAATTTTCATCAAAGCTTTCCGCATGAATAAACTGCAGAATGCATTTGCCAACTAATGATTAACATTTCGTACAGTGATTTATAAGATTTATGTGACTTGTGCTATAGCTCCGCATTTTCCTGCTAATTAGTGTATCCTTATTTTACTCAGAACAAAAAAAATATTTATTGCTTTCTAGAAGCTTTATTTATTTCAGACAGAAAATTTCGGAATTCCTATCGGATATTTGAGGAAAAGGAAGCTAACAGTAAGTATTGATTTCAATTCTATTCCTTTTAAAAGACCCTGTTAACTTTTTTTAGAAAGTTGCTAAAAATAGTTATAATAATCTTCTTTTGATAAACTCTAATTTTTTATTGCATTTAGTATGATTTAATAGATACAGCGAAACTTAAATGTGATGCCTGTATTTCCTGTTTAGACAATCTAATGTGTGTCAGTTTATATCAAACGGATAAATGTTTTTATAAAAACTTGTTGCTGATAAAATGGTTTGGCATTTGTACAATTTAATGAAAATCAGTTTGATTTTATGCTGCTAAGATTAAGCATATAATCGAAATAGATTCATCAAAAATACTAGATTTATGCTAAAGATTTACATTCATAACTATTGCTCCTTAATGACATGCAAAGTATTTTAAGTCCATTACCTAAGGTCCTTAATCTTATGCGGGGATTGAGAGATAAAATCTTAATTGCAGAGTACGCGAGAAAGTTTCGGGAAGACCACATCCCCTGGTTTCATTTATTGGAATTTATATCAAAATTCAAATCTAATTAATTGAAAAAATGCATATTTATATGCACCCCCCCCCCCCCCCAATTAACTTGCATTTCAAAAAATGTCTTAGATTCCGGGTCATTTTACAGATTATTGACCCTTTTGACTTGCGCACGAAAAAAACTACAATTGCGGTATTACAACTTAGCATAGAATGTTTACCGTTTTGGTCAAATTTCATTAGAAGTTTCTGCAAATTCCTCGGTTTTCTAAAAAAAAATAATGATATTTATATTATTTATTTATCGTGCCATTCTCGTGTTTATAATCGATAATGTTCTAAAAATAATAAAAAACTATTGAAAAATCTAATTTTTCAAAAAAAGAATTATTCTTAATACAATTGGTAATTTTAATTATCTTATGAGCTGCAAGCTAGCTTTAAAAGGGATTCTACGCTTCTAATCAGTTTTACAGTTTAACTTTTCTACTTAATTTCAGGATTCATCGTTTTGTTTCTTAGAAAGATTTATTTGAGTTGCTCTTTCCCTGTTTTTGTTCATAATTTTAATAATAGTGTTTCAGTTTACAGGAATAAATATAGTTAATGTTGACATGTTTATCTGATGGTTTATCTGATGATAAATAGAAACTTTAAATAATACAGAATCTAGGTATATAAATTTTATTTCACACATTTGGGACAGATTATCAATGATTTTCTATTATATAAATCCTTGAAAAACATCTTTATTCAATCAAAATATATATATATATATCGCTAAAAAATATTTCAGATGAAAAATTATTTCCAATTACTTATAATTTGCATGTTTTAGATGCCGAATATTCTGCAATGAATTTTAAAAATTTCTTTTACTATGCATGTAAACAATATACTAAATTGGTATAATATATTAACCATTAATATTATATATAATATATTAAATTGCATATATCGACAATTTATTAAACTGAGATTTTCTCATAACGAAAGCGAATATTTCACTTATTAATATACATTTTTAATTTGACTTGTTTCATATTTGTAAAAATGGAATGCTTAATGTTTCTTTTATTCCCTTCCAGACATCCTAGTGCTTTGAATGTCAGATTTTCCTGATGACAGTACACTATTTTAATATTTTCCAATCATCGATTAATTTAATAAAATTTTAATTCCTAATATCACATTTACAAATGGTACCAACTGGTTATGAAATTTTAAAAAAAGTTGTTTTCAATATTTTATAACATTTTAAACAATGAATTATGTATTAAAGACAGCAAGTAAAAGATAATTTAAGTAAAAATTCTACTTTTTGTATACCGATAAAATGTAATGCTTTTTTTATTAAATTTATTTAAAGGATTTTTTTTTTTTCGTCAAATGAGGACAAGAAACATTTTCGCATGTACTAGTTACTCATTGTTATTTAAGCCAATATATTGGCTCAATCACAAAATTTCGACAGTCACAAAAAAAATTCTAATTCATTTTGATTTTATAAAAATACTTCATCACACATTTTTATACGGTATTTCCTTTTTTTATTATTTCATTGCCCTCATGTCCAGAAAAATGTTTGTTTAAAAAAATATTTGAAATTATTTCTATAAACTTGAAAACTTTTTTTGCTGATATTTCCATAAAATAGGCTCATTCGTTGCATATATAAATTTTTTATATCACATTTTAGATGTGATAAAGAAGAAAAAAATTTTTTTGTATGTATTTGAGAAGAATTTCTCCAACCCAAAATGTGAAAAAACTCAAGTTTAAAAGTTCAAAGCAAAAGCAAGCTTTAAGCATTATTTCAAGTTATAATTTAAAAAGCATTTCCTTTAATGTTTCTTACTTTACTGATTGTAATTTTGTGAATAATTTTGATAAACTCTTCAAAAATATAAATTTCTGTTATTAAATTTGATGAAATTCCACTTACAATCTACATGGATATAAAGAAGAACATATATAATATTCTATTTAAAGTCTCTTGTGATATTTGTTGGAATAGAAAAGCCTAAAAGTACTGAATGTTATTGAAATGACCAATACCTTCAAGAATTATCATTTAAAAAATGATTTATTTGCATAAAAACAGCGATTTTTTTTTCAAAAGTCTTATTTAAAACTATCCTTTCTATCCTTAAAATGAACTCACTTCATTTCTTCTTTTCACAACAATAAAAGTGATTATTCAAATTTAAAATATTTTAGAATGTTCGGTGAACTGAGAAATAATCGATAATAATCGCCATTTAACAGAGACAAGATGTGACATAACACATTCCAAATCCCTCATGACCAGTAAAACAATAAATTATTAAAACAATGAATAATACCACAACTTTTATGTAAGTTCTGATTAATATGTTTCTAGCAAAATAGACTATCGATAGAGTTTTTATCAGAAGGAAACTTTCACGCACAAACTGGGAAAATGGATCAATAAATAGCATCTGTTCAAACTCTTATCTCCAGCGGGGATATTTTCTTCGAAACACTTTCTCTTAATGATACCGATAACGGATGCCAGACGCAAAAAAATAAAAAAAAATATCAAAAATTAAATGATAAATTGCAGGCGCACTACGGAATCATAGAGTCATATTTTTATTTATGGATCAAAGTCCATTAAAAAATTCAGTTTATCTAAGAAAACCTTGTTACACAACGGTTGTTTAATCTCTACTAGGAGAGGTCTCTACTGAGCATACTTGACACAGAAATTTTGGCAAGCTTACACGATTTAATTAATTCGAAAAAGATTCTTTGGTTGACCAGCTGGATTTAAATGATCGCTCGTTGGTATATATGAAATGATAATTTAAGTGCTTTACGGGAATTTCTTAAATTTTAAATCTGAAAGTTTTCGTTTATTCCCGTTCTATTTTTATGGATTGGACTAACTGCTTTTAAAATTCAAATATCAAGTTGGAAAAATTCAGCTTCTACTGTTTATTTTCTGGTAAGCAAAAAAAAATATACATATATATATTTTTTAATCTAGTTTTTCTTATATTATTCCCCTTTTTTTTCCAACCAAGTTTTACCATTCGGTGTTGCTCTAAACTACATCCATGTTTGAACGTTATATTAAAAATATATTAAGGAATAGCGTTTACTCCTTGTGTTTTCCAAAGGATGGTTTTAAAATGCCGAAAAGTAAAAATTTTCGGAATATTTTCGATATATCACGATTATATTTTCAAAAATTTTTTCACAAGTTCCTGGCATTTATTCTTTCAAGAAGGTCACAATAATTGAAAGAAGTAATTATTTTTTTCAGCGTATTAAAATATTTCCGAGATCATATCTGAAAAATAGAATAATAAAAAATTTCATAACTAAAATATAGAATAATATCTTTATACATTAAAGTATTCGAGAAAGAAATGACGATAAAATAAATAAATTTAATAAAATAATATTATATAAATATTATTATTATTATAAATATAATTATATAAAAATTACATTATTATTAATTGAAAAATATTATTATTAATTAAAAAATATTATTATAAATATAAAATATTGTATAAATTATATAATTAATATAAATTATTAATTATAAAATTAATCATTTATATAAATTATTATTAATATAAATAATAAATATAAAATTAATTATATAAATTAAATATAAAATATTAATATAAAATTATTAATATTATAATTAATTAATTAATATAAAAATTAAATTTTTTATATATTATTAATATAATATATAATTAATATACTTAAATTATTATAAAATTTAATAATTAAATTATAAAATAAAATAATTTTGTTAATTATAAAATTTAATATAAAATAATTCATTACTTTTTAATTCATTAATTTTTTCATGTTAATTTATTATTCAATATTATAAATACTATGAAGTCTTGAAATTCATTTTCCTCTCATTCATTACCAAGTTGTTCTGTTCCTATTGAATTAAGATTTAATTAATTTAATCGATCAATTGATGATAAATCTCTGAAAGCATTAGTGCATTTTTGCACTCTTTACTATACACAAGTGTACAAAATTTCAATAGTCTAGAACATTAATAAGAAATTTATGGATTACAAATTCCCCTTTTTTCAATCATGAAGCAACCAAGTTAAATAAAAGTGTTTGAAAAAAGAACAAGCAAGTAAAATGAGATAAAATATCGCAACATTATTTGATCCCATAATTCTGGAATTTTTGGTGTTGTTATTGTTGCTATCTAATTAGATGTCACTTAATTATGAATGAGTTGACACATTTATTCGATAAAGAACTCAGAGAACATGTGAGAAGATTATAGATTACCTGTCATTTTTGTACCGAAATTTGTCTACGACTGAATTAAATTTATTTTATGTTTAAAAATTCGATATTACAACTTAAGAATAACCGCCTTGTACACTTAAAAGATTAAGGTCATAAATGTAGCTAAAGAGTTTTTTTTTTCAAATTATTTCCTTAGACATTAATTATTATGATTATAGAGAAATTTTCTATATATTATTGAATAACTGTATGTAAAAAAAAGCAAAAATAGTAATTTGATTAATAGAAGCTTAATTGAAAAGGTTTTAGTGAGAGAATATCTTGTTCTAGCTAATATACAAAGAGCGCCCATAAAATAATAGCCGTCAGAAATAAATATTTCATTAATTATAAAATGTGCGTTACAAAAAGTTGTAGGTTGATATAAATCTGATGGAAAATTTTGAAATCGGATCACGTTTGAGGAAATAACGAACATATCTATTTCTTTAAAAATTATTTTACATATTTTATTTATTTATATTATTTTAGTTTTATTTATTAATATTATTATAATTTTATTTATTTATATTATTTTAATTTTATTTATTAATATTATTTTAATTTTATTTATTAATATTATTATAATTTTATTTACTTATTTTAATATTTATTTTATCGAAAATATGTCTGTGTATTAAAGAAGATAATAAAGAAGTTAGATTCATATTGAGTATCAAATTAAAAAGATATTAGTTTTATTATGGATATTCATCTTAAAATGTAATTGGATGTTAATTATATAATGAAATGTAAAATTTTTAATATGAATGATCGTTTTAAGAAAATATATATAAAAGTTTATTTTTAATCATTAATCTTATTAACCCTTTCGTGGAACCCCCTCACCGTGGGAAGTATGCTTCCCACCAAATTTATCAATCTTTGTATGAAATTATGTAGGTTGGAATAAGTTCTGACACATTTTTTTAGTAAGTCAGAAACTTAGATGCTTCAGTTCTTTATCTCAGACAAAATGATGTGTCTTGATGTGTTACTTAATTATTAATGAACCAAATTAATTAATGAATCAAATTAAATTTATCTAATAAGCTAAATGAATCCCTTTTCTTATTCTCATTTCAAGCCAAAAAATATTTTAACATAATATGACTAGGAAAAAAATGGCCCTTTAAAGGGTAAATGTGAGCTAATTTATATTTCTAAAGAAACTTTTAGTATACGTATATTTGTTATGAATTCCACTAAAAATTTTAGTAAAAATCAAGAAAAGCACAATTTGCAACGAAGACTATAAATTCGAGTCAATATGACTTCGTAGAATTTTCATGTGATCATGTTTAAATTCTCTTCAACTATTTAAGGATTGTTCTAAGTTTTAACCATCAAATTTACGATAATATATCTCGCTAATGATCATCAGAAAACACAGTTACAAATGTGATAAATTATTTGAAAATTCCTCTAAAACTAATTTTCTTGTCAAATATGAAGAAGTCGTCTGCTATTGGCTGCAACTCAATGAGATTTTTGTCTTTGCATAAATTGCATTCATTTAAAATTAATATTTTAGAATATTCCTAATACCAAGTATTTTAATGAAGAAAAAAATTTTAATTAAAAAAATACTGCTTGTATTCAATCATTTTAATAATGATTGACAATGACCAGACACGCATGGTCGTTGTCAATTTTTATTTGTAAGTAAAAATTTATTACGTTATTTTGGCTGTTTGCTTCACATCCTTACTTATTGTGTTCTTATTCTAAAATATCACTCTATCTTCTAACATATCTACTCTAAACTATCTTTCAAATATTTCTGAAATAAGTAATAAACTTTTCTAAAAAATTAGACTAGAGTGATTGGAAATGGCTATCTTTAAAATCTATAGCATTCTCCATTACTTCTTGCACGACTTTTATAAAAAGTAATTAGCACAGATAACTTTTTTATCAAAACATTAAGCTGTCACGTGCATCTTTTTCTGCCGGAAGTTCTTGAAACCTTGTATTTTAAAACATATATAAATAATCTGCATGTAAATAAAATTATAAGAAGAAAGAGTGTGTAGAATATTTATTTCCTTCGCTCCGATATCTTCCAGCGTGCTTACCTTCTTCAAGGTAAACATCACTAAACCGCAATTACAAGCAGACAGCTTCCCATTTATTCAAATGTAATCTGCACCACCTTGAAACCCAAACACTGACCACAGGAACGGATTTAGAAACGTAGACATTCATTTCCTGTTAGCTGCGGAAGAAGGTAAGCAAACGCATTTCTTCTGAGTACTTTATTTAAGTTTACTAACTGAAGAAACTTTTAACAAACGCATTAATAAATTAGAAAAAGCATAAATTTAAAAAAAAAATTGTCTTCTGTGTGAGCCAAAGTAAAGTGTCTTTGCAATTTTGGGCATTTGACGACTCCTAGAATTCCAGGATATCCAATTAGTGAATTTAATATTCCAAATTTCCTTGGTTCTACTTTCTCTAAAAGATATCATCTATGGAATGATTTATTGTGAGTAATATATTGTTCAAGGACCGGTTGTAATAAAATTTTATCGAACTAAAAAGCATTTTTTGCATTTTGGTTATGTTATTATTGGCTACGGTGAAACTTCTTTTAAATTTAATGTCCTTTTGAACACGTAACATAATTTTGTGTTTTTAATTATGAATGGAATGAACCTTATGATAATTCACTCGCATTATTTTGTTTGTGGCTTAGTTATTTTTATAATTCATTTGAAATTTTAAAAAATATTTATTTTTATTTGTCAATCATACGTAATGCTGTTTATTGATGAAATATGCTTTAATGTTTGAGTTTTAGTTCAGCCGCTTTTTATATCTATATCTTTTTGTTGGAATTTTATTTCTATAGAGCGTATCTTTCTATAGGAAATGTATTTAATATTGAATTATACATTTCGGAAAGAATTTTCGCTTATGTGAGATCACGGCATTCTTTCACTCGCTGTTACTATAGGTGCTTTCAAGTTGTTTTGTTTTTTCGACAAAATTATTGCAGCAAAATACTGCAATAATTCTATAATGAATATATATTTCTGGAGAAATGGCTAACTCGACCATCTCAATTTGTTTTTGCCATTTTTTTTTATAAATATATTTATTTCAGTCAGAAATTTTTGTCGTCTTACTTGTTTTTATATTTCTTAATTTAAATCATTTATAAATGATAAAATTAAAAATTGAAACAATAAAAAACATTAATGCCATTAAATGGATTGATGATACGTATATTTAATGCATTCAGTTTAAGGATTATTTTATAAAATGAATTGCTTACTATTTCAGAACTACTTACAATAAGTATATTCTTCAAGTGCTTTTTAATGATTTTTAATCGAAGAATTCATTATATTTCTGGAATGTTTAAAAAAGCAATAATGGAAAAAATAAGTTCCGTTTCAAAATTTAGTCCACCGATAATTTTGTCAAATACTAATAAAACTCTTACAAATATCTCATAGCAAATTAAACCAATTTCTTTATACATATAATTCGAAACATCGAAAATAAATGTTTTATTGTGTTGAAGTAAATTCATAAAACTTATTTAAGATTTCATAATTAGAATTGAAATAATTCCCTTTTTATCAAAAAATAGTGTATTTTTGAGGGGGGTGTAGTGTATTCTTAATTACTAAGTACCATCCTAAAAATTCTTAATCATGACAACTTTCTTTTATAAAATTTTGATTGTTTAAAAAAACATTAACAACTGTAACATAAGTTAAAAATGCTTACGCGGAAGCTTTAAATGCGTAAAATGATTACGCAACTGTCTGTTGATAAATTTATTGCGTAGGAAAATATTTCTGTAAAAAAAAGAAAAAATTCTTTTCCTTTGTTTCTATCGCTTTAAAATTTTTATGTCGTTTTAAATTTTCATTTCTCTTAATTTATGTTACAATTTTTCTAAATAATCAGTTTGAAATTGGACTTGATGGAGAGTAAAACTTTAATGTACAAGGAAAATATTTATGGAAAGCTATAAAATTTTTCTTTATTGAAGAAGTATGAGAAATTCCCAAACCACATTGAATATTTTCGCTTTTCCAATTTTTTTTGAATTTTTTTTTCAAAGCATTTGTTCTACACCTAATTTTTTATATTCATAATAAATTTCCCCAATAATATTCTAGAGGATTTAATGAATTATTTTAATTAATAGAAATCAAAAAAATATTTTTTATTTTATAAGCCATGTCACTTTGATCCATATTCGTATATAAACCCACCAACGCTTACCGCAGCATGTATTTCATACCTAACTACGTAGCTGCGTATGTAGGCACCCCAACAAGTACTTAGTAGACACGATAAAAATTTTAATATTATCCCGTCACAATAAGAAATCGATCGGAATTAGTTAGAGCCGTAGAAGTAAGTATACTTGTGTATTATTGAACAATTATTCTAATTTTAGTTACAATTGTTTTTAGAAAAACGGAAAGCTATACCATTATTTATACGATAGATATGTGGAAATGTATTCATCCTATTAAAAGTGATTATGATAAAATTTAATTCGTGTTTCAAATATAATTGGCATAGAAGACATAATATATGTTTTGAATAATCAGTATAAACAAATTAGTAATAATTACCTTTGTAAAATATTTTATAAAAAATATACGATAATGAAATTTTTTATCAATAAACTAGTAGGCGTAATCTTCCCGAAATTTTCTTGAATATATTTTGACAAAAATAATATTTCCCCTTCCGTCGGCATAAAAATATAAACGCTACAAATGTTCAGATTTTTATTTTAAAGGTCGTAAATGCGCTTTTTTCTGTTCCGTTGTAGTATAGTAAAGAACATCTAATTTTGAATGCTTTTTTTTTTCAATCGCTTGAAACTAAATTTGACACAGAACTGGAATTTCAATAATAAGATTACATATCGAATTTCATTTATTTAAATTTTTGAGTTTTTTGAGTTTGGGTACTTACATGCATGCAAAATTATATAACAACAGACGATTAATCCATTGAAAGATTTAATTTAATTATCTTTTATTAATTTTAATTTGATAAGGATCTACATTTTAAATGCTTAAATTATGTACTAAATTTCATTTAGCTTAGTCTTTGTATTTTAGTTATCACGTTAATATACAACGACGCAAATTTTAGTAACATATTCCATAACAAATTTCATATATCTAAGGAGTTATGTTTTTGAGTGAGTGCGTTTACATGCATAAGAATATGCAGACTGGCATACGGTCAACCCCTGGGCGGATTTAGTTTCGGAATTTGATTCATGCCTATATTATCGATGCTAAGTATGCTTTATATATCTAGTTCTTACTGATTCTTTCGCTGGAATTAGACAGCCCGAAGAACAGATTCACTGAAAAGAGATTTTTGTCCCAAATTAGATGCAAAGACTACGTATCAAATTTCGCCTGTCTAGATCAAAGCGGTTTTGAGTTGTGTTTACAAACTTTGTTTGAGAAGCCGACATATTCCTTAAAATGTGTTTTGGGGACTCAAAGAGGTCTAATATATGGAAATTCTTCAAAATTTCGTTTTTTTTTTTTTTTTTTTTTTTTTTTATGATTGCAATTCTCTCTATTTTTATATTCTTTGTACGAAAAAGTAAAAAAAAATCATTTGAAAATTGAATCAGCTGTTTTTTTTTATTTGTTTGCTAAATTGGTTAATTCCCTCAGTCTTGCCAAAATACCAATATTAATAGTTATAATTCCAAAGATTTTCTATTTTATATATTTTTACAACTACATCTGCAATCCACAATTTTTATTTTAATATATATTTTAAATGACATTTTTAGAACTGATATTACCTTATCACTTTTTTATGTCTCCTATTTTATGGAATGAATCGATTCAGTAAATGAGCGGCATACATATTAAACACATTTTTCCCTGTTAGTGATATTTTTTCTCAAAATTATTATATTTTAAAAGAAATAAGGCAACTTTTATAAAATAATTTAAAAAATAATACGATTTTTTTCAAGATTTATTGTTTTAATTGGTTAAACCATTTTTTAATCTTTACTTAAAACTTAAAAAAAGAGCTGCAAAAGATTTAAAATCGATTATGAGTCACTCCGTATTTCCTGTACTCTGCAAATTCACTGTTAGAAATATTAGTACAATTTATTATTCCTATTATTATTACCTAAACTGTAACTTAAGCATTTTTTAAATATATATACAGCATTGCTCTCATTATTAAAAAAAAAGTAACCAATTCCTAATGTTTTAAAAAGGAAAAGCAAGATAATTATCAACCTTATGTTCATTTAGATGCTGTAATATATTTTTAACGCAGTACTTATATTCTTAAATTTTGCTTTTTCTCCGTTGATTTCCTATTTTCTTCAATATCTAAAATTATTTATGTTTGGATACAGACGATTTCATTAAATATAAATGCTTTATTGAAATACTGAATGGTTGTAGGTCAAATATTTTTTATAAAATATGTTTTTTAGAACAATAATTAAGTAAATGGCAATAACCAGTTCAAAAGGTACTAATAAATATAATTTTAAAATGAATAGATAAATATAATTTAAAAATAATACTTAATATATGTATTACTTAAAAAAACAATGCGAACAAGGGAAAGGTAAATATATTAATTTAATACTTCGAATTTTTTTTAAATCTAAATTTTAAATTTTTGAAAATCTGCTGAAAAAAATATTTTTTTTCTTTATTAAAATATTTCTTGCGATTCGCATTAAAATTATAAAAATCATTCAATTTTTATCTTTGACCGAAACAATACTAATTATTTAAAAAGCAACCAAAGAAAACGTATCACCTTAAAAGAGTAATTATTTGCATTTAGTAAACGTTTACTTATAAAATACTTTAAAGAGGAAACTTTCATTTCAGACATAGAGAAAAAAAACTTGATATTAAATAAGCACAAATAGAATATAAATTTACACTCAAAATACGCTCAGAATGTGCTTCACAGCTTTGTTCATAGGAAGTTTTTCAGGGTGTCTATTATTCTATCGAAGGCATTCAGAATAATGTATAGTGCTCCTTAATAATCAGGCTTTATAAAAAATCTTCAATTCAATCAACAAATTTAAAATGTAATTTTTATAATCACAATGATATTTTTAAGAACGTTTAGTATTAATCTTTAAAAAAAATTCACAACTTGCTTTATTTCTTAATATTTGTTATAAAATAATATTTATAATAAGGTAATGTAAATTGAGATTGTTTTATATGAATGATGTAAATATACTAAGGTAGTTTTACCATTTGTTTTAAAAAGATTGTGTTTCTACTCCATACACAGATTCTCACGTAAAAGAGAAAATGAGTAAAAAACTTCATTAATATTTCTCACATCGGAAGAAAATTTTTGAAAATTATTTATCTGACTGAGGAACATATTGGGTAAATAAAATATAGATATCCTTAATTAAATTATTTTTATAATTCGTGAAGTTATGTTCTTTGATTTGATGCTAGAGCTGTAACTTAATCTAGTTTAAAAATAGAAATGCAAGATGTTTCCATTTTTTATGAATTTAACTTTTCACAATTAAACCAAAACTTTCAGTGAAATTTTATAGTATTTTAAAATTTCTTATAAGGATGAATACAGCTTTGATTCATTAAAATTAGGGTAAAGATAAAAAGAAAAGAACAAAATCATTATTGTTAAAAGAATTTCAAGCATAGTGTATCTACCTCGTGGAATAAAATATGCGCAAGGATCATTCTTTGATTTGATGCTAGAGCTGTAACTTAATCTAGTTTAAAAATAGAAATGCAAGATGTTTCCATTTTTAATGACTTTGTCTTTTCACAATTAAACCAAAACTTTCAGCGAAATTTTATAGTATTTTAAAATTTCTTATAAGGATGAATACAGCTTTGATTCATTAAAATTAGGGTAAAGATAAAAAGAAAAGAACAAAATCATTATTGTTAAACGAATTTCAAGCATAATGTATCTACCTCGTGGAATAAAATATGCGCAAGGATCATTGTAATTTGTTTTCACCAATTGTGGTGTCTAGTCATTGAAACTCTTTGTTACTTCATAGTAATATTTACTTTTAAAACTGGGTAATAAATGCGACATTGCTCGAGATAAAAATATTCCCACGTGTCTGTAGCGCAATAAAAAAGTAACGTGTAACGTAAAAAAGTAAGTGTAGCTTTTTTAACAGTTTATTTCGAAACTCAACTAAGATTATTAAATTATTAAAGCATTAAAATATTGCACCATTGGATCACACCCTCTCTTAATAGAGGTAAATGTGAACAGTACTAAATCAGAGAATTTCGTCTCCTGCTTAGTAGAGGAGCATCTATCTTTGGGTCCAGCTCGCATGAGAACCCAGTTTGAACTGAAGGGTTCCCTCTTTCGCCACCCCAAGAGGGGGGGGGGAGGTGCTGCAAGTGAGCTTGAACACCACGTTTTTAAAAATAAACTATTAAAATAATTTTCAGAAATTCCCCTCTTATGCTCCAATATTTGTAAACAAAATATTCTAGCATAAAACCTCAAACCATACCAAATTTGTGAACCAAATTTGAGATACTTACAGCATAACAAAGGTTAATATTATGCAAAATAAAATTCGGTTGCTGATTATTACACGGGGTTGCCATAATATGCGAGAATGTAAAAATATACGAAATATTAGCATTAAATAAAATCTAACATCTATATAAATAAAGGAACTTTTAAAGATGTTTATAATTTATTATGTTTTATAATTTAACATTTTTAACGTAAAAATGCTTTTATTATAATATACAAAATCATCTTATTACTTTAGAATATTTTTAATCAAAGTGACTTTTAATAAAAGACAGGTTGCACTAAACATTTTAAAAAGAAAACAAAGATATTTTTTATAATTTATTAATAATTTTTAAGTAACATCATAAAATGTTATCAATCATTACCCGCCTTTGGCGACCAGATAGTTACCAGGAATATTGCTCTCTAAAATTTTCAATTAAATATTTATGCATCTTTGTCTCTTATTTTCAGCTTCAAATTTTGATAGTCGCATAACTTGTATCATTATAGAAGCCTTACAATATTTTGTTCACTGTATTATATATCTCTCAAATTTGTTGTCAGCTGCCGTAAGATTTAAATTTCAACTTGAAATGGAAGGGATTAAACTTCAATAAATACGGAAAAAAATTTGTTGAAACCAAACATATTTTTCTAAAAATATGACTACAAAAAATTGAACCTTTCTGTATTGTAATTTTATGTGTACTACAGAGTGTTTTTTATAACTTGTGCAGTATTTCAAAGAATGATTTAATAAAAATTTCTCTTGTTCGTCATAAAATTCAGTTTTTTTTAATTAAAATATTATTTTATATCAATTAATAAATGTATTTCTGTAAACAATTATGAAGTCTAAATTTTATACAGTCCTTCGATCCTGTAAATCATATTCAGTAGAATTATTCTGACAATCTAACGTTTGGATCTGCGTTCAAGCCTAAATTCTTCAAGACAGTCAATGGAGAGGTCTAAAATCGCGCGTTTTTATAGAATGAAGGCATTCAAATTTTCATAATTCAATCTGTTTTAATTAAGAGTGGAACCTTTTTATTTAAAATTTTAGTCTCACAAGAATATTTACTAAATATGATTCACCAAAAAAATCTTTTGTATAAAAAAATAAAAATTCGTAATTCATCAAAACATTTAGTGATTTAAACTACATAAAGCATAGTTATTTATTTCATTTAGACGATTTTTATTAGATATGTAAGCCAAATAATAAAATTTTAGAAATTCGCTGTTGGGCACTTATTAGAATGGATATCCTATATATATATATATATATATACAGGGTGTCTCAAAAACCTTGACCGCGGCTTTTATTTCTTAAATATTGATCATAGACATATACTATACATTATAAAGTTATGTAAAAAAGGAACAAAATGTTATGAAATTGATTAAAATTTTCAGGGGATTAAACTCAGAAAAATTCAAAATTTAAATTTTTATACCGACCCGTACTAAAAAATGTTCCCCTTTACTTTAATAAGGTCATGTACAAAATTTCAGAATTTTATCATATATACTCTCAAAGATATGTTAAAACAAAGTTGGTGAAGGGTCAATCACAAATTAAAAGGCAAATGCTTCAGGCAGATGACACGAGGCAGGAATGTATCATAAAAAAATAAAATATGCTTCATATCTTTAGTTTTAAATAAAAATTTTAAAATCTATGCTTCCTGAAAAATACTTTAAATTTTTTTTTCATGAATTACAGAATATTACTTAAAATTAGCACAGTCAATGAACTTGTAAAAAAACTTACGTAATCTTTCCTTTCAGTTATTATTTCTACAAATTTTTAATAATTTTGAACCAATAAATAGCAAAATTATTATTTATTTATTCAATCATTACTTTCTTTGTTAATTTGTGTACAACTCCTAAGACACGAACATCCGACATGATTTTTCCTATTTGTGAACTCATATCCAGGCATTGAAAAGTGGTTTAAGTCAGCATTTATGTAGTTTCATATCTTTGAGACTTTTTGTGATAAATTGCTGAAATTTTGTACATGACCTTATTAGAGGATGGGGCACATTTTACTCACTGGGATTTTTTTTTTTTACGGGGTTCATATAAAAATTTAAATTTTGTATTTTTTAAGGTTTAATCCCCTGAAAATTTTAATCGATTTCATAACATTTTACACCTTTTTTCATGCAACTTTGTAATTCACAGTATATGTCTACAATCAAGGTTTTTGAGATACCCTGTATATATATATATATATATATACAGTGGTGGCGAAAATTGTGGTGGACATTTTCGGAAGTTCTTATGTTTTCTAACTTTGTATGCTTATAGAAAATGTAACGCTTCACAAAATGCAAACTCTTACATATCATTTTAAAGAGAATTTAATGCTGATTTCCATACAAAAAGCAAAATTCAAATATTTGCAAAACAAAAGAAGTTGAGTGGCAATAATTATCGACATACATTAGATGCTGATGACTGCAGTAAGTTATCAGTACTTAGTAGGGTAGCCTTTATTTTTTATTACAGCTTCAATTTGATATTTCATTGAGCTGACTAGAGTTTTTAGCTCGTCCTTTGTTATTGCTTGATGCCAGGAAACAATTTTAGCCTTAATTAATTCTCTTTCATTTGACGAACGCTTCATATGTACAAGAGTGTTCAAATAGTGCCATAAGTTCTCAATAATTTTGAAGTCAGGACTATTTCCTTACGATGATAATAATTCAATGCACTTTTTACTAAAGCACTCTTTTGATATTTTTGCTATGTAGCAAGGAGATGAATCCTGATGAAAAATAAATTATGTGTTGTTGGGAAATAGATCACTGATGGGAGATCTAAGTTTTGACTCTAGAATAGTATCAATGTATTTTCTTGCATTTAATGTATCATCGATAATATGAAGGAGACCAATATCGTCTGCTGACATGCATGATCAAATCATAACACTAACTGGATTCTTCAGAGTCGCCTGAATGTAGTCAGTATCTAGTTCTTCGCCTATTCTATTTCTTACCCATTTTCACTATCACTATCGAATAACTTGTTTCGGAGTGTTTCATCACTCCGAATAACTTGTAATTACTGATCATCTGTCCAATTAATGCGTTCCGTTGACCACTTAATCATTTTATACGCTGCTTAAATTGAGATAAGGATCTTTTTCGTTCAATTCTTCCTCTTAATCTAACATCTAATAATTTTCTCCTGATTGGTCTTGAACTGACATAAATGCCAACATCATTCAATTGAATTTTGATGGCCCTGATGACATTCTTCTATCTTGGAGACATATTTCTTTTTATTTTTCTGTCATCAGCAGATGTGGTTCACCTTTGCAGCCATTTCCTGCTTTTTCTTTATTGAATTTGTCTCCTAATATCGTAAACAAAATTTTCGAATTCCAGATGTAGTCACTGAACAACCCACCTGTCATGCCACTTCAGCATAGGAAAGACCACATTTATGTATCACAATAATCTTAGTTCTCTTTCTAGGAGCCCAATATATTCTTTTATTTGATGTCATTGATTCTTGGCTAAATATTAGAAATATTTACAAAAATTCCAACTGTGTATTAAAAAGTTTAACAAAACTTCTAACTTGCAATTTAGTTACATAAAAAAAGTCATACTTCTACAGTAAAAGCACAATAATGACCTGTTCCAACTATAAGCATGATATCAGCTTCTGCTAGCAGTTAATAACATTTGATTGGTTCCTAGAACAAAAACAATAATTTGCCAGGAAAGTTAGAAATTACAGTCCACTTCGACACTGTGTTTGTTATTCAGATTAAAGTAAGAATAACTTTTTTTTGTATTGCAAGTATTTGAATTTTGCTTTTTGTATTGAAATCAGCATTTAATTCTCTATAAAATGATATGTAAGAGCTTACATTTTGTGAAATTTTAACATTAACAAAAATGGCCACCACTGTGTATAACTTAAACCACATGTACCTTAAATTAACTGAATTATTAAATTAGTAATAGAACTATTTTAAAACGTCACAGAAAACTTTTTCTAGCATTTATTTTTTTAGAAACTATCACACTTACTCCATTTCTACTCCATATTTACTCCATTTCATACAAACACGTGCTGAACATTACACTTTCCTGCGTATAGTTGCAGTAAGTGTTAATTTAAGCTTTCAATTTGAATTTTTGTCAACGTGAATGGCAACGCGTTGATAAAAGCTAATTTTTTCAACGCACTCATAACGTGCTTGTGCAAGTTAAATCTTATTTTCATTTTGTGCGAAATAAATTGTTAGGATTTTAATTGTATGATTAAACTATTTGTTCTAAAATTCCTTAAAAATAGAAACTTAATTTATAGGTTAAAATGTTATAATCATTGAAAAGATACTTTTTTAAAACTTTAAATATATTCTCGGAAGTGATCGCTGAAAAATGCCAATATTTGGCTTAATTTTCAATTAATTAAATTTCTAATTAAAATTTCAAAAAAATCGCCCTAGGTGTACATTTTTGCCCTCCAAAATATGCATGTGCCCAGTTTGGTAGCTCTAGGTCAAAAGTGAGAGCTTGTAGAGCTACAACACACACACACACATTTCTCTTTATTATAAGTAAAGTTTATGAATGGAAACTAGGAGGTAAATATACAAATGACTTATCTATACTATTTTCCTTCAGTACGAATGGAATAGTAAAAAGAAAATAATTTTTATATAAATAGAAAGAAACAAAAACTTAATTTGAATATTATTAATTGCACCTCTAAATAATTTACAAATAATTTGAGTGTTTTAATCAGATTTTATATAAATTTTTTTACGTTATAAGAGGTAAAAGGTAGCAAATTTTTTATCTCTTTCACAAACTTTTACTATCCTAATTTCTAAAAATTTAGATTATTTGATGTTTACCATCACGTTTGCATGTTGTGTAACTCTCGATAACCTTTATCAAGTTATATAATTCACAATGCTTGATGCCCTTGAATTTCATGAAACATCTTCCAAAATAGATCAGATATAAAATGATCTATGAACTATCACATATATTTATTTGATTTTAATTCAAACTCTGAAACATCACATGATACAAAACAGCATCAAGGCTTGGTAAAGGCTATTGCTTAACAACTATTGTTATATCCATTGTATTCATTACATTTTTTGATAAAATTAATAATGAAAAATGTAATCTAAAAGTATTGTCATTTTTATAACCACATAACTTTTCTCCAAAATTCCGTAACAACAGTTTTTTTTATATATTTAAAAGTAAACAGATAAAGCAATCATTTATTGTTAATAAATTTTATATTTTGTGCTTTTCTGTTTTCAATTAAAGAAATATTTTTAATAAATTTATAAATAGAGCAAAAATATTATTTGAGAGTTTAAAAAGAATTCTTTGAATTTAGTGATAAAAGTGTTAAAAAATTTCTTTCAAAAGGTTATTAACTCCCCTCCTCAAATTCTTGCTAATATTTATGATAATATTTACTTCGAATATTCAAGATTTTTCACTTTATCTCGAATTTCAAGGTTCGCTCAAACTTCTGAAAGAGATAGTTTTCTCAAAGATAAATCGCAATGATACAGCACTGCAGGAACGGAAATCTTATTTTCATATGCTATCATACAGTGAGAGAAAATACTCTTTACATTTCATAAATGCATATATACGAAAGACAAAGAAGTCGCAAAAAATATTTATAACTGTTTTTCCATGATTTTATATTTATTATTATTACAAATATATGTTGATTATTAATTAAATTATATATTAATTCCAAGTTAATTAATATAGATCACGCTATAAATTATTCATATTGAGAAGTACTGTTCCCCTATTTGTGTCAAATTTCAACAAAAAATTTTTTTCTGAAGATAATAACAATAGATATAAAAGTATATAATATATAAAAATATATAATAATATAATTGCAAATTAAGACTAAATGCATAACACAAACAAAATATATTATTATATGTATATTTAACTGCAATCATCATCCTCCTCCTCATTATTACTTCTTTAAAAAAGTTATATATTCTACAAAATATTATATTCTAAAATTAAGATTCTTATGTCTTTTTAATTAAGTTAGCCTTTTAAAATGTAAATGAAATTGATGCCAGATATTTTTTTTAAATTACCGTTTGCTACAAATAAATCTGCATGTATATAAAGTGACTCCCAAACAGATTCTTAATAACGTACTGTTCTACTCATGACTAAAATTTAATAAATCAGGATAAGAATTATTTTAATGAGTAAAATTTGAAGTTTGAGAATTTTTTAATAAATTTGTTTTTGAAAAAAAACTTTATAAAATATTTTAAGGATATAGAAAAACTATTTTTTGAAAAATCAATGAGCAAATAAAAATTATTTCACAAAAGTCTTCGTACACTTTAAAGAATATACTTATTAATAAATATTGTGATTTTTCGGTCATTTAATAAGATATCCTATAGTATCCACAATTGCATTACATGTTTGGGCATAGAATGCATTAGGTTGTGTTTTTGCTTTTTTAATTTTTTTTTTACATCAGTGTTCCTCCATTCTTTTATCATTACTGTTTCAGTTTGGTTTTCGTATGAATGTTATGCCTTTGCATTCTAACTTCTAGTTACCTCCAAATATGCTCTTCTGGATTTAAATCTGGCGCCTGAGGTAGCGTTTTGTAAACAATTATAAAGACACAAGAAGCGGACGCTGAGGGAAATTCACTTGGGATTGTAATCCTGATAAGGAACAGAGCTGTTTCTAATATCCAAATTTTGGGCTGATAATTTTAAATGTTCTTTTAAGATATTTAGATAAAGATTATTAATTATTCCATCAATCAATATCATCAATCAATATGCACCCCCACACAAGAAAACCGCTTATTTTACTGTTCCAACTAAGTTCTTTGGATTAAGTTCTTCATTTTTCTTCTCCATGCAATCATATGTCCATCAGAACCAAAGATATTATATATATTTTGGCCTGCAAGTAAGGCATGGTTCTAACACTTTTCGAGTTTATTTATTATTGATTTGGTGAAGGAAAGCCTAAGCTTTACTAAGAGTTAACTAAGATATTCATGTTTTGCACTAACAAAGAGTTTTCTTCAGGTTGAATGTCGAATATCTGATCTAAGCACGCGTCCAACAGTTTAAGATAAAAATGGAAAAAGAAAACATTTTGGTAAACTCCGCTTAAATCTTTACAGCATTCAAAGGCCACAAAAAGTTTTTTGAGATATGTAATTACGTTAAAGAGGATTTTTTTTAAAAAACGCTCAAAAATAGTTATGTTTTAGAATATTTGCATAAAAAAAAGATTGAAAAAACCTTTATGAAACCAAAATAAACTGGTTAAGTGGCAAAAAAAAATTTAATTGAAAAAAAAGTTTTCTTACGGGGGGGGGCTAGAAAGTGGTATAAAGCAAAAATCTTCTAGTTTAGAGGTGTGTCAAATGATTTGCTAAAAATTTTGCAGATAGCTTAAGAAATATGTTATCAAGTTCCTGAACTAAATATATATTGGTGTTCCACTAATAAATAACAAGAATTTTTTCAATTCTTTTTTCACATTATGCACTACATTTTTTTTTTTTTCAATTTTTTTTACACTGATCACGCACTAAATCAACTATCAAATATTTCTAAATAAATACATTATTTATTCTCTAGTGCAGGAACTCTAGAAAATATTGAGTAATTATTACTTCAAACTGAACAAAAAAGTAAACATTAGATTTTAATTTATGAAGTTTTCAGTAAGAAAATTCAACCAGAGATTAGAATGTGAGAAACTGGCATCTAAAGATGTAAAATTGCGTTAAAAAGTGTGTAAATACAAGTATAAAAATTAGCATGACTTCCCAAAAAATAGACTTAGAAACAAAATTCTAATATTTTTTATAAAGAAATTTGTTTAAACATTAAGAATATTGAATAAAAAAAGCTTAATAATTTCTTAAAAAATCGACTTTCCAACGTAGTCACCTACCTTAACTTTAAATTTCTTATTATTTTACCTTTGCTTATTTTCTTCTTTATTTTCGATTCAATTTTCTTCTTTAAAGCGTTTTATTACATATTGAGCTGTAGAAGGGCATAAAATTACAAGTTTAGCTATATGCCAAATTGAATTACTATTATTGTAATGAAAAATAATTACTTTTCGAATTCTTCTTGATGTTTTCTTACACTGATAAGTCATTTTAAAATAATAAATAGAACATAGAAATTCAAGCAAGAAAGATTAAAGCCAAATGATCTTTGAAATGTTGCCAAAATGCAAAAATTAAGCAAAAGTCGCAGGCGAGAATTTTAGTTATGAATTTATTCGAAAATCTTAAAGTGTGAGAAGATTTTTGCATTTTGGTGATATTTTAAGCGTTTCATCTGCGTCTTCTTTCATTTTTATTTTTATTAAAGAAGAAATTAGCTTTAAAAAAATATATTTTTTAGGAGTGATATACAAAAAAAATCATGTAGAGATTATGTGAAAAAAGTCCTTGCTTCGTATTCGAATTCAATTCCATGTTGCATCGCTTTTTTTCATATTTTAAGAGTGTACGGACATTTTTTTGGAACCACTGTGAATATAAATGATCGTTGAAACAATAAATTCAATTTACGTGACAAACATACTTGGATATGCTCTTTTGTCACGTAACTGCATATTGTTTGACTATAAATGTGGAATATCACATTTCCTGTTTTCTTTAAAATGTACAATGTACTCAAAAATCAAATGGACTTGATATTTTTGGCGTATATCATGTGAACATAAGCTGACTTCAATGTCCTTTTAAATTAGTAATTAAAGCATTTCGTTTTTATTAAGAAGAAATTAGTTTTAATAAAATATATAAAATACATTCTATGTATTAGGGTGTCCCAAAATTTTCTTTCTAATTGCGCTATGAATGTTCTTATATGGCTCTGCTTGTACTAACATGCAGGCTTACCTTAAGCCTTAACATGCAGGCATAAGCCTTAACATGCAGGCTTATGCCATTTGGTGTAAGGACAATAGGCCATCAACTGCTAGACTACACTCCAAAAAAAGTTCTTTTGTTCATTTGGTGGGATTGGAAAGGCGTCATTTTTTACGAGCTCCTTCCTCAAGGTGACATAATAAATTCTACTAAATACAGGATCATCAACAGGATCAATTAAAAGCTGCCATAGCAAAAAAAACGGTTAGAATTAATGAACCGACGAGGCGTTGTTTTTCATCATGACAACGCGAGAACACATATTGCATTAGTCATCAGAGAGAAGCTCTTACAGTTTGATTGGGATATTTTACCGCATCCTGCATGCTCTCCAGATCTCGCTCTATCTGATTATTACTTCTTTCTGTCCTTAAAAAATTATCTTCGCGACAAGCGCTTTAAATCCATCAGCGAAAACAAAAGCACACCTCGAGGATTATTTCTTGTCCAAAATACAATTTTGGAAATAAGACATAATGATGCTTCCTGAGAGATGGAAGAAGCAAACGGGTTCTTATATAACAAAATAAATAATATCTTAAACAGTAAATATTGTGTATTCATTTCATATTAGAAATAGGAAAGAAACTTATAGGAGACCCTAATAGTAAACTCATTTAATAACTTTATTAATATTAAAACATTTACATAAAATAATAAATCTCGATTTATTATATATTAACTATAAAAAATATTAAGAATAATTGATGTAAAAGGTCTTTAATTAATCGTAAATGGTTCTTTATTTTCAAAGAAAGCAAAGAGTTGTGAAGAAACTTCTTTCAAGTGGAAATGGATAAGGAATAGATAAGTTCTTTGCGATTGAAAGTAGGTCACGAGTAAAAAAAAAATAATAAATTAAACAGTTTTTATTTTTAAGTTAATGCTTTCACAAAATTGTTATGTTTTCGTTTCTGATAATATTCCTAGCTACTTAAATTAACATTTACCTTTCTGATTATAATGTAATTTGCCTGCTAAAATAATAGAGAATATTTTTCGTTTCAAAATTTATTGAATAACTTCCGTTTTTTGGGTACGCTTCACCTTAACGAATATATATAAAATATCTGCTATTTTTATATCTTATCAAATTATGTCATACCACTTATCATAAAGTGTTTATTTACTGTAATCTGGAATGACATAATTTGCAAATTTTGGCGACATTTTCTCAACTCAATACAAACTCTTTAGGTTAGTATAGGCGCGTTTCTGTTTCATATTCAGAATACCTCATTAAAGTGCCTTTCAATAACCATTGTGAAATTTAATGTAAAAGAAATCAGAATTTTCAAGGGAAAATATTATTCTAATATGGTACTTGATTTCCTTTCGTCATAAATTTGTAAGTAAGACTTTTATTTTCTTTAATGTATTTTTTAGAAGTTTCAAAATCACCTAATAGAACAAAATGCAATTGCTTATCTGAGTAATATAATACTTTTAAAAATCTTTTTTGCCTTTTTCATATGAACTTCTGTAATCATTTTTGCAAATTTTGCATGCATTTCAGCACAGAATGTCGTAAAAAGTTCTTTTTATACTTGAGAATTATCTTGCCGTAGTCATATTAGAAAAGTGAGACGTAGATCATTTTACTCAAATAGTGAATGAATGAATTTCCGTATCATAGTATTCTTAATTTTTTTTCTCATAATTTTATGACATTGTTCGGAAAGTTTATTAAAACCTGAATATTAAAAAAGAAAAATTCTGAAAGTCTTGCATTAATTTCATGCGAAACATAATCGTTTTGACTCTAAATTATGTGATATTCTATAAACAAAAATATGTGATGTTCTATAAACAAGCATGTTGCCATTTTAAATAAATAAAAAGCTAGATTAAAATTTTTCCAAAAGATTTATTGCCTAATAAATTAAACGAAAACAATCTGTGTGTAAGCAGACGATTTCTAATTTTTGAGCAATGAAAAAAAATTCATTCATTCAGTTATACTTCTTATTTTTCATTGCAATTTTCCAACTAATTTATATTCATAAAATTCTTTTTTTGAAACGGTATACTACTTAAAATTTCCAAAAAAAGCTTTAGTCAGCCAAAAAAAAAAAAAAAAAAAAAAATTTAGCGACATTGAAAATGAATAGAAAAGTAAGATGTTGCTGAGACAATTTGTATAATACTCATAGTAAAATACAAAATATTAAATATACTGTTGAACATTTTTAAATTACTTTTGTAAAAAAAAAATTCAAACAATCAAACTCTCAAAATTCGTTTTAAATATTGAATTTTATAAGGATTTATTAAGTTCTTTTGCTCAGTTAACATTTTTAGAACACTATAACCAATAATTTAATGTTGTTTGAATTTATGATCTATATAAATGTGAATTTTCTTTGAATCGCTTTCATTTTTTTCAGAACAGACAAACATATACTTTTTTTAAAATTTTATACCTATGACTGAATAAAATTAATATAAAAGATTTTATCTTTTAGAATTCTTTTAAAAAGGAAAAAAATATATAATAAATGAAGTATTTATAGAAATTTTGCATGAAAGTGAAACTAAATGATGCAACAAGCTTTATTGCCTTTAAGAACATTTTGAAAACGAAAAGAAATGAAAAAATATCATTCTGATGCTATCAGATAAAACAATGAAAATAACAATAAAATCAATAACAGATAATTTAAGATAATTCATTTCCTATGTTATGTAATAAGCCACATAACAGGGAAAAAAAACATTAGTTTTCAGTAGGAGCTGATAATTAACTTGAATCTTATCAGAAAAAAAATTTCCAAATAAATAAACAATCCATTGCATAGAAATGATGCAATTATAGATCGCTTATTAAGCTTGCGAATAATTTGCAATAGCTTTTATTTATTTTGGAAGTGTTCAATTTATTTAATATACAACAAATATCAATTTACAATTTAAAAAAGCTCTTTAAAAAAAGAAACAATATAATTTAACAGATATTAAAAATATTTTTAAGGCGAAATAACACTTTAAATTAATTCTCAGTAAGTAAATATTGTTGTTTTTAATGACATTCTTATGTCTTTCAAAACTAATTGCACAGTTTAGTCAAGGCTAGCTCTTGCTTTATAAAGCTCATGCACTGTAAACTATTCAAAACTGGTTAACATTCGTAAATTTTACATAGAATCTATGTTTAAACTTTTATATTTAAAAAAATTGTATTTGATTTCAGTTTTTATTTCAATTTTATTAATTTATATTTCAAAATAATAAAAGAATTTCTTTTAATAACTAATATGATAGATAAATCTATTTTATATGTGACGTAAAATATAACGTAGCAGATATAATCGATCCAATCAGTATAAAATGGACTTAAGATTTTAAACTACACACAGAAAAAACTGCTATAATGTTCAAGATATTATCAATTGAATAAGAAAATTTAGCCTCATTAATTTGAAATAAAATAAGAAATATGATTTTTCTTTGTATTTATTCCAGTAGTATCAGGTGAAGCTTTTTAAACAAGTGTTTCTGAACGAATTGCAAGGGAAAAAAATTAAAAATCGGAATGAGTTTTAAAATTTATTGTTGAGAATACGTTAAATGAAATAAGTCTTTTCTGCTATTATTTCATACTCGTTTGCACAGTGATTGCATAGAACGAAATGAGATTCAGAAGTTTATTAAACAAGCTGAATATATTTTATCGTCAACAATATTTCCTTTCCAAAAAACGGCAGTGATAAATTTCGGGATGAATTTTTATTGAATGCATAACAGGAAATTGGACAAAAGGGAATAAAAATTGTTCCATAAACAAAACTAATTAATTAAAATTAATCCATATCCAAAATTGAATTGGAATTGATTTTATTATTAATTAAAATTTATTCTTCAAACTTAGATTTGAAATGCTTTAAAAAATAAATTAATTAAAGCTCAAATTGTTTGACCTTCCATAAATTTAAAATTTATCTTAATATGGTTCCTCGTTCCCGTTTCTGAAACCAATTATAAATGGTGTATTACACACCGATACACAAAATATATATTAAATGTGTTGTTCCTATTTCATTTTGTAATCCATTACGTATTTTGTTGGGGGAAAACATACAAGAACGCAGCTTAAATACTAGATTGCATTGCACGGACAATGAATTGTCTTCATCAAGTGACTGAGACGTTACATAAAGAATTTCTTATCATCTTTATATTTACCCTTAGTAATTTATTTCATATAGTTTGAAAGAAAATGTATTGCTTTGACTATTTTATTTGTTTACAAAATATATTCTTACTAAAAATATTGTTTGATTAAATTTCTGCCAACTTTTGCAGATTCATTTGTACCACAAACAATGGCTGCAAAATACCACGAATACATGAAGTCGAAGAACTTCTTACCTTTCACTTTAGATCGCTTGCCTCAGAAAATGGTGCAGAAAGCTAAGGATGAACTTAGAGAAACTGACGAAATCCGAGGTCTAGCTTTGGAACAATTGAGAAAACTAGTTCTGAGTAAGTAACTTTCATACCATCTCTGGTAATTTCAAAATGGTGGCAAGGTATCGGTTTCGGAACCGGAGTAATTCAGGTTCGAGACCCGATTCCACTGAAGAACCGTCATGTAAGCGTGTCTGATGCACGTTAAATCTGTCGGGGCTAAACGTCCCTCCCCCGCTGGTGTGTTGTAGAAATTTTTAGAGGTGTGTCCCAGCTCAGGTGTCGTTCTCGTCATCTGACTACGGTTCAGGTCCGTCCCAAAATAACCCTAGTGTTGCTTTAAAACGGGACGTTAATATAACTGAACTAAACATGTAAAAACATTGTTATATATAATGTACCATATTGAATTGAAATATTTGTAAAGTTAAGGGAAAATTCTACGAAAATATTAATATCCTTAAAAAGATATTTTTTAAATATAATAAAATAGCTATCAACTAATATAATAATTAATAGTAAAATAAAATCAACATTAAAAATGTAGTTTTCTAAGTCTTAAGATTATGCAGTGGAAATTGTAATAATTGTTTTGGAAGATACTAACATCAGTTTCCATTGGCAAATCATAACTATTACTTACACATTTGGCAACGGTTAAATATACAGGGTGTCCCAAAAAAATGTATACACATTTTAGCAGCTGATAACTAAGTTATTTCTTCTTTCTTTACATACTGAACCCATTGAACCGAGTGATGGCAGGCAGACTTAAATTTGAAGAAAGGAAATTTATTCTAAAATGCTACTGGAAGTATGAAAATGCAGTAGAAGTGCAAAGATAATTTAAGAGGGATTTTAACAAAGAACCACCTACACGAGTTACCATCACTCGAATTAGAGATAAGTTTGAAGCTGATGGAACTGTTCAGGACGTCCATAAACCTGCAACAGTTGTTCAATTGAGGTAAACATTGAACGTGAATGTACGAATATCCCAAGGGAATTGTTCCATCATGTGTGCTATTCCATCGCTTCGCGTTGTCAGCAGTGTCTGGAGCAGAACGGACATCAGTTTGAGAACAAGACAATAGATATATGCAATCAGCGATAACAAGACAATAGAATGATATTTGTAGAATCTTTTACATGTTGAAAATTATTCGAATTATAATAAACCCCAAATTTACAATTATTTAAAGTGTGTATACATTTTTTTGGGACACCCTGTATTTAGCGCTTGATTGAACTTTTTGTTTGCTGCCTTTTCTTTTATATGTTCTTTCTTCGTTCGATGAAGAAGCATGAAATTCGTACGATGGTTTGTTTACATTTGACCGTTGCCATTCGACAATAAGTAACAAAAGAGATTTCTGTGCCGCGTTCGTTAGCGTTTTATATATAGAGATTATTACAATGAAATTTATCTTGACTTTATAGATTCATCAATTGTCCACAACATTATTAGTAATGTATACGCTGATCACAAACCCTAAAGTGTACATACACACTTGAAACTTCGAAAATAATTCAAAATATCGAATTTTTTTATTATTATTATTGCTTCAAACTGTTCTCTGATTCTTTAGCTTTCAAACGATACCAAGATGTTGTCAATATTCTCAATATTTCTCGAGTTATAATTATTTTTCTTGAGGTACTTTCACTAAAAACTCCAGTTTCGGTTGTTGTTTTTTAACTCGTTTCATGAAGAATGATATTTTTCCATTATGTTGCGTCATTCAAACAATCATAACTCAACAAGAAATGAACCAAATACAATTATTTATATATCAAAATAATCTATATGAAACAGTGGATGTTTTTGTGTCTCAATCAAAGTTATATTTATAAAAATAAATTTTTAATAGCTATTTAAAAGTTAAAATGACAGAAAAAATATCGCTTTTTCTATTTATCGTTATAAATAAATTATTAAAAAAAAGCTATATATTTTTATAACTTGATTGAGGCAGACAACATGAAGACTAATATTTGGCATAATTTCCAATTAGAATTGTGTGTTTGTACAAATTAGAATTTAAGCTATCATGTTTCAAAAAATATGCTAATTAACTCATTAAATATTATATAATTAATTAATAATAAGTGTAATATGGTTTTTTCTCACTGAAAGGAGTTTAAACATATATTAATGACCTACTGTAAAAAAACTGGATTTTTAAGTTAAAATTTTAAAAAAATCTTCTAGTGTGTACGTACACCTTAATGTTAGACAAAAGGATGTTTTTCACGGAATAATTGATCCATCACCAACCTATGTTTCATTTGTTGCACATTAACGCTGTGTCTGTTCCATGACCAACTGACGAATTCTTAAATACTGATTTCATCAGAGCAGGCAACGCTTTTCTATGGTTCACGAAATCTTTATACAATGTTTGCATACCAAATTCAATGCAAAAATCGGTGACGGGTAGTCAGTCAGTAATGGTATTGTTATAGATCGACGTTTATAGAATCCCATATCGAACACCATCTGCCGAATAGTTCACTTCGAATTTTTTATTTTTTTTTATTTTGCAATGCATAAGAATTTGCAATTAATCGAGGGATGGAATGTTAGCAATTTCATTTTATCAAATACGGTAACCTATAGCGTTCTCTATCCTTGATGAGATGTGGATAGTTGATGCCTTGACTTTTAAGACTCGTCTACCAGTCATTAAAGTTATTTTTGTTGATACTATCAGCAATAGCAGGAGAGCGGTTCAGTAATAACAGTTCCAAGCTGTCAGGCCATGTTAATCTGCTTTTTGTCTAATTCTTTTAAATCTCGTCCTGTACTCACGAAAAACGCAGAAAACATTTTAATATAGAGCTGATGTCCTTTGCACTTGTAGTCTACATTTCCACGGTTGTTATGAGCGCCTAACACAGCTAAGTTGCTTTCCAAAATTCCATTGTATGAATACCACTGTTGCTATTAGCGATAGGCGAGGATCGAACTCGCAACCTTTGGGTTCGTAGCCGAGTAGCAAGACCACTAGACAAAAAAAATTTCTCATGTCTCGTAGCTGTTATCTGGCTTATAAAGCGTCACCACATTACTCCCCCTTCAGTACGTCGGAGGTGAGACGAACGATTTTTTGTCCTGTTTTTGCTGTTATTAGTGGTGATATATTGGCTGTTGCGTCTTATCCGTTTTTTTTTATTGGCTGATTATTTATCAGCTTCATTTATTTATTGGCTAATTATTTATCAGCTGCATTTTTTTTTATTGGCTGACTATTTATCAGCTTCATTTTATTTATTGGCCGATTATTTATCAGCTTCATTTTATTTATTGGCCGATTATTTATCAGCTTCATTTTATTTATTGGCCGATTATTTATCAGCTTCATTTTATTTATTGGCCGATTGTTTATCAGATTCATTTTTTTATTTATTGCTGGTAGAGGGCGCCACAACAGCTGTATGAAGGTTTGCGTAATTTGCGTCATCGGGTCACCAATGTTGCTATTAGCGATAGGCGAGGATCGAACTCGCAATCTTTGGGTTCGTCGCCGAGTAGCAAGACCACTAGACAAAAGAAATTTCTCATGTCTCGTAGCTGTTATCTGGCTTATAAAGCGTCACCACACCACAATGCTTTTGCTCTTCAACATATACCATGCATAATCATTTATTATGTCACATTTACTCTGTAGCTGAAAAGAATCTGAAGTGCCCTACCGAAGATGAGTACCTGATTCAATTCTTGAGGGCAAGAAAGTTTGACGTGAAAAAGGCCTTCACCTTACTACAAACCAAGTATCAAGTGAGGAAGGCGTACGCTGAAGTCTACGATGACATCGATGTGAACGAATTGAGAAAAGTCGTCTCAGCTGGAATAGTTTATTGCTTTCCTTACAGAGATGCGGATGGTTGCGTGGTTGTAGTGATGCAACTTTGTGAGTATTCACTTAATTAATTAAAATTTTAACAAACGATTTTTACCTATACAGATTGTGCTCATATCGATTACTGTTTGCTTAGAAATCGATTAATTGTTTTCTTAGTACGATGTTCCATTTCTAAGATGTACTTTCATTTTTAATGATAAACTTGCTGTTCTATAAATGGTCTCTGAAAATTGCTTGTAGATTGTCTAATTTAAACCGAATTTATTTATATTTATTAAAAAACATATTTTAGAAAGTATCTGACTGATGAAAATAACTTGATATGATATTATATCAATTACAATAAAACTCAATAAATGCTTGAATTTTTTTTACATACTTTTCAATAAACAAAGTTTTCACTAAACATTCAACATATATGAAGATTTATATATCAGCAAACATTATAAAGAATTAACATTATTTCCGCCAAAAACTTAATTTCTGGAAAAGGTAATCAAATTTTATGGTAATCAAAATCAATGGTGATGAGTAAATTGCTAAATAGGTGTTTACATATTTTTGAAGATTATTTATATTTTGAATGCTCAGCACCAACATCCTCTTGTACAATCATTGCACGGCGTATTATTCTTCCAAAGCAACCCAATCCGAATACTGCATATACTGTACGTGGTTTTGTATAACAAATAACTTGACAATCTAAGTTTTCTGTCATTTGAAATCCATTTGTTCGTGATATCTAACTAAACATGAATTGACATCAAAGAAATGGATTTCACTGAATAATTTAAGATGTTTGATTGAATTAAAACGAACAATATCTAAGTTTATTTGGAACTCTAAAAAAAAAAAAGAATTACTCCAGTGCTAAAATATTTATTGCTATTGATGAATGAAACGGCAAAACGTTGTAGCATGTCTAGTAATAAGTTCACTGATGAATTCTGGGGTTAGTCATTAATAATTATATATAATCAGAAACTTTAAAAATTCAAGAATGAAATTCTTATTACAAATTATATTTGCTTAGTTGGAAAGATGTCTGTTATAAATTGCAAGCTTGGACAAAAGTAATGTGAGAAATCCTAAGATTATTTAAAGAATCTTAGTTATGTTAACAAGTTATTTTAATTATATGCACTTGCTCCAAGAAAGTATGGTATTGTACAAAACAAGATATTTTCCAAAACAATCAAATATGTTTAATTATCTATAAAGTTAGTTATTCACCTGCTGATTTGGGTACATGACGCCTATACTGAATAAAAAAAAAAAAAATTTCTTTACATCTAAGTTACTATCTGGCTAAATTGTTGATGTCAAAATTAGAGATTGAAAATCCCTTTTCAGCCTCTAACTTTTAAGATATTCCAGTTGTCGAAATACTTTAAATGTAAAAGGTGTTCGTCTTAATGAAACGCTAATCTGGTTAATTGGGTTTATTTTTCAATCTTCAATATTAAGAAAGAACTCTATAGCGAAAAGAAAATTTCAACTCCCCATACCATTTTCACATATAGCATCATAGTTTAATTATATGAAAAGCTTTAATTATGAATCCGACAGTTTGTATTCTAAATTACGATAGCTACGACAATTGCCCAAGATGGAAGCTTCCCTAGGTGATTATGCAAATTCCTTCAGCAGCATATAAGGCTAGAAAAAGGTTTGATGCACGTTATTCCTTAAAAAATGTGTATTGGACGTATTCGTTGGGTTTCTGAAATGAGCAAATATTCGATTGAACGTGTTTTCATGGAGCTGACTTATCATGAATTGCAATATATCACAGTGGGGTGAAAAAATTCGGCAATCGCCACACATAAACGACACGACGATCAAAAGAACGTACGAAAGAATTAAAAAAACCGGCACAGTGATGGGCAATGTGCTAGCAAAAATGTGAAGGGAAAAAAGAGATGCTTGCAAGAACAGAACCTAATGTCCAGAAAGTGAAAGTTTTTGAATGACAGTGACATTCCATTCTTGCATGGCATAGAAAAGATAGGCGATTATTGTTTTATGCAAGATAGCGCTAGACCTCATCGCATTCGCGAAACTTCTATCTCTAAGCTGTACATTTTTACGATAGACTAATCTAGTTGGATTCCATTACGAAACAAATAATGGTGGAGAATGGTCACCTTCTTCTCCGGCTCTTAACCCTGTGCTACTATTTTTATGGGATGTTTGAAAGACGTAATGTATCTCATACAGCCCTCAACATTGGTTGACTTGCAAGCAGCAATTGAAACCGAGGTCAAGGATATTGGAACAGATATTTTGCAAAAAACAGTTGAGAATTTCGCCATTTTATTTGTTCGAACGGCCGATAGGTCGAAAATCTATTGAAAGTTCTCAATAATTATTCTCATTTGGTTTTGTTCTCATTTCTTGAAGTGTTCATGACACAAGCTTCACGCCTTAATTAGACTATGACGCTATATTTGGGGACTCCCACATGTTATACATCAAAATAGTTGTCTTGACGTGTTCTATCCGAAACTGTGAAAATTAGACGCTGCATATCTTGTGAGACATCCTGTGTATGTGTGTGTGTGTGTGTGTGTGTGTGTGTGTGTGTGTGTGTGTGTGTGTGTGTGTGTGTGTGTGTGTGTGTGTGTGTGTGTGTAAAATCTTTTTGAAATTTTGTGATGAGAATCATTGCAATAGGTAATCTTCCTATAGGAATCGACCTAAAACTCTGGTTTAAAACAAATAGGCATATTACATGCCATGCTTTACTTTTCGAAGCAAATGGAATTCCAAAATCGCAATTCCATCTGAGCAACTACTTCAAAATGGAGAATTATATTACCTACAACGAAACAGATACTATTCTAAAGCCACAGCCAAATCGGAAACGATTATTCTAAATAGATGGTTGAATACTAGACGAAACTTAAATTTCTGAAACAGATGTCGTAACAAAATCACAATTCCGTCAGAGCCAACTAGCTCAAGATAGAAAAGTATATCATCCGCCATGCTTTAATTTCCAATAAAAAAATCACATCAAAACCACAACCCCATCAGACCAACTAGTTCAAAGCAGAAAAATATAATTCTTCTTATGTTCTATTTTTCAAAATAGGCATTGATAAAGCATATAAAAAAGCGAAAAATGTAAGAATTTCTACTTCATGATTTTTTTTTCTGTCTTTCCTCCAGCCCGATGGAATCCCGATGATGTCACAATAACGCAAGGACTCTGCGCATTGACTGGATTATTGCTCAGAATTGTGGACGACCCGGCCGCTCAGATATGCGGCATCCGTGTACTGGTGGATGTTCGTGGATTTTCAATGAAACAAGTGCGCTGCGTCACGCCTAGATACATAACCTTGCTGTCTAAAGCTCTTAGGGTAAGTTACTAAAATATAAGTATTTATTATTGCGCGTAGAATGGAGAGAAAAATTGGAACCAAACATATGCAGTCACTCAAAAAAGTATTGAGACACTTGGCATGAATAACTACAAACCTATTTACCACATTAAAATAAAAACAAAATGAATCAAGAAATATTTTAACATTTGGAACACAATTTGTAAGGAAACTTTTATTTTATTTTAGAATTACAATTTGATTTGTCTTTTCAAATATAACTCAAAGGCAAATAGGAATAGAAACAATAGACACTTTTGAAATAAGAAATTCAACAAATATATAGCACATCAATAGAATTGAATGCACTACCACTTTTTTAGACCATAATTTTAAACGTAAAAGTTTCAACTGATACAGAAAAAAATGCGAGAAACATATATTAGTTGATGTGTGAAGGTTTGTAATAAGTCATTGTAAAAAGTTGGAAAATCAGTTCACTGTATAGAATATATCTTGAAATTGAGTAAGTCTACTGTTTTTAACAAAAGATTCAAGAAAACAAATAGTGTTGAAAACAAGCAAAGTTCAGTGCGTCCAAGGACATTTAATGAACGTGAAAAGAGGTGGATTGTGAAACAAATTCACTTTAATCCAAAATCTAGTGCAGTAAAATGGACTCTGCAACTTAAAATAAATTCGGAAAATCTGTAAATCCTAAGACTGTCAGAAATGTTTTAAGAAAACATAAATCTCATGGCAAAGTACCACAAAGAAAGCTTTATATCAGCAAAGAAAAATCGACATGCTAGGCTGGCATTTTCTAAAATGTCTGTAAAGCAGCCAAAAGAATTTTGGGGAAATGTAGTTTTAGTTGATGAAAGCAAGTATAACATTTTCAAGTCACATGGCAACCAAAAATTTGACTGAAACCAAATATAGCTGTGTATGTCAAAAATTTCCGGCCTACTTTCAAATATGGAGGTGGCAATCATATAGTCTGGGGTTGTAAGGCAGGCATTGTTGTCTGGAACTTACATTTTTTGATGGTACAATGAATAACCTTGTATGTCATAACATTCTCCAGGGAAATTTAAAGTATGAGAATCTTAAGACATTTTAAATTGTACCAAGATAATGACGCAAAACATACTGCTGTTTTTTCCAAACTGTTGGTCCTCTACCACTATCCTAGTTTTATTAAGACTCCACAAAGTCCAGACTTTAATCCCATTGAACAAGTGTGCGATTATTTGCAGCATAAAATATATGAACTTCAAATTTCTAACAAGCAGGATTTAAGAAAACATTTGGTCGAAGAATGGGCCGAAATCGATGGATCATTTTGCAAAAAAAATTGGTTCAATTCATGCCAAATAGACTGCGAGAGGTCATAAAAAGCAAAGCTCGACAAGATATTAGTTTTTGTTTATGTTGTTTTTCTTAAGTTGTTGGTAAATGTCCAAATATTTTTTTTTACTTGATTTCTTTTATTTTCGATTATAACCATAACTGCATCAATATGACAGTTTTGTTTGAATTATTCTGATTTGTATACATCAAAATAATATTTAACTCTTTATTTTGGTTTCATTTTATATTTAAGTAAAATATAATGATAAAAAAAATCTGTGAACTTTTAATGTATCCCAATACTTTTTTGACAAACTGTATAAGATAGTATGAAAACACATTTAATATTTAAAAAAAAAAGTCTTCACATTTTTTTCTTGCACACTCATCGACACTTTTGCGCACCCTTAGGAAAATGATTTTGGAGTCATTAAATTCGTTAGGTCCTCACACCAACTATCAAATAATTTCTCTTTAAAGCATTGAGTGAATTGTTAAACTAGATAAATAATGTTCCATTAACAAAAAAAAAATGAAATGCCAAGTATAAAATTTAATAAAAGAACTTCCAACTTTATAGAACGAATAAAAAATTATAGACCTTCAGAACTACAGAAAATTATTGACCTTCGCTATTCATTCATACTTAGTGACTGAGTAATCTATTTTCACATAGATTATTCAGTCAATTTAAACATAAAAAATTCTGTCTTAATTAGTTGACCCCAAAACAAAATTTTGAATTTCGCATCCGATATTGAAGCAGGCCAAAATGGCGGGAATATTTTTAACTCATTACAGACGGCCGTGGGAGATTATATATCTAATTATCTTATTATTATCTTATTTCAGAACTGCCTGCCCATCCGCTTCAAGGGAATTCACATCTACAATGAAACGATCATTTTTCAATACGTCTGGTCCATCCTCAAACTCTTCCTGTCAGACAAAATAAAAGGCAGAGTAAGTTTTGTTTTGTTCTCACTAAGCATAAGGGATTGATATTTAGTTTCACTACTAAAACTAGATTTCATATGTCTTCTCGCATACGAAGAAGAAATTGTGTAATCATAGAATGACACGGAAATTAGATGAATCGACATGTGTCATTCCTGTTCGATTAAATAAATAATTAAAAAATAAAATAAAACAGTAGGATTACTCTTTTTTTTTTCTACTTTCTCGTATATTTAACCTCTTCAACACCTTCTCTTCTGTTTTCTTTCCATCTGCCTCTTTATACCTTGAGCATATAAAGAGAATGGGCTAGTATAAGTGACTACCTACATCGAACAAAAGGATATCAAGTTCCAAAGCATTTCAGTTACTGAATTTTTCCCCTTAGAGTCTTCAGGAAGAATGACCCCACCCATCATTGCAGCGATTGGTGCTTCTTTACGCCCTTTCACCTCGTCACTTAGGCAACCACGTTATTTTTCACAAAGTTCATTCAGGTTCAGGCTCTTTTACAAATATCAAGACTGTCAAATCTCTTTTTTTTATCTTCGTCATCATCGAAGATAAGCCCTTTATTGGGCCATGTGCTCCGTGAATCGATTCCTTTAGGAAGCGAGGTGACAACCTTCCCAGGCCAAAACAGTTCATAAGCTTAAATCCCTCCCCCCGGGATTCCCCATGTATAGACTGCATTGTAATATAATAAAAGAAATTAAGAAAGCGTTTTTGGAGGCTTTTCTTTCCACCGATTGCATCCAAAATTTGATACAGTCTGCAATTTTGACCATAAAACTACATATAAAATTTTAATAATCTAAATCGGTGAGTTTTTGAGCATCGAATTCACATATACTCGGATATACAGACCAATAAATACTCCCCTGTAAGTTTCTGAACTATCATGTTGGCATGCATACAAGCTGATAGATAAAATTCTCTTCCATATAGTTTGTTTAAATTTTGATAGAAATTAACAAATTTGATGTTGAGATTACATGCCAAATTTTATCACTGTAGTTCAACGCATTTTTTTTAAATGTATTCAAAGACAGATAGGCGTAAATGCAGAAATTCTATCGTTCGAACTCGGGGATTTGGCATATGGTCTTTATAATAAAATTTGTATATTTCTATCAAATTTTGAACAAAATCCATTCAAAAGAAGTCTGTCTACCAGGCTGTTTGAATAAAAGTTAACACAATAAATACAAAACGAAGGAAGCAAGAACGGATTAAATTGGGTACATAGATTTAATACCTGTAATGTAGATGCCTATCAGATTGTGAGCCAAATCCAACAAAAGTTGAATAACTGTCCTCTTAGAAGCATGTAAACTCGATAACTCAAAAACATAATGGCTTCATCAAATTTGGTATGTGATTTTTTGCCAAGGATTTGCCAATTTATGACAAGGATTTATCGCCAAAATCTTGACAAGGATCACATGGCAGATTCAATAAAAATACTAATTTACGCCAAAAGCTAAAATTTGAATTTTATACGTCAGTACAATGCAAAGCGTTCTCCTGATAATACTTTTATTACAGTGTATGCGAGAAAATTTTGGGTATATAGCAATACGAGAATATAGCAATGCCATAATCAGACAATATTTCAAATTCAGTACTTATTCTAACTTGTTTTAATTATCTTAAATGTAAACTGGAAACATAAGATAAATTTTTGGTAACTTTCAAATAGCTTTCTTCCAATAAAATCAAAGTTAGAAAAATAATTCTTCATATAATTGTTTTTAGCTCTCTTACTTCTTCTTGTTTCTTTTATTTTTTCACTTCTTTTATAACTCTTACTTTTACTTCATCCAAATTCTTGCTTCTTAATCAAATTCAGTTTTAAAAAATACATTTTCATTTGTGTCATTCCAGGTTCACTTCCATGGTGACAGTCAAAAAAGTCTCCACAAGCTCATACCAAAAGAGATCCTGTCGTCTGATTACGGGGGCGACCACATTACGTTCGATGGTGCAGAATACTGTGCGACCTTGATGGAGCCTTTCTACGAAAAGTTCTTGAAGATGGCAAATGGAGGTTACTTGTAAGCTACCTTCGCAAACAATAGCGACCAACATGATCAATGTACAACACAATAAAGAGGTGGAGTTGCAGTGTCGAAATGACGACGGATATGTAAGACTCATTATGTCATCGAAGGATTGGAGCAAATCGGGTACCTCGAAAAGTATTCGAATTTTTGATTCGATAAGATAAACCATTTTTGATATGCTGCCTCATGTGACATCTAAGAGTTTAGAACAATTTAGTTTTATCCCTATTAGAACAAGTTACTGCACAGCATATCTGCGTCGTTCTTCGATATTCTTAATGTCGTGCAATAAACTATCGTATGAAGCTATCTGAATGTATGAAGTTATCGTAATATTATTCTTGTGTATTTACTGCTTCTAGGAATTGCAGCGATTTCCCAAAATATGGCGATATTCACAAGGAGATATGGAGATATTTCCAAAATATCTACATTTCCTTTGGGAAATGGAGACAATAACATTATGGAAATCTGGAAGATTTAAAATAAGCAACTATAATTTCCAAAGCACTAAATAACTAGCGAGTTCCTCGTCTTTATTTAGTACAAAAGTGTTATTCGATTTACGATGTAAGACCTTATCAAAATATAAAAATATAAAACTATTCAGGGGTATTTATTTTTTTATTATAATGATCATTATTATCATTATATTAAAAGATACCTTGAAAAATGAACATGAAGTTTTCATTTCTGTAACTTGAGATGTTTATGTTAAAAAAACCAGCTTTTTTCCCCATGGAATTTGCTTTGTTAGCGCTCTTTTCAACAATATATAATTCTTTCTTCAATAGTTATCAAAATCAGATGTCATTGGATATATTAGCTTACATTTACGCCTATATTTGGATTACATATTGCTTAATGTATAAAACAAAAACTGATTTGTGGTGTTGATTTGAGTTCATCACATTAAATAAAATAATTATAGAATTAATCATTGCTATAAAATTATTATAGATAACTCTTCATTAACAATACAACAACTTCCTTCATTCACACCAAAATAAGAAATTGCAAATAAGAATCACATTTTATTTTACTGAAGCAAAAATAAAATGGCGCTCTAAAAAAATGAGCAAACTTATGTAAATAACAAATTATTTTGTTATTAAGTATTCAGAGTTTCAAATTTAGTGGAAGGAGATAGATTTCAGCAAACGATTCTGAAAAGAGCTGCGATTAAAACAAATTCAAAATTAGCTACAAAAAGTTGAAAACTCACTAATTGTATGAATGGAATTTTTTAATAAATTTCTTAAGCTAAATATGTATGCATATACATATTAAAATTCAAATTAAATGCATTTTCAAAATATTACTATACTTATAGTCTTCTTATGCCATTTTTAATAATATCTGCTTTTTCCTTAAAAACAAATAGTATTTTGATAATTAATAAAAAGTGAATATATATATTTGATCCTTGAAAGTCTTCGCCAGTCTTTTTTGAAAGATATTGCGGCTGCTATTATTTATTTAGTCAAGTTATTTGTTTAACCTGTACATTTCACTGTCTCATTTGTGTAATATGCATTCACAGTATCATTTATAAAAATCATTTTTGTCTAAATTATAGTCTAGATATTTTTTTGTTATGTTTTGGTTATTTGTGTTATTAGATAAAAGATTAATAGCACTTAATTATATCAATTAAAAAATATTAATCAAAATAATTGAATAAATTATTATTTAAAAGGAATAATATTATGGCGATGTTCCCGAACGACCACTTGTATGTTGTGGATCTTTTGCATTCTTTTTATAGTAGTACAAAATTTCATTTGAAGAATTTGGGCGAGTATTGTTCATATGACTTGAAATTTCACCAATAGTGGTTGCGCTAATGTTATCGATACTATTTTTATGTTCTTGTGAATGAACATAAAAATAGTATAAAATGTACAAATGTGCAAACAATATAAAATGAAACATCGGTAATTTTCATCATATTTTAACGTCAAATTTTTCTGCTATAATAAACAACTTAAAAAGCTTTTTAATTAATTTTATTTTCTTTGTAATAAGTTTAATAATTAATTAATCATTATTCTATAAAAATTATTATTTCCATCTTTCTAAAGTCACCAATATTCTTTTTCCGTTTAATTAATACCTTTATCGGTTATTCTTCAATTTTTAGAATCTTTTTTTTAAATGTTCCTTTAAAAAATTCTCCCTTTGCATAAAATTTAACAGAATTTTCCCATTGATAGTGTTTCATAATTTATTATTGAAAAGATCCCAAATTGTTTACATATAATTTTCAAAGGATCGGAATAATATTTTTTATTTATGCGATCTCTGAAATGCCAAAATCGAAAGAAAAAAATGTTTTAAGAATTATTTTTAAAAATATTTATTATCTCTCTTCAATGTTATTTGATTAATTGTGTTTAAAAATTGATTTTGTATGAAGTGTTTACATTATAAGTACAATAAAAAGTGAAAATGGAATTATTGTTTTGTCATTTCTCCTCATATTTTATACTTTTACACCATAAATAAATAAATACAAATTATTAATAAAAAAATTGTATTTCGTACGCTCTAAAAACACAAATTTAACTTTTAAAGATTACGTTTTCATTTTTTTGTATTGTGATTTAAGATGACGCAAAATTTCTTGGTCGTCATATGACAAATGTAACTGAGCGTTTCAACTAGGCATATATCTGATTATTTAGCGCGGATATAAGTATCATTAAAATCTTAAATTCTTTATATATTGTGCCAGTCATAAAAAAATGGAATTGAACATTTTTGTTTATTAAAGGCGAAAAAAGGCAACTACGATATTCAAATATTTTTCAAGTTTACGCTTAACAATTATAAACTTTTAAATTCATCTACTTTACAAAATCGGAAAGAATATTTTAAGCCTACTTCAGACTATGTGCTATGTTGTTTTAGACTTAATATGCTAACTAATAAGTAGAATATTTAGACCTATAATACTAACGAATACATTAAAATATATAACTCGTATGAAAGCAATATATTAAATAATTCAAATAAAATCAGTGAGTAAATTATAAATTCTAAAAATTGCCTTATCTTTTATATAGTGAACTAATTTGTTTAGTTTTATTTTTACACTAATCGCTGCATCGCTGTTTTATTTGTTTGTAGGAAAAAACAAAAACATATTATTTTATATCTAATAGTTTCCAAATTCTTATATTTACTCTTTTTTCTAAAGAATTACCCTAAGTAGCAACAATTAATTAGTTATTACTCTAAAACTTAGAGGTAAGCGACAATTTCAATTTCATCATTTGGTACATACAATAAAATTCAAAAATTTATCAGGTGAATTAAAATAGCTAAATATGAATTAAGTAAGTTAAAAAAACAATATTAAAAAAATCTGCCAAATGGGCTCATTAAAAATTTTTTAAATTTTGAAGCTTGAAACAAATTTAGGTAAAATAGCTAAGCAAATTGCAACAATTTTAAAAGGCAATGCTTAATTACTGCAAGCACAGATTGAATTTTTAACTTTTATTCGAAATATTAAATGTAAAAATAAAAATATCTGAAGAAAACAATGTAACACAAATGCATTGGTAGAAGTACATGAATGATATAGAAATAGGTTTACTATTTTGACCAAAATAAATTGAACTGAAATATACTATGTTCGTGTCAACTTAGAAAACAATTATTAAAAATTAGTAAAAAAAAAAAAAAAAAAAAAATAGTAAGAAAATAAAACTGATGTCATGACAAAAAAAATTTCTTAATTTTAAGATGAAGAAAAAAAAAATTTATGCGGTTGTTTTTCAGAAGTTGTAGCGAAAAAATGCTAAATTTTTTTCAATCCTCCTCCCCATTAAAATCCCTTTCAGTAGGTCGTATAAAGATTTTAATAGCGCAGTTTATCATTCTAAAGAGTAAAGACCAGACGTGCCAAATTTCGCTCGAATTTGTCAAGTGGTATGAAGTTTTATAAGATTCAAACAAACAAGTGGGCTTTCAATTTTATGTGCAAGATGTCCCAAAAAGTGGAACAAGCATTTATTTCTTTAACCATTGCAATTAGACATATGCTTCCAATTACAAAATGTATGAAAACATTTTAGCTCCGGTAGAACGACAAAATAAAAAAAAATTACAAATGTTAAATTTAATTAATTATTTAATTAATGTTAAGTGTAATTTCAGATTATCTTATTTGTACCGATTCTCTATCATCCTTGGATTCTCTGAAGTGTATTTCTTCGTCTAACAACATAATCGTTGAAATCCAAAAGCAAATTAAAAGCCTGAAAGATAAAAATATCTCAATAGTTTTTGCATTTGTTCGTGGACACACGGGCATTTATGGAAATGAGCGGGCCGATTGGCTTGCTAAAGCTGCCACTAAGCGCAAAATCGACATTGACGTTAATATTCCTAAATCTTGTTACAAGAAGATTACGAGAGAAAAAATGGTGGAGTCTTGGAATCAAAAATACCTCCTTTCAAATAAAGGGAGCTTAACAAAGAAATTTTTTCCATCCATTAATAAGAGACTGTCATGCCATCATTTTTATACTAATTACAAAATAACCCAATTTCTAACTGGTCATGATAACTTTAAAAGTTACTTGTACAAATTTAATTTGTTTCCGTCATCTTCCTGCGATTGTGATATTGGTGGGGAGGAAAATGTTGAACATGTGCTCCTTCTATGTTTCAAGTTTGTCAAAGAAAGACAGATCCTAAGACTGGCTCTTAAGATCATGAATTTAAATTGGCCTACAGAGTTTCACCAACTTATTTCCACTAGAAGTGCTTTTGAAAATTTCTGTAAATTTATTGTTGACATATGTAATCCTTCATAACTGTTAAAGTTTCTTATTTTTCTTTTTGTAATGTGTTACATACTTACTTCTGTAAGCCCCGTGTGATACTTTGTGGTGCACGGGGGATTCGTAAATGTTCAATAAAAAAAAATGTTACATTTGTACCTTTGTATTGACCTCTATAGTGAAAAAGTGTCAATGAGTAAAAAAGATTTTCTGAAACTCATCAATTAAGAACAAAGTTTCGAGGATATTTCATGTAGAGGAATACGATTATCCGACACAGGGGAAACAGCTAGTATATTCGCACTAACATGCGGCTACTCACTACTATCTTCAACGATCATGATACCCATATTTTCAAGGCTGGAAGGAGGGATTTGCTATTGAAGTATATTTGGAAGAATGCTAATTTCCGCATTTATTTCAATTTTTGTCATTCTTACATTGGGCCTCTTCCTATCCGCTTCATACAGCGGAATTCTTTTACAGAGGTGACGGGGTTTTGCTAGTTCTGGTAGAGCAATTTTACTTGTAGCGCTTTTTCTTGAAGCATAGATATGATATGTAGATAAGCAGCTAATGTGCAGATCTCGCCTTCGTTTTATCCAAAGCAGAATGATAATAGACAATCGTTGTAACGCAAAGGATGTTGCACATTTTCAAAATATGCAAATAAATGTCACATATTATAGTGCCATCTATTGGTGGATTCTAATCCTAAAATTGTTTATTTAACAAAAACGTCAAGTGCATTATTTATTGAATTATCTGTCTCTCAAATTTTATTTCATTTGGACTACCGATAGAAAACATTCTAGAACCATCTGAAATAGGAAACTTATTTCTTGCTAACATTATGTAATGCAAATATACAGTAATTTATAATACATACAAAAAAATTTAGATTAAAAATTGATTATAAGAACGTACTGATCTTTAATCCTTATTATCTATTAATCACATTGTGATTAAAACCTGTGCTGCCCGAAGGCATTCAGGAAAAGTTAAATGACAGGCACTAAGACCGCAGTGAAGCATCACAATGGGTGAAAGTCCTAACGATCCTCCTAATGTTTGTAACTAGCCAAATACAAACTCTACTCTATATGCCTCGGCGTCGGTATGGAGGTAGCTCAATCATACCAGTATTACGCGCTCCAGGGAAGCAAGAACCAGCAACACAACAGGATCTTCTCATTCTCATTTCTAAGATGCCCCCAAATGCGATATTTTCCTGCAAAATACAATTCAGAGGCATTTATACCACGTAATCTATTTCCATTTTATCAGACATTAAAAATGATAATCTCAAATGCAATTTACAGTTTAATTGTTTCTACATTATTTTGTAATTCTCCATTTAATTTTCAAGATGCTACTAATAATGAGACAACTTTAAAAAAATGGGTACTTTAATAGAAAAGTACTCTTTATTTATGTACCATTCAAATATCGGTGATACGTTGCTGTTATTAACAATAATATAGAGATTTTATTTTTAATTCAATCTTTTAAAAATTATTCATGATTTCCATTTTATGTGCTCCTATCAATTAATTTCTATTAATTTGATTTATTGTGCGGTGGTCTTCATCGATTTTGCTAAATAAACAAATATTATTTTTCAAGAATACATTTTTATTAAATTATTTACAAAATTATAAAATTTGCTAAATCCGTGGAGTAAAAAAGGCACCGGAAGGAAGTTTTTTTATTTGGAGGTGGGGTCGCAGAAGGGAATGTAAAATTTATAAAAATGTAGCTCTTAATAATGGAGTGCAGATGTGGCAGCTTTGTCAAAGACACGTGCACATGTCCTATTTCGATTCTGCCCTGATACTAAGTACAGAATCCAAGTACAGAATAATAGTTCTTCAAATGCTTTCTATAACCTATAACCACAACAAATTTATAAATACAATCAAAAGATATTTTCATATAACGTTGCGAATCAAAAAATAATGCCACTTGTAGTGAATAGCTTATAAGCCAGTTAACAGCTACACTACACGAGCAATTGCTTTTGTAATGCGGCCATGTTACTCGGCTGCAAACCACAAGGTCCCAGGTTCTATCCTCGCTCATACCAATTCGCCATACTGGTGACCTCAAACGATGAACCTTCAACCTTCGTACAGCTGTTGTGGCGCCATCTATCCACAGAAACCAAAGTCGTCAGAGTCACTTGACGCAGCAACACAAAAAGGCCGTAGCAACACAAAGCCGTGAGATTCACTTGGCGCAACAGCAACCACTCACCCACACACACTCGCCATAACGCTTGGCGCTACTCAAATGGGTACAGGAGCATTAGGCTCAATAGCTAATACATCACCACTCAACAGCCATATCGTTCGTCTCACTTCCGACTCACTGGAGGGAGAGTCTGTAGGGTATCGGAACATTTGCGCTCGGTAAATCATTCCCTACCCCTGTTGCTGTCATAGGCTTACTGGGATTTGGACCTTTGGCAAGAAAACTTGGCGCGGGTGACGGTTTTTAGTTTTCTATAGCTGCATTTCCGGTCGGGCTTATTGGTGATAATGGAATGGCGATAATTTTTGTAAAAATTTTATTTGATCTTTCATTATGAGATCTTGTACATACATTTATCTTATTCATATATCTTGCAATAAATGATAATTAATTCTATTATTAATAGAAAAGTAAGACTGTTTTTATCAGAAAAATAAATAGCGGAATTAAATGCATTTAAAAAGAAGTAAGATATAAGAGAATCTATAACTGTTTTATTCACTAATATTTGAACAATCTCATATTTCTGAATGAATTTTCTTCAAAATCGCTATTATCTTTACTCATAAAAGGGAAAAAATGTATGTGTATGTATATATATTACAATAGTTCACTTAGAAATTTTATGTTTTTAATCTCAATAGTACTCATGTTTTATGTCATAAAGTAAAATTGTCTTAACATTTATTGAAATTAGATTCGTAATGGAAAAGAAATTTAAGTAAAAAAAATGTACATAAGTGGATTAATTTGATCATGGGATTCTGATAATTATCTGCCAGTTTTATATTATAGATTTCAAGAATTCTTTTGCCTTTTTCTTTCAATACATTAGTTTGGAAAAACCTACTTTTGTTTATTTCAACTCCCTTTTTTGTTAAATATTCTTTTCAAAAATATTTTAAATCATGTAAATTCTATTTACAAAATTAGTTCTGCTTTTATACAAAGAAATGTCTTATATCTGATAAATAATTATATTTTACAAAAAAGATAAAGAAAATAGATGCCTAGAGAGGACATTTTCACGTACGAAATTTGAATACTATATCTTTGATAGAATAGGATATCTAATGCACAAGGAATTGAATTTTTAGGCTACGACAAGACATAAGTTTTGACTTCAAATTCATGTTTTAGTGATACAACTATATCAATTAACAACAACAAAAAAAAAATCTAACGGAATTGGCCAATAAATAGAATGATTAGTGCGTTCCACATCATTTTATATATTTTGTTTCCTTCGTAATTATATTTATTGGTTAAGAAAAAAAAATTAGTTTGATATTGCTTACTTTAATGGGAGTATTTTCAAAATAGTAGAAATAAGGGAAGTTTGTCATATTTGAATCACCAAAATAGTTTTTAATGAAATCTGACAGAAAAATAATTTCAATAAAGGAAAAACAGTAAATTTTTTGTAGTTTATTTACTTCTAAAAATGTAATAAACACTCTGAGAAATACGCTTTAATGTTGAAAAAAATATAGCCTATTAAAATTCTTTCATCGGATCAATTAAAGAAAATGATTCCACAAATTACATCACTAATTTTTTTAAGCTCAATAATGGAAAATAGGTTGTGATTTTCAAGCTCATATCAGCATATAAAATCTGAACTCACGTTTGATATTTTATGAACGATATCATTTCCTTTTTTATTCGTTTGTTCCTCAAGATATAAAAGAATACAGCCTTAATTTTTCTATTGATTGGTGGCTTTTTATATTAATTATTATCTTTTTGCTTTAGACTTTTCCAATTTCAATTAATGATAATGTTTATAACTGCTTTCTGAGAGCTACGATAGACCTCTTCAAATTCAGGTAATAATTTTAATTCCAATTTAAGCCCTTTTTGGAGGACCTCCCCCCCCCCAAAAAAAAAAGAATAACCTAACCTTATCTTTAAAGTATTTGAATAAAATTATACTATAATATGTACTAAACTGTGGTCAATAAAATTTACTCTCAAAGGATATAACATGCTTAATTTCAAGCGGTTGAAATTCTATCTTTACTTTGATAAAACATAACATTTATTAACTTTCATTACATTTTTTTTAAAAATAGAATGATATTCTATTAATTAAAGTGCTTAAAAATTGGTTCCAAATTAACACCTTCAACACCTATGCAGAATTACATTAACTTAATAATGCTTGAGCATATGTGATTGAGTTCATGTGACATGAACTCAATCACATATGCTCACATATGGCTTTTTGAGTTAGTCAGCAAAGATTTATCAAATATCTATTCATAAAGTTAATTCATTTCTTAGTTCAGACATAGTGCCAATAAAAATTAACTGAATCTATCGTTACCATACAATATACTTTTGTAGAAAATGAGACCAACTCAAGGACTTCTAAAAACGGCAGTTGTAACATATGAACAGAAAACTGCGAGTGATGATGAATTTCTTGCACAAAAAAATTGTCTTCACTTTTCCAAACGTGAGATTTTTTCAAATTAATGTTTCTATTTAGATTAAAGCAACATTCGTCTCTCCAAATAACATTTTTCAGAAAAAAAAAGTTTTGATTTTGCATTGCAACAAAAACAATACTTTTCTTGCTGAGTATTCCAGTAAGTCTCTGAGATGGTTTAAATGTTCAGTTCCCCAAGTTTCTCTTCCCATCTTTATAAAGACGATAGTGCAACTTCCGAAGAGTGAAAATGAACAACATTATTATTATCAATTTTTTTTAAAGCCGTAATGACTTGATGATGTACTAATTGCATTCCGAAATAAACGCTTTCTTCCACATTTGTGGCCAGTCCTTCGAAATTTAAAACTCAGCATATACCTACAAATGTTCTAGATAGAAATGTAAAATTTTGTATAGATGAAAATAAGAATCAATATATACTAATTCACTCTTGAAATTATGATAGATATAAAAAAATTTAATTTTTGCAATTTTTGTACAATTGCCTATCTTATTTAATGAAATTTTGTAATTCGAAGTATGTTTAGATGCAATATTTAAAAAAAAAAAGTGACTTTAGAAACCATGCTTACATAGTTGTGAAATTAGTTTTTATCTTAAGGCCTAATATTTAAATATTTACCATTGTAATTTCAATTTTGATTACGATAAAGGTCCAATCTATATAAATCTATACTTTTGGCAAGAAATTCAGGGGCGAAAAAAACAAAAGAACGAATAAAATATAAAGTAATATATTTTTTTAGCTTTCTTTCGTGCATAGATTTAAGACAAATTGAAAATTAGTAATATATCATTGGCAGCGCTTTTAAGAAAATAGGCAGAAATTTGCTACTACATTACTTGCGAATACAATTTAAGCTCATGATACTGTATTTGAGAATTAAACGTTTTAATGTAGCACGTTTAGATGTTGCATTTAAATTAATTATCAACATTTTCTTATTGAAAATGTTTTTTTTTTCTCCTGAGAATTAACCAGCAGCTGTTTTTAAAATTATTAATATGATTCCTATCATTTATTTTAGCCAGCCAAAAAGCTTATTTTTGGCTTTATAAAAAAAAAAAAAAAAAAAAAAAAAAACTTATTTGAACAGTTTTAACGTAAAAAATACATTAGCTCATTTCAAGTATCAGTTTGTGGAATGTATATACATAAAAGCATACATATAGAAGGAATTAAACATTATTTATATCCATTTAAATTTGAATTTAAAGCCCTTTCTATGTATTTTTTTTTTTTTCATTTTGTTAAATAAAGTTAAAACGTAAGAGATATAAAGATTAAATCCTCATAAAACTAAAAATTATAATTTATTTTATTAGATTAAATTTGTATTATGCACATCAGAGTTATAATTTTTATAAATGTCTTCCGTGTGGGAAAATTATAAACGTATTGCTTTTAATAAATACATTTTTAAAGCAAATTTCTCACACTTTATATTTATTATATTCAACACTCGTTTGAAACGTGGTAAGGTCATCAGCATTTTTCTCAAGGAAGTTTTGTTTCGTTATCAGAGACAAGGAGTATCTTTCTCATTCATAGTGAGTTGATTTCCATTTGGCGTACATTGTAAAATCGCCAAATCTTACATGCAAAGATAAAGTTTATAATGTGGTAGTCTTTCTTGACACTTGAGCGGAAAGGGGGAAATTTATCGAGCGCAAGTGACATAGATCCGTCTGTAGTGAATAGCTTATAAGCTAATTAACAGCTATGCTACACGAGTAATTGCTTTTGCATTGTAGTCATGCTACTCGGCTGTAAACCGCAAGGTCCCAGGTTCTATCCTCGCTCATACCAATTCGCCACACACTTATGAAGTCAGAGAAAACATTAATCCCAGTAGAAAAAAAGCAAAAAATCTCGATTAGTTACTAGATATTTTGCTACTTTTTTAATTTGTAAATTTTAGTGTAGTGAGTGGGATTAATTATATCTTGAAGCCGTTATGATGTAGAGCTAAATTGGCATAGTGGTTAAAGAAAATCTTAACATCTCTATATTATCAAAGTGCCTGTAAATGTTGAAATTTATCAAATGGTTATTTATCATTGAATTTTTTGATATTTCTTATTATGGTCTCTTTCAGAAATTTTAATATTTTTAGAAAGAAGTTAAAATGTAAAACATAATTAATAATTGATCAATATCACTTCTACTGTCATCAGTAGAAAATGTAAATATAAACATGAACATGTGCTTAGGTGTTTGTTGATCCGGAAAATATATTGCACGTCCCTTTGAAATAAATAAGATTTATAATACTGATCGTTTTTGTTATTTCTGAGTATGCATGGATTATATTTGTAAATGAAATTAATAATATATTAATTTCGGCTTAATCTCTTTTTGAAAATGGCAAAACTTCTGGGAAGAACCTTTCGTGCTAGAAGAAAGAAGAAACATGACATTGCTACTACATCTGAAAATGATAATTCAGCTACTCAAAAGTTCAATTCTTTGTGCAAATGGATGGCAGAAAACGGCTATAAATCTAAGAAAAAACTAAGACCCAAAAATTTCCCTGGTATGTCTTTATAATTACATGATTCTTATATTTAACATTTGAAAATGTAAAGCTAGAAACATCAAATAAGTTAGCATTCACTTATAATTTATTATGTTTTTTACAAATATAGTAAAAATAAAAGGATATAATTCTTTTTCAATGGCAATAAAAAAGCGTCAAGAAAATATTTCGTCAAATTATAAAAATATACTCAAATGCATATATATATATAAATCACATGCATAATTGAAAGCAACCAAATAGGTGAAATTTTTCTTGACGCTTTTTGGTCGTCTTATAACCAACAGACCCAAAAAACTACAAGAAGGAAATTCTTATAAATCCCTTTTTCATTTATTTTACAAATATGAAGTTTTGAAATTTTTTAATATATATTGATTGTTAAGCTGTTGAAAAATGAAACTTCCTCATTTCCTTGAAAGTAGTGATTACCAAACGTAAGCGTTGGCATGAAATATTACTTGCCTATTATATGATATAAGTCAAAAATGTCCCACAATTAGTAACCTTACTTTTTAAAATGCAAGTTTTACTTCCTAAAGGTGTGTATTAGATAAAACTTGACTTTGACATGTTAGTGGATGTGAAATCAAAACTGTATAATATCAGATCAATCTTCTTTAGAAGTTACGAGGTGAATGTTAATCAGTATTTGCAGATCTAACTGCATTTTGCTCCTTCATAACACTAAATTTGTCTATTGCACAATATTTATCAATAATAAGGAGTAAGGTTAAAAAATGTATTTAGTGAAATATTATCTTATTTTTCTAGCTGTATTATTTCATCATTTCTCTAAAATATATTTTACGTTCTATGTTTTTCTCTCTCTTAACAATTCATCTTTCTGAGATTGAAAGTCAGCCACCATCTATAACAAGTTATTGCTGTCTTAATAAGAACAGAGTGTCCTAAAAATATAATGTCATTTTACATTTTATTAATATTTCAAATTTTTTTGAATATATTTTTATAAATATTTCAAAATAATTAAAAATCATCTTTTTTTTTTTTAACAGTATTATAAATAGCAATCATCGTTTCTGGATTTTTAAATGAATAATTTGCAAATTTTTTATTTTTAAAAAATATATATATTTATATTGTCTCTTTTGATGCAAATTGTATTGATTACTAAAAGCATCTGAGTGAATTCAAATTATTTAATACAAATTATATTATTCCAATTTATAATTTAATATTTAGACTTAAATTCTCACATTTTGGTCTTTAAAATAAGCTGTAAGTGTAGAAGTAAAATTTTATTTTTGCAGTAAAGAATTATAGCTAGCTAATACACTTTGATCATAGGAATCATGTTTGCAAATTACAAACAATTATACAAATTCCATAGTTTCCATACACTATTCGATCTCCATAAAAAGCAACTGAAATTGATATAATATTATTTTTATCATTCCTTGCACATTATATGCTTTTTTTTTTTTTTTTTTTGCTACAATCAAAAAAATATTTATAAGGTATTAGTAATCAAAAAAATGCAATTATCATGAGAGCATATAATCAAATTTTGCATGGATGACATGCTCAGACAGGTACGATAGAATCATATGATTTGAATGTTTGTGTACTATTACTATTACATTTGCAAAGTTTAACAATTTATTTTCTGGAGAATGTGTAGACAAAATCATATTTGCTGATTTAGTCATCAATTTAGATCATGTTTGATGCCCTATACTTTAATATCCTACAAATAACTTACTTAATCTTCTTATCTAAAGTATAGACATGATTCCTGCTATATGTTTGCCTGTTAGCGATAAAGTATATTTAACATTTCAAGCACAATTGAGGCCACAATAGAAGTGTAATGAAAATTTCTTTCATCAGGATTGTTGATTTAATTTATATTTTAGCTGCTGTTTCATCCTATATGCTCTTTAGGAGGGTGATTCAAGTGTGTGTAACGAAATGTAACATTCAATCAGCCCATTAAGGATAGTCCTAAGGAGCAGTACTTACATTTTTACAGTCCAGAAAATGAGAAAAAATTTTTATAATGAGTGTTGCCAAAATTCCTCAGGTTATTGTCCTCTGGTGATTACTGCAGGACAATTTGAAATCATATATATGATAAACATGAAGAAAATGCTACAAGGAAGCCTTGGTGTAACCATCTATTATCTCTATGAGAGGCAGCTCATGTAATGTAGCCATTAGTATATTATAACTGTAACTTATCTTACACTTCATTGTGATAACTTTGACATAATTTTTTTAATTAATTTCTAATTATTTAACTATTAGTCAATAATATTTATATCAGGTCAATTTTAAACAAGAAATATAACTCAGCAATTATTAATTTTTAATTAATTTTATTAAAAATTAATAAACAAATTTAAACAATATTTGACTTAAATTTGAAAAGGTTTGTGTGCATGGCTATAATCAATCTAACTGGAATCCCATAATTGATTTGCTAAGAAATTTCAAGAAATCCTTGAGTCTTTGGGCTCTTTTGAAATTGGTAAGTTTAAAAAAATTTATGCATGACCAAAATGCATGTTTTAAAATCTAGTCCTACTTTAACATGTGAGGAAAAAAAACCACACAAGTAAACAATCACCAGTAATCATAAAGTATTACAATTCACAATTTATTGAAAAATATTTCTTGAAACATGTTATAAGTGTAATCAGATAAATTTTTATAGAAAATATGCACAATTCAACCTTTCTAGAAATTATGAATTGCCTTTGCTATGCATTTTATATGTTTTATTTCAAACTATTATGGTCTATTTCATCATTTGTTCCTTAATTTTTGTAACTAAATCATATGAAAAGCAAATAAAAGAATTTGCTGAAGCATGATTTATGTAAAGTTGCTTAAGGAAAACAACAATCTTTGTTTAATTATAATATTTATTTTTTTATTTACAAATATTATTGTTTACGTTCTATTATATTTTGCAGATACTGGTAGAGGTTTAATGACAGAAGAAAAAATATGTTCTGGTGATATTATAATTTCTATTCCTCAAAACTTGCTGATAACATCTGAATTAGTTTTAAAATCAGAACTTGGAGAATTTTTTAAACTGTAAGTTTTTTCATTTATTTTTTTGTTTGTTTGTTTGTTTGCCTGTTTACATTATTTTTGCTTAACATAAAATGCTGGAAAGTTTGGTATTCAGTACCTAAAAAAATTAAATTCTTTATCTTGTCTATATTATTATTCTTTATCACTTATCTATATTATTCAAACTGACTTTAACATTTTATTTTATTTATTTCTAAATGCATTTTTCTGTCATTTTTGTTTCATTGCAAGATATACAGATGGTTATATATAATAATAATTCTAAACTGCCATTGTATTCATAGCAGAAATAAAGAAAAAAATGTATATTAAAAATACATATATTAATAAAAAGAGAAATTTAAATATTGATTATCACTGCTGTCACATTTTTTAGAGAAATATCTTTATTATTACAGATATTCTCAATAGTTTTAGATCTTCTATCAAAACTTATTTTTTCACAATTAATCATCGGCATGCAGTTAATATGCAAGTAACAGTGAAGTAATGAATAATTTTCTGTTTTCCAAGGCCCCATATTATCTAGCTATGCAAGTGAAATAAATAAATATTAAAAAAAAAAAAAAAAAGGCTTTAAAAGAATTGTCTATGAATAGAATTGCGCTGAAGAAACTTTTTCATAATGCATTTGTTGCTTGTAACAGTATAAATTACAATAATTTTTTAGATTTGTATGTCATTTGCATGTTTACGCTAGTACATTTTAAAGTATAATAACATGAAAGTACTGGATTTTTAACTGTTATTGTTTAAACTCCATGCCCTTGCAGAACTTTTGGCTTAACCGCATGTTATTAGTGAACATAGTTAAAAGATTAACATGATGTCTTTGGCGAATAATCGTTGGTTGCTATAAATAAATCATCTGTGATTATTTTATTGGCAGTTAATCATGGGTATGTAATTACTAAATTGTTTCATTTAATTATCCCCTACTTCCATTTTATTCATGACTTTATGCTCTTAAAAATTGTTCAAATTGCCTTTATTATTCTAAATTAAAATATTTCGGAATAAAACGAAAAAATATTCACAGTTTTTGAAGTATATTTAACTTTTTAAGGAATTTTCTTTATTCTTATAATGGTTATATCATAAAACATAATTTGCATTTTCTAGGTACTGTCCAAATGCATCAGGCCATCAGATCTTAAGTGTGTTTCTAATGTTTGAAAGAGCGAAAGGGAAAGCATCAATCTGGTATCATTACATTGAATCAGTACCAATGTCATATAATATTCCAGCATTTTATGGACCCCAGTGCTTATCTGTGGTGCCTCCTCTCATTTATGAACAAACTTTACAGCAAATAAAGACAGTAAAAGATTCATACGATCAGTTAAATCTGATTTTAAATCATTTAGAACATTCATTTCCTTTCACCCATGGACAAGTGAATTTTGATGTGTTTAAATGGGCTTGGTGCACTGTCAATACCAGATGTGTTTTCATTGAATGCTTTAAGAATGACTGTGCAGGAAAGTCCTGTTTGTTTCATCTTGCTTTGGCACCATTTTTGGATTTATTAAATCACAACACTGATGTACAGGTAAATATTTTTCACTCATTAATGTAAAGGTGAGCATCAAAATCTATTTTGTTGTGCCAAAAATATTAATTAGAGTTGTGATAATTTAAGATCCTATGTGCCACATTTTACAGGAAGCTTCTAATAGCAGAGTTAATCCTTCCAAGTCCTAAGGAACATATGCACCAAATTTCATTCAAAGCCATCCAAGGATGTGGAATTGTATATGGTTCACACAAATACATGGACATTAATTTTATATAAGTCAATTGTACTGCAATGCATATGAATAACCTAGATAATGGGATTTTTTTTTCTAATTAATTTTGAATTTGAGTATAGTCAATAAAAATAATAGCAAGATTTTTTTTTTGTTTTGTTTTGTTTCATGTAAATTTTAGTTAAAGAAATTACTAATTTTTTTTATCTTAATTAAAAATTTAAAAATCAAAATTATTTTTTTTTCATTCTTTATTCTGGATCAGCTATAAATTAATAACAAAAGAAAAAGAAAGAAAGAAACAAATCGTGAAATTGTAAGATTAAAATAAATAAATACAAAGAGATGCTGTTTTAATACTTATTTATGAAACTATAATGAAGTTTTCAATTTTGTCAACTATATATATATAATTGAGTTTCCGTTTGTTTGTTTGAAACAAAATTCCACTCCTTGAAGGATTCAAATAAAATTAGCATCTAAAAAGGTGAACCTAATGGAGACGGAGGGGTAAAGAGGATTTACCCCCCACCCACCCACACACACCCATTTTTTTTCTATCATAGTTTCTGAATAAATTACCGCTCAAACGTTATTTTTACATGGCCTTAAAATTTAAAAAAGTAGTTTTATAGTAATCAGCTTTATTGCCGTAGTATTTTTCTTTGGGTTTTTAATCATTTTTTCAAAAATAATATAAAAAATTCTATGTTTATGTTACATTTTTTTCTTCAGATAATTTTATTTTTACTTTTAATATGTAGAGTAAAAACAAAACTTTTAAACTACAAGTGCAGCAATTAAAACGCCGTTTTTAAAATTTTTTGTAATTTTTTAATCTTATATTTTAAAAAAAATTCATGTTTTAGCACTTTTAAAACTTGAAATGCATCCAGTAGGCATATCATCTATTTTTTTAGCTTCAGTTCACTAAATAAGATTTTTTTTAAATAGATGTGTTAGTTTTGATTGCATTATTATGTGCGAAATGGCGGAACAAAAATATTTCGTTTATCCCAGAGCTTTAGAATAATAATCATTATTAATTAGGATTAAGGTTCTGAAAACCCTTAAAAATTGAATAAAAGAATTTAAAAAACGGTTAGACATAAAAAAAATATATATATTTTGCTTTTTTTTTTCTTGCAACTAAATACAACAAAAAAAGGAGGCGTAGCCCCGATACTGCAGCTAACGATGAATAACAGAGCAAGCTTATTAAATAGTCAAAATATGCGGTTGCATAGAGTTCTCGAACATTTTTTTTTCGCTGTTGTTAATTTTTAATATTGCTGTGGTGGTTAAAAAATTATGTAATTAGTTGTTTTATTTACATTTAATTATTAACAATTGAAGTATTATTCTAGGAACATTCCTAATTATTTATTATTTACAAGTTTTATAATATGTTGTTTTATAATTCTAAAAAAGCAATACATAGAATAATTTATATATATATTCTTTCCTTTTATTCAATATTATTCAGATTGTATTAAGAAAGGTTTTGACTTTTGCTATTTTGTTTAGAATTATTTTTAAATTGCAGCTGTACAATTTTTCTATACGCGATATATCAAAAGCAACTTTTTAAGCCAACAGGAGTGGTCTCACCAAAACTTTCTCGCATTTCTCTTACAAAGGTGTTATCCCAAAGAACGTCTTGCATGGAATTGGCATACAATAGTTACGAAATATTAATTGGCATGAATTTAGCATTTTTATTGAATCTATCGTGTCATCCTTGTTGAGTTATTTAGCGATTATTCCCTGCCGTGCGATTAAGAACATCCTAAAATCGAATCTGCATTTTAGATGCGTTTCTCCCAATCGATTGAGACAAAAATTTGTGTGAATCTACACTTGTAGACAAAAGATTCCGCACCACATTTTATATGTTTAAGTCGTTGCTTTTTTGTTTTATCGCTTTTATAGGCTTCTAAAACCAAAAGATGGTCAACTCCTCATAGGATTTGCTCAAAATTTCATAGGTGTCTGCATTATAGGTTAAATATTTGTACCGCATTTTATCTATCTAGCCATCTTTGTTTTGTAGCCATCATGTGATCTTACATTCAAATAACCTAACTTCCTCTTAGCAAATTTTGCTCAGCATGTGATAGAAATCTGAATATTTGGTATAAAGATCGTATACCAAATGTCATTCGTCTAGCTCAAAGCATTAGTGAGTTTTTATCACAGGCAGACAGACGGATATTTTCTAAAAATGTGTTTTTCGAACTTAGAGAGGTCTAAAACATGGAGATTCATCAAAAATTTCGAGTTCGAATTTTTTTCGATGATTACTATACTTTCTCTGTACTACGTATACGAAAAAGTAAAAAGTGATCTGCAGTTAAGCATTTTCAGTTTGTTAAAATTTATTGCTTAAAACTGCATAAATAAAATTTAAATTTAAATTAAAGAAAAATATTTGGGATTTGCATTATATAAGGGGCCCTAGAAGACTTAATACAACCCTGACGGATAATGTAATGTGATGATGTAAATAACATGTAATAATTAGAACATGTAATTACATTATTTAGGAACTATTTAACTCATTGGGCCCTCTATCCTTAAAGAGCAAAGAGTACTTGTAGATATTTACGACCTCCAATTAATTTGGCGAGTTTTAGATTACACCAAGATACTCAAGCTCCATTATACATAATACAACCATCTTGGCGATATTTCTTGTTTGCTTGGCGATTAAACTCAGATGCTGTAAATATCCACAAGTAGCAAGCTAACAACCGCAACGTAGAAACTGAAAGAAGAAATATAGATATTCTTTATAGTGTTTTGGGGAAAGAAGGAGCGGCATTTTGATATATATATATATATATATATATAAATTTCTTAATTTTAAAGTCAAATATGACGAGTGGTACTTAAAAACTGTTGTGATGCAGATACCACTTAACTTCATTTTTGCAAAGTTTATTGATATTTTGCATTTTATCTAAGAAGATGAATTAAAATTCTTAATTGTTGGTCGATATCTTTTGGTAAAGTTGATTTTAATAATAAAAAAAAACATTATATATAATGGTATTTCTTAATTTAATTTAAATCCTAATTAGTTTCCTGTTTTTCATCTTAAATTAGTCCATGCTACTTTATTCTAAAATTGTCTTTTATTTCCTAATCCCAAATCCCACCTTTTTTTTTTTTTTTTTTAAATTTAATTATTGCCAACATGCTCTCTAAAAATTTCTTTTTCTGTGTCCACTTGGACTAGCTTGATCGCTTTATTTCTTGATTAATAAAGAATGATTATGATGATTTTTACAAATGAGAATTCAATGACGAAGAAGGAATTTATATTACGTGAAGGTGGACGGTTGATGTTGCTCAAAGAATCTTTTCCACCTACGCGTGGTACATTGGGCATTTGCAGATGAATTCTTCTACACAAGAATTTTTAATTTAATTTAAATCCTAATTAGTTTCCTGTTTTTCATCTTAAATTAGTTCATACTACTTTATTCTAAAATTGTCTCTTATTTCCTAATCCCAAATCCCACTTTTTTTTTTTTAATTTAATTATTGCCAACATGCTCTCTAAAAATTTCTTTTTCTGTGTCCACTTGGACTAGCTTAATCGCTTTATTTCTTGATTAATAAAGAATGATTATGATGATTTTTACAAATGAGAATTCAATGACGAAGAAGGAATTTATATTACGTGAAGGTGGACGGTTGATGTTGCTCAAAGAATCTTTCCCACCTACGCGTGGTACACTGGGCATTTGCAGATGAATTCTTCTACACAAGAATTTTTAATTTAATTTAAATCCTAATTAGTTTCCTGTTTTTCATCTTAAATTAGTCCATGCTACTTTATTCTAAAATTGTCTCTTATTTCCTAATCCCAAATCCCACTTTTTTTTTTAATTTAATTATTGCCAACATGCTCTCTAAAAATTTCTTTTTCTGTGTCCACTTGGACTAGCTTAATCGCTTTATTTCTTGATTAATAAAGAATGATTATGATGATTTTTACAAATGAGAATTCAATGACGAAGAAGGAATTTATATTACGTGAAGGTGGACGGTTGATGTTGCTCAAAGAATCTTTCCCACCTACGCGTGGTACACTGGGCATTTGCAGATGAATTCTTCTACACAAGAATTCCAGTTTCGGCCTTTTTCAGAGGATCATCTCTTCTCGAACTCTGGTCCCACCCTTCTCGGCGGACGTCCCTCTCTCCTCTCTGCGAACTTAGAACTCTGCCCTTTAGCTGCTGGCTATCACCAGAAGAATTAATCTGCTACGCATATTAGTATTCATTATTTATTTAAGAATCTTCTTTTCCACAACTTTTTGAGTCAAACAGTTTGAGTTATAGTATAATGAAACTATTATTGTTGATCCTTATTAATGTATGCATACGTTTCTAATTACTTATAATATAATTTCATTGTCATAATTGTTATTATTTTCAATATTCTTAGGTCCAGGCTGGCTTTAATCAAGATAGCAAACATTATGAAATAATAAGCTTATGTGATTTCAAAAAATATTCTCAAGTTTTTATAAATTATGGCTCACATGACAATCGTATGCTACTCCTTGAATATGGTTTTGTTGTGCCATATAATTACAACGACAATATACCTTTTACAATGGGTAAGTACAAGTTCTATTTTAATATTGTCACGAAGATGAAAAGAATAGTAACACTATATCAAGTTTATGAGCTTTAACTCGTAACATAAAGATATGCGGACTCCATTCCGCATATCTTTACGGAATAATCTAGAATTATAAAGATTATAGAAAGTTCTAGAAGCCTCTAGAACATTAACAAATGAATAATAAGAAATTCAAATTAAAGTTCAACCTTTAAATTAATGTGACTTGGCTTGGTTTCGAACCCTTGACCTTGTGCTTTGCAAGTGCATGCTTTACATCTGAGCCACGTTGACTATGTGCAGATCTTCCTTTTGCGACAATATTTTATATATTTTTCAATAGTTCCTTTCTAAATTGCAATTTCCTTTTGTAATACATTTCATTTTATGTAAAATCTAAAATAATAAACACCTAAGATACTGTCATGTAGATAAACCTTGTGTTAACTAGAGTCAAAGATAACACTCGCTAATCTCAGCTCGAGACTTTATTTAACACTTTCGCTGCCACGACTCGCACCCAATATTCGGGTCTTCTATCTAGTTAGATGGCCCCTTCTTTGCTATCTCCTGACTGTAGTTGAGAAGGGTTCATCTAATAACATAGATGGTTTGTACAATTACATATTATCTGTAACGCACTGGCGCGTCATGCGGCAGTCAATATGTTAAGGAACTAAACCTTACATCTGTTTATATCCACAGGACGAAAGAATCTTCCAGATTTAGAAAGATGCAGAAATTATAAGAGCATTCTAGGACAAACGAGAAATAATAGGAAGTAAATCAATAACAAAACAATTTTTAGGCAACTTGCCTGCAGTCAGATACGAACTTGCGAACTGCCGCTTTCAGTTCATAGCATTCTACCACTGAGCCATTCAGTCCGTTACCTTACAATATTATTGCATAATTGACCAGTCTGAGTTCCAATAAAAAGTATCACATGCTTACAAAAGAAAAAATAATTGCCAATTAAATCGAAGTACCAGCGGAAATGGTCTCCCCCAAACTTTCTCGCATACTTTTTAGTAAAGATGTTATTCCAGAAAATGCCTTAAGAATACAATAGTCACGAAATATTAACCTTTGGCGTGAATGTAGCATTTTCACTTATTCTATCGTGTGATCCTTCGCGAGTTTTTTCGCATTTAATCCCTGCTATGCAGTTCAAAGTATCCGAAAATCGAATGTGTGTTTTAGAGCGTTTCTTCCCCATTCGACTGAAGATAAAAATTTGATTCACACATACACTTGTAGCTACAAAATCCCATGCCAAATGCAATATATTTAAATACGTTGCGTTTTTGAGTTGTCACGTTTACGTGTTTCAGAACGCACAGACCGACAGACGGTCTACCCCTTGTATGATTTAGCTCAAAATTTGTTAAATATCTACACTGTAGATGTTAAATATGAGTATCGAATTTTATCCATCTAGCTCTCTTTGCCTTGTAATTATCATGTTAACTTGAATAGCCGGACAGACAGACTTCGTATAAACTAATTTTGCTCAAAATTTGATAGAAACTAGAAATTTGGTGTTGCCACATACTACCAAATATCGTCCATCTAGCTCAACGCGTTTTTGAATCATCTTTGGCGCAAACAAACGGACATTTTCCAAAAATGTGTTTTCCGAACTCAGCGAGGTCCAAATCGTCGAGATTCGTCAAAATCTCGAGTTCGAATTTTTTGGCGATTATTGTACTTTCTCTATATTAAATATACTAGAAAATAAAAAAATAAAAAATACTGGCAGAAGATAAAAAAATTCAGATCATTGTTACTTATTAAATTTCCTTTATTTTGATCAGCACAATGAGAAACAGGTGTTGAAATATTGATTCATATAAAGACAAGGAAAAAAATTTATTTATCTACCATCTCTTCTATGAGCAGCTTTCTCATTCATTTGCTTATCGAAGGCAAAATATCTTAAACTATACCTCCCTCCCCTACAATGGGGCAGCGGTGGCCTGGTGGTAAGGTCTCGGCTTCGGAACCGGAGGGTTTCAGGTTCGTGACCCGATTCCACCGAAGAACCGTCGTGTAAGGGGGTCTGTTGCACGTTAAATCCGTCATGATCAAACGTCCTCCCGCTGGTGTGGTGTGGAGAGGGGGGTGCCAGCTCAGGTGTCGTCTTCGTCATCTGACCGCGGTTCAAAGTTACAAGGTCCGTCCTAAAATTGGCCTAGTGTTGCTTTAAAGCGGGACGTTAATATTACTAAACCAAACCAAACCAACCCTCCCCTACAAGTGGCAAGTGTGAAAGAGTTTCTGTGCCATGGAAACCTCGACTATTTATGCACTTGTTCCAAATTTATTGGTAATCATATAATTACGTCAGCCTTTTTATTTTTTATGAACCAAAAATAATGGATAATTAAAATTTGCCAAATACAATCATGGTAAATAAGTAAAAGAATTTTTATTTAAAAAAAATGTCTTTTACAATTGACAATAATTTTCATTTTAACAGCAATTTTTTAGAATATTGTGATTTCATGATCAATAACCATGTGTAGGGATTGCAATATCGGACCAAAAGTTCAATACCGGTATTCGGTATTTTTTAGATCTTAATACCGGTATTAGAAATTTTAGAAACAAAAAAGAGAGAAAACACAGGTGTTTCTTTGTTTTATTTGCCAGTTTTATTAGAGAGTGTAAATATCACAAAAAATAACTTATAAATTATAACGGTTTATAAAGAATCACAAAAAAATAAAGAAAAATCTTATTTATTTAAATCAGAAAAAAGTGTAAATATCACTATTCAGTCTATGTTACTATTACAAATTTTTTCATTAAGCCTGGAACGTAATTTTATGTAAAAATGACCAGCTGTCGAAAACTCTCTTTCGGGATCTACGCTAGTTGGTGGTCTGTTAGCAATGCTTTTTCCAATTATTTATCTATAAATCCCTCATCTTCAAATAAATCGATTTCTCGTCGGATGGTTTTGAATATAGCTGATTTCTGTATTTTGCTTTGTTGAAATTTTTTTTATCTATCGCTAATTCTAATTTTTGTTCAAGAGACAATTCATTTTCACTATCGACATTAGTGTCGTCATAATCTTCGATAACTGTACCGAATTTTTCTGATTGTGGATAAAAAAATTTAAGAAAATTTACTATAAACTTGATCAGATTTAAATTGGTTAGTCTCTTTTCTTCTTTTTCATTTTCATTAAAATCATTATAATTATGTAAATATCGTACGACTTTCTATATTACTAATTATCTGTAATGTTTACGTCTCATAAAACCGCGAGTCTTCATTGTTAAATGTAAACATCTACTCCTTTCATCTTTCCTCTCACCCCTATTTTCTCAAATTAAACCCATCCGTCCTAACGCATGCTCAAAAGCGCGGAAGGTTTTACAATCCGTTGTCACAAAGTATTTTATCACTTCCCTTGATTGTACAATGCAACTTTGTATTCACAGTCTAATTAATTTCGCCCGTTAGGGAGACATAAAAACAAAAACGTATACTATTTTGCTATGTTGGCGATCCCTGTACATATAGTGGAGACAATTTAAAAAATTTCTAGTAAATACCGAAAAACCGGTATTTAAACTTGTGAATACCGGTATTACAAAATTGTACAAATGGCTCAAAATACCGGTATTCAGTATACCGGTATTGCAATCCCTAACCATGTGGTATGGTCTCTGTTGAGATTCTTAAAACAACAAGCAGTAGTGTTCTACCCGAAATTTTCTTGTATTATCGCTATTAAATGTAGTTGAGTATTATTAACCCCTTGCCATTGGAGAATATCAGTTACATGAGTGCGATATTTGGAAATTTGTTTAGCGATAGCTTTTTAATGCTCAAACATCAGGACACGGAATGTATATTTTGAACTTCTTCATTCCGACAGATTGAAATTATAATTTGACATAGAGTTGCAATTTTAATCACAAAATCACATACCAAATTTCATATATTTAGATCATTGCGTTTTTGCATTATTACATTTACATGCTTCTGAAAATGCAGACAGGCAGACGATGAATTCCTATCCAAATCTGTCAAATATCTACACTTTCGATGCTAAATCTGTTATCTTTTTGTAATTATCATGTTGACTTATAATTTGGAACAGCCAAACAAACAGACATATCCTGATTTGTAGAAATCTGCAAATTTGGTGTTAAAACCGCATACCAAATTTCATCCGTCTAATTCAGTGTTTTTGAATGATTGTGCTCACAGACCAACAAGCAGAAATAATTCCTAAAATGTGTCTTTTGGATTCAGGTAGGTCTGTCAAAATCTCGAGTTCGAATTTTTCGCCAACTACCATACTTTCTTTTTCTATACTTTGTGTGCGAACATGTAGAAAGGCAGTAACAAAGATACATCTAAGTTTTATACATTTGAAACAGCCATTTTTCCGTCAAAGAGCTAACTTTGTATTTCTTTAAGGCTTATGAACTATCTGTCAGACAGTTAACGTTATGATAATTAGATTTTGAAAGAGGGGGGAAATTCAAGAGCCTGCACGATTCAGATGTTAAAGTAAGTTTATCTTTGAATTTAAATAATAAGAAAAAGAACTGATTTTTAAAAAAATTGAAAATTGAATTTATTGTCTCCATTTAGTTCATCTCTCGCCCTCTTCAAAATATAAAATTTTTTATCTTGTTGGATCTAAGATAAAAAGATTTTAAGTACTAGCTACTTTAATCCATTTTTATATATGCAAGACATTTTTAAAAATTCCCAAAACATATTATTCTAATAGAAATAAGAAGTACTCCTTTTTTTGACTTTACTGTACCTCACTAAAATTCAATTTAAGAACATACCTCCAAACCCACCTCCTTTTTTTTTTTTCTTTTTTAATATCCATTAGCCTTTATTTAAATTCTTAATAAAACATGCATGGTGTTTATGTATTAGAGAACTGTATAGAGTTCAAATTATATGTACAAACATCCATCATGTTTCGATCTCCCCATTACATATAGAATTTATTAGATCGAAAAAAAAAATCAATCTCTATTTTCAATTTTATTATAATATGCTTTTTCTTTTTTTCTTTTTTGCAAACGATATTATTACATATAGAATTTATTGGGCCATGAATGAAAAAAAAATCAAAGCCATAAAAATCATTCGCAAAGTTTATTTTTAATTTATTATAATATATTAATATATACCTTTTTTCCAGTCGATATTATTATTATTACATATAGAATTTATTGGGCATTGAATGAAAAAAAAATCAAACTCAAAGTTTAGTTTCAATTATTATAATATATTCTTTTTTTTTTTTTTTTGCAGACGATATAATTGCTGCTTACAAAAATTGCCAGTTTTCCTCGCACTCTCTTAATACCAAATTGCAGTTTATTTTACAGAATAACCTTAACAAGTAAGATATTAAATGCTTTTTTTTTATTTTTGTAATTAGTAATTTCTAAAAAACTAAATTTTAAAAACGTTTGAAAGAATAAAAGCTGTAAAAAAAATCAAAGCTTTAAAAAATTTTGAATAATATTTATTGATGTATACTCAAATGCAAATATAATTCAGCGGGAGTAGTCCACCCGAAACTTTTCTGTTTACTCTAATTAATGTACTTGTCTATTACTAGCCGCATGCCATTGGCAAAACATTGTTAGGGAAAAGCGTAATAACTTGTGATCTTTGACGATTTTTCTTTTTTTTTACGGCTAATTGCTGGCATGCGGTTAGAAGGTTAGATAAGGACAAGAAAACCGAATATGCATTTTGGATGCCTTTTTTCTGACCGACTAAAACTAAAGTTTGTCACAGAAATACAACTGAAATCACAAAACATTTTATTTGAGTCATTACATTCGGGGATTATTGCATATGCATACTTACGACGCCGTTAAAAGACGGTCAATCTTTTAACAGCGAAGTGAAATTTAAGCAACAAAGTAAAAATAAATAAATAAATCTGAAAAATACATTTTCCAACTTTAGACCAACTCTATTTCAAGTCAAGGAAAGCTCATAATTTAATTGAAAATATATCTGATAATTTTACAGATAACTCCATGAAACTTTTTCCTGTCTTTTTATTATGGTAGAGAGTACATTTTTTAATGATTTTTTTTGTCCGATTTCCTTTATTTTTTAGTTATTATCATGTGAGAACATGATGTTGTTTTGGTTAGGGAATTTTGAAGCTCGAAATCGCGTAGACAATAAATAAAGCATAAATCGCAATTTGCATCTATTTTTTTACCTGCTTTTACCAGTATTGCTTTATTATTACGTATGCTTCTTTGACAGAGATGCGTTTTAAAAAAGTTGAACTATGACATCATAGATGTTATTTCATCTCAAAACGAGCTCCAAAACTTTATTTGCCAGCTAGAAAAATTGAAAATGAAAGTTTAAAAAAATTATCATTATATATATAGAAAGAGAGGGGGGGATAGAGAAATCTCGTAATTGTTTCAAACCGGTTTAAACTGGTTAATGACTTAATTAACACAAATAATGCCTTAAAATATAATAATGTTCTCACATAACTTGAAATTTGCGATCGTGTATTCCATTTTAATATATATATATGTAACAAATTCGCAGCCTGTCGGCTTTTTAATATGTAACATTATTTGTTGTGAAGCATGATGCAGTTTGAAGACAGTGAAGATACTTTTAATTTTTGTGACGTCGTTTTATTTCATTTTGAAGAAGCAAGCATATGTACAAGCGATGAGCACACAGAAAAGGAATGAGGGAAGAGCTCTTGGACATTTTATCCCTGGTCTTATATAACCTATGATTTTGATAGGGAAAATATTTCTTTACAGTGCTAATGTATTATGAGATTTCGATAGGGATTTTCATTACACGGGTGGACAAGGTAGGGGAAACACAGGGAGATTTTAAAAAAGAATTTGCCTGATCAGCGGTATTATATCTCTTCACGCGTAGTGTGGGAAAGTTAGTTTTAGCTGATTCAGCAGTTTAACAAAGCTTCTCTTGAATTAATTAAGTAGGGACAGTGGAATTGGATCACGAAATAAGAGAATAATTTAGAATAATATTACTATGGGCTAAATTAAGATAAAATCTTGAAAATTAATTAAATTGAAATTAAAGTTTAAAATATCATTACATATATATATTGTAATTTTCTTATTTCGGGGCCAGAGGACGCTGTAATTTGCCTTAATAAATTCAGTATAGTCACTTTGCTGTAGGTACACGTTACTTTACATGTTACATATGAGATGCCGTTTTTGAATTTAAAGGCCTTTATTGATCATCCTATATATATATTAATTCCGAAGAAAAGACACTAAAACATAGAAGCTCTGTGCTACAGTATCTACTTCTTGAAAACAAACTTCACATTTAGGTCATGTTAAAAAGTTCAACAAAAAAGAGCCCGAGATACACAAATTCATGATTAATATTAATGTATCTTTATTATAAGACGACCAGCCGGTTCGCCAATCTTAATGCTCGTTAAAATTTTAATAATTAAATATTTTATGTAATCTCTACTTTAATAGATTCTTTATCAAAATATTCTAAAATTTCAAATTTTGATAGTCATATAATTCACTCATAATATTATAAAGGCCTTCAGTCATAACGTGATATGTATCTCTCTAATTTTCTGTTAGCTCTCGTAGAATTTATGCTTTAAATTAAAGTGGAAAGAATTAATCTGCAATTACTATAATAATATTTTTTACTGAAACAAAGCATTTTTTTATAATCTGATTACTGAAAATAGAGTCACTCAGCGTTTAAACTTTATGGGCACTAAAGAATATCTTTTTTAATTTATGTAATATCTCAAGAAGTTTTCAACAAAATTTTCTCAGATTTATCATGAGCAGATCGATTAATTAAGAATGTTTAGTTTTTAATGCATCAAACACTAAGAAAATAAACAGAATCGTTTTAAATATTCGGCCGAAAATATGTTAAGCTAGCCTGTTTAGCGTGGGGGGGGGGATGAAGCCTTACTCATTTGGCGGTGGTGAAATGAAAATTTTTTTGGAGGGAAAGTTAGTTTTTAATTAATAATTAAAATTCTAATTAAAAATTCAAAAAAAGGGGCCCCAGGTGCACATTCCCGACCTCTAAGGTATGCATGTGCCAAATTTGGTAGCTGTAGGTCGAACGGTCTGGCCTGTAGAGCGCCAACACACACATCGAGGTTTATTATAAGTATAGATTTTCTTTATAAAGTTTATTTGATTTTTATAATAAAATTTTAAAATTTCTGTATAAACATAAGTTTTTTTTTTTTGTATAAAGAAATGCTTTATAATTTGCACTTAATTATCTATTATTAAAATATTTTTTTTTCAATTACAGAAGTTTAATGTGCTCATGTGATGGCTTAAGCTGGAATTTGAAAATCATTCTAAAAATTTTAACAACAGATTGCCAAGTCAAGTAATTATCAATCATTATTATTCAATAAATAAAATGATTATATTTTCTCATTTTAAAACAAATAAACAGTGAAATATATGATATAATTTATGTCTCATGATAAGGAATATTAGATTATATCCTGTTTACTTATATATAAAAAAAAGCTTTTCAATTAAGAATAAATTAATTGCTTAAAATACTAAAAGTGTCTTCAAATTTCAATATATTCAACTAATACCTTCAATAAGCAACTTTTCATCCAAAATCTTACATTTTAAAAAAAAAGGCCAAAGAACCAATCCCCCTTCCATAACCATTGTACTGATTTGGTCAATTTTTATTTTAGAATGTCACCCGATAATCATCAAAGATCCCCTGGTCTCTACTAGTGCATTTTCAAGAAAATTCCTAAAAGTATTACTTTCCTGTATTAAACTATAAACAATAGGTTTTATTTAGTGATTGTAACTGGGTGATTTTATCAAATATCTTGTGTACTAATTTTTATTTCATATGAAAGTTCATGACTACTAAATATGCAATGAAGAGCCATTTGCCCATCTCTATTTTTGAGTGATATGTTGAGATAAATTAGAGCCAACCATCGGACCGATTTCACCAATTTGCAAGCACAGTCAGAATGCTCTTTCATTATTAACCCTTTCTAGGGCCGTGGGAAGTATGCTTCCCACTAAATTTATCAATCTTTGCATGAAATTATGTATGTTGGCATAAGTTCTGACAATTTTTTTTTTACAAAGACAGAAACTTAGATACTTCAGTTCTTCCCTTTTCCCGAATTCCTTTTCTTATTCTAATTTCAAGCCTAAAAATATTTTAACATAATATGACTAGAAAAAAAAATGGTCTTTTAAAGGGTTAAACAATTATAATTTATATTAGTATTTTCATTTACATAATGTACTTTATCAAAAACAGTCGACATATTTACAATATCCTTATTGTAGTCAATGAAGATGGCTAGAATTAATAGGATTAATTTAGTCATATCAATCAACTTTAATAACTCCATTTTATCAAAATTTTCAAGAAAATGGAAAAATTTGTAAAGTTGCTTTAGAGTTGAAATTAGTTTTCATTGATTTGGAGAATTCTGTCATTGGTTTCTCCCCCCCACTCCATCCCTCTACAGAGAGGTTCTTTATTTATTTATTTCTCTTAAAAATTAAAAGTGGAGGAAAGCAGGTGACCCTTGATGCCATATGAAACGTAAATGACACAAATGGTTGGGGCAAGGTAACTGGGACATTTGTTTTCTTTGTCTTTTAAATATGTAGATTGAAATAATTATACAAAATTTCTATTAGCTACAGAAGCTTACATCAGAATGTAATTTGTTTTAGAATGGGAAAGGAAAAAGGTTTTAATGTCAATAATATTTTCCTTTTCTTCTTACAGATTCCAAAAGCTGAATATTGATAGTTTCTTACAGCCTGAATTAGACAATGACAATTTCAACAAAATATGCACAGATCTCTTTAGAACAAAACTTAAAGAGCTGTCATATAAATCAAACTTTACCGTTGAATATTCTGATCTTCAACAGCAAATTTTACAACTTCTTACTATAACTAAAGATATTTTAATAAAAGCTATGAGATAATTATTGTTTATGCATATGTATGTGTGAAAAATTATTTTATACGAAACATTTTAAAACAACAGTACTGAAATACAGATAAAAATGTTTATACTTTTATTAAATAATTACAACATATTACACATCACAAACTAAAGAATAAACTAAAACATTGAATTTAACAACAAAAATAATAAATGGGGAAACTCTTTTCATAAAAATAAATACACATTTTTAAGGAAGATCTTTATAAATAATTCATATTAAGTTTAGAATTTTTCAGTATCTTATCGAAGCCCTAGCCAATAACCATTTTTTTTTAAATGATCGGCAAAAATTAACTAGAATTTTAACAATCAACAGAAAACTCAACAACAAATAAATTATGGCTTAATAACATATTTTTGAACACTACTTGGTGATCACTGAACAGTAAAATTTTTCACATTTTGTTTTTCAAAAGAAGTATATTGACATATCAGCAAAGATTTCTCTACGAAAAATATAATAATTATTAACATAGTTATAATACTTTGATACTGAACTACCCTTAAACAGGACACTTTGTTTTTCAAACCAAACTGCATATCCAGAAAAGTACATCTTGATAATGCAGTATTTACGATACTACAAACACTTGAACATACAACACTACATATATTTAAATAATATGTAACAGTCATGAAACGAAAATAGTTTAAATATGCCCTCTCATACACATGAATATCTTGCACAAACAAACATAGCTTAATTACCCAAATAAAGCCCTCTTTACAAAACAAAAAATAATAAACTAACAAAAGAAATGCACACTTGAAACTCTCTCATAGACTTCAACTATGTTATCGACGATTAGAATCTGAATTTGCAGAGCGCATTTCACGGGCTGCCCGGTTCCATCTATAAGCACGCCCTATAAAGAAAGCTTTCATGAGAAACACTGGACAACAAAAAATAAATAAAACATAAGGAGTGTGGCAATTAAGATTAGGTTAAAAACATGATGAAATTTTATTTTTATTTTTTTATTTTTTAAAGTTTTAAAAAATAAGTATGTTTTTGCCTCTATGACAATTAGAATTCATGTTATAGCAAACTATTGACACATAAGTGATGCTTATTTATAAGCATTTATAAACTTTATATGCATTTTCTAAAGAATGAGTTTTTTCATAATTTTATACTATATGAATATCATCTTATCTCAAAAAAATAATCAAGGTATCTTAATGAAATTTATAATTAATGGTTGCTATGCTATGCAGGATGTAATGAGCAATGGATTTGAAGTTGAATGCTTTAAAAAGGGATTTATGATGGTTTAAATGTAAATATTGTTGAAAAAATTCTAAAATTAGACAGATAATTTCATATTACATGCAAAAATTTTATTTTTGAATACAATTCTTGGACAATATTTAGTTGCACTCTAAGATATGTTATACATGTAATGTTACAAAGAAAAATGAAAAACTACAACATTTTTTTTAAGAACAATCCTAGTTTTTGTAAATAAATGCTAAAATTTAAATTAAAATATGCTTCTTCAAAAACTACATATTTATTCAAATAATTTAACTTTTATTCATTATTTTATCCTAATATTAATAAAAAAGTCATATAAATATTTGGGTTTTTTAGGGGGGGGGGTATTTTAATGGAAAACTAGATAATATCTAAAATAATCTTAATACTACAGAATGATTAGAGTTTGTTTCAGTCTCCCCCATATACAAACTGCTCATCATTTAAGCAACTATTTTAATCTTCATACTCAAAATGTCATAATATGCGAGTGATTTATTCATATTTTAATTATTGTATCTACTGTTATGTAAGAGTGACAAAATTGGGCTTTTAAAATCTTGATAATTATTAAAGCATGAAATTCTAACGAATTTTTTAAAATTCAAAATATTGATAGGATGTATTGGGTTGGCAACTAAGTGATTGTGGATTTTAAATAAGAAGGAAAATTCAAAATTTTTGCTTAAAAATAAAACTTTACTCAGTTAGACATTGTCCACCTTTGTCAATGAACTTTTACCACCTGTCAGGCAGTGTCATAATTTCATGTTCATAAAACTTCCGATTTTTGCACAAAAAAAAAAAAAAAACACCCGAATTAAATGCGATTTTACATCATGAGTGTCATTAAAAATTTTATCATTTAAGGATTCTGCATGGAACGAAATAAATGGTAATCTGAAAGAACAAGGTCAGGGCTATATGGTAGATGTGACAACACATCCCAGCATAGTTCCAATAATTTTTAGCGAGTGACCAAAGATATGTGGGGCTTTGTATTATCATACTGGAAAACAACATCTTTCAGATTTGCCAATTCTACCTTTTCTTGAACTGCGTCGCTCAGTTGATGAGTTGTTGAATGTAACGTTTGAATTAATTGTTTGGTTTCTCAATAAAAGTTCGAAGTGCAAAATTCCTTTATAATCCCACCAGATTAATGGTTTTTTTTTTGGTTTTTTTTTATGAATCTTAGCTTTTTATATCGTCTCAGCTGGTTCATCTTCGATCCATGATCTTTTCTGATGTACCTTGTTATATCCACTTTTTGTCACCAGTAATTAGTTGTTAAAATTCAATAAAATTCGTTGCATTTCAGACGCTTATCACAGATACTACTGTGTCAGAACAAGCTGTTTTAATATTTTTTTAATGCATGTATGCAATACATCGAGCCTTTCTGCAATCTCACGTGCTGTGCTATGATATGAATCGATAATAGGCTTGATATGGGTCTCAATAATTTCAACTGGCCGATCAGATCGACACTCCTTTTTCAGTGGAAAATCACCGGTACGAAATTTGGCAAACCAATTTTGACACTGCCTCACTTCTTTCAAGGCTTCATTCCAATATACGGCACATAACTTCTTATGTGCTTGCGATGGCTTATTACCTTTTCGGAAAAAATACAATAAAATATGTCTGAAATGCGCATCTTGCTCTTTTACCTTTAAACTGGGATAAAAAAAAATAACTAAACAGGAATAATAATTTAAATAAATAACTTTAAACTGGAAACTAAATAACTAATCGATACAATATTTTTTCCTAAATTAAAGGTGAAAGTCCAAACAATAAGAAAACAGTATAAATTAGGTGCTTTCAACAAGTTGACAAAACTAAAGAGTCTGCTTAAACTATCCTGACAATATCCGCAATGACTTAGTTGCCAACCCAATACACGTGTATACATAAAAACATATGCATATACTTTCAATTAATTTTGACAGCAAAGAAAACAGGTTATTATTTTTAAATTTTATTAAAAATTAATTTATATCTTTACATTATTAAACAGAGTCAGCATTAAAAAAACTATAGCTCACTTTAATTTCATTTTTTTAATTAAAGGATGATTTTCAGGAAATTGTTGTATCCATATTTTTCTTTGTTGAGCAAATTCAGCTGGATCAGTAAAATGCTTCAATGCAAATCATTGCTGTTCTTTAACCCTTCAAATAAACACACAGAATTTCATATTCTGCATTTGCACCTGAATAAATTGAATGATCAGTTGCCATCTATAATTATATGGGTGCTGTGATCTGAGCAAAATTTACCTCACTATAAATATTCTCATGCAGTTCCCTACCCTAAATGAGGTATATTCTGTCACTAACAATAGGTTTGCTACTAAGAAAATATCACCATTATTATATCTATAGGAGAAGCAAGAATTACCATATCAAATTAGATGATTCTCATCACTATATCTAAGATGCATCATCATAGAATAATCCTTCAAGTATTACAATAAATCCTGAAGTATGTTAAAACATACACTTAATGCTGTGTATAAACATCGTATTGACAATGTGTATTAAACAGATTTGAAGATGATGTATTACTAAAAGAAAAAAAAATGGTCCAACTATTCAATGTAATATTTTTTAAATTTTTATTAACTTGGATTTTAGACACAAAGAAAGGATTTTTGGGCACAAAATTTCCATGTAAATTCTTATTATGAATAAATATTGCTCCATTAAATTAATGCTATACGATTAAAATGATTAAATTAATGTAATGATTAATTAACATTCTGTCATTGTTAGCGCTAATAAGTCAGCAAAATGCTCCGCCTACAAATTTTGTAGCACCATCAAGTGGCCAAATGATATAACCCTTCAGTGTGTGTGTTCCCGAGAGTGTGGAGTGTTGAAAATAAAGCAATGGTAATGCAATCCAAGAGTTCATGTTTGATTTATATGTGATTGAGTTTTCTAAAAAACTGAGCTATCATGGGCCAAAACAGTCATAATACCATTCATATAATAAATTTCTAATTGCTGTATTTGATTTAAAAGTCTTATGAAAGATAAAGACATCCAGAAATCTAGGACACGATGACATTAATTGATTCTTATCAGCTTCCAGCCACTATTAGATACTGTGAACATACATAAATATTTATGACTATAGTAATGCAGTACATTGTAACTATTACCTGCATTTGAATAACATGAAAATAAATGAATAAAAATTCTAAACATCTAATTAGAATAAATACAGATTAGAAGACACATGCATACTAGAATTGTTTTAAATTTTCGAAATACTCTTCTAAAACAATGGTATATTCAGATCATTTTAGGGTATTTAAAAAATATTTCACATTGATTCCAAACTTAACATATAATACAAACAAAAGGAATAAAATAACATTCACATTATATGCAAAAAAATCATAAACATAACTTTATTAGAAGCGCTGGGATATAAATGTGTTATAAATGCACAATTTTTATTATTGAACCATTTATATAGAAAAGTAATTAAAAATATTAGAAGCGTTGGGACATAAATGTGTTATAAATGCACAATTTTTATTATTGAACCATTTATATAGAAAAGTAATTAAAAATCTTGATATTAACAAGTTATCAAATTAACATGCACATTTTCACATAATTTTTTTAAAATTTAAATCTACTAACCTGTTCGCATGTAATTAAGTGAAGTAAACATTCGAAACATAAATGATGCCGGAACAGTAATGGTATCTTTTGTCTCCTCCAGCATTATTTCATTGCGTCTGATGAGCTGAAAAATAAGTTTTAGAATTTCATATTCTAAACCATAGAAAAAAAAAACTATATATTTTAATAATAATAATTTATAACTAATCATTAAAAATTATAACTTGAAATCAGCATATTGTTTTGTTTTCTTTTTTAATTTATCAGTGTATAAAGCAAACAAACCTGCATAAATAAGCTGTGGATGTATTTGGGGAAATATTGTAAAAGAATAACAAAATTAAATTGCTTGTTTTTATTTAATTAAATACACTGGTTTATGATGGGCCTTTTAAAGGAAATCTTAATAAATTACAATTTTTCAATACAATTTTGTTTCCCATTAGAACTTTTGGATCCCAAATTGGTATTTTATCAAATATAGGCAATTATTAAAATTTGCAGTCACAGACCCTTTATTTGTTCCGATTTTAAAATTTGTAATGTATTATGACAATCTTTTAGAAATCAGAATCATAATAATTTCATTAACATAAAAAATTTTTAGTTTTACGAGTGATGATAATTATTAATCCTTTATTATACAAACGCTCATACTGGGCTCAGCAACTGCAATTGTAAATCACAGCAAATTTTATTAACATAAAACAAGTTTTATAATGTAAAAATAAACTTTGTTACACTTAAAAAGCAGAAATAAAACATTTAACAACATTTAAATACTGCTTGCTACATAATTATCAATAATTCTACAGCAAATATATTATTAATGATTCACAAATGAAATAAAAATAAACAAATTTGTACCTCTCCTGCTTTTTCTTCATCAAAGAAAGGCTCTTCTCTAGTAGGAGCCCATAATTTAATGTCATAATCAATGCCGCTTGATGCAAGAACTGAAATGCAATACAATAAATTCATAAATTACTTTTTAATTAACATAGCAGATTATGAAATTTGAATAATGATACTAATACTAGTCATTTAACACAAAGAATTTTTTATACAAAAATATTATTTTAATATTTAAGTATTTTTTTATACAAAGTATTTTTTTAACATAAATGTTAATCCTGTTTTAAATACTAATTTTTTTTAATATTAACAAATTACTTCATTAATCAAATAGACTTTGAGATGATAAATGTTAATAAAGTATAAATAATAGTATAAATTAAGATAAAATGATGTGATAACAAAATCAAATGTTATATTAAGACATTATTAAAAAATAGTATTAATTTTGTATGTTTATTTTTCATTAAAATGTGATATTATTCATTACGTGATGAACCATAAACAACAAAAACCGGAGAAAAAAATAACTGAAAATAATCGCTATAAAAAGAGCAAAAGAATTTTTTTTTAATAACTGCAAATGATGCATTAAGGTTTAAATTCTGTTAAATAACTTCAATAATTCTTGAATATGTTAATTCATATTTGACTCCTTATCAACAAAGCAAAGTAGTGAAACTTTTCTCTGCGGATTCTTGAAAAAAGTATTTCAAACAGTTTAGTAAACAATTGATTTAAAATCAAGGGGGGGGGGGAGATAATTTGATCATTCTTGTTTTAAATTAGAGATGAATGATTGAATTATTATTTTTAAACTAGTTATTATTAAATTGGGTTATTATTATTATTTTTTTTTAAGTTTAAGAAGATATTGAAATTAAAATACTAGATGAGGGAATTTTAGTATAAATTCTTAAATATTTTTTTAGGGGAGGGATTGTTTTTTTAATTTCATAGAATTTAATAAATTACATTAAACATTCAAAACACATTTCACTAGAACAACAGTTGTTTGTTTATTCGATTACTTATTTTTTTTTTCCTTCCAAATAATCATTAAAAATGATACTATAGAACAGATATGTTGAAAAGAAGTCACAAAACAACACAAAATTTTGAATAAAACTTTTTCTAAATAAATTTTTAAAATTCAATATTCCAGGTGAATAATTAAGATGTTAATTTTCACAGCTGTAAATGAAACAGATTAACATTACAGACACATGAGCACTTCCTTCTTTTGTACTGCAACAAATAACTTATCTGAAATCTTCATCATACATAAATTTTATAAGAGATACACATTATAATATGTTAAATGTTCATTTTTAGTTATTAAAATTTAATCAAAATAAATCTTGTGAGGCAAACTAGCAAGATTCATTTTATTCATTATGCTAGACAATGAAAATATAAATATAAAACATTTACTTGGATCAAATGGGTGTGGCTGCAAGCAATTAACAACATGGTGATCAGCCTCCATTAGCATCACTAATTCAGTAGTATGGCGATCCCAGATAAAAATATGGCCACAATCTGATCCACTCATTATAAAATTATCACCCCAGAATGTAGACTCCTTAATCTGAAATGTAAAATAAAATAATTTTTAAAATTCATTTAATTACTGTTTTAATAAGCAATACTACAAAATTTTAATATTAAAAAATGTAGCTGTTAATAACCATGATAAATTTACAATCTAAATTTTGAAATATATATAAACTGCTTTTGCAGCAGTTAAATATATCAGCAGAAATTAGAAAGGAATATTTTGATTTGAGTTCAAATCTTAAAAATCAGTTCTATATGAATAATTGACAACACAATTTTAAATTTGTATCCTAATTTCCAACTTAGTTGTGCTCATTTCTTTGCATAATAAATGAAAACTTTAATGAGTACAGAAAACTAATTTTTCTCTACACAGAAACTATAAAAGAAAAAAAATGCTAATACTTGATAATCTGAAATCTACCACAATTAATATAATGTTAATGTTAATGTTTGTTAATTTTCCATACTTCATTATAAATTCCAGTTGTGAGGCAATTTAATAATTATTATTCAGTGAAGTTTGGCTTAGTAAAGTTTGACTACAAAGAATATTAATTACCATAGTTCTTGCATTTCTATGACCAGTAAATTTCTTTTTGACTCTTGGTTGAGTAACAAATGACATGTGAGCTTCCACTTTCCTTAGTTCTTCATTGGCAGCTTTGACTTCACTGTTTAGAGAATCCATGAAACGAGATGAGATTCTATCAATGCTACGCCTGTTAAAAATTTCTCAGTCACTTATTTAAAAATGTGTATGAATCCTCATAAATCAGCATTATTAAAACATTAAAAAAAAAGTGTTTTCTAAAGAATACCGTGACTTAAAAAATAATATATAGCCATATAAGTTTATTGCCAAATAATTCAAAATTCTATTCTACAAATATAATTGTTGGATTGCAGAAATTTTAAAATTTCAGTTGTTATAAGGCATGCTGCAATGAGTGTTTACCATAATTTTTTGTTTTTTTTCATGAATTTGCTAAAAGTCAATTAGTTAAGACTTTATATTGTTTATTCTGATTCAAAATGGAATTTATCCGATTGAAAAACAGATTAATGTATAGTAATTTTAACAATGTAGTGAAAAAGAGCTTCTTTTGCAAGGTGCAAGTTCTAGTCATGTCGTGTGCATCTGAATAAAGATTATTTTGCACTAAATTTATTAAGCATTGATTCAAAATTTCAATAAATGAATTCAAGGAGTTAGGTGAGAAATGAAATTCTACAACTGACAGAGAGGAAAATGTTGAGAAAGCAACCGATATTCTATATAATTAGTGCAAGCCTTTAAAGAAAACATGAGATGTTGTAATCAGTGAGATCAGTAAGTGCCAATGCGTTCATATTGAACATCCCTGAATTTTTGGTATTCATGGTTTGGCAAAGTAACAGCGATTGATCAACCTAGATACATTTCTCAAACAGAGCCATTTAAAATTCAGATATTCTTTTGTAGATGATCTTTTATTATTTATTTTTATTTAAAGTGAATACAAATAGTGCTTTATGCCAATTTAAACTAATAAATATCACATAATATAGTTACATTTTAAATTAAAGCTATTTAATTCAAGATAACTCATTATTATAATATAATAATAAATAGCATTTCTCATAAAACAACAGCACTGTTTCAATCAAATGTATGAAATTATTTATCATGCTGAATTTTTTTCATTTATTTGTATTACATACAGAATAAATGTTTTAACAGAAATGATAAAATTAACCAGAAATTGGTGTCAAATTAATATCTTTAGATAAAAAACAATAATTTGTTATAAACATGTTTCTAAATATTATTTATTTTAAATATAGTTAAACCATTATATTTTTAAAATACTAGCGGGTCCAGGGCTGCACGCAATTTCCTCCTCAGACTATACTTGTTTCTTAAGGAATTATAGATACAAACAGACATATAATTTAAATGGTCTTTCCAATTAAATTCTATTTATAGAACAACAAAACATCACTTGATAAACACTCTGGATATCATCACAAATCATCCTTTAACTAATATAAATCATATTTACAAACTTAATGGTGATCCCACTTTCATCAAGATGATGGCATGTTTTGTTGTCTGCTTTACCAGCAGATTAATCATGTAATGCACAAGCCAACTATATTTTATTTCTGTGTTGACGAGATTTATATATATATATATTCCATTAATTAAAAAACAAAAACTTTCCTTTCTTAATTTTTTTGGTTACCATGCCAGGAATCAACCCAGGCTGCCTGATGTATTGCCTGTATATTAATATATATCTTGTGAACACAGAAAAAAAAAACAGTTAGCTAGTGCACTGCATGATTAATCCACAGGCATGAGCCCCCAGCTTAAACTGCAACATCATGACAACATTATAATATCTAAAATAAATATTAAATTAATCATGCTAACTGTAAAGTTCATACTATTAATTTCCTTTTACCTTCTACTTCCACTAGCACGTGAACTTTGCCTAGACTCATCATCACTGTCTACATCCCATGAATCCACTTCCATCATCAACTCCATTTCGCCATCATCCACTTCTCCTGAACTTTCAGCCTGAGCAGAGCTGGAACTTGAATGGGCAAGAGATCGAATGTTGCTGATAATAGGCAGCAAATTCTGATTGGGTTGAATTGACTGCATCCCAGCTTCAGTATCACTTTCAGAGCTGGCATGATCTGGTTGTGCTTCATTTGTTTGAGAGGTTTCAGGTGGTGGGTCGGAAGTCTAAAAAGGAAAATTATTTATAAATATAAACAAATTTTTAAATAAAAAAAGTCAAGTACTTGTAAATGAATGGATATGTTTAAATATCAAATAAATGTTAGCTTGATTTCTTTTACTTAAAGACAGGATGTGAAATTGCTAAATTAAAATGGCATTTTCATATTTTTTTTTTATATTTTATTAAAATAGTTAACAAATTTAGGATTTGTCCTAATGCTCTATTCAGTTTAATATAGTTTTGGTTATTATACAACTTACCTGAATGATAAACTAATTTTCACAAAATCTCCACCAGTTTAGTAATTTTTAAAAAAATTATTTCATCACTTTCAAGCTAAAGTTTTTATAAAATCATCAAATCAAAATATATAACTTAGATTTAGTTTTAATAAAAAATTATTTTAAAAACATTGTGAGACATTATAACTTTTTGCCTAATGCAGGGAGAAATGAACGTTTTTCTTGATTTAAACAGAAATATTTCTTTAATTTTAGCTTTATTTTCCACTTGCAATGGATATATTTATAGTAATTAAATCTTCCAAAACTAATTTTTACTAATCATTCAAAAATTTTGTGTTTATTATAAGTTTCAAAATTTATTATTATTGAATTTTTTTAAAAAAAATCTTTCAAGTTTTGGACTACCCTGAATCCATAAAATACTGTCTATATATCTACCAACAGCAAGGTGCACAGTAAGCTGAAAGGAAAATTCTGGCATGTAGCCATTCCTTACTAAGAAAGTACCAGTTATGTAAGAAATTTTGTAAACAGGCTATCAACATGATTGAATGAATGAGAATAGGATGATTCATAAATACAATGAACAACAATGGAAATTTGTACGGATAATTTTATTAAAATGGTAGATTAAATTTTGGTCCAAACCTATTAATGAGAAAAAATTATTTTTCTAAAAAGTATACACAAGCATTTTTTTTTTTTTTACTTAATTTAGAACAAATTAAATTAACAATATTTTTATATACATGTAGCTATTTGCTAACAGAAAAAAATTATATTTATCAGTATTTATCTATAGAATTTCAATCATTTTTGACAAACGTATTTAATATAAATTTAATTCTTGTGTTCATTTGCCAATTATCCAATAAAAATCATTTAAATGCAATTGCCTGTCAGTGGCTATAATTAAAACTAAATTTTTTCAAAGCATACAAGCATCAGAGAAGAAAAGAAAATATGTACTTTTCAACATGTACTTTAGCAATCAATATTTATAAACATAAAAAAGTACATAAGAAATTTTAAATAAAAAGAGGCTATTTTAAATATTTTCAAAGTATAGTTTTTCATCAAAATCTTGATTTTCAATCAATAATTTTTGATATTTAGCAATTTAATAATTTTTGGAGCAACACAAATCATTTATGATAACATATCTGCCTTTTCTATGTATAGAAGTAATGCGAAAAAATAAAAGGAAAATATTTCAAAACATTTTTGTGGGGGGGGGGGGGTAATTCTGACAATATGCCATTTTAATTAATAAGACATTTGAAATCAAATCCTTCAAAATCACAGATCTGTACCTACTATTCATGAAATGATAAAGCACCCAGCAATGAAGAATCACTTAATTACATTAAAATGTTGTAAATAGACAATATGCAATACATGTAACACATAACACAACCCAAAATCCTACAACTGTGCCTGAAATTAATGCTAATATATTATAAATCAACACAAATAGTCAACTATAGATAAAAATTAAAAATTTTCTAATCATTCCATTAAGCTGAAAATAAAATTCAAAAATATTTCTATTTAGATTTTAAAAAGTCATGTTCAAAAAGGTAGCCGAAAGAATACTTTGGTTTAGCAAATTTATGCATCATAATTGCATTAAATTATTTTGGTGAAATTTAAGCCTGGATTTAAGTCAGGACAATTTGAGCAGAAGTATTACTTTTTTAAAGCATGCCACGTTTAATTTTAAAAAATCCTTTTATAAAATTCAGAATTTACAAACAAACAAAAAATTAAGAATGATGAACAATAATAATATATAAATTATTCAGGCTGTACAAGTCGAAGAATTTTCTATGTTTTTATCTGTAATATTACAAAACCTAAAATAACAAACCTCATTTGGCTGTTCTTGGTTGCTTATATCAGTAGGAAGTTCTGGTAAATCAGATAAAGACTGTTCTATCCATTGTCTCTCACCAGCAACACTAGAGTTGGCAACATCCATTGTTATTTGGCCACTACTCACACTTTGACCAGAATAATGTAAGTTCACCATTGGTTCTGTGTTATGCCTGGTGAAAAAAAAATGAATATAAAACAATATTTTAACAAAACAAATAAAAAAAACATATCTCAAGACATTTTCAAAATTTCAATAATAAAATCAAAATTTAATTTCTAAAATGTATTACAAAATACAGGAGGCATGGACACAAGACAGAATTTATTTTTTAAATGATTTATTTCTCTTTAATACAACAATAACAAAAAATCTTGGCAGTAAGATTCAATATTTATTCTATTTACTAGTTTTTTTGTATGTGATTAATATTTATTAAATTATTGCTTCTATTTTTACACTGCTTCTTTGCTGAGCAAAAAAATCTAAAAGTAATTGCAGGTGCAAAAAATAATGCAATTATTCATTGAATAGTGGTTGCAATGATTATTTTCAAAAGGAAATTTTGATGTATCTTCTCCTTTATCTTGAAAAACATGGTTAATAGCATGATGTTGAAAAACGATAGGAACTGAAAATCGTTAAAATAAAGATATTACAAGAAGACATTCAGTCCTTACTTTAACTATGTGCAAAAACCATATTTTACATGTCTAAGATATTCATCAAAAAGGAAGGGGGAAAAAACAATTAAAATTTCAAATAACTTTTAAATTTTATTTTTCTGCATTTGCAATTTTACAGCAGATTATTTGTAAATAAATCAATCTATTCTCAATAATAATAACACAAAACCATTTTCAATTTTAAAACGCATGAGCATTTATTTTAATATAGTCATAAAAATAATATAAGAAACATTACTATGAAGTCTTATAAACAATGCATATTACTTCATATTAAAAGTAGTGGTCATTATTTATGGTTAAAATTAAATAAGTTTTCAGACATTCAAAAAATGAATGAATCTATGGAGAAATTAACTTTTATTTTAGTTATAAATACAATCCTGTAGAAAACATAATATCTTTAATAAGCAATAGAAATAATGGCCATTTGTCCACTGGCAGTAGTAATTCTTGCAATCATTTCACACATTTATATTATTTTGCAACAGTTTTCACTTCCTTACTGAGATTTTTGCAATATTATGTAATTAAACATAAAAATAATTTTTAATCTATCCTAAAATCTCAGTTTGGTAGTTAATACCTATCAGCATTCTGTAGAATCTTAAGTTCAAAGAATTACTTAAGGTTGTTTCTTGTGCTCTTCATTGCTGAAAAAATCTGTTAGTTTCCAAGTCAAATTGCTGTGCAATAATCATTTTGATTTAACAAAGTTGTCATTCAAATCTGGGAGAAAAAATTCCTGTACACATACTCAAGACATTATACATTTTCCCCTTGTACATATATTTAAGATATGAGAAAATGCCCGAATAATACTCATTTGCTAGTTATAATGGAATATGGTTTTAAGGAGTGGAAAAAGCAAGGAAAGTAAGCAACAATTTAACATTATTCGAATTTATAGCATAATACAAGAAGGTTTATATTTACATACAGAAAAAAACAATTTATCTTTATTTATTATCTAGAATTTAGCAAGACAAAATTTATAAATTAAGGAGGGACAGATATATTATCTCTCATGCTCTTTAATTGTAAGTCACACAAAATTAAGGACGCGGGTGAAATAAAGTACAAACATTTTTGTTATAATACAAATCATATAATAATTACTTAATAAAAAACATTACAAAGCAAGATTTTTATTTATTTATTTTGCCATTTCAAGTATCAATCTCTACAACTTTTTCAGATATGTCAGCCATCAGTTTCAAGAAGCTAATGGACCCAATCCGTAACCATACAGAGGTACAACATTTCTCTATGGTTTAGTGATATAGTATAACTTCTGTGCGACATTTATCAGCTATTTTGCTTTCAGAGAACGTATGTGAAAATATTTCTGATATATCATTGAATGAATAATACGACAAATATGACACAGGTTTTAATGATTATTCTTGAACTAAAACAAATTCGAAATCAGTTTATTTTCAGACATTAAATTTGACGTTTTCGGATTTGACATATCATTCCTTTTAGATGCAAAATCCAGCCTCAATGATGACTCTTTTGAACTGGCATGCAGTCTTGTTTGTTTCCCTCTTTTGGCATGATTAGTAAGTTCCAGTTTTCCCATATTACTTAGACTTATTATTTTCTTACAAAGAGAAAAATATGCAATAAATGAATTTTGCGGAACTTCTCGAACCCATTCAGCAAAATCAGGATTGATTTTTTTCTTTTTTTATCAATCCAATGTGTATTACATACGGATTTTGAGCAGCTCATTGATTTAAACATATCCCCTAATCTACTTTGAAACAAACCATTCAATAAGTTTACGTTTAAGTGACTAAGCCCTAACGCGATGCCACAGCAGATTGAATGTTCCGGCCACGGAAATATATTCTATTCTTTCAAGCAATCACATGTCTCCCACAAGCTCATTAGCTGTAATTCAGGATTTTCATGGGAAAAGAACAACTGTCTCACAAATTGAAAATAGTACAATCCATACAGAAAAAAAGGGGGGGAATGGTGAATTTCCTGTGAATCGGTATGCTTTCGCTTTTGGAAGCTGTAGCAACGATCTTTTATTCTTGCAGTCTTTAGAAATCAAAACTTTTTGACAGGAAAAAAAATAACAAAGAAATTTAAAATTTCCAGTCTTTTCCCTGTTTTTATGAACATATTCATATTTCCCTGTATTTTTCCCGATATTTTTTTTTTGGGGGGGGGGGGATTTTTAAATTTCGTGTGTATTCTCGGTTTTCTCTGTTCTCCCAGTGGCGTGACAACCCTGTTTAACATTTGCAAATATTCCTGTTAACTATATGTATTTAAATGCTCATTTCATTTCTATTTAACTCAATCAATTTTCTACACAAAGATAATCACTCCCCACAGAGAAAATTTGACTTTGAAAAACATTTCTAAATTAGTAGACCTGAACTGGAAACAAAGCATTTGATTATGTTAAAATGCTGGAAATTTAGAACTTAACATTATAAAATAATATTAAGAAAAACTGAAAGGCAGAGGTTTTTAAAAAATACCTTTGCCCATATTGCACATTTCTAAATTGATCTTTTTTGCCAACAAAAATTAGTAACTGTAAAATATGCCAAAATATAATAAAATAAGCTCATTTTAGAAAAGTTTAAAATAGCAAAATTAAATTATCATAGAATATATATATATAATGCAATTAATTATTGCACAGAAAATAGTATAAAAACCTACTTTTCTATTAAATCCTTTCTTCTGGATTCCAATTTTTTTTCAATGCTTTCAAAGTCAGAATCGTTAGACATATCACATAATATTTGTTCTTCATTTACATTATTTACATTGCTATCACTAGCACTTGGTTCAGATTTATTTACATTATCAAGAATATCTTCAGTATGAGTTGATGTACTAGGTTCAGAGGTGGCACCATATGAATCATTTGTGGGTTTATCTTCTACAAAGGCACTGCTTGTAGATGGTTGGTTAATGTCTGTCTTTTTAATGCATTTGTTTTTTGCAACAGGTGACTGGTTAGAAGGGTCAGATCCTTTTTCAGGTTTTTCTTTTCTTTTGGAAGGAACATCGGGGTTACTTTCATTTGAACCACTAGCTCCTTCCATTGCATGATCTTCTGCAACAAATAATTATAATAACTGAAAGTGCAATGATGTCTCAATAATAATTTTTTTTAAAAAAACATATAAGGTAATTTAAGACTTTTGTAAGGATTTTAATATGCAAAAGTACTTAGCAGAAATCACCATAAAAATGATAGAAAGCATTTTCAACCAACGAATGTATTAAAAACTCAGCCATCATCACTTCTGGTGAGAATATAGATGAGACTTAAGAATACAAATAAAACTCTTGATACAGAAATAATACCATGCATTAAGATAAAGTATTGCTATATCTTGTACCAATTGTCATAAATGGAGACACAAATAATCATACAAGTACCTTGAATTAAAATATTTTAATGTACAGCTAAAAGCCACAAATTTAAATACATGAAGAACTAAGCATATATCACTTCAAGCTTGAGAAGTCGGTACACAAGTTATAGACTTCTCAAGGCTATACCATATTCAGCTGCTCCATCAACTTTGCAAATTTGAGTTTCAGAGCAATAATCTACCTTTTATAACCTGAAGAGATTTGGCCTACCTTTTAAAATCTCATGAAATTTCTGGATACTCTCTTTGCCTCCAGAATCGAGTTTTGCCAAGCCTTAAGACCTTTCATTTCCTAAATTTTGTAGTGAAATTGAAATTATCACAACATTACTGCCCTATTCAAAGATTGCATATTGTTACAGATTTGTAATATTACTTCCCAACACGGTTAGTCCACTAAAAAATCTTTGCCATTCATTAAGTTGAACATTTTTTACCCAAAATGATGTTGCTTCTCAAACATGCCTCCAGAAATGAGCATATTGATTAGGCCAGAAACACAAATTACTTAGTCCCATAATAAAAGATTACAGGGCAGATGAAGGGGTCTGCTGAAGAACACTGCTAAAGCAGTGCAGCCAGTTGCTTTGTAGATTAGGAAAAATAACAGTGCCCATTTATCTGATTCTTTGAAACAAACATTGACAAATAATAGAGAATAGTTTAGTTATTCCTTTATACTATGCTATCTGAGTGGGAAAGTAACAGAGAAGTTGCCCTATTTTTTTAATAATATCATAATGATAATATCATTAACAACATCATATTGAGTTCTAAATATGCTGCTGGTGTTTGCTGGTCAAAATTTAATAATTTGGAACTAGAATGAAAAACTCCATTTTCTAGATTTACTGAAGAAGCATTTGAACAGGCTTTCAATATTATAATTTTCTTTCACAACTTCCACTATATCTGTCTTAAATTTGGCTTGCATATTTAATCTTTACTTCATCTCTTTTCTTTCAGAATTTACCTTCTGTTTCAACTTCAAATTCCCCTAGTTCAACTTTCATTTACTGCAAAAAGCAAAGCCAATTTTTTTTTTTTTTTAAGTTCTATTGTTGATTTCAACCTGTCTGGTTAATATCGCAGTCATCAATTGTTATCTGGTTTCCCTTTTCTTGTCCAGCTTTCATTTTCTTCTCCAATGCCATCAAAGCCAACAATTTTTCCAATTTATCCTCCAGGCATCTGAACACAGCCATTCACAGAAAAATTCAAAACCACTTCCTGACACTAGTTGATGCACCATCTAATATCTTTCACTCGTTTAAGAAGACACACATCATCATGTAGGTTCCGTATTTAAAAATAATTCAGTTTAGAATAAAATATGTTATAGTGTAGTATGTATATATAGCTTTAACATAATTGCAAAAAGTGTGAAATGCAGATATCACAGAGTTCACTAAGCTTTGCTGCAATTATTTATTTGGCCAACTCTAAATTAAACTCAAAAACAATTGCCCACCTTTTATAGTTTGGTGAAAGCTTTTGAAAGGTCAAAGTTTCAGAAAATTTTTCCATATTTCCAGAATCAGGCTTCACTTAGTATCAAAACCTCATATTTCCCAATCAAGAATTTGGAATCTAGTCTTCAAATCCAAATCACTGAAACTATATATATTAGTTTCCATATTCTCTCTTTCTATATATATATATATATATATATATATATATATACACACAAGAAATTGTCATATATTGTATGGTGATTTGTGCCGGACAAAATGTATTCTATTACCTCTTAAAGTTCATACAAAGAGTTTTGAAACACCCTGTTTAAATTATTTTTTAAGAAAAAAGAAATAATGTTTGTTTAAATTATTAAATAATAATTATTCAAATTACTTTTAATAAAAAATAAATAATGTTAATTAATCTTAAAAATAAATCAACAATTCTGAAAAATATAAATAGAAACATTAATTAAATTTTGGAAATTATTTTTAATTGCTTCATAAAACTTATTCTCTTTAGGGGGGAGGAAATATTGTTTAAAAATACAGAACACATAAAAAAGATAAATCTGTAATATATTCACAAAAAAAATTGCATGCAAAATAAAATTATTTTAAAATAATACTAAAACTAACTTCTATAAATAACACAAACTTTATTTTATAACAAGCATTATAGCAAATAATCAATAAAAATATTAATAAAAAGAACACATTTATTTAATTAACAGATTAATTCAGATTCAAAAATCACATTTTTTAGCAAAGGTAAACAAAACAAATTAATGCCAGCTAGAAATTGTTATCCTCTCCATTTTACTATTGTGCTCTTAATTAATTCAATTAATTATCATTCATTCCAAATATAAAAAGCAATAAGATAATAAGTATTTAATTACGTGTGTTGCTTTAAAATAACAACAGTTAAATATCAAAGTGAATTCAATACAATAAATAAATCATTTTTTGTTTTCTTATTAAAAATAACAATAACCTAGCATTAACTCTGCTTTTCTTTGTTCTGCTTTATTTTGCTATTCAACTCCTAAAACTAGAATTAATAGTTCTCATTCAAAATAGTTCATTTGTCATTAATATTTGATCTTTTTTAGTTTTTTTCTCTGAATAATAAAACAAGAACATTTTTGTCTTATTATTCAGTTGTTATAATAATTATTTTAATATCATGTGAAAATGTGCTTAGTTTGTCAAAAAAGCATCATAGCACTTCTTACTGCTTGTAATTATAAAAGTTAAATTTAAGGAAAATATATTAATCAATTCAGATGTACATCCACTTTAGAAACATATACAATCTGTAATCACATAAGGAGCCATCTGTATATTTATACTTGCATAATCTACTACTTATGCAACAGCAACTCTCAATTTTTCATCTCTTAAATGATTCTGAATAATGAGAAATTTTCAGATATAAACTTTTAAATAATCAGAATTATATTATATATATATATATATATATATATATATATATATATATATATATATATATATATATATATAAAAGAGATGTTGAATCTTTTTCAATATATACAAACATAACAAATAGATCTCTCTATTAATACTTTCACCATTCATATTATTATTTCAAAGATTAATGCTTTAAAAAAATCACTATAAAGAATAATGAGATATGACTAAATAAGAATTTGAAATGCATGCTTTTGCATGTTCAATTACATAGAAAATTAATAAATAGTTAAATATATATGGGATATATTGTTTAAAATAATCAAAAACTGAATAAGTTTAGCAATTAATATTGATAAACATTCTTAAACCAAAAAGCTTTCAGAAAATTGAAAAATAGTTACTTATTCGAAACATTCCTTTATAATTGAAACATAAATAGCATAGTGATTTATATGTTCAAGTTTCCACTAAATGGTATTTATAATCCTTTTTAAAAAATGGTCTATATTTTATCCCATTGTATCAGAAAGATTATTAAATCAAAACAATTGTTTACTGCAACATTTTTTATTATATATTTATTTTTTAATTGAAACATAAGTTTCAATTTTTACAAAAGACATTTTATCAAAGCTTCAGGACATTGTTTTAATCACATAAAAGAAGCTTTAGTATTTAATTCATTCATATGTTCAATTATCTTTTATTAATGCAATATAAATTTGTACTTTGTATAGAATTTTGCTATTATGGTTTTTCATTAATTGAAGATTTCACAAATCAATTCTTAATCTAAAGCAATGCTGAAAGACATGTTTTCTTTTCCATTTCATTTTACAGATTTTTTATTAATTCCTGCCGGAGAATTCTCTGGTTAAGTTGAGAGAATGCAAACAAAGCAAAAACAATTCTGTTAAGAAAGCTTTGGTTATTGCTACATATCTTAAAAAGTATTTGACGAAATTGAATAAAGTGAAGAACATTGATACTTTGGCTCTTGCTTTTTTCATTGGCATCAAAATATTTGTGAATTCTTATTTATTATTATTTATTTTTTTACATTTACTTTATATTTTAAAATACTTTTATATTTTTATATGATACTTTTATATTAAAACAGCAAAACGTTTAATGTATTAATGTAGTAATGTTTAAACGTATTAATGTAGAATAAAAATTATTCTCAAAGATTCATCATGCCTCAAAATATATTGAATTAGATTGGATTGGATACTAGGATTTTTTGGTGCAATTTTGGCTATGAAATATACTGAAAAAATTGGAACTTCATTTAACATTCTGAAATGGAAATTTTAATTATATACAATGACTCTTTAATTTTTGGCTTAAAATTACAAAATGCATTTGAGCTATTTTTATTTGTAGAACTTGGATATGTTTTCAAAACTGAGTGTTGCAATATGGGGAAAAAAAATGAGGAAATTAAATATGAAGATGGCTCCTTATATAAGAAATTTCTGTATTAGGCATTTACAGTTTTTAACTGTGCAATAATTAGTTTGGGAATTATGAGTAGTGTCTAGATACTTTATTGATGGATTGTTACTTGAAAAGAGAAATTATGTAAACAAAAAGAAAAGAATCTTATACATTGACTTACTTTCCTTGTTCCAAGAAATTTAAAATCTGGCACAGTTCTCTAGAAACTGTACTTAGAAGAGTGGGTTATTATCAGTAAGTAACGTTTTCTGTCTGGAAATATCCCATTTCTATAACTGCCAAAGGAAAATGTTCCAGGAAAAAATTGGCAAGTAAACCCAGATTGAGTTAAGTTACAAAAGGAGTAAAAAGTTTGAAAATTAAGTATTATGTTGAAATAATGCCAAATGTGAAGAGCATAATAAGAAAACAAGGGCATTTAATACAAGATATTAAGCTACTTGATACATTTTTGAATAATTTTTAGTAATTAAAATTATTTGATGATAAATAATCAGATATGACATCTTTAATTTTATTTATAAAAATATCACAATACAATTTAAAAATTAATTTGAATACAGTAAATTTTACTCAAAATTGTATAAAGCAGATAGGTAAAATAATAAAAATATTCTACTCATCTATTTTTTCTTTTTAGCAAAAAAAAAAAAAAAAAACGCTTCTATTTTCGTATTTGATGTAACATACTAATTGAATATTCAAAATAATTACTATTTATTTTTCTAATGCTAATTGCTTTGAAATCTAGTTCTAGAATTGATTTAATTTCTCACTTAAATCAAATTCCACCACTATTTTGCTTCGGTCTTCACAAAAAGCATTCCAAAAAGTGTTATTGGCATTAATTGTAACACTTTTTCCAAAAAGTTTACACTTGACACCAGCTTCCATTACAGTAAAACCTCAATAATTCTAACTGATGGGAATTGTAATAATTTCATAACCATAATCACACCATAATCAAAAACTCAATTAATATAGACTAAATTTTAAATCAAGGCTTCTTTTATTTTGATAAAATTGTTAATTCGTAATTATAAAAATACGACTTCAAATACTACCATGCATTAATATTTTAACTAAATATAATTAACTACTAAATTAACTAAATATAATCAAACTTCTAATAAGATAATTAATTAATAATAAGATATATAATAATTAAGGATTCTTTACCAATGTTCTCAAAAGAATATGTTTCCTGCTTAATAATGTGACACAACTTATTTACAATACCCCTTTTTTATAAAAATACTTGGAATTTGCAAATACTTGCATTTGTACTTTGTATAGAATTTTGCTTTTATGCTTTTTTATTAGTGTTGAAGAGTTTAAGAATAGAATTATGCTTTTATTGATTTATTCCAATCTAAATAACTTTTTTGAATTATAAAATATCACCCTTCAACAGAGATTTTTTACTAACCTAAACACTGTGAAAATTGGTGCCATTATCAACTTTGGATCACTTTTCTGAAAAATTCATTGGCATTATTAGCTCTACTAATAATAAAGAAGAATCTGTGTTTCTGTTGGTTGACATTCGACAGTACCGAATTATTACCATTAGAACTATAGCTATCAAATTTGCCACAGACGTATTTTAAGAATGGGAATGTGCATCTCAGAATGAGTATCTTAAGATTTTTAATAAGATTTTTAATTTAATCTTTATTTTGATGTTTGTTTCATAATAACCCTTGAAAGAATATTATTATAAATAAATAATTTTTACAGCATTTTAGAATTTAAAAAATTGTCTTTTAAATGATACCAATTACAAATAAATTGCCATGCATGTTCTTGATGAGTTAAGTTTATTTTCTTATTTAATTAAATTTTCTTTGCTTCATTTTCACCAATAAAATAAAATTTCATCATTTTTGTTATTTTATCAAATATTTAATCAAGTGATTTTCTTCCATTTTTGAAAGCTAAAGTAGATAAAATTGTGCTTACTATTTGCAAAATTTATATGCAGAATCAAAAAGTAAATCTCCATTTCCACAAATGACAACAGGCAATTAGAAGTAGATTATTTAGATATTTAAATTTTTAATGCTACTATCTCATAAGACTTGACTCCATTGGAATAGTTCAAATGCACAATAGCTGAAACTTGCATAAAATTATTAAAATAATATACTTTAATGTTTGCCCCAATCATTGCATGAAATTACTTTGTTGAAGGAATCATGATCATCAATACATTATTATGAAAAAGAAAAACAGTTGATTTCATGGTACCAGCATATTTCAAAGAAGTTCTCAGTTAGATTTTAAGATAATAACTCCAAAAAATAAAAAAATAAAAAGTCACTAACTATTTAATCTTATAAAATAAGATTGATTTCATCAATAACAATAAAAATTCAATAAATACTCAAATAATTAAAGTAAGAATATAAATAATATTTAAATATAAATAATATTAAGATATAAATAATAAAATAAAAACTTAAATAATTTTTTTTAAACTTTAATCACTGAATTTTATTTTATTAAGACTTATTTCATCTGCCCCCAAAACAATTAGTTTTTAAAACATCCAATGGAAACTTATATTAACCTGCATCCTCATCAATGGAGTCAGAAACAGCCTCACCATCTCCATCTTCTGACTGAGACGAAGCATGAGATGAAGCTGATGATGAATGAGATGCTTCTGATCTAGTTCGAGCTTGGCTTGTGTTTAACATCCTTGTCAAAATGTTAGTCATTGTGCGTACAATGCTCGACCTGGAGGAAGTAGCTTCTTCTGAATCTGCAATTCAATAATGTTAATATTTTTAGAAAAAAATATTTCAAAAAAAATTATCACTCAAATGCTTATAAAAGCATATTAATAAAATAATCATCACAGATATCAAATTTAAATATATGTTTAAGAAAAATTCTTTATATTACGGGACATTCTTATTTAGCTTCTTCTAAATTGCATTTTAATATAGTTTGGAAATACAAACTATTGTTCATAATAAAATTTTGAAAAATAAAAAAATATATTTTTCCTCATATTTTTATATCTCATATAAGTTTAAAGAAATTTCAATCATTAAATATAACATACCTATTCTGTATACAATTGTGGTTAAATCAAAAATTAAACCAAAATTTCTTTAATTATTATAATATAAAGAACAAGCCATCAAACCTGTTTTTCTTTCCTGTAAAAACTGCTAACTAACTAAATAAAAAATAGCACTACTATAAATAATTCTATGACTCAACAAAGATAAATACAAAAAAAAATCACACCATCTCATATAAATATAGTACATGAAGTGATTTGATTTTTTTTATCTTATTAGGTGCATAAATATGATTCTGTTCTTTTTCATTTTATAAAAAAGGTGTTTGTTTTAAAAATTGAATATTGATTTATTCAAAATATTTATTCTCTGAAATTACAAAATTTGTCCATTTTGGGGAGGAGGGGGCAACAAACAAATTTCATTAAAAAAAGTTTGATTGTTTAAATGCAATACAATTATCAAGCCAGTTTTTGATAGTCATTTGAAAATTGAATACTTCTCCTAATTTGCATGCAGAAAAACATATAACAATATGAGGGAATAATATCTGATGAATATAATGGATGGAAACACAACCCAGTGATATATTTTCAAAAATTTCTTACACTAGTATGAGAACATGTGGATGAATACTGTCATTTCTTTTGTCATATTATGGATGCTCCTCCTTCATTTCAATTGTAACTAGTTAAATCACCATTGAAGGTTTCATAAATAATGATTCCAAATCAACAACTTAGGGTGGGGGTTTTTTTCCCCCTTTTTTGTATGTTTTACCATGCTCTTAGTCATGGGTATTGAAATCATTAACTCTCCAAAATCATTTTTTTTTTTTCACGTTGTATTCATTGGGACATGATCACCATAAATGTTCAATACAACCAAAATGCTTCGGCTGCAATTTTCTTTTCAATGAAATGGAAGTTAAAAAGTAATATAACTTCCGTCTTTTCAATTCCTAAGATAATAATGGACGTAATAATATATAAGACATATTGATATATTAGCATTCTAGAACACATTAGACTAGACCTTACTACCTAGACATAATAATATACAAGCAAAAGATAATAGTTGAATATATAAAATCTATCAATAAAATTTTTCTGATTCATTTCCCCATAAGTAATACTATTAGTGCCCTCTATTAAAAATGGGGAGAAGCATATTTAAGCTCTTAATATATTAATAAAGCAGTAAGCCAATATAATCCCTATTTTTCAAATAGGTAGTTGAAATATTTATTTTAATATGCATACTAAGATAGAGAAATATGTATACTTTTTGAAAATTCTTATTTTCTTTCAATCACAATTCATGTAAACAAAGGTCATTCTTACCTCTAGATTCAGCTTCAGGTCGAGCATTTGGCCCAGTGTCAGACCAATCGCCTCTTATTCTTAACCGCTTCATCAATGGTCGTCCCCGAAAGAATAAACCAGAATCCTATTTAAAAAATTTCAGGTTAGATTAGTATACAGGCATGCTGTGTGTGATATTTTATTGCACGAAAAGAAAAAAACAAACATGAATATTTTCCTCAAATAAAAAACTATAAGAAAGATCATTTTATTTATAGTTAGAATTGTAAACAGCATCATAAACAAGGAAAACAGTAAATTAGATTTCAAATACTCAATATGATTTGAAATATGAATATGATTAACTTTGTTTCAGGTTGTCTGAAATTTAATATAAAATAATCGTTTATTTGTTGACGATTAAGGATAAAGCAAATTAAATACATTAAGAACACAAAATAAAAAACAAAGAAATATTGCGTAAATAAATATTACAATTCCATTTTAATTAAATTAAAATTAAACACTAATTTAAAGCTTTTTAAAAATGAGTTAATTCAAGAGAATCAAGGCAGAACAAACATTTCAACATACATTATTGTTGAGAAAACTTAAACATATGAAGAATAAAAAATTTCATAATTTTGAAATCTACTAATTAGCTAGTGTGCATAGCTATTAATATACATACATTATTTGAATCACTTGAGCAGCCTTCTGCTGAAAGAAACCTAGGTTTCTTTTCAAGATCGTCCTGAAAAAAATTATACCATTTCTATATTTTAGTATTATTTTAAATTATATATAAAATTATGAAACATAATTTTGAGAATGCGGTGAAAATTTATTCACAGCAAAAATAATTATATATCTCTACAAATAATAAAAATAATAACAAAATAAATACTACTAATAAATAATAATCTTATAATAAAAGAAAGTAGTAAACAAAAAAACTGATAAAATGATGTGTTTCTTGTGTATGTTGGTGTTACAAACCATATGATCTAGTAGTACTACATTTGACATACAGATACACTTTAAAGGTTAAAAATAAACACCTCTGAGCAATTTTTAAAAATCTTAATCAATTAAAATTATGCAAAATTCCATCATTTTTCTGCAATAATTCCAAAAAAATATAACTGAACACAAATGAAATTACATATCATAAAATTTTAAAAATAATCTCTTTAAAGATATAAATTTAGTTCAGCAATTTTTTTTTCATAATTTCTGACAATTCTTTGAAATACTACTTTGCATAATTTTCAGCAATAGATCTTCAACAATTTGCTGCACAGAAATATAATTACTTTTATTGTTCCAAATATTTAATCACAAGATTTCTTTCCATTATTGAAGACCAAAAAAGAAGGATTCTGTTTAATAGTTCCATAGTTTACATGGACAGTAAGAAAATGAAGTTACAGTACTCTGAAAGTCAGAAGATAGATTAACTGTACAGTTATATTCTATGATGTCATGGAACTTTATTAAAACTGTTCAATATATGTAACTGTTCAAGTTATATATATGTAATTTCAAACCAGTTATAAATATATATATAACTGGTGTTATAGAATATAACAGTTATAAAACTATTCAAATAACTTTAACATCTGAGACAATTTATTGTCTAAAAATAATTTCTTGGGGGGATTGGAAGCATTAAGTTAAACATAAGAGATTTAATTAAACACAACCAATATTCCACGGAACAAATTCGTTGCCGAAGATTGTCAATGCATATATAGGCATGTAAATGCGCGCACACACACACATTATCTAAAAACAAAAGATGAAATATATTTTATGTTTTATCATTTTATTTAATTAGAATTTAAAAATAAAAATGCTTATTATTCTTTAAATATCTGAAAAAAATTTATTAAACAAATTTTAACAACAATTAATAAAAAAATTAATTGCTCTCAATCATAATAAATAGAAAATTACATACTCTTATATCAAATAAGTAGATGTAATCAGATGAATAACTGACAAGCATTTCTTGCCCATCTCCACTGTAACATAATGAAGTTATACGCCTACTCTGAGTAAATTCTGGAACTGTGAAGCATGACATCAATGCTTGAAAGCCATTGCTTGCACAAAAACCTAATGAGAGAGAAAAAAAAAATCTATCATATATATATACATATAAAATGTAAAACATATATTTTTAGGTAATTTCATAGCTGAAGAGAGACACTTTGAAATTTTTAAACTTGTCGATTCATTCCATCCCGAGATTCATACTTTATGTCAAAGCAAGAAGAGACAAAATACATCAGCCCAAAACACAAAAGAGCAAAAGAGTATTAAAAAAAAATTTCCAGTGATTTTATACTATGAGATTCTGATAAGGATTTCCTTGACACATGCCAATTTAGGTAAGAGAAATATAAGTATCTTTTAAAAGAATTTGCTTAGCATGACAGATTTTAATCCCTTCAATCTGAGTATGGGAATTTGCTGATTAAAGCAGTTTTACATAGCTTGCATAGGATTTATTAAATTAAAAAAAGGTGGAATTGGATGAAGAAATAAAGAGACTATTTTATAATGAAAATATGGGTTAAATTAAGATAAAAATTAAGGAATTAATTAGGATTTAGATTACAATATATATATATTCAATTTTTATGATTTTTAAAGCGAATTATCTTCCAACCACTTGAATAAAAATTATAAAAAAGTATTTCTGAGTTACATGGGTAAAGGGCATCTCAAAGACTAATTTATTTAACTTTCACTGAACTGTGTGAAGTTACAATATCATCTGAAACACACATAATTAAAATAAATGCTTGTTCGGCTAAATTTAGAGCAAATTCCCTTTTGAAGATATACAAGCTTCTAATAATTTCTATCTGTTTTGTTGTACAAAGTGTGCCATAGATTTGACAAAGAACTTTTAAAAGAAGCTAAAATTCCCATAAGCCATCCTGTATATTCAATGATCCATTATCATATTAAGTATCCAAAAATAAGAATGGAGCTAAGCTGGTAGATCCTTAGGTCTTTTTTATGTCTATTCTTATATATCATAATATGCAAAGTTTATAAACAACAGAATAATTAAGTCTTAAACATATGTTATTTTAAGAACTAGTACTAAAAGTTATCATATTAATTTTTCTATATGTAGATTATATCAGAATTTACTATTGTAGGAACACTTCTTTTATAATGACAAATTTTAATTCAGCAGCATATAATTTACATAAGCTTTTAGTAAGGTATAAAATATATATATATATTTTTTTTTATTTCTAAAATTTTACATTTAACTTAAACAATTGATAGTTAAAATTTAATTTCTCTAAAAAATTTTAATGTTAAAAGAATTTCAAATGTTTCAATCGATTAAAATCTTTTTTTTTTTTTCCCTCTCTCTCTCTCTCTCTCTTTATAGTAAAAAAAAAAAAAAAAAAAACTTGTTTTAGTCTCAAATAATTTACACATACATCTAACTTAAAGACATAAATAAAAAGTAATAAATGAAAGAACTTTTATTCCATACAGACAGTTATTTGCCATTTTTTACTTCCAAAGTAAAAAAACTTCACATTTATTAAAAACATGATTATAAAACTTATTCTATTTTTCAGATCGTTAAGAAGTTTGCAGTTTCCTGAAAATCTAAGGTAGAATACATTCCAAAAAAAAAAAATGTAGAATTATTTTTTAAGCACTTTTAGACAGTCATTTGTTTATACCAATAAATTTATCCAATCTAGAAATGCAGAACAGAAACCAATGTCAGCCGGAATATGAAGATCAAATGTGATACAATTAGACTGTTCAGTATTTCACTCTTTTCATCATTGGAAGACAAAATTGAATTGATCAAAAACATACAAAATACTATGTAGAGAACACAAAACTGCAAACTGACAAATCTATTCCTCCTACATAAACCAAAAAGCATTCCATCCTTTCCCCACTCAGTCAAAATATAAACAAAAACTGGAGCAAAATAAATCGCGGTCCTTTAAGTGGCCAATCCTGCTATGTTTAAAAAAGGCCAGATGAAGTAAAAAAAGAAAAAAAAGATCAAAACCAAACAGGTATATTGAAAGTCAACACTCTGTGTGATATACTTCAAAATTATATCTGATTTCAATCACTATCTCGTGTTGTTTAAAAATCCAAATCGAAATCGTAGATGCATGATCATGGGCCAATAGAAAAGAAAAAGCTTCTCTCATATGATACTGTGAGCTGTGAAGGAACAATTGCATGATCATGTATATTTGATCATCATCCTGAACGGGTTAATACATTTTAAAATAATGAAGAAAACAACCTGAAGCATTCTGAGTGCTCAGCATCCTGCGATCAAATATCCGGACGGAGGCATCAGCACAACCAACAGCTAGTTGGTAGGGTGTCAAAGGATTCACAGCTAATGATGTTACAGGAGATTGACAATTTATCAGAATATCCTAGATAGGAAAGAGAAAAATACTCAGATTTCCTACATTCATGAGAATTACAATAGGAATAAGTAAAAAAAAGAAAATTTTACACAAGCAGATTGAATCCCTAATGGTTATTATATGAGCATAAAATTTTGAACAAAAGCAGCTTAATACCAGTTTATTTTCTATAAGTTCAAAATTATGTTTCTGTTAGGAAACACTTCGGTTAGACTAAAATGATACTACATATTTCATTTGCAAAATATAAATACATAATAGAGTTGCATTATAAAATGCAAATTACTTTTTCCATCAATTTTATAATTTTAATTTTACGAAAACAATTCAAGCATATACAGGATGCCCCAAAATGCTGTTCACCAACTTTAAAGATAGGTTAAGGCATACAGAATCAAATCATTTTCGCAATAAAATATAGGGCTAGAAATGCCAGAAGGGAGGGGATAACTATACATGGAGTGCTTTCATACTAAATTAAAAGGGCATAGAAGATAAAAAGTGCATTATTGATTTAATGGAATATAAATTTACAATAAAAATAACAGCTTAGTTGCATAATGTAACATTCATAACATATGTGATAATAGTCAAATAATATATAACGTCAACAGCAAACCTTTGAAGTACTTAAAGAAATGTTTAAAGAACTTGTTGTCTAATGTTATACATGCTTTGAATGCAATTATTCATTCACCTGAGTTGCACTCATTCATGAATTTCTGAATTTTGCAGCCTCAAGTACTCTTTATAAAGAGATCTCTACATTAGGTCTTTTGATAAATTCTTTTAAACCATTAAGCTTGCACTCACTCCCATCAAAAAGGCAGTAGTTTTGATTGATAGCCTACAAAACCAGTTTGAACTGCATTCTGATGCTTCTCTCTCCTTGGCACAGTTCGTAACGGAACAGCTAGAAAGTTCCTATTCAAAATCACATGCAAACGACTTAGCTTCGGTTTGGCCAGTAGAGGTCATGGAATTCATGAAAAACCTCAAGTCAAACAAATCGCCAGGATTGGATCAAAATTAGTAATCACATGATTAAAAATCTCCCACCTAGGTTTATTTTATACTTAAAGTTTTTACTAAATAAACTGTTATTTTATACTTAACGTTTTTACTAAATAAATTTACTAAATAAACTGCTGGAAAACAGCTGTGATTGCCTCTGTTCCACAAACTCTGATTTGTCATTACCTCAAAATTTTCGTCCAGCTCACTACTTAGTAATTTGAGCAAAATTACAAATCTGTGCATCTCAAATGCTTGAATCAATTTCTCAGTTTCGAAAATCAGCAAACAATACTATAATTTCTGACCAATTCAGGTTTAGAAAAAATTTGTTGTTACTAAAAAAATCACCAACTTATTCATGTTACAGAACTGATTCATGATGGCTTTGTGAAGTCTGAAACAACAAGTGCAATTTTTCTGGACGTAGCCAAAGCCTTTGATAAAATTTGGCATGAAGGGCTCTAATTCAAGTGCACGTGACTTGGATTTCCGGCACAATTTGTCAACATTTTACACTCATACCTATCTTCTTATAATTTTAAGGTATGAGTAGACAGTATAATTTTGTCCTCCAGACCAATTCTGAGCAGTTGTGCATAAGGACATTTGCTCTCTCTAGCGCTTTTTAACATTTATGTTAATGATTTACAGAGAGTTAGGAATTGTCATTTAGCAGTTGAAGACTATACCGCTACTCTTACACAGCATAGGGATCCACAAATAGTCACTACACTATTATAACAGAATGTGATCCTTTAACAATGTTGGCTCATCGGCTGGGAAATAAAAGTCAACCCAAATACATGTGCATGCCTCCTATTTACTAAAAAAACTGGTAATTCCCAATCTAAACCCTTCCAAATTTATGATCAGTTTGTCCCCTTTATAAATGAGTACAAATACTTTATTATTATTTTTTTTATTGAACAATTATAAATCCCCCGTGCACCACAAAGTATCACACGGGGCAGTGCAAATACTTAGGGTAAGTTTTAGAGGCTAAGTTAAGCTTTAATAGTCATATTAAAGTGGTCCTCCTAAAGCTATGAGTATGAGTGTAAACAGTTTAACTGATCCATGAAGTAAACTTCGATTAGGCTCAAGCTCTGCTCTACAAAGCTTTTTTAAGACCAATGTTGATGTATGCCTCCCAATTTTTTTTTTTTTTTTTGGGGGGGGGGGAAGGTTCATTTCCTCCCAGAACATTAAGAAGTTGCAAGTTCTCCAAAATAAGCTTCTAATGAAGATTGTTAATACACTCTGGTACATTGTAAGGAAAATACTTCATGATGACCTTCAAATTCCCCAGATTTGTAACAAGTTACTTCAAATGCCAGCATAAGATCCGTCTGTAACCAGCTCTAGAAAAAGACCTAGTACTGCAATTGACAATTCTTACATTTCCATTTGTAAAAGGATTGAGAATTTACCATGTTATCAATCTCGTGGATTAAAATCTCTCAAAATTATTCCTGTTTCGGCCTAAGATAGCTACGATGAGCTACACGCATGAAATTTCTGGATTTTTTTTCAAAAATAACTCATTAAAATAGTTAATTCAGTCCCCATAGTAAAAGGTGCATGCAACGTTATTCCATTCAAGTTCTCTTTCCCCATAAATAATCCAAATATTATTTTATATTAATAATTATATCATAAAAATATTAACAATTTTACCAAATTTCATGACGTTAGAGCTTTATGCACTCGTCTAACTAGTTTCAATCAATTTTAATCTTTCCCTAAATTTACAAATTATAATTTACTATTCTAAATTATGATGTGAAGGTGCTCATAACTATTTTGTTACACTGTAGAGCTCTGAAACATCACGATATTGCCGTTTCATATTTCAATTTACTCTAAACTCAATCACTATGTTATTTATTTATTTAGATTACTTTTTTATTTTAGTAATATTTTTGAAGATGCCATTTATTTGTTAAAACTCATGACTGCAAAGCATCCATGTTTGCACACAATTTGAAAATTACATTTGAAATTGAACAATTATACTTGACAAAGTATTATTATCCTAATATTTTATAATTTGAAGAATTTTTATTTTTTCTTAATTTTAACAACTTGGCTGAAAAGATTTTAATGAATTGCCTTCTCAGCCCTGTGGCCCTAGACTAGAGCCTAATCTAACTAATTGGAAATCCACTACTGATTGTGCTATTGAAAATTTGTAATCCATTAAATTTATATTATACATTTATCTGGTCCATTTTCTTTTTCTTTTAATTCATTGATTAAGAATTCCTTGTCAACAAGCCCTTTTTATATTTCTGAGCCCAAGCTCTATTGAAAAAATGACTTACTTCAGTACACTTAAAGTTATCCTTAAAGTTCACAAACTCTCAGAATACCCAGTATACAATGTAGTTTTAAAAAAATGCATATTAAAAAGAATTTTTTAAAATTATTTTTTTTAGTCAATTAGCATAAGATGTACCATCAAAAAACTCCCAGTACTTGGCCAGAAAAACAATTCAACCCATACTAGCCTCAATTTATCTTAGTTTTTCAGGGAAATGCTGTTAAAAAGATGTTATAGCGTTGTTTAAAAATATGAAGATTATATTACACAAATTCAATCCACATAAATAATAAAATACAAAGATTCCACTCCAAAAGATTCCAACTTCCTTCATGTAGGATTCATCCCAAGTTAAGAAGTTTTGATCTAAATGGATCATTCTATTCTTAAATGTTTACAATATTTACACATATATACAAAAACAAAGCACTGAGACAATGCTTACATCTTTACAGTCCTCTTTGCTACAGGAAGTTTTAGTTCTCAAATCAAACCATCGCACACTTCGATCCTCTCCACAGGACAAAAAGGTGTTGGGATCGTTTGGAACAGTCATTATTTCATAGGCTGTTCCTCTATGACAGTTGAATTTGTTATTTAAGCTTGTTAAAGGTCTTTCCAAATCAGAAAAAACAATAATTCCATCACCAGAACAGGAAACCACCTACACATAAAATAAAAATTAATTAACAACCTATTTTTGTAATCAATTTATTATTAAACAAAATCTGTCATATATTTAAAGAATAAGCAGTTAAAAATCACACAACAGATATTGACATCTGCTAATAACTAAAAGAATGAAACTGATCTTTTCACAACAGAAAAGATACTTACATGTGAATCGCCAGTATTTGGCAGAAATTTAGCACTGAATATATTAGCACGGTGACCAGTAAGAATATAAGCTAGGACCTGAAATAAAATATATATTATCAATAACAATAAATGTATCAGTTATTTACTTAATATGAAGTCAGAAACAATATAGTCCACAAAGAATAGATTATTCATATTAACATTACAAGAAAATGCTTGTGCCATTATTATAAACCCATAAATTTGACTGCAAATCAAGAAATATGTAACATATATGGTAAACTTTGGTAGATTGGTAATTTTATATATTAAAAGATATGAATTATTTTACTTTCATAAGTTATTCAGTATTGTGGTGCTGAATAGCTTATGAAATTTTATTAGCACATAAGGTACTTATTGTAATTTTATTAGCACAGAAATTTGGATATGTGCATGAACACTGGTGATACATATTAAAATTATTGTCAATAGACACTTATTCACAAAACCCTTCAGTTATCTTCAAAAGAAAGTGGTGGGTTAATATGTTGAGTTCAGCTTACAAATAAATTTATTATGTTACCAAATATCAGAAGTAAGTCAATCTCTCTCTCTCTCTCTCTCTCTCTCTCTCTCTCTCTCTCTCTCTCTATATATATATATATATATATATATATATATATAAAACAAAGTCGTAAATCATGTTAGTTACACCATTTATAACTCAAGAACAGATGTAGCGATTTTAATGATATATATATTATATATTGAATTCGTCTCAGCCCAGAATAGTTGAATAACCATTAAAATATCGCAAAAGTTTACGGGGGAAAAATTAATCTTGATCTTAAGGTATTTTTTTGGGAGTTGGTAACAATGCAACAACTGTCAAATAGTTCAAAACGACTAACTAAATGATTTGTTTTGTTTTTACCAATTCACTTACCTTTTTTAAGATATCCTTCACAAAATAAATAAAAAAAATATAATTGAAAGCTCAATAAAGATAACAATACTATTACCATACAGCATTTTCTTAGTAAACTGTTAAGATAAATAATCGCAATTCATTCAAAATGATAATTATTAAATATCCGTGTGCACGCCAAAGTATTTTTCAAACTTCTTAAACAAAAAGCAGAATTTCAGTATGCTTTATAAATCAGTGATCCATTGAAACATGTGGAATTCATCATATTCAAATAAAAAATCTTATTTCCTAGAAACTTCTCCGCACACAGTAATAAAAAATTCAAACATAAGATAATAATATTTGATCTGTTGCAGCGTATCAAATTTATTCTCCACGTTAAAAAAAATTCTGGAAAGTGATATCCTTTTTCTGAGAAATGTTTCTGGATAGGATCATAAATAATTCAAATATTTGGCTTTGAAACGTTACAATTTTAAAATAATTGCCACTACTGAAAAGGAAACAGTTAATGGTATAGTGTGCACATCATTTCATGCTGCAAGTCAAGAGCTCAATTTTCTTGAAAACGATAAGCATTGGGACACGACAATTACTGAAGCAACTATTTCTGAATCTCCATGTCAGATATGCACATCATTTGCTATCATCCTTTCGACATGCTTCCTATCCAATCCACGTGACCTGTGGAACAAATACAAGGATAACATGTCAGAAGACATTTTACATCAAATTCATGTAAGTACAAGAATTCTCGATATTGAGGTAAATGAGGAGATGCATAACCAGGCTTTGCTGTTGATTGAAGACATGTGTTACCCTAAGCGCAGCAGTTTATTAGTGAAGTTAGGAATGCCAGCACCAGATCATGGAATGAACAATGCATTTAATTGAGAATTGGAACGTAAATGTGGTCGACATGAATTAGACTAATCAGTTCAAATGAATGTACCCCTGCTGAACTCCTAACAGAAGGAAGTGTATGATACATTAATGAAGGCAACTGATGATGGAAATGGTGACTTATTTTTCCTTAATGCCCCTGGTGAAACTGGGAAGACATTCCTCATATCATTGATTTTGGCCACTGTTTATGCGAGATCGAACATTCCAGTAGCAGTTGCTTCTTCTGGCATAGCGTCCGCATTGTTGGAAGGATGCGGTACGGCTCATTCAGCGTTAAAGTTGTCATTGAACCTACAAAATTCTGGCAATAACATTTCGAAAACAAAGTGGCATGTAACATTTTGAAACAGTCCCATATGGTGATTTTAGTAGCATCTAAAATCACCATATGGGACGAATGCATGATGGCGCACAAATACGCACTGGAAGTACTGGAGCGGACATTGAAAGTTCTGCGCAATGACTAGAGATGCTTTGGAGGCGCAATGATTTTAGTGTCTGGCAATTTCCGCTAAACACTGACAGTCATTCCAAGTTCGACTGCTGCCTATGAAATAAACGCTTGCCTCAAATCCTGAAATCTGTGGCGCTATGTGAAGAAACATCAACTGACAACAAACACGAGAGTTGCATTGCTGAACGATCCATGTGCTGAAGATTTCTCCAAATAATTATTGACCATCGTTAACAGCTGTGTTCCTGTCGACGAATAAAGTAAATTGATTTCATTTCCTCAGAATTTTTGCAATTTTATTTCGTCGAAAGATGAGCTCATCAACAAAGTGTTCCCGAACATCACTGGTAACCACAAAAATCACAAATGGTTGAGTGAGTGAGTAATTTTGGTGGCTAAGAACAAAGATGTGGATGACTTAAACTTCATAATTCAGAATCAAATCGTTGATATTCTGTATTCATTCAAATCTATTGACTCTGTTACAGATGAAGATGAATTCACCAACTCTCCATCTGAATTTTTAAACTCCTCAGATGCCCTTGGCTTACCATCGCACAATTTATAGCTGAAGGTTGACTCGGTGGTCATGATGCTTCGAAACCTAAACCAACCAAAACTGTGCAATAGAATGTGTTTGGTGATTTAAAAAAAAAAAAACTGATTATTAAAGTGATTTATGCGACTATACTCAAAGGAAAATTCAAAGATGAGGAAATTCTCATTGAGAATTCCCCTGACCCCAAGCAATATGCCCTTTGAGTTTTAACAAATTCAATTTCCAATTCATGTTGTATTCGCGATGACAATTAACAAATCACAAGGCCAATCGTTGAGTGTTTGTGGTCAGAATCTAGAAAACCCATGTTTTTCTCATGGTCAATTATATGTGTCATGTTCACATGTTGGTAAACCATTCGCTTTATTTGTTCTTGTACCTGATAACAAAACAAAAAATGTTTTATATCAGAAGGTGCTTGACTCAAGAGAATAAACCCAAATGTATATATAAATTGAATAAAGAAAATTCTTTCTCACAAGCCATTGTAATACTTATTTTGTAGTTTTATTGAATTTTTTTTTTTCCCTTATATTATTATAACAAGTCAAATATGATTAAAATCGGAACAGCCGTTCTTGAGTTGTAAATGGTGTAACTAAACTGTTCATAGATTGTTCGGCAGTACAAAGTTTGCTGGGTCAGCTAGTCTTAAATAAAAAAAAGAAAAATGGAAGCATAATATTATTATTTTTAAAAATGGTATCAGCAAATTAAATAGTATACTTAGAATGGATGAAATCAATATAATAGTAAGTAATAGTATTATTAAGATTAAGAAATAGTACAATTAACAAAGTAATAAATAATTAATTAGTAAGCCAAATAAGAGATCTGAATGGGTTTGATTTATAAATAAAAATATATAAATTTAAAAACTTTTTCTTCATAAATAAAGAAATTACAACTAAAAATTCATTTTTAAAAAGAATTTCATAAAGTAATGAGAAAAACTGAAGAAAAATCTTACTGTATAGTCATTTCCACGAACAATTGATAAATGTTGATCATCAGAGCCTGACAAAAGGTATTTTCCAGTATCATTCCAACAAATACTGTTCACCTAAAATTAAAATATTTGCTAAAAATAATTATATCATTAAAATAACTATTTTATTTATGTGCCAAAAGAATGTTCATTCTATGGAGATGCGAGAAAACAAAATAATAATAATAATTTAGTTTATGATAATACTTATTCATAAATGCAAAGACAAATTTATGAGCTTTTGAAATAAAATATTTTAAAATGATGTTTAAAGGCTAACATACAATGTGTAAATTCATATGGCATTTATATTATTTTATTGCATGGATGATTATAAACTCTGCAAAATACTCAATTAGATTGATCATTGGGAAGATAATCATTAGAGCTACAAAGTCTAGCATATAGTCACGGGTACTAGATGCTCAACAAGAAAAGGTTTTCAAAAATCTTACTTAGTTTTTAATTAAAAATTTTAACAATTTTCCTAAATAAGTATATAATGAGAAAAAAAACATTTTATATTATTTTGAAATTTAAATAATTAACTTTTTAGTGATGTCAATATGATTTCTAACAATTGTTATTGAATACATATAAAATAAAAAATTTTATGCACATTAAAGGTGGTATAATTAAAAAGATAGTTTAAATTAATAATTAAAAAAAATAGCTTGCATCAGCAACAAATGGCTAAAATAGTTATTCATGATGATAATTGAACATGAAACAGTTGTAAATAGATAATTGACAATGTACTTAGAATGAATAAATAATAAATAAAAAATAATAATTTAAGGAGAGCAAAAGTACTTTTTAAAAATAATTTTTAACTATAGTCCACCTCACGATTGTTGGCGTTCGTCTTCAGACAAGTCCATTTCAAAACCGGTTGGAAACAAGAGGAGCCAAGGTTGCTATAATCATGCGTTGCCGAAAGAAGTTTCCTTCGTGAAGGGTCATTATTTGTTTACGACAGGCTTTGCGAGTGCCTTGCATTTATTGTTGCTTTTCTGACTTCTTATATTTATAAACTAAATCCATCTAAATATCAGTGCCATAATGCCTGGGAATCGCATTGTTTCCAAAGAAAGGAAAATAATTATGAATGTTTTGAGGTATTTTGAAAATGAATGTTCTCAAAACCAATTAAATATCCCACTTTGTCAACCGATAAAAAGAGCTGCAGAAGCGACCGGTGTTTCGACTAGAACTGTAAATCGTATAAAGCGGGAAGTAAGGAATACTGGCGATGTAAAGTCTCCCTCGAAACGAAGACGCATCGGAAAATTAATTTGTTCTACCAGTTTGGATGATTTTGACTTTTGTGTTATTAGACAAACTGTCAGCAAATTTTAAGCCAGAAATGAAGTGCCTTCTTTACGAGCTCTTCTGCCAGCTGTTAAGGAGAAGATCAATTTTCCCTGGAAAGTGGAAACACTAAGACGTGTTCTACAGAAAATTGGATTCAAATGGAAGCGATCAGTAGATAAAAGGAAAATTGTCATGGAAAGGCCCAACATCATGCAATGGAGGTACAGGTATTTAAGAGATATTAAAAAATACAGGGATAGCAAACGAGTGATTGTCTATTTAGATGAAACTTGGATAGATAGCAACTTATCATTTGGGAAGTGTTGGCAGCTCGACGAGATTGGAGCTGTAACCAAACAAACTGCTGGGAAACATTTGATAGTTGTTCATGCAGAAAACCAGGATGGTTTTATAGAAGGAGCAAGCTTAGTTTTTCAGTCCGGAATAGCCAAAGGAGATTATCATGGTCAAATGAACTATGATAACTTTTCCAAGTGGCTGCAAGAAAAGCTTCTTCCTAATATTCCACTACATTGTGTGATTTGCATGGACAACGCTTCTTATCACACAAAAGTGTTAAATCCTGTACCTTCTAAATATTGCACAAAGAAAAAGTTATCACAATGGTTAGAAGAACGTAATATTCCATTTGATGTTAATATGCGTAAGCCTGACTTATAAGATTCAGTTGCATCCCACGCCCCTCCATCCAAGATGTTTTGGGTGGATGAAATTTTAAAAGCAAATGATCATGATGTCTTAAGAATTCCGCCATATGATTGTGATTTACATGCCATAGAAATGGCATGGGCATCCACAAAAAGATATGTGCGGGATAGAAATGTGAATGGCGAGCTCAATTTAACAACGCTAAGAGATCTGACCATAAATGGACTTTTAAACGTGACAAAAAATGAATGGAAGAGTTTTTGTGACCATGCAAAAAAGGTTGAAAAGAAATATTGGGAGATTAACAATCTAGTTGAACAAACTATCGATGAGATTACTTTCGTTGTATGGGATGATTCAGAAGCAACTGTCTCTGCCGATTCTGATTTCGAATATGACAGCAAGTCCACCTTAAGCGGCACTGAAATAATATTCTAAACACAATTTCTTTGAGCGCTTCAGTAATCTTGTCAGTAAGGAATCCGACTAGTCATTAATTCCATAAATTCTTCAGAGATTTTCCTTTTGTGTTCAAATCATAACTCCTGCATTAACGTTAGTTTTTTACATTAACATTAAATTTACATGTTTTTAATACTTTTTGTTATACATCTGCTTCATCAACATTCATCTGCTTTGTGGCTTTTTTTTTCTGCATGATTTGTATCCTGGTTTTTCAGAATATATAACTTTCTACATTGACGGTTCTTATGATGCCTAAATATTTTTGATGCTTCAATATTATAAATTGTTAATATTCAAATTAGAAATTCTTTGTTTTTCATAGAATTAAGACAAAAATATCTCTGAAAAAATTATTGTTTGATAGCCAATGCGTAATAACATGAAATTTCATCTGGCTAATATAAAATTTGATTAAATAATATTGAATTTTATTATATGCGATAAAGATTTTTCTGATAACTTTTTATCTATGAATCTGCATGTATGAATTTTAGTATGTGATCTTTATATTAAATTTGCAGATTTATAACAACTCTGAATTAATTCCCATTCATGAATCACGGAAGTCGAAAAATTGAAAATGTAGAGAAAAAAAGCTTTGGAATTTTGCAAAAATTGAATTTTGCATTGCTGAAGATTTGTTCTCACTAACTGCTTGTAAAGCACTCTTCGAACTTTTGAATGACATTAGCACTTTTTAAGTTATTGTGTTAAAATCATTAAGGATTCAGTGATTGGATATATTTAAATAATAAAAACAATTCAGAAGTGAATACAAGTTTTAATTTATAAATCGAAAAACCAAAATATATTCTAACTATAGGCGATGTATTGACATGATTTTAAAAGGATAAAGAGAAAAAAATTTGAATTACCAATTAATTTAATTAGCTAAGTGTCACTGTAAATTAAATGCCTGGAAAATTTAAGAAAACTGAAAAATATCCGAGTAATTTTTACAATTTGAGGGATATAGTATTGAAATTTTTTTAATGGCATGATAATAAATAATAAATAAGCATTTCCCATACCATGACAGGTTTCAAGAACACTATGCGATCTTCCCTCTTAATTTCAGGGTAAAGTAACATTTCATTGCATTCGTAATTTGCATTGAATCGGCGAAGCTAATATAAGTATTATTTTCTAGCCGACATTTAGTAATTGAAAATTTGTCCAATTTTTCTTATTTTGTTGCAATCAATTTAAGCTTATACAAATCAAAAATTTGTATAGTTTAAAGACAATAGAAACGACATTTATGTACTAAAAATTAGAGAAGCAACAGCTTTTTCTTTCAATTAAATTATTTCAATAAAGTTGCAACACATATTTAAAAAAAAACCTTGAATTACTTTTCGGAAAGAGGTACTTGAGTATTTCACAGAGTACTTGAGTATTTTACTGTTTTCTCTTAACAATGTAATCGTATTTATCCAAATGCCATCGAAATTGCAGAATAAAATATCACGTTCGAGTTCCTTTCAAATATTACCGATTTGAAGCCATATCTAGGGGGAGCGGTGTCACCCTTCATCTCCTCCTCTCACTAAGTTCCACTGAATCTATATAAAGTCTGAAACTGTATGTACAAATACCAGCTATCTTGATTCATTATAGTAATGCTGAATTAATTTAATCTCATGATAATTAATTAATTAAACCATAAGATAAATGATTGATTCAGCCATATAACTGCAGTATTATTTCTTTTACGACTTTTTATTTTCACAAATATCGTATCATAGAAGTTGAAAAAAATTTAACTGAATACTCGAGACAAATCCCCCCACTAATGCGCCAACTATGTAAACCTTGATTTTCCGCTTGCTTTTATGGCCCTCCCCATTTCCTGCTAATTCGATGTTTCCGACTCTACTGCCGAGCGCCAACAATACTGAGGTGGACTATAGCATTCTTTCTAAATATTGTGTGATGAAAAATCCTTACACAAAGAAATAGTTTCAGCAGTTTAAATCATATCAGATAAACCAAGCCAATAACATAAGCTATCTAGCATAATTTGGGATAGAGGTTGAAATACCCATTAATAATATTTTTCCTTTAATTTATAGCCCTTATTTGGAGCATCATATTAATTCTATTTTGCAAGGAAGAATAAAGTTTCAATTTATGTATGAACCAAAACTAAAAGTTCGATTACTACATTTTTTTAATCTCTCTGATAAATAATTTATCAGAGAGATTTTTAGAGAAATCATTACTTACGCATCCATCATGAACAGGTATTTTTCTTTGAAGTTGTAATTTCTGAACAAATTCTCGACTATCTGAAAGGAAAAAGGATAAATATAATTATATAATAATACAAGTATCATAATAGAAATAAAAAAATTATTTTAAGCACGATTCAAATTAAATTTCAATATTGTAAAATGAGATTGCAAATTTCATTTTTGGGAGGAAGGAGAAAATTTCAAGATGAAATAGACACTCACGATCCAAGTCAACCCATATTATGAGACCCTTCTTTTACTAAACTGCACAATTATTTTTACATTTCAATAAATTTCAATTAAAAAATTTATTGCTTACTTTAGATTATTTTTTATTTTAATAACTTAATTATAGTTACCCCATTTGTACAAAATATTTAAGCAGATACACAATGTTTATAAAAATTCTTACAACAAAGTGAACCTTAAAAAAAAGAAAGAAGCCTGACTAATCATATTTGACAAAGTATTACTCTAAAAATTTTTAAATAAATAGAATTTGCATTTCTTAAAAATTGTTTAATTTATAAGCAAGGCATTTTTTTAAATAAAACATGCAACTGCATAGTCAGTAATACAATACTACACAAAAATTAAAAGGATAATAGAATAATAATATGAAAATGTAAAATATTTATTTTAAAATTGTTTTTAAAAAATACAGACTTATAAAAAAAATAGATGAATACAAGAATTTTATCAAGTACTGCAGATCACAAAATTTAGTTATTTGAAAACAGTAATGTCCTGCAAAACATATTTGAATATTTTGACAGAACTTGGAAATATTCATAGAATAAGTAAAATTTTTCTAATTTTGCAGACGATTTATCAAACAAAAAACACAAATTATATATATAAAATTTTACCAAAGATTCTTATTTTAAAAATTTATTATCTAAAATCAATTTTTTAAAAAAAACATTTTTAGTATTGTGAAATTTTTTCTGACATATTTAATAATTATTTTATAACAGGAAAAATTTATACTTTTTAGCAAACAGTAAATCTTTTTATTTGTATTTTTGCAATTCACTGGATGTTTAATAGTGAAATAAAATGTCATTTTGCTTGTCTTCTTGTAATAATATTAAGATTTTATTACAATTTCCGATTATAAAATGAGCATTTTTCCAATGCGAAAAATTTATTTAACAATTTTCGGTGTATTAAGGGGGGGAGGTATTAAAGGATGGAAAATTGAAAGGAGCACCATTCAGTTTTCATCATATAATTTATAAATAATACAAGAACCAATTTCTCAAAATATATCATAATTATTAAATAAGACAAACATTCTTAGGTCTTAAGCTTATTTATAAGTGAATTAAACTTTTGAGTGTTGCAATCTTGACAGATACGCACTCCATAGCAAGAAGAAAAAAAAACAAAAACGAAAGTCTTGCGCAAACGAAACTTTTATCCCCCATAACAAAGAAATACAAACTGATATTATTAAACGCACTTTGACAAAAAAAAAGATATAAATAAAAAATATCTAAATTTTAAAAAAATATTTACTTTTGGCTGCATCAAACAACTGATATGGTGTTGTGCGCCCATAAGGCATATCCAAAATGCAGGAAAATAAATTTTTCTTGTTCATATTTGCAACAAACTTAGGTATCACGAAGAAAGAGATTACTACGATTTTTTTCAACTAATTAAACAAAACAGTTAGCCTGGTGAAGAATCTCGCACAATTTTTGATAACTCTTTGTTTATAATTCATATCTTAAAGTAGGAAACCCAAACTTTATTTAGTAAACAAGGCACCAATGTCAACATTTCTGTCTCCGGCCTTTTAAACTATTCACTTCATTTCAAGTATTAAATTTTGCGATTTTTAGGGTTACCATATAAAGGTATTTATCGCTTTTTAGAAATATAGAGAATCAGTAATATTTTACAATTATGAACCATATTATGATTTAAACATTTATGACAAATTCATAAGTATATTTTAAAAAAGATAACGAAGAAATTTTAAAAATAGTTCAATCTTTTATTTCTGAATTTTTGCAAATCACCGTGTTCTTGTGTTTGGCATCACTAAATTTCATTCTTTCCTCAATTCGCAATTTGGTTTCAGGTTTCGCAGAGTTTATAAATATAAAATTAGTAAAATAAGGTAGGATTGCGGAATCTTTATATTATTTTTTTTTATAATCAAATAAAAAGCGCAGGGTTATTTTTCTCTGGATTATCGTGGATTAAGGTAAACTTATTTGCATTTCATTTTAAAAATACTCAATCTATTTAAGACATGGAAATTGTAATAATTTTATTTTTAGTCTGCTCCACATGGCATAATTATTTTAAATTTTTTGGAACTGAATTATTTGAGTAAAAACTTGTGCACTTATTAGTATTATTTTTGTTTCGAAATTTTACTTTATAAAATTATTTACTTCGCAATTTTCTTTTGTATAACCAATTTTCTTGCATAACCGCTAAATTTCATTGAAATCAATGTTTTTTTTATGCCAACCATTGTAGCTTTTATTTCCTTTTTAGTTACTTTTTTTTTAAATCTTTAAAAGCCTTTGCTTCGATATAAATGAAGATGCCAAAGAAATGTGAATGTATATATACATTTTATATGTGATATGAATTTATGAAAACTCTTGTGCTATGCTGAATCTGCTTTAAAAAATTTTTTAAAAAAACACTTTAAATTCTGTTTATCTATTTCATTAACAGGTATTCATTTTTAAGGTTCTAAGATTTATTTAACCTTGCAAATATAATCTGTTTGAGTAATATTGTGTAACAAGGTTATGTTGCATGCATGGGTGATTTTCATAATAATAATGTATTTAAAGAATTATGAATTTTATTTTCAAAAATTTTCAAAAAACACACAATTTTCAAAAATTGTGTGTTCAAAAAAAAATTTTATTACAAAATCTTGTATTAGATATAAATAGTAGATGGCAAAATATACTGATACTAGTATTTCATTCTAATTTTATTTCTCAATAAACTTATCTTAATATATATGCTTTAAGCCAGTGTCCAGTAAGTTTTTTCCCCTATTCAATTCTGTATATTTATTTTTGAAAAAGAAAAACAAAAAATATTCCATTTATTACTCTCTTCTTGAGGGCCATGTGATAATTCTGTATTAGAATTACCTTTCATCTAAAGCTAAAGGCAATCTTGGAACTCTTTATAACTGGCTTTTATAAAATTAAGAATCAAATGAACACAGGGAGTATTTAGAGGATTTTCCTGCACTTGTATGTAATTGAGGTAAAGATCGGTAACCTGCTACTACAGAGCCACGTTTTTTTTTTTTTTTCTTTTTATATGCTTGTGGCGGTTTTTAAGTTTGTAATTAATATAAATTATTAAATTTATCCAAACAAAAATTCTTAAATAACATAATACTCTTATTTTGTATTAAATGTATATTTAAACTCTATATTCATTTTAATTAGATAAATATTTGAAACTCTGTAATATTATTTGACTAAAGAAAAATGATAATTTATAAGTTTTTTTTTTTTTCATTATTCTCTTTTCCTTATTTTTTTCCCTTTAAGTATTATATTTTGTAATTATAATTATGACTATTGAATCAATATGTTAAATAAGTGAATTATTATATATATTGTATAAGTACTTTTATACAAAATAAAAAATATATATATTCTTAATTTTTGCAAAACAAGCAAAAGTCCTACATTTAAACTCAGCTTTTAAAATGTATATTTTATCATTCAAGCTGCTGATTTGAAGTTTTATTAATATTATTAGTAAATATAATTTTGAAAATGGCTCTTTACAGCAAAAAGTTTACTTACTTTTAGTGCAGAGGTTTGCGAAGAATCCCTCGTATGTTTTTTTTGTAATATTACTGTAATAATTATATTGAAATTTTATTTATATATATACATTAATTTCAGGGGATTTTCGGGTCACGAGGGGTCAATACTGTTGGACAAAAGTCTGGATTCCTCACAGAAAAAATCCCTTATTTTGAATCCTTGTCTGAGGGTGACCCTTGAGAAAGTCTTCAGGCCGTATTCTTATTTTATTTGGTTTAATTTTGATTCTGTTTTCCTATTAACTTGGTTTTTATTATTAATTATATATATATATTCTTGCATACATAGAGGAAGTATTGTAATTGTTCGCCAATACCATGTCGGGCATTTTATGCAGGGGGGGAGGGTAACATCTTTATTAGGAAGTATGCAAGAAAGTTTTGGGGAGACTATTCCTTCTGATTTAGGTTATCCTGTAAATAAAGTAATGCTGCATACATTAGAATAATTAAAAAATAGCTAATTTGTCACAGTATAATGTGATCAACCAGTAAATTTGAATCCTTGTTAATTCTCTTTGATATTTGTAGAGCAATTTTAAGACTTATTGATCTTTAACATCTTATTGATTCTATGATATTATTTTTCATTTTATTTTGTAAACTTCTCTCTGGTATTTTTTTCAACTTTTTTTTTCTTTTTATTTTAGTATAAATATGGATGCTTCTCAAGAAAATCAGGTAAGATTCTTTTTTTTTTATTTAAAAAAATTAATTTATGTCAAATGTATATTTATTTGTTATGTCGAATTGGCTACATTCAAAATTGTGTATATATTATTAGTTACATATTTGATAATTACTACATTTGAAAATGTGTTTAATATACCTCACTTACTTTGTCTAATGTGAACATATTCAAAATTATATTTCATCATAATATTGCATAATTTTATCTGATGAGATGAAAAACAATATTACTGTTTTTTTGGTATGGGAAAGAGAGTTGAAAAGGAGTGTGATCATTGACTATGATTTGATTGGTGTGACATCCTATCATGTTGATGGCTTCCTGCGGCATGTTTCACTTAAATTATTTATTGATACATATTTTAGTGTTAAAATATACATATCTATGTTTTTAAGCTTGTGAGTCTTGTCTATGTATGCTCATCCAAAATAAATAATGGTGACTTACTAGCATTCCTTAATAACCTAAGGCTATATGGTATAAATAGTATTGAAATGAAAGGCTTCATTAAAGTGAAATTAAACTATGAAGTCTTATAAGAATAGTAATAATTGCACATGAATATGACTGCATTAAGGGAACCATTAATGGGTATCCTTTTCTTCATTGTTTACTTAACAAATATCTTTATTTCTTATTGTTCATGGATTTTTTTATAAATCATAGTAAAGTAATTAAAAATATATATTCATCTATGTTTATTTAATTTTATGTAGATATTTATCAAGATCCTGTTATTGTTTCAGTATGCTTTAAGATCTATTTATCTCTCATTCATTCAAGTAAGAAAGGGAAAACGAAAATACTTACAGTTTAAACATAGTGTATATAAATTTTTTGGCAGGAACATATAGCTCCCAAATCATATCCATGTAGAATTTTTATAAGAGTAGCAATTGCAAAAGAATTTGAATGCATTAGGGAAAAACATTACAAATAGGAATGCTTGTGACATATATTTATTCTTGCTTTCTCAGGAACTGCTTAATAAATCAATATCTTTTATGACAGATAAGTTAAAAAATATTTTTGAAAGAAGTCTCATCAGTAATTTTGGAGTAATAAGATTCATTTGTTGGATTAACTAGGCATAAAGGTTGCATATTTTGACCAGAATGATTTCCACATTTCTTTGGCTTCAGTTAATTTTTTAGTGTTACTTAAAGCATTAATAAACTCCGCAACTTAATTGCAGGAGAAAATGAAAATCTTACATCCTTCTTATATACTACTGTTGTTTAAGTGTTGCCAGAAAGGAACCTTCCATTAAATTATAGGTCTTTATATTGGTGATGATAGGCATATTTGTTCTTTGAGAAATCAAATTTGAACATCTTTTGCAACATTTGTGCATTTTGTAAATTTAGCTTTTCTTAACAATGATAACATGCAGATTTTATTTTAGTAAAATGTGTGTTTGCATCTTGTCTTTCTCCATTCATTATTACAGGATAATTACATTTTTGAATCTGTATACTTTATAATTATTATTATTTTCTGAACAACCTAAAAGAAAAACAAATCTTTAAGAATAAAAATATTTGTAAATAGTAGATCTGATAGTGAAATTAAAATGTATAAAATGAAGCTTATTCTTAAAAATAACTATGTCCATTTAATTTGGATATTCGTCTATTTTATTTTTAGATATAGACAAATAAAAATTAATGAAAATCTTATCATTTTATTAGTTTTTTTATAACTTTTTAAAAATATATCTTGCAAACTATATTTTATAAGTTTCATATTAATTTATTTTCCTCATATATTTTTATTTTTATCTATTTAGAATATTGTATAAAGAATTCTGTAAAATTAATTAATGTATGTTTTTTTTTCTGCTTTTAAAAAAAAATCAATATGAATCTCTTTCCTAGAATAATGCTGCCAATGTAGACTCTGGAGCTCAGTTGGAAACCATTACAGAACCTGTCCAAGAATCTATTGAAAATAAAGGAAATCAGGCTGAAGGCAAAAATGAAAATTCTAAAACAGATGATGATTATAATGATGATTCATTAGATGACATCTGTGTTATAGATGCAGCAACATCAATACTTGATGAAACTTTTTCTATTGATGATCCAGACTTGGTTATTCCTGACCATATAAATGATGCTTATAAAGATATTATGATTGTTTGCAGTACTACTGCACAGAACATTAGAAAAACTATCTCAGAAGTTTTGAGTTCTCGGGAAGGAGTTGTTATAACTGAAGTAGATCCAGCAGCTGAGCTGGAGGAAAGTTTAAATAAGAAAATTGCTGATTTTGAAAAAATTGTTAGTGGATCTTTTGAATCGGATGAAAAGGCTGAGGCAAATAGTGGAAACTCAATTCAAGATAATAATAATATTGAAATTGTTTCAGAAGAAAATAAGGATCCTGCAAATGTTGATGTTAATTCTACAGAAATTAATGCTGAAAAAAGTTCTGATATTTCTACAGAAAGCACCAAAGTCACTGCTGATGTTTCAAACAATGTCACTGTTAAAACAGATTTAAAAGATTCTGTTTCAGATGATAAGAAGAAGGAAATAATTCCTGAAGCACTTCCAAATAATACAAAATCAATCCCAGCAACACAAAATCAGGCAAGTTTGAACTCTAAATTATTTATTCTAATTTTTTTTTTTTTTTCCCTTCTTCTTTTAATTGTAAGTAAAGGAAATGAAAAATTTTGCTAATTAACATTTTTGATGAATGTCATAGCTGTATAATAGTTCTGTGTTCATACTTTTAAAAGATATAAAGTTGCTGTCAGGGGTGATTGTATTCAAATTTTATTTGAAATTTCAAATTTTCAACTTTCTTAAATCTGCAATTTCTAGTTTTTTTTTTTTTTTTGAAATTCTAAAATATATTAAGATATTGTGTAACTTTATATCAAGTTCCACATTGAATTCAAATACTTGTCAGAGCAAAACTATAAAATTTCATTTTAAAATACGCATGTATGAATATGTACTGCATCTTTTTAAATTATTCAAAATTGTTTTGAATTTTTTGTAATCATGCTAGTTTTTAAAATTTTTTAAATGGAGCCACAATCATCCCTGATTTTTACCATTAGCACATTGAGCATGTGCTAATGATCAATGTGCTGGTCAATTACCATGCTGTATAATGATGAAAATAAATCCGAATTTCTGTGTAATTGGATCATTTTTTTAAAAGATGTGGAGAGTTGAATAAAATAAGCTAGAATATTCTTGCTATGACTTTAAAGCGAATTTAAACAATAATCCAGGATTGTTTTGCATTCAGGAAATGTATAATCTTTATTTCAAAATTCAATCAGTCTTTAGAAGACTTTAAAAAATTAGAGAAATGGGGAGTCTTGCAGATTATTTTTGATTTACTGATGGAAATTTTTTCACTAAAATGTTTATTTAAAAAAAAAAAATTTGAGGCAAAACATTATTTCTTTAATCTGAACAGCAATAGCAAATAAAACTTGCAAATAATTTTTATGTTTAAATGCAATATTATTTGTTTTGGTTATTTTAATTTTGTTTTTTTAATGGATTAAAGGGTTTTTTTTTTTCATGGAAAGTTAATAAAATTACAATATTTATTCTATTTAAATTTTTATCCATTTGGGCAAAGTGAAGAAATTTTGATTTAATGAATGGTGATTATTTCTTCTAAAGATTTCTAGATTTTAAGAGAAAAGAATTTTGTAAATAAGAATATCTTTTTGCAATATTTTAAACATTTTGTAGAATTTTTTTTACTATCCCATTTTTAATATAAAATGTTGTTTTAAAAATTAAATTTGAAATCAAAATTGTGTGTTACTATATTTTATATTTAACATAAACTTAGTTACAGATCCAAGATCCTTCTTTTGGAAAAAATTTAATGAAAAGTAATCTGAAGATTCTTTTATGTAAATATGTAATATATTTACATAAAAGAATCTTCAGATTACTTTTCATTAAATTTTAGAATATTCAAATACTACGTATTATGTAAATATAAGTACCGTTATTGAATATTTAATTTCATTAAAATAACTAACAATTACTCATTAAAATCATAAATAAATATTGAAAAATTTTCTTGGGTTATGTTTATTTTATTTGTATATGTTTGTGTTTTATATAGCTTCAGTTTGATTAATTCTAAAGAAAAATGCTTTAGGAAGGGTTTTCAATGATATTAAAGATGCTTTTTGTGTGAATTAGTTCCAAGTTAGGACCTTCCAGCATTTTCTATTTGGAAGAAACTGAAAAAACAAAACTTACAGTATATTCCCTATGGAAATATCTTTCTTCAACAGAATTTGTCCTGAGCCAAATACAAAAAAAAAAAATGTATAAAAGCTCATGATCCTTAGATATGTCTTAAGTCAATTGCCTTTCATTTCTCTCTTTCTCTTTTTTCAAAAAAAAAAAAAAAAAAATGAAAAAGAAAAAAAAACTTTTGTTTGTTCTCTTCTAAAAAATCCTGTGTCAGAGGTTTCTAACTTCAAACCACTTAATTGATATTTTTTAAAAATTATTTACTAATACTTATGGCTCTCATTAAGACATTAATTGTTATCTACCCCCTTCCTCTCAATTTTTATAGATTTTGCTAAATTCTTTAACATAGTCTCAATAACAGGAATCATTTTACCAATTATCAGAGCCAATTTGATAGTTTTGTCACTTCAAAATATAACTGTTCTTTTATCGGCTTGCAAAATGTCAAAATTAATTAATGATGGTAATTCCGGAAATTCGACCAGTTGATAAGTTTGGGAGCTTTAGCTTTCATCTTGCTAAATCTCATGGAAAAAGATGAAAGAAGAATTTTCAAACAGTGAATGAATGGTTTTGAAATTTCTCTCATATATAGATAGTAGTTAACAGAAGGGCACCTCTCATTTATATGATATTCATATCACTATTGGTAACATTAATATAAATAAAAAAAATTGTCAAAATTGGTATAGTGTTTGTACCTGGAGAAATAATCCTTTAGGTTTTCCAATTATTTTAAATATGTTGGTTGTAGACAAACAAATGATCATCAAAAGTGGCTTGTAACATTTATTTGAACATGATTGTATGGTATTTTTTTTATATGTTCTCACTAATGCTTCTATTAAAATATTTTCTTTGAGCAACTAAATAAAATTTAATAAGCTGACAATTAAATTACTGTCTTTATGTATCAGTATCTATAAAATATCTGTTTTATTTTTTTAAAAATGTATTTATATTTTAAGTATAATGAAATTAAATCACAATGTTGCTGTTGTTACATTAAAAGAATTTTTATTCAACATGTTCTTGTCTTTATATGATTTAAAAATAAGCAAGATGTTTTTATCATTTTCCAGTCATCCGATTCCCTAAGAGAAATGCTTAAGAATATATCTATTGAAGAGGAAAAAGTCTCCAAAAAGCAAAAAAATGTCAACTCTAAAAAGAAAGGAGAAAAGACTATTGGTAAAAATAATTAATTACTATAATAATTAATTTTTGTTTTTATTCTCTGATTTAGTTATGTATATATGTGTTGAAATTATATATATATTTTTCCCTTCAGATCAGATATTGAAATCACTAGGGAACGGAACAGCTGAAGAAAAGCTACATTTATTATGTAAAAAGCATTTAGAAGTAACAGAAGAACTTCGTTTGCTGGACCCGAGATTTAAGCAACTAGAAAGACAGATTATTACTCAACAAAGAGAAAAAGAACAGTTGCAAGCAGAAAATAATCGACTTATACTTGCCAAGTCAAGATTGGAAGGCTTATGTCGAGAATTACAAAGACAAAGCAAGGCTATTAAAGTAAATAATGCATTAATCTCTTCTTGTTTTCTATTAATAAATATGTAATTTTGGCAAAATACTACAAATCTGCTCATCATTGTGATCTGTTTTTCTTTAGTTTTTAATGTTAATTTAATAGATTAAAATTTCATTCTAAATTTTTAAAAATAAATCGAATTATTACGAACTGCTTTCAAATGATGAGGATGGCACTTGAAACTTCATACTTTCCATCACTCTCCAGCTCTACAGAAATGAAAACATTTAAATCTCTATAGTTTCAGCTTTTCCCAATTTTGCAAAAGGGGAGAATACAGTACACTCCCGATTATCCGCGGAATTGGGTGGCGCGGCCGCCGCGGATAACAAAAATCGCGGATAATCCGAAAAAAGCTAAAAACGGGTATAGCAAAAAAGAAAACAGTCATTCCAACTTTGAAAAATCGTTTTATGTACAATAAAACTTAAAATAAACAGCAGGAAATGTTTAACTAACGCTTAATATTTTAGTATATCACTCAAAACTAACCTAAAATGCATTTTGTTAATGAAAACAGAAAAGTGCTTAGTATTTACGAGAGGCGTCAAGGATACACAGAAAAATTAATACATATGTACTGTTTTAACACTGTAATGTATTATGTAATTACAAAAGCATAACTGTAAAACTGCACCTTTATAAAAAAATCAGTAAAAAAAAAAAAAAAAAAAAAAAAAAAACTTTGTGCGGCAGGCGCGGATAACCCGCCCGCGGATAATCGGGAGTCTACTGTATAATAGTCTGACCTCCATAAATTGATAATCAAATTTTCTAAAGAAAAAAAATCCAATGCTTTGAAATTTCCTTATGATTAGACCAGTCCCTTACATGTTTCTTTTTCTTATCACTTTTACCCATTTCAATATTAATTCATAGACCTTGCCAAGATTCTTAGTATTTAAATTATATCTTATCTATGCCAATACTTTCAAAAGTTTTAATAATTAAATCACTTTTTTTTTTTTTTCAAAATTTTTAAAATGTACTTTTTGTTGTTATTGAAAAATGTTGTACTTTTTGAAAAAATTTTCTTTTTACCTTGCTTCTTGCATTATTTCTTGAAGTGAATTTCTTTGTCACAAAGCAAAGTATTTAGCAACCACATTCACTATAAAAGATTTGAAGCAAAAATTTCATTCAAGTTAATAAAGGAACTTGTATGACTTGTAGAATCTAAGAATAACATATGACTTAACGCACAAAACAATATGCAAAAATTGAATGTCTTAACAGGCGATGTTTTGAGAAGAACAAGTGAAGAGACATGACATCACGTGCATGCATGATTGATCTATTGAGTATCAGTCTGTATTGAGTAGTTATTTAAAGTGGATCAGTATTTCTGCATGGGAGAAACAGGCCACATAGTGTTGTTGAACATGACTTTCAAAGATTTGAATAAGTTCCTGTGAACTTTCATTGATTGAAATTGTTTCTCTGACAAATATTATGGGGCTAAATTTTACTGGCAAGGCCTTCGATGAGCTTCAGAAGAATATAACTAGAACCACAGAACTTATGGAATGCATTCTGTGTTGCAGCAAAAAAATTGCAGATGAGATTTGATAAATCATTAAGCAGATTTGGAGAAATAGTAACACCAACAGAGCAACAGCCATCCAATCATATAAGAGAGTTGCTAAAAACATTGGGAATTGTGTTATACAATGAAATCCATCACCCTAATAAAGCAGTAATACTGTGTCTCATTTTGTCAATTTTTGAAATGTAGCTAAAAATACATATATCTTTAGACAACTTTCTTGTAAAAAATAAAAAATGTGCATTATAAATATTAAATTACATAATTATAATTTTTTAAATTTTTTTTTCATAATGCAACACAGTGTTTTGTTTTACACAGATAGTTGTATGTGGGGGGGGGGAGTTCCTCTTAATGAATATTTTAAATTACAAGTAAAATTTGGGTGTGATTTATGTTTGTTAAAAAAAATTCCAGTGTACTTTTTTGCAATTAGCTTTCTAGTTTTCTGTTTAATTTCTATTGCTATGGAAATAGGTTAAATAGTTCTTTTTATTATTATTTGAGTTTTATCAGTATCCTTTCTTAAGTATGAAATGGTGCTTTTCACTGAAGTTAATATAGATAAAAATGTTATATGAAATGCAGAAATTTATTTTCTAATAAAACTTTGATGTTCCTGATAAACTGAGTATTTTATGAAATTCAAATTTTTATTTTATACCTATGTTATGTCTGATTTGCTTGTTTCAGAAATTTTAAGGAAAGTTATTTGCATATTTTATTTCTACTAAAAAAAAAAAATTCTAAGTATTGTTTTACAGAATTGCTATCTCAAATTTAGTTATTAAATTTGACTCATTAAATTTAATTTTTTTAAATCTCATTTTGGTTTTAAAAGTTTATTCTGTGTTTTGGATTATGCCTAAAGTAAATTTGAAATTATACTGTAAATTAATTCCTTTGGGGGAAATCAATAAGAAATTTTATTAACTGGTAATTTATTATATAAAAAATTGCATTTTATTCTCATTTTATTTTATTTTAAAATAGGAAGAAAGTTTGCTTCGCATCAAGGCAGAAGAAGAAAAAAGGAAAGAAATAGCTAATAAGTTTCAGTCCACTCTTAATGATATAAGTGCTTTAATGCAAGAAAATTCCAAGAAAAATGTTACGCTGAGACAAGAAAATGCAGAATTAGCTACTAAACTAAAAAGTTTAGTTGACAACTATGAAGTTTGGGAGCAAGTAAGAATTTTTTTCATATATAGTTAAATTTGCATGTATATGAAATTTCAAATTAAACTCCAAAAATATAAATAACTTTTGAATTATCAAATATATATATATATATCTTGAGATAAAGGGATTTTGAAAATTGCAATGTGTAATATATTTAATTCTATGAAGGTGATAAAACTTTTTTGATTATCGAATTTTTGCTTTAAAAAAAAATATTTTATTAACTAAAACGGGCTTGTAAATAGACCAGAATTCAATTAAAAAAATTAAACATGCATGATTAATTGTCAAATCCAAAGAAATAAATGCTATAAAATTGCAATTTTTTTAATTCTATTTTTAGCTTAAGTGATATATGTTTAGAATTCTCTTAATTAATCTGTTATTAGTAATTAAAAAATAATTAATTAATTGAATGAAAGTTTATCTTGCTTAATCTAATGTATATTTTTTATGTCAGAATTTATTTCTGCATTTGGGAAATTTAAAGAAAACAGTTTTTATAAATTCATGTCAAATTACTTGTATTTTTTCAGCATATGTCCAAGATTGTTCAACAGAAGGAATTAGAAACTCAACTTGCTAAAGCAAAACATGCCAAAGTTAATTTACTCTTAAAGCAAGAAACCGAAAAGTTCCTTCGAGAAAAGCAAGCTCTTCTAGAAAACTTAAGTGAATTACAAAAACGGTGCACCTTACTTACAACAAATGAGTTGCAGTTACGAACTGAATTAGGTGATTATACCTCAAAATATGAAGAATTTCAAAATGTCCTCAGCAATAGCAGTAAGGTTTTTGCTACTTTCAAGAATGATATGGAGTCGGTAAGTTTTTTCTATCATCAGTCTCTTCAAAATAGTATGTTTGCTTTTAAATATTGCTTTGAAGTTATATATTAACTATTGTGTAATACATCCTTCGCTAGGATTTAAATATGTTGTTCCATATTTCAGACTTCCAAAAAAATCAAGAAACTAGAAAAGGAAACAAATGTATACAAACAAAAATGGGAAAGTAGTAATAATGCTTTATTGGAAATGATAAATCATGTAAGTTTTTTGTCAATTTTATGAAAAATTTTCTTGTTCAACATTTTTAGTATAGTATATATCAATATGATTGAACATCTCACATTTGATCATAAATTATATATATCTTTCATTTATTTTATGCATACTTATTATGAATTTTTTTTTTTTTCATTATGAGAAAAAAATTTGTTTTTTTCTTATTTGTAATTAATTTACTGCCATTTAATAGCTATAGTGAAGTTAAAAAGAAATAAGATTCTTTCTGAGATGAAATTTTGCTTTTGAAAAGGAATTCTGCTAATGAATCTTTAACTCAATTTTAATGCCAACCATAAGCACTGTTTCAAATCATATATTTTTATTTTATTTAGTTGACTAATATGTAGCATATAGATAATGATTGCAGCAAGATTACTTGTAGATGAATCTTTCAGTTATTCTTATTTTGTAAATGATAAAGCATTCTCTTGTAAATGTTTTTATTATTATTATTATGTATTATTCAAATATTTTCTGGCAAAAATAAAAACATACAGCAAACTGGGGTATATAGTTGTATGTTAGAACAAAAAGAAATTAAATTGAAAACTTTTCTTTTATTAGATTCTTTTTAATGGAATAGACGTTAAATGGATGACTTTTATTTTTCTAATTTTCTAAGAGAAATACTTTTCTATATTTTAACATAATACTATTTACAGAGTGGCATATTATCTGTAAACTACAATGATCGTAATGCAAAAATCATTCAAAACAATTTTCATGGCAAAAAAAAGTAGGTGAGCTACTATATTTCAATCCATATACCTAGTCCATTAAATTTGATGCTTATCTCAAAAGAAGTTTTGAATTTATAATTAGGTTTTTAATTAATTTGAAGATTAATGAAATTTTAATGGGGTTTTTTTGAGGGGGGGGGGAGTTCTCAAATAAAATATTTTTATGCTAGCATTCTTTTTGTAAAATAGGGCATTAAAAAAATCATTATATACAGATTGCAGTTGGCAATGTTGTGAAGACTAGCACTTTATCATGTTATATTTCAAGCTAGAGATTAAATTCTGCTTTAATTCATCGTCAACACATTCACTTTCTTTAATCTAAATATCATTATTTATATTATATCTTGCTGTTTTATTCTAGGTGCAGAAATTTAATTTATTCTAGAAGTACTGTGATAAAATTTTAATTTCAGGAAAATGCATGAAGCCAAGATTGAAAAATATTGTTTCTCTGTCCGTTTTCTTAAAATCCTCTAATTTGTGAAATTGACAAAATTTATTTTACTATATAGTATATAATTAATATAGTGCTATTTTATTTTAGAAAGAGAAACAAGATAAGGAGTTTGCAAATGCTCAGCAGAGAATAGCAACTTTAGAAAAACTCTGTAGGGCATTACAAGCTGAGAGAAATGAACTGCGGAATCAACTTAATACTCAGAATGCTAGTAAGGGTTTTTTTTTATTATTATTATTGCTCCCAGTACTTTAATTTGTTTTTAACTAGCCACAACAACTGGAATTATTTTATATGATTTGATTATTCAAGTATTAATTTAAATAAAGAATAAATTTTATAGTGCCTCGATTGTGTTCTGTATATTTATTTTGCTGTGTTTGTTTAAAAAATTGTAGAATAAATAAGGATTGCTTTTCTGCATTTTATGCTATATACATGTATATAGTATGATAAGTGAGAGCATACACCTTGTGATTTTTCAGAAATTTTAATTCATTTAAAATTAAGCTGAATTTTATGCATTTCTAAGTGCCAAAAAATGTCTTTAACTATCCAATTTTATATTCATGCAAATATATCATTATTGTTGCCCTGAAATTCAAACCATTTCCATTATGGCAGAATATATTTGATTGCAATATTTCTTTCCATTTGTGAAAAAAAAAAAAAAAAAAAAAAAAGGATCATATTTAATATCTGAGTAATTTACAAGATGAATAAAAAAAAAAAAATTAATTTACAATACCTCAAAATTTAGAAGTCAGATGAATTGCACATTTATGTTTTTAAAAGTACTTTGATGTCCTAGCCTTGATTTCCATTAAAACAGTTCATGTATTCAATAAACAGAGCATATGTAAGACAAAATAACATGGCTTTAATGAATGACAATTTAATGAAATCGTTTACATGAAAATATATCTAAATGATTTAGTTGAAATTAAATGTAATCAATATCCATTGTGAACCATCTGGTCAACACAGGTTGCAGGTCCTTGGGTAATTTTACTCTAGCTTGATGCTTGACTAGTGTTCAGCTGACTACTCCACTACCACTAATGAAGCAATATTGACCGGAGCTCTAGCTTGACTCTGAACCAAATGGAAATTAAAGTTCAATGTCATGGGAATTATTATTACACAATTCTAATAATATCACTTGCTGCAAACATTCTGTTTTTTAGCATCTTTTCAGTTTCACTTTACTTCTCTGTCTAAATTCTTATAATCCAATATTAACATACAATGCCACTGTTGTGATACAAAATAAATGTAAAAAAATCATTGCTTTTTATTCAGATTTTGCTTTTATGTTTAATTTAATTTCTGTTATTGGAGGCTTTTGATTTCAATGATGTTCATCACATCTGTGACCGCACTAATTATGTAACTCTAATTCATAATTATTTTCTTTTCTTAAAATGATAGTCAAGAAGTGAAAAAGTTATTAGACATTATTGATACTATTTGATTGATATATTTTGTTAGATAATAATTATAATCTATATCCTTTCTGTTTTATAATCTTCTTTTTATTTATTTATTTTAAGATTCTGAATCTGCAACAACTCCGGATGTGCCTTCTCTTACACCTGAAACTGGAGTTGCTTGATTACCTGTTCCTACTGTTAAACTGTTGTAAAAAGATGTGTTCTTTCTTTTATTTATGAAATAAGCGTGTGCATGTGTTTGTTTGTTTGTAGTTGTTGTGTGAATATTTAAATAATTAAATATGACGGATTTGATGGTTAATACCAATATTATAACAAGTTTTTTTGTTTTTTATGCTAGTCTTATCACTTGAAACACAATAAGGGTTCATTTTGTGTATTTATGCATTTTGAATTATGTAAAATAAAATTATTTTCAATTGCAAAAACAAAATCTTCAGATTTCATTTTTCAAACTTCGAGTGATACTAAAATCATATTTCATGTAATTGTATAAAAGAAGTTTACTTTTTTACTTTTATTTGAATAGTTGTATTTTGTGCAACTATAAAAAAAGTATTGTTTTATTTATGCATTTAAAGAATTCTGCTGGTCAGAGAATTTGTGTTTTTCAAAATCACTTTTTTATGTTTTTCCTCTGATATCTTTCTCTACTTTTTGAAACTTTAATGCTTTATATTGATTGCTTACTTTTATATTCTTCAAAATTCGTTTAAAAAAAATTTTTTTTTGTCTTAGTCTGGTTTATTGATATTAATTTTCCCATAATATTTACTAAAACTTGTATAAAATGTTAAGTATAATTAATATACAATTTTAAGAGTAACATCAATATTGTTACTTTGAACATAAAAAAACCCAGTAATCTTACATTTGATTTAATAATTTATTACAAAAGAGTCTGTATAATTATAAATTTCAAATGTAACTAATAATGTCTATATTAGTTATTTTTATCCATTTAGAGAAAAATGACTTTTTTTTAAATTCAAATCAAATAACCTCAAAAATTTCTGGTTTTATTTTTTGAACTTGACTTACAAAATGTTAATTGGAATTTGATGCAAATTTGTTTAACACAGCTAATTTTTACTTTTGCAATTTTTTGATTTTTTTTGGAAATCATTAATGAAAGAAAATATTTGTTTAATGTAGAATAAGAATAATTTTTAAAAAGTCTTGATATAAATAATTTTCAAAATTCTATCATTAATGAACTTGATGGAAAATATTTATTTTTTTGACAAATTTTGAAATGCGGGTTTTAATTCAGTGAAGAAAATGTTATTTTCAGGACTTCATTTATGCATAGTTTGATAATTTTTGTGAAATATATATTGTTTAAAAATATTTTGTTATTTTCATCGACTATTGCTAATGTTTTATGGAGTTTAACTTTTAAAATAATTAAGGAATCTCTTATTATTGCTATAAGTTTCTTAGTGGATTGTTATGTATTATTTATTTGTAATAAAATTTGTGACACGAGAATGTATTGTTTGCTTTTTCCTACTTTTAAAAATTAAACTTTGGTAATAATGAAAGCTTTTTTTTATTTGAAAAACAATTTATCAGATTTGTACTATAGTCTGTATTTTCTGTAGGCAGTTCAAGGTCACATTTTCTACCTCGTTATTGGTTGTCTAGTATTAGTAATGCAGTAGAAAATGGGACCTTGAACCGCCTACAGAAAATACACAGACTATAACATTATTAAAATGCAATGCTAATACTTAGAAAAAAAAATTTTTAATTAGTAGCTGTGTTTTTGATTTACTTTTGAGAATGATATTTATATCAATTTCAAAGTCAAATTTTTGTTACAAATAATGTCCCTGCAGACTAAATAATTTTAATTGCAAATTTGAAGAAAAAAAAAAAATATCTACCCTGTTTACTCTTTAAAAAAACATTAATTTTCTAAAATACAAAATTGAAAGCAAATACACATCTTTGGCACATTTATTGAACAATGAATTTAAACCATGCAGGAAAAAATAACTTAATATTTAATTTTTCCTCTTAAGAATATCATAATAAAAAATACACGTATTGATTATAGTGGTCATAATTAAAGCTCATCATTTATTTAGGAATAAAATCATTATCTATAGTTCTTTTTATTGGAAATCCATCAAAGTGAATGATTTAATTAGTTGAACTTAGAAAATTTATTTGCAGAATGTAAAATTAAGAAATGGGAATTAGTATGATCAAATTGCATTACTATTATATTTGATGAAATTAAAAGGAGTTTTAACTTTAAAGAGCACAGTTTAGGTACATTGAATTAAGTAATTTTGGAGTTTTCATTTTAACTGTTTCGGCATTCAGAAGTTTTCAATCAACAAAAACATATTGGTTTTAATATTAACAATCAATATGTTAGTCAATAATATATTCAGTGTCCTGACGTTGTTAATGTTATGTTGTTAATTATCCTCATATAGGAAGATGATTATCAGATTGTTTATTTATTTCTAATTTCAGATATTCTTTGAAAGTGCCAGCTGTGGGGGATAAATAATGTAATATTTTAAAAATTCTTTTGGAAAAATGTTTCTTTTTATATAACTGAAAATATTTAAAAGGTCAAGAAGGGTGTTTTTGTTTCTAGTATAAGATTTCTCCCTCCCTCTCTTTATTTGTTTACTAAATTTCTAATATTTAATGTAATAACTTTTTTTGTTCAAATATAAATAGAATAGTTTTTATTCTTATTCATTGCAAACCCAAGGTAATTGCATTATTTTTTTAATGTACAAAAAGCATTATGTAGAAGATTATGGAATATATATTAAACTTTTTTGCATGTAAAAGAACATTTTATTGAAATATCCATCATAATAACTTGTTACTTAAACATCAAATGTTCAATATGCCTTATTTAAAAAAGAAAGTTGTTATTCCTTTTGAATCTTTTGGGAGACATATTTTATATGGTGCTTGCCAACCAGTTTTTTTTAAGTACTATTCAAACACCATGATCTTCATAAAATTTATATTATATTCTGATATTCAAATACATCTTAGATGAACTTGTTTTTTTATTTAACTTTAAACTAGAAATACGGATGTTTTTTCCTCACATTTTTTAAAGAAAATCATTAATTAAAAATTACAATTCAAATATTCAAACAAGTCCTACTTGTCCTCTTGTTTATATGATAAAATAAGAAAATATATGATAATTTCCACCCATAATATTCAGTTAAAATCAAAACAATATGATTAAAACTGAATATTTGGTCGATCTTGAATGGAAAGCAACTAGATTTTCTGTTCGAATCCAACATAATTGATTACATGTTTAATAAGATGGCACATGAAGTAACTGATATTTTGTATGTGTTCTTTCTATTATTCTTCGCCGTCATTGTATGCTTAGTTTAGAAATTCTTCTTTAATTAAGTTCCTGCAAAAAGTTCTTCTTTATCATCATAGTACACTTTGCAACCCGGACACAGGCGATGAAACCATGATTTCCTTCGTTTTTTCTTTTTCTTTTTTTCGGGTTTATTGTCAGGCTCTTGTGTGGAGTTTAATGAGATTTCTGTGAAACTGGAACTTTCAACCAACGTTTCATTCATTTCATTATCCTTATCTAACCCTAAATTTTTTGAAAAATCCTCATTAGTTTGTTCATTGTTTATTTCCTCATATTTTAATAATACATCTTGAATTGTTTGAAAATCACTTTCTGACTTTTCGTATTCCATATCTTCCATTTTGATTAACTTAGCCTCTAATGGAATTGATTCGTTTTCTGTCGTTCCATCTGGGAGTGGAATGTCCTCGTTTGGAAAATATCCAGAGATTTCACATTTGGTATTTAAATCCAATCTTTCCATTATAGCACATACAGAAGAATTCCTTTTATTGCACTTGAAAATATCGGTCTTATTCCCTAGACTTTCAGCATTTTTACTTTCTGATGTATTTCCTATTTTTATTTCTCCATTTTTAGAGCCTTTTTCAATATCAAACTTTTCTGGATTAAATGTTAATGTATCGCCATGGTAGAATTTTGCATCTTTGTTTAAGCTTTCTGTTTGACTCATTGCTCTTCGTTTTTGAACATCTGAACACATTTTATAACTTATGGACAAAGAGGAATTTCTTTGCCCCAAGTAACTGTCACTTTTGTTAGACAGGAAAGACAATCCGACATTAATGTCGGATAAAAAGCCAGGATGATAAGTTAGAGATTTTGCAAATAATAAAAGGCCTCTTTTTAATGGACTATAAGTGTCTTCTGTGAGTGAATTGTTCGTTTCTGAATTCTCCGCTTTCTGTAGGGTATCGCTTAGTTCCGATTCATTGCATGAAAAAGAATATCCTTCCGAAAATGAAAATGGCTCTATTCCAGCTTCTTCGTTAATATTTTTGTCTCTGTTCATTACACAATATGATCTTTCGGAATCTTTTTCTGTGGAATTAATTAAAAATGCGTTACTAGCGTCAGATGAGACAGTTATATGGCTATACCATGATCGGTCAGAGAAGCTCATTTGATATTGGTTGAGTCCAGGATCACTTTTAGCAGAAATACAATGAGAAATTGATGAATTAATTGTCGAATCGGAATGACTTCTCCGAAATTTGGTATTACGATTTTTATAAAAGTTGAAACGTGTTATTTTGTTTATTCCTGGATCAAGCAAATAGTAAGCTCCGGTTCCATGGTTTTCTGTATTTGATAAAGAGATTTGGTTAAAGCTACCTTTAATCCAGCTACTGTCACTTAAGTTCTGATTACTTGATTCCATTTCAAAATCTGATTCGCACCGTTCATTGCCTTCGTCGGATTCCCAGTTACTTTTCTTGATTTCTGGTAATAAATTATAATTAATTTCTTTATTATCCGTCCTTATTTCATTTCGCGCCGTTACGATTGAATCGCCTGATGAAGAACTTGATGACGTAGAAAGTTTATTCGTTTTAGCTTTAAGAATGTACTTCTCAATTATGTTCGCATTGTTTCTCACAGAAATTATGCTCTCTGGACTTTCGTCATTTAGAAAAGATTTTTCGTTTTGTTTTTCCTTTTCTTCATTCTGAAACATTCCGATACAATCACCAATTGAATATTCTAAATTCGAAGAAAGCTTATCGATCTCCTTTGCATCATTCTTCTGAATTTCCCAGAATTCTTCGTTGGGAGTTATGTTCGTGAAAGAATCGCAATTTATTGCAGCGTTTTCGTTTTGCATTTCAGTGTGTTTAGATTCATTGTCGGAAATTTCTTTTACTGGTAAGTTATCATTATTGTTTGATGAGTCAGGTATATCAGAAGAATTTGAGAGGTACATTGCATTATTTAGCTTGTGTTTATTTCTATCTATTTCGAAGCAAAAATTATTTTTAACTATTTTGGGTGTATTATTTGTATCTTCAAACGACTGTTTTCCAGCCTGATTTGTTTCTTGGATATATTGTTCCATTACTTTATTTTCAAAATTCCAAGCTTTTTCTTTCTTTATTTGCTTATCAAAAGTTTCATTATTTAAGATTTCTTGATTGTTTTGCTTATTACTTTGTAAGGAATTATGAAACATGCCACTTCTTGAACTGTCCTGTTCATTTGAAACGTAATTGAGATTGATAAATTTGTTCCATGGAAAATGCATCTTCAGATTATCTCTGTAACTATCAATCTCATTCGAGCGCAGCAATACTTTAGAAGAATCGCAAAGGCTTTTATTCTCAAATTCATCCTCTTCTGGTGAGTAAATTGTTTGAGGAACATAGAATTGCCATAATTTTCCAAAGCGCCGATCTGTTCTACTCCATGATCTTTGTAGAAAAGAGGAGACAGCTGCTATTTTAGCTGTGCACCTGCTTTTTGGATCTAAACAAAGAAATAAAGACAAAAAGTTTTGGAAAGAAATGAATGCATTCGAGGTAATGAATGATCCTCTATTAGCTTCAATGAGAATACCATAATGGAGATTTGCTACCCTTTGGAGTAATTCATCATTGCTACATGTTTCTGGCATAGCATGCCCTGTAAAGATTTGAAGCATCATCACACCACATGCCCACATTTCTGCAGCTATTGCATTAAAATTATTGGACGAATCGCTAAGTTCTGGAGCTCGATATAAGGAAGGGACAGCTACATTGCATTTCATAGCTCTCGCAGCTAAAGTCAAGCAACTAAAGTCACCAATGACAGCTTTATCTGTCTGACTATATATGAATACATTCGCATCGTTAAGATTCATTAAACATAAACGTTTGTCATGTAAATAATCCAAACCCCATAAAACATCTTCTGCATAAGACTTCTTTCTTTCAAAACAGTTCGGAGCCCGAAGGAATTCATCCTCGTGAATAATATCTCTTAAACTCTTTTCTAATACGATTGACATGTAAACACTCACCTTTTCGCTAATTGACACGACATCGAAAAGTGGTGCCAAGTTTTCGTGCTGAAGTCGTGGCCAATGATAGGCTTCTCCTTCTCTGGGTGATGCTACTAATTTGCCAGAAACTTCGCGGCCATTTCGGACATCTTCAAATATAATATTAGTGATAAAATTTCCAGTTGCTTTCAAGCATTTTAATTCGTAATTTTTGCTTCCTCTATGTTTCCATAAATATCTGATTTCAGATGCTTTAAAAACCGTTTTATCCATCTTAATAATATGTTTGCAAAGAATAGATGAGCAGTATCGTTTGATGTCTTTCCCTACTGCCAACAAACTAATAAAAATTTGAATAATTTGATAATTTTATTTTCATTGTAGCTTACTCTGTGAAATAATTCGATTAAAGGTGAATTCTACTTGAGAAAAATAATAAAATATTTTCAGTTTAAAACTGACTAACATCTTTAATTGATAAGATCAACTGCAATGTTTATTTAAAATTTATTTATTCCAATTTAAATCAAAATAGGTATATATTGAATATTAAAATCACATGATGAATGAAACCGCTATGGTTCAATAAAAGTCTGGAATAATTTTAAATACCAATTGATATTTATTTCGGCAATTAATCAATTTCATAATTTTCCACATAATATAAGAAAATTATAGATTAAAAATATAAATAACATCTAGAATTTCAAGATGTAGCTTAGTTTCTTCATCATATCTACTTTTGTTTTGTTTTGCCACTTTTTTGATTAAAAAAATTGTCTTGGTTTTTTTTTTAGTACACTGATAAAAGCAAGTTTGTTAAGGGAAAAAAAAAGGGGTGGGGGTTTAAGATAAGTTCTTTGCTTTTTAATTTTTAGCCTAGAATAATATCTCATAATTTAGCGTTATAATTATTAGGAATATTAACCAATTTTTCTTTAAAATATTAAATTCAACTGAAATTTTAATTCCTTTTAATTTTATTCCCTTTTAAAATATTCAATTCATAATTTCTTGTCTTAAAATATTATCCGTTCGTCAATAAGTGCAGTCTTTATCTTTTGACGAATGTTTTCTGTTCTGTCAGAACAGCTTTTAGAAAAACAATATCTTATGTATTATTGATTAAATTCAGAGACTTAAATTAAATAAAACTCTAACAGATAATTAAATTGTGAACTAATAACTAAATTAATAAAAAAATTTGAGAACTTTAGACCATTAAAGAGTGAAAATCGATCACAAAATGCTGATTTGACAAACATGAAAGATATGTCAAGACCGATTTTGCAGTAAAATAATTAGATGACTAATAGATATATGAACATCTAAAGATATTCTTGTATGTAGAAAGAATATCCTTGGATGTAGAAAGAAAGATAAAAAGTTTTTAGACATATGAATATCTAAAAAAATTTTTTAAAGCGATTCAAATTTCTATTTCGAAACGTCGTATCAGAATAATATGTGTTTGGCCAAATGCATCATTATAATAATTACATTATCAATATTATAATCGTCAAAATCACCCTTTCTTTATTACCATCCTGGCAAACCCTCGTTCTTTATTAATATTCACTATTCAAGAAGTAATTGTATACCGAATTTGGTAGCTCTAAGTCTAGGCTTGAAGTGTGTTAATGATAATTGAGCCGTAGAAAATGTGGTGACGCTTTATAAGCCAGATAACAGCTACGAGACATGAGAAATTTCTTTTGTCTAGTGGTCTTGTTACTCGGCTACGAACCCAAAGGTTGGGAGTTCGATCCTCGCTTATCGCCAATAGCAACATTGGTGACTCGATGACGCAAAAATACGCAAACCTTCATACAACTGTTGTGGCGCCCTCTACCAGAAATAAATAACTGAAAAAAAAGCTGATAAAAAATCAGCCAATAAATAAATAAAAAAGAAGCTGATAAATAATCAGCCGACAAAAAAAATGAAGCTGATAAAAATAATCAGCCAATAAAAAAAAATGGATAAGGCGCAACAGCCAATATACCACCACTTATAACAGCAAAAACAGGACAAAATATCGTTCGTCTCACCTCCGACGCACGGGAGGGGGAGTAATGTGGTGACGCTTTATAAGCCAGATAACAGCTACGAGACATGAGAAATTTCTTTTGTCTAGTGGTCCTGTTACTCGGCTACGAACCCAAAGGTTGGGAGTTCGATCCTCGCCTATCGCCAGTAGCAACAAATACAGAAACTGTTCGTTTCAGTCTTCTCAAACGACCCCTTTTCGGCAGTTCTGTCTCACTTAGGGCTGAAACATGAAAGGATGTGCGCCATTTCCGTAATACTTTATTGTTAAATGTGAACTTCTCCTCCTTTCCTTTCACCCCTATTTTGCCGAATTAAACTCATCCTAACGCATGCGCAAAGGCGCGGAATGTTTTAGAATCCGTTGGCAAACAATAGCATCCTCTCTCCTAAGAATATCTTGTTAAACATTTGGTAGTGGAACAGATCCGTACAGACATTCCCGTGCAGGTCATAAACGTCCAATGCCTAGCTCTTTGAAAAAAGGGGGGAAGGGAGTGATTAGTCTAAGTTTCCTAAAAACATGTTATCTACTGGCAAGAGTATTTGGTGGGAAAATGTATTGGTATTTTAACTAAATTTTGTTGCTTAAACAAAAGAGAAAAGCTTATGTCAGTTTGTTTCAGTGTGTATGTGCTAGCTCTATACAAACCAGACATTCTGACTTATGTCTATCAAATTTGGCAAATATATACTTTAGAGGGTAGAAAAGTGATTTTCGGAGCGTTTTTCAAAAAAATATTTTTTTAATGATACCAATTTTTTTTACCTTATAGTTTTTCTTTCTATATTTAATACATTTTTTGAAATATTTTAAACGTATTTTGCAACAATATATTTTATTGTTGAAAAGAAACTGAAAACCGATCGCACGAATAGTTCATCTTGTATTTTGTCTTGTTGTTACGATATTTCATCATTTTTTTCTATTGTTGTTGTTTTTAATGGCACTTGTCACAGACAAGCCCACTGCCTTTAAGCCAAGGGTGCGTCTCTTGGTTTTCAGCATCATCATCTAGGGCCAAGAGTACGACTTAGCTACACACACGTCACAGCCCTTTTTCCTGAATCAGAGAACGATCACTCCTGATTCAGTACCACCAGTGGCATTACTGTCGACATGGAGGACTTTGTGACCACGGCAGATTTATACGTGCGCCAGCCACCACACACACACATGGAGAGTCTTCGGCCGGCGGGTTCGAACTCACAACCTAAGGGATGCGAGTCCAACACCCTACCAACCAGGCTATCACGTCCCTTTCAAATTTGTGGTTTAAACAAGTTTTTCTCAGACAGTTGAAACAAAGGTTTGACACAAAACTGTACTTGTAGTCACAAAATCCCATAATTAAGTTGATATATTTAAGACATTGCGTTTTTGATTATTATTATCGCTTTTACTTGATACTGAAAGTATAGACCGACAACAGTCAACGCCTTCTTGAATTTGGCTCAAAATTTGATAGGTGTCTACACAGGCTATGTTAAATCTGTGTACCGAATTTCATAAATCTAGCTTTCTTTGTTTTGTAGTTATCGCATTAACTTATATTCGAACAGCCGCCCAGGAAGACTTCTGAATGGATTTTGTTCAAAATTTGATAGAAATTTGAAAATTTGGTTTTAAAATGGTATACCAAATTTGAACAGTCTAGCTCAAAGCATTTCTGAGTTATCTTTGTCACAGACATAGACATATAGATAGACGAACGTTTTCCAAAACTATGTTTTTCGAACTCGGCGACTAAAGCGTGGAGATCCGTCTAAATGTCGAGTTCGAATTTTTGACAATTACTGCGCTTTTCCTGTACTATGCATATGAGAAAGTAAAGAACTGTTTCTAATAAGTAATATTTTTGGGTTCTTTTACAATTTCTAAAATCTTTTGATATTATTTATTGAGTGTACCCCTTTTTGAGTTTTATCCGACTGCCTTTGATGCTGAAAAATCCCATTTTCATCTTATGTCAATCAATCATTAAAAATAAGAAGAAAAATGTTTGAAAATAAAATTATTATCATTGAGAACTTAATTTTTACTTTCTTGTATGCAAAGGGAAAGTATTATTATAATCATCAAAAAATTCGAACGAGATTCCGACGAATCTCCGCTTTGGAGACTTCACTAATCCGAAAAATAGATTTTTGGAATTATGTCTTTCTATCTTTGAACACGAACGTTTTGTGCTAGAAGGATAGAATATTTTATATAGTTTTTGTTCTAAATTTGTAGATTTCGTCAAATTTTGAACGAAATCCATTCATAGGAAGTCTGGCTATCCAAATATAAATTAAAATGATAACTACAAAGCGAAGATAGCTAAATAGAAAAATTCTTGAACACAGATTTAACATCTAAAGAGTAGGTAACTATTAATTTGGAAACATATTCTGAAAGGGTTCACTGTTCATCGATCTTTATTTTCACAATTATTTAAATACGATAATTCACAAAAAGCAAAGTCTTAAATATATGAAATTTGGTATTTGGTTTTGTGATTACAATTGCAGTTCTGAGTGAAATTTTCGTTTCAATCATATGGGAAGAAAAAGTTCCAAACAATAAATTCGGTTTTCGGATACTTGTGTACTAACAGCATCCCAAAGAGGGAACCGCCAAAGATCTCTCATTAATTGACCTTTTCGTAGCTATTGTTCTCCAATGGCATATAGTTAATAATGCACAAGTATATTTATTAAGGAATATGTGAAAGTTTCGGGATACTAGCCCCACCTCACCCACTGGATGAATTTTAAAATTGTTTTTATACAATAATATGTTTCAAATGGTTGGGGAAAACTTTTAAGATTTTAATTAATATCTAATTAAAGGTCTAAATGAAATTATGGAAATTCTTTCTTAGTTATTTTGTGGGTAGTATGTGCTTACTATCCATCCAATTCAATTGATCTAGATCCAATGGCATGTCCTATAACCTTTTTTGAATGATATTTGCAATTTACGTATCACATGACACAATCAACAGATATGATCCTAGCCTATAAACCTTATCATGTTATTAGAAATTCAATAATTGATTCCTGAAAATGAGATACCATTAATATTCAATAAGCATCATTTTTAACATAACAAAGCGTGTTTAAAGATTTTAAATGATTAAAAAAGCAAAGAAGTTATTATTATTATTATTACGCACGTCGATAACCCTAATCTCGAATTAGGTGCAACTGCAAAATATTAAATATTTATTGAGCTTAATTCTTCTTAAAATCCATATTTTATGACAGAAAACAAATAAAAATAAACTACCTCGGCAATGTAAAAAGATATCTTCGGCATTCAACTATAACAAAAGGTAGCTCTTGACTGTAAACAATTTCGTCGACATTTTCCATCTTCAGTGCAAATTTAAGTTACAAAGTATTGATTGACCTTGTATATCGTTTACTTAGTAGACTAATAGTAATAATGTGTTCTTTCATAAAATATAATAAAAGTAATGGATTTTCAGGAAAAACATTGTGCATTAAGGGAAAAAAAAATACGAATAATAAAACTTATTGTTTGTTGATTGGCTTGCCATTTTTAAAGATAATATAGAAAGCTAATTTATTATGGACCATTTCAGCTGTTTATTAAAGACGGTTTTTCATTTTTCAACACATTAGCGTTTCTATCGAAGAAAATCTTTTTATTGATTAAGTGAACTTCGTTGGTTTTACAAATATTGCCAGTCATCGTTTGGTAAGCAACATTTACAATAACTCTCCAATATGCAGATTGATTCCCATACTTTTTCGACTTACAACATATAGTTGGCTGTTACAAAGCTACTGTAGGGGAAAAAAAAAAATAGCAGTATCTAGATTTTACTACAAAAAAATGTAATTTTATGTTCTTAATCAAATAAATCTGACCAAACGATAATTAAATCTGACCAAACGATTATGCTTAATATTATTATGATTGGAAGGAATTTAGCTCCGTAGGAAAGAAGAGAATTTTCTACGTTTTCTTTCATACTGTGATCTTCAACAAAATATTAGAATATCTCGATTTAATTTCATATATTTGAAATTTTTTTTCTTATATTAAATGGTATCAAGAAAATTTTAAATTCACCAGAAGACTTTAGAAATAATGGAATTTAGAATTTTATTTTTTTCTCTTGAAAAATATCAGAAAAAGTATCTTTAAGTTTGGACATAAAAAACTCTTTATTTCATCTGTTTCTTCGATTTTATTTGAGTTGAAAAACGAAACTAAATCTGTTCTGGATGCTGAGAATGAAAAATGGAAACTCATTTTGCGGTAAAAATTCTGTATGAATTATGATGATTATTGTTGACAAACAATTTGAAATTAACTCTGAACAAAAGACTATGAAATAATATACGAACAGCGTAGAAGAAAAAACTGATGATTGGATATAAATCTAATAGCAAAATTTAATTTGGTTTAACCAGCTTAACTGAATAAAATGAAATTTTTAAGCTATGTGGATCTTTACCACTTCTGATTTAATTTCATAGGAAAGAATAGAAGAAAATAAAATCTATAATAGAAAAAAGAAGAAGAAAATAGTTGCCTCTTGAAAAAGAGCCATTTAAAAAAAATCCTGCTTTTTACTTTTGATAGCAAACCAGATACAAATCAGTTTCTATTGAGTGAAGATCCGGGCAGTATCAACTTTATCTAAAATGAAGATATTTGATTTCGAAATCATGGAATAGAGAATTATAACTTCTCGATATTCAATCAATCGTATTCAAGAAAAATTTACTTTTATTGAAAGAAAGTAGAAAAATATATGCAAAATTATATGAAACGTGAAGTTTTCATTTAAATTACCTAATTTCATTCAAACCTTTAAAAAATCTTTAAATACATTATGAATCTATCCGATGCCTTAGCACCTGCTGATTCAAAGATCAAATACCAATCTAATTTTATTCCTTCGAAATCCAAATGGCTCCTTAAGAAAAGATCCATGAAAAAGTTTATTTTAGGAATTCTTAATTGGACAGGTCTCCTCGTAAATTCAGGCAGACGAGATATAATCGTTTATACATTTTTCATAATTTTAACTCTGATAAATGTGGGTGACTTTGTGGTAATAGTTTCCAGTGTTGAGCCTGGCAATATTTTTACCAGAATAATGTTGCTTTCTACAATTAGTTTCGTTTTAACCTCTGTTACATGGCATTTTTTAAAGCATAAAAAGAAGATCTTATCCAAATTGTTGAGTAAACTTAATGAAAAAGATTTATTCACGCTTTCAAAACTTCAGATTTTCTTGTTATTTGTCATATTTTGCATGCCTATAGCAATGGCCCTTCTAGATGTGTTTCAACCAAAACCAAATCCGAACCTCATATATGGTTACGAAGTAAATCCTACGGCGAGTACCATATTCGAATTCAGCAAGATTTTATTGAGTCTTTTCATACATCCAACTTGGGCAAATTTTGTATTATTCTTGTATTGCATGCTCTGCCAGTATATTTTTGAATTACTGCATCTTCTAACAAGAGAGGTAAAAAATTATGCCCCACAAAAGTTTACAATGAAACGTCAAATGGATATTTTGAAGTGTCAATCAAAAATCGTTGATGCTATTCATTTAATACAAGCTATATTCTCCATACCAACCTTCTTAATATCCATTGCACATTTCACAAATTGTATCGCTATTCTAGGTGTAATTGTCGTCATTATTCCATTTGGTATGAATTCTACGATGACGATAGAATATATTTTAATGTTAGTGAATTCATCTGGAGGTCTCTTGGCCTGCTTGTGGATTGCAGGAAGATTGCCACAGGAAGCAGAGAGATTAACAGAAGCTTTTCGCATGAAAATAAATCAAAGATTACTTTCTGTAGGTAAGATCGATAAAATATGCATTGAAAAACACTTAGCAAAAAAATCCAGTTTTGTTTTGTCTGGATGTGATATTGTTTTTTTTAGAAAAAGTTCTATTATTGCCTTGGCAGGAACGATTCTTACTTATACGATTCTCCTTGTTACTAAGGTTTAAAGTGAAACTCTATATATAAATATAATGTAGATCACACTTTATATTAAATAAAAATTTAGAAAGTATTGAGTGACTAATACTTTTCATTCAAGTAGAATTTAGATTTGATTGTTAAAATTTCTGTGTATCATTCTATTCTAACATGCTACGAGGCTTGTTTGATAAGTCCGAGTATAAAGTAAGATTATATATAATTTAGATATAAAACATTTTGCATATATACTCGATATAGTCTCCTTTAATGTTTATACTGTCGTTCTCCCACAGTATTTTACCCGTCTAATAACTTTTCGTTCAAACCTTTCAAATTATCATTATTTCTGAAATCACTACTTCATTGTTCTATGGAATTTCTTTCCTAACTACCATTCTTCATGGTAGGGAAAAAATATTAACCCAAAAGGCAATATCGAGAGAATACGGTGGAATGCGGAAGCCATAGTGCAAATCTAGTAGTTTTACAATCGCATTACTAGACATATTCTGATGTATGTATTATCGTGTTAAAGGAATCTTCATTTTGATTAGTTTATGTGATTTTATTGCTATCTTTTTATCTAAAGGATCTAGAAAGAAGCATAATATTGTGAGATAATTGTTTTGCCCTTTTCTAGAAATGTCTGAAAAAATCACATCTTGAGTAGCCTAGAAGATTATGCTCATAATTTTTTCACTTCGGGAAGTCAGGATCCCCCTGTTGATCTGTTGTCTTGATTGCTTCTTTGTTTTAGGCTGATAGTAATGAATATCAAGTTTCATCGATTATTACAAAAAATACACAAAAATTTCTCCGGATTCTGTTGAAAACTTTCCTGGCAGCTCATCCTCAATCCAGAATAAGCTATCGAGGGCAGCTACCATGCCGAGATTATTAAATATTATTATGTTCGTTGTTATTTGAGATTCTTATAGCTTGGATCAGTTTTTGAATGTGCATCCTTATGTCATTAATCAATTTATCAATGATTTTTCCCTGATTTCTTGAGCATGTTCTGGACATTCACTGTCATTTGCTCATACGCAATTGTATAGCAGGAAAGAATGGTGGTACAGATACCTTGGGCACCTCAATACAACATTTCGTAATTATTTTATGTTTTTAAACCCACCAGGAGGGCAGAGAAATAAAAGCTAAGCCACGGGGAAATATTTACCCTCTCAAAACCATTGCTCAATATGACCACTTTCAAAATTTCAAAACTACATAAAACTGTTCTGATTGATGATCTGAAGGTGAAGTTTTATTGTAATATTTATCAGGTTTGGATTTGGTTTACTTTTTTCAAAAAATAATATCCCATCAAGCATAGAATTATTTTTTATCCATTTTTCAGAAATCGCAGTGCCTGATTTGTTCAAATAAATGGCAAACATAACGTAATTGATGCACCTAAATGGAACTTTGAATTAGACTCTTTAAGAGTTATGATTAATTAACCAGATGGCATGGTTTCCCCTAAACTTTCTTGCATATTCTCTAATAAATATATTCACATATTATAAATAGCATATCATTGGCGAAAAATAGTTTGGAAAGAGCTTATTAGAGTGCGATCATCTTTCTCGATTCATTTCTAGGATATAGTTAATACACAAACGTCTGAAAATTGAATGCGTATTTTGGACAGCTTTTTTTCTGAACAATTAAAATCAAAATTTGACAAAGAACTACATTTATGGTCAAAAAATCACATACTGTATTTCATATATTTATTTAAATTATTGTGTTTTTGAGTTTACATGTTTGTGAAAGTACTCACTGATAAACAGTCAAATACTTTGATGGATTTAGTTCCAAATTGGATACATATCTATTGTTACGAACCTATGATGCTGCTTCCCAGCATAGTTGGTTCCATAGGAGGTCCCAGAGCTTGGCGACAAACGAATTTGGTGACTTTGGCGTCAAAATAGATTATAAACATCGAGAATTTTCCCGATCCGTCCAATAGGAACCGAGTTACGCCTCGAACGTTCCTGATTGGTTGAGAGGCTTCTAGCCCTGCCTTCTGAGACCTATAAAAGGAAGCAGCCGCAGCTGCCGGGCAGTCGTGAACCAGATCCGTCGTCGTAGTCAGAATTGACGATAAAGAACTGGCCTTCCAGAGATTAGCAGAGCAGCGACGGAGTCAAGCTAGTGCTGAACTAAGCTGTGCGCTACTGTCTGCAGTAGAGAGTCTTGTTGTATGCTGCTGTTTGAGCTGTTGTATGCTGCACGTCTCGGCTGAAGATAATCGTCTTCTTTGCTGTATATAGTAGTCGTCCTTATGCTGTCCTGTGTGTCTTCGTGTAAATAAACGTCGTTGTCTTATTTTCTACTGCCGCCTGCTGGTTGAGCGTTCTCCACACGATATAACTCCCACTAACGAACCCGGAAATTTCGTAACACTATGCTTTAGATGTAAAATCTGAGTATCTAATTTTATCAATATAGTTCTCTTCGTTTTGCATTTATCATGCTCACTTATACTTTGACAGTTGAACAAATATATTTCATTGAATGGATTTCGTTCATGGTCTTAAAACCAAATGTGCATATTTCTTTGAAATTTTGAATAAAATGCTATTAAGAGGAAGTCCGTCTGTTCGAATATAAGTTAACACGATAATTACAAAACGAAGAGAACAAAAATTCGGTACACAGATTTAATACACATAATGTAGACACCTGTCAAATTTTGAGTGAAATCCAATTACGGATTGACTGCCTGCCTATCTATCTGTACTTTCAGAAACATGTAAACGCGATAATTCACAAATTCAATGACTTAAATATATCAAAGTTAGTATGGAATTTTGTGCTTGTAAGTGCAGTTTTGTGTCAAATTCTTGTTTCAATCAGTGGGGAAAAACGTATCTAAAATAAAATGTCAGTTTTTGGATACTATTAGAGCATTTCAGGGATTAATCGCCAAATAAATCCCCAAGGATGACAGGCCAGATTCAATAAAAATGCTAAATTCACTCCAAAAGCTTATATTTCGTAACTATTGTACGCCAATGCCACGTAAGGTGTTCAGGTGTTCTCTGACATTGCAAGTTTATTGGCGTGTGTACAGGAAAATTTTGGAGAGACCTTTTCTTTCTGATTATATTAGAATATGATCAAAATAAGATTTTACCTTATTACTATACTAGCCACTTTAATTATCATAATTAAATATTTTATGTAACTCCTATTTTAATAGCTTCTTCATCAAAATATTTTTAAGCTTCAAATTTTGATAGTCATAATTCATTCATAATATTATAAAGGCTTTCAGCCATAGCGTAATATGTATCTCTCTAATTTTCTGTTGGTTCTCGTAGAATTTATGATTTAAATTAAAGTGTTAATGATTAATCTGCAATTAATATAATATTATTTTTTACTGAAACAGAGCATTTTTTAAATAATATTATTACTGAAAACAGAGTCACTGAGTATTTAAACCTCATGGGCACTAAAGAATATCTTTCTTAATTTATGTAATATCTCAAGAATTTGTCAACAAAATTTTCTCAGATTCATAATGAACCGGTCAATTAATTAACAATGTTTAGATTTAAATACATCAAACTCTAAGAAAATAAACAGAGTCGTTTGAAATAATCGGTCGCAAACACATTAAGGCTTCAAAACCAAGTTCGTATCCTTTGAAAATAGAGTTGTCAATAATCAGAACACAATGCACATGCTTGAATTTTCAACGTCAATTATGATAACGCAAATGCGTGAATTTTCTACGCCAGTAGGGGTAACGCTACGCAGATTAGAAATTTTTAATTTCCTTTATTCTGTTTTATTTTCATTCAAAAGTACTTCAGAATGAATCTGAAAGATCGATTCATTAACAATGCTTGATTTTAAATGCATCAAACACTAAGAAAATAAACAAAATCGTTTGAAATAATCGGTCGAAAAATGTTAAACCTTACCTCCTTAGTGTGTGAAAAAAAATTGAAGTTTTACTCATTTGGCGGTTGGGAAATAAAGATTTTTTGATGAGAAAATTAGTTTTTAATTAATAAATAAAATTCTAATTAAAAATTCAAAAAAGGGTCCCCAGGTGTACATTCCCGACCTCCAAGGTATGCATGTGCCAAATTTGGTAGCTGTAGGTCGAACGATGTGACCTGTAGAGCGACAACACACACATATTGAACTTTATATAAGTATAGATAGATTAACATTAATAATACTTTCCTTCATTTTATACTTATGATTCTTTTCTCAAGAAATATATAGTTAATAGAGAAAATTATTTAATGCTGAGGAAAACGAAAATTTAAAGTTTACTGACTTTACATTTTTTCCCCTGACTCGTATTCTTGTGTATTTATTTATAACGGCTTTCTTTTCTGCAAGTTGAATTTTTTATAAATAATTATTCTTTTTTCAATAAAATGCTTAAATAATCATCGGTTACACTCTAATGTCTGTAAATTGATCTGCATTTGTATTCTGCCGCTAAATAGATAATTTATATCACTATACAATATTTTCAGCTTGTTACATTTGACATTTCATAGTTAATGTTTTAATGTTGATTATGATCGAATTCACGAATAAAATTTTGATCTTTTTTTGGGGTGGTCAACATTTCTATTGTTTGATTTCCCTTGTTTTTTCCAGGTTTTATTTATTTTTTTAAATGTCTGATCTTTTTCTTAAGTAAGGGTAAAAAGGGCTAGTCGTAACAATTTTTGGGAAAAAAAAAATTTTATAAATATATTTTTTAAATTTTTATGAATATATTATATATTTTCTAAATATATATTTTATAAATATATAATATCTTTATAGTTTAACTATACATTCATTATATGCATTAAAAAAACATTCAAAAAAATTTGTTAGTTTTAGGGACTGAAATATTTTGATTCAAAATTTGTCAGCTGTTACAGTTTGCCCCAGATACAGGGCGAGTTGGGACAATAAAAACAAAAATATATAAAATCATTTTCTCTTTACTATTTCTAGGTAAAGTAAGTGATACAATTGGTAATTATTAATGCTTGGCATAATGATGATAAATGATACGAAGTTGTTTATAGTAAAATTAAGATAAAGTTAATTAACTAATCAACATAAAATTCAGTTTCCACCAGAAATGCATTTAATGCGAGCAAATGGTAAACTATTTCCTTTAGCACACATTTTAAATATTAAGCATTGAAAACTTTTTTTTTCATCAGAATTGCTGGCAAATGCTGTTCTGTTTGAAATGTCTTGACATCGAGACCGGAAACACGATCTCACTGAAGAACTGCCATGTAAGTGAATTCTGGTATAAGCAGGGCCGGCCATCTAGGGGGTGCAGCGGATGCTATGCACCCGGGGCCCTGTGATTGAGGGACCCCCAACATGATCAAGAACTAAAATAATGCTCTGACCGGTAATAGTGGGATGGAAAGAAGGGAGGAAGAAATTTAATTGGAACAATAGATGGTTTTTGAAATATACGGATATATGACAGTTTTGAACACACACGCACTACATTTATGTCGATTGCTCTCCCATTATTAAAAAATCACCACACAAGAATAATTCTGGACTCTTTTTCCTTTTATTCTGGTCATCATTGCTTAGCAGCACAGCACGCTGCCTTGCCACCGCACACACACTCGCTCACGATACACTGAAGTGTTTTTCCCTTTGCCGCAAGAGGGCAGCACAGTGACAAGTCGGAACATACCGCCTGCCTTGACATAATGTTGTCAACACACACACACACACACACACACACACACACACACACACACACACACACACACACACACACACACACACACAAGGAAAAACTATGGAATATCACAATTCAATGCACAATGCTGAATAAAAACACACAAATTCAGATTTCAAACACTACACATTACAAGGTAATAACATTAATCACACAATAAAGAACACTAATATAAGATTACGCATCAATAGGAAAAATACAAATTACATTAAATCACTATACAATATTACACTGATTAAATTCTATTATCCATAGGTAATTTACGCAATTTGGAAATAGCTCTTTTGAAAACAAGTTTAGTGCAAGTGTGCAACATATTATAAAGTATGTTCATTTCCCTCACCTACTAGGTTAATTGTATTTAAAATTTGATAATTCATACTATAAAATATTTAATATTGTTAGATGTAATCATGTCCATGCCAAGGAAGTATCCCTCTAGGTGTCGAGACTTGACTTCAAAAAAAGAAAAAAGAAGAAAAGGTAAATTTCAAAAAGTCACGAATATGTCTCTTTTCTTGTCTACAAAGTAATTCTGGCAATGAAATTGCTTCGACTTCAGAAGTTACAATTCAAGCTTCAACTGACGAGGAATGTTCCTCACTAACTACACAATCTTGCAATGAAAGAGAGGAAACTGTGAAACCCTTTAAAGAACCATATGTTTATACAAATATGATTGAATCGGAAAATAACGACGAAAATGACACTAACAAATGTGATCAAGTGCATATAAGTGGTTTATGACCAAGCATTATAACTGTTAAGTTTAAAATGTTTTCTGCTAAAAACAGACCTGTGCGACACAAAGAAGTTTTTGCTAAGAATGCTGAAAGTAGATTATTTTCAACTACTTGCTACTTTTTTTTAAAAAAAGTGCAAAATGGTAAAATGCAGCTTCGCAGCTGGTTGATTTATTCAAAAATGCAAGACTCGGTATTTTGTTTTTGCTGTATATTATTTTCCAAGGAAATGAAATTCCTCTATTTATAGGTTCCACGATTTATAGCTGTCTATAATAACTGGAGATAGCTATCACTTGTAATTTAAGGTCATGAGCGTTCTATTTGTCACTTCATTTATTGCTTGGAAATAACTACTGAAACGACTAAATTTACGCTCGACTATTAATAAAACAAATCAAGTTAATATAAATAAGGAAACGGAGCGACTTAAATTGTTATCTCAAAGAATTGTAGATGTGATTTTACTTTTAGCATGTAATAATCTTCCTCTTTGTGGAAACCATGAAATAATAGAAACTTTTTATTCGGACTATTAAGTAAATACGACTGTGTGCTTATGGATATTATGCAAAAACAACAAAAAATAAAAAATAAAAAAATAGAATTCTGCATGATTTTGCACATACATTACAAGGACAAATTATTCCTACATTAGGAAATAAAGATCTTAATAAAATTAAAGACTATACAAAAGCAGCCACATATTACAGTATCCAGATGGATTCTACAGTTGATTTTTCGCATAAAAAACAAACTTCCGGTTTTATTAGGTACTAGCCGCCTTTGGAGACCAGCCGGTTTGCCAATCTTAATGCTCGTTAAAATTTTAATAATTAAATATTTTATGTAATTCCTACTTTAATAGGTTCTTCATTAAAATATTTTAAAACTTCAAATTTCAATTCACTCATAATATTATAAAGGCCTTCAGTCATATGTATCTCTCTAATTTTCTGTTGGTTCTCGTAGAATTTATGATTTAAATTAAAGTGTTAATGATTAATCTGCAATTAATATAATATTATTTTTTACTGAAACAGAGCATTTTTTAAATAATATTATTACTGAAAACAGAGTCACTGAGTATTTAAACCTCATGGGCACTAAAGAATATCTTTCTTAATTTATGTAATATCTCAAGAATTTGTCAACAAAATTTTCTCAGAGACATCATGAGCAGATTGATTAAATAACAATGTTTAACTTTAAATGCACCAAACATTAAAAAAATAAACAAAATCGTTTGAAATAATCGGTCAAAAAATGTTAAGCCTAACCTCATTAGTGTGTGAAAAAAAACTGAAGCCTTACTCATTTAGCGGTGGGGAAATGAAGATTTTTTTGGCGGAAAGTTAGCTTTTAATTAATAATTAAAATTCTAATTAAAAATTAAAAAAAGGGACCCCAGGTGCACATTCCCGGCCTCCAAGGTATACATGTGCCAAATTTGGTAGCTGTAGATCAAACGGTCGTTTCTGTAGAGCGCCAACACACACACATTGGCCTTTATATAAGTATAGATTGATACAGACATTTTAATTTCAAGAATGGAGCGAACTTAGGCAAAGATGGCTTTTGGGCCATAAAAACAACCCAACTCAAAGCTACCAGCTGGCAAGAAAAAGGCTAACTTTCATAGATGTTCTACTGGTTGAAAAACCATCTAGTACTGATAGCTTAACGCTGATTGTATCTTACCAGACAACAGATGACCCCCGACCCAAACCATTCCCATTTGTACTACTGTTCATTCAGTTCCGTATCCTTCAGGAAGGAACGTCGCAACATATTGACCAAAAGGCCTTTAAACTATTTTGTCATAACCGGCTATAAATATATAACAACGAATTATGTTATGAATTTGTAAATTTTTTCACTATAATTTTTCAAATTCAAGTCATTATAAGATTCCTCCATCAGATTTATGATTGTCAGCGCTACTTATTTTCTGTACGTGCGATTTCTACAACAATTCTTTGTCAAATACATATTTAAAATTTTTTATTTTTTTGTGATAAAAAAATATAAAATTCTTACTTATATCTAAAAAACATTGCATTTGTTGCTACCATAAATACACGTTTTCAGCGTGTTCTGAATTTGATGCTTGTAATGAAATTTTGTGGCATTAAAACGCAAAATCAAAAATTAGGTGTGTAGTTTTGTCAAACTAAATAATAAGCTCATTATTTATTTGTTTTCACACTTGAATAGCCTCTTAGCCGACGCAATTCCAGAAAATTGCATCGTTGCCCAGGGAACACCACGTGGAGGTGGGCTACTTTCGTTCCCCGCCCAGCCACCCTCCATCGCTGCATCCGAAGACAGTTCTGATCTGAAAACTGCATCGGGCAGCCGACGACAGTTTTGATTTTAAACTGCGTCCTTCTGCGACCGGTATCTCACTGGAATATCCAAGGCTAAGCAGAACTGGTAGATCTCGAAGGATTCTACTACTGGCACTCCTATAGGAGCCATCCGTGCAGGCAAACCCAGAGCTGAACAGAGCTTGTAGACCGTATAGGATTCTACAACAGGGATATCAGACTTAAAAATTACAGATGGAGCCAGTTTTGCTGGAAGTTCTAAAGCCTGGCAAATCCTAAATACCATGTAGGAGCGAACCACTGGAACGGATTCTACTCCAGTCGCAGGTGAATCAGATGGTATATAAACATCTTGATCCAAATCGGGATCGGAAAATAGATCACCGATTGAGGGTAGGTGAGGGAACATGTAATATTTCAACAGTTCCTAGATCGTCCAAAAGACAATCCATTCAACGATGGCCGTAGCCTCATTGAAATGTTCAAAAAACGCACTAAGCATAGCTCAGCAGAAAAAGTCACACAACGATCAGTTGCAAAAAGAGAAATGATTCTTAACAGAGTAGCAGAAGGAGGATTCATTGTTTCACCTATTATATTGTTTGTATTTTGTGTCTTTGTTTAACATTAAACAGTAATATTTCTGTTAACAACAATAATAAGAGTGATTGTTGAAATCTTCTACATCCAATAACAATTGAAGTTTAATCAATGATTATTACTAAGTTCACAATGGAATAAATCTAATAATCAAGCATAGAATACTAGAGGGGTGGGGGGGCAAAGAGAGAAGATAATATTTAATTAAATTATGTGGATTTTAATCTATATATGTTTTTTCGAATATTAACTAGATTTTTCATAAGGAATTTAAAGCGAATACTATCGATCGAGATTAAAATTGAATAAAATTTGTAAAAAATGTATTGAGTAAAATTTCAGAACAATATTTCCTTTTCACTGAATAATTTTCTGATCTATGCTGTTTTTCAGGCAAATTATCATCTCATATTAGGAATATAGTAATTAGTTAAGCAAAAGAATGGAAGGTAAAAGAAAATGAAAGTAAAAAGAAGAAACGTACAAAACTATACCGAAAAATAAAATATACGCGAAATTAATGCACAAAAAGTTGCAAATTTTTAAAGTCTCGTGCATGAGCGTTTAGTGCTTCGTTGTATAATGGAGAAAAACGAGTATGCATTTTGGGCGCAGACTTGTCAACCAAATGAAACTCAAAACTCCACACCAAACTATTTTAATAATAAGATCAATTATCGGATTTAATTTATCTAAGTGGCTGTTACCACGTTTAGACGCTTGTGAACGGGCAGACCAACAGATGGCCAACCCATTAGCGGATTTGGCTCCAAATTTGAAACATATCTATACTTTAAATGTTAAATCTGTGCATCAAATATTACTCATTTAGCGTTCTTCGTTTTGTTGTAATTGTGTTAAATTATATTCGAACCACTGGATTGATAGATTTTCTCTGAATGCATTTCGTTCAAAATTTGATAGAAATTTAAAAATCTGAAATAGTGACCATATACAAAATTTTACCCATCAAGCTGAAAACGCTTTTGAATAATTGAATTCATTCATAGGAGTAATTTTTTAGAAAAATATGTTTCTCGGATTTTGGATGATCTAAAACGTAGTAAAATATGGAATTCGATTTTTTTTAAATATTATAAGTGCAAACTATAAAATTATATTTAAACTATTGTATCTAAACTATATTTTTTAACTGTTATAAGTCAGGGCTAGGCATTCTGTCAACCCATTTTTATTTGATTGAATGATGACTTTTCAATAAATTGGCACGATTTTGTCATGTTTGACAAGCAACTGTACATCAATCTTAAGTCTTACCGAGTCTTTAACTGCTGTGCCTTACTATGCATATAGCGAGACCGAGATAGTCTGATTGCTCTGGCGTTGGATTCGCATTCGCTCGGTTGCGAGCTCAAACCCTGCAGGCCGAAGATTCTCCGTGTAACTGGTGCAACTAAGTAATATCTGTGCGTGGTATAAACTGTAACCCATGCAACTCCGTGTACATGGCATAAGTTTTTCGTAGCCACAAAGTTCTCTAAATTGAGACAACACCACTAGAGGTATTGGACCAGAGGTGATTGTTTCTCTGATTCAGGTCTAAATTACGATCTGTGAATGAAATGTATGAATGAAGTACACCCCGTGAAAAGGGTTGTGACGTATGAATAGCTAAGACGTATCCTTGGCTCTAGATGGCACTACGGAATCAAGAGACGCTAAAACTCGGTTTAAAATGGCTGCCTTCGTCAGCTGTCTTGACTATGACAAGTGCTATACGCAATAACACTGTAAAAAGTATCCAGAAGCTGAATTGAATTTTCAAATATCACAAATAATGCTCAAAACCTGGGAAATGAAATGTAATCATCCATTTTATTAAAATTTAATAATATAAAATGTATTAATTTAATATAATTAGTATTTTGTAGCTTTTTTCATGTTCTGTTAACCTAATCTTTAATTAGGAATCTGTTTTATTCATTAAAAAAATTAATATTTTGAAAAATGCTGATATAAATAATTTATATACCTTCTTCCTACAATTACCCTTTAAACTTTATACATTAATTCAGTATTAAACCCTTAGAAACCACAAAGACGTCGTAAAAATTGAAATTTCTTCTAAGTAAGAGATTGAGAGCTATTGAAGGTATTTGTATAGCTGTCGTCAGGCTCTGTCACAAGACTTTTAATCACTGACTTAGTGAAATGTTTCTTGAAATTCTTTACCTGCGAAATATAATCTTCATGATCCATGTTTACAAGACTTCGTATTTGGCAATTTTTCTCCGTGTGTAAAGACATGTACAAGCACCTTCTTTGGCGTCATATAGCAGATTTTCCATTTGATATCGATGGCGAGGCATACTTTGCGATTTTTCTCCTTGTTCAACACTTTCATCGCGAGGAACGAGATAACTCGTCGTTCAGGAATATTCACTATACGCGAGGGATAAGATAACTCATCCTCTACTCAAGGTTTTTATGTATTATTGCAGCGTCTTATATATAATTATTATATATCAGAGAGAGCGGCGCAGGCTCTTAGCTCAGAGGGTGGGACAAAGGCGCGTCATTGCCACGATAAAAGTGTTAAAAATATATGCATGCACATTTTTTTTTCTTTTTTTGCGTCAGTATTTCTGTTGGTTACATAATGCACGATGGTATAACAGAATTTTGTATTTAGCCAATTATTTTCCACCATTGTAAAAGCATATGTTTGCACATTTCTTGGCTTCAGACTGTCAACTGGCAATGTGATACCGATAGGGTTACATGATAAATGCATGATAATTTGATTATTATTTCAAAGTGACAATCTAAAGAAATAGATATTGGATACGGTCCACATATAATCAAACAGAATGCACTCGAAGCTTAATGATTAACAGCAATGTGACATGGTATCGTTTTTTTTTTCCTTTATTGTTCCTTAATGTAATAATTACATTGTAAATGCATATATTTGTAAAAGATTATTATAAAGGTATTTGTACAGGATTGCTTGTTTCATTTTAGCCCATTGACTGCAAGGACCTAAATTTTTTTTCCCCGTGTTAGAATTTCGTCTTATTAGCAAGAAATGACAAACAAATATAGTTAATCTCTAAAAGAGGTTTTGATTTTCAAGATTAGGAAATACTAAATACTAGAGAAGTAATATTTGATAAATATTGAAACGTTTCCATTCAGAGTTTCAAAATACTTTTTTAAAAGAATACGCCTTTTTCGATTCATTCAATGAAAACTATTTTAAACTTTAAATAAATCAAGAAGCACAGAGTTATAAAGGCTGACGAAAAATAAATGATTGCCGAAATGGCAAGTCTTTGCTTGTAAAATTTGATCTTTCTTGTGTGATTTCCATAAAAATGGTGTTTATTTTTTTCGGAAAATAGTTTGATCTCATTAGCTAACGTAAGCAGGGCCGGCCATCTGGGGTGTACGGCGGATGCTATGCATCGGGGCTCGCGATTGAGGAGGACCCCTACATGATCAAGAACCAAAATAATATTTTGAACAGTAATAGCGAGATGAAAAGAATAGAGGAAGAAATTTAACTGGAACAATCGATGGGTTTGTAAATATACGAATTTTACAGATATATTACAATTTAGTGCAACATACTATAAACATAAAAAACATTTAGGGCCCCAATGGCTTTTTGCACCCGGGCCCCTTCATGGAGAAGGCCGGGTTTGGGTATACGCTCACTCCCCCCCCCTGGTGTAGTGCGAAATAGGCTTGCCAGCTCAGATACTATCCTCCTCATCTGATCACTGTTCAAAATAACATGGTCTGAACGAAGTTTCATATTGGCATGTTACTATAATACATGTTCCATCGTCATAATTGCTACACGCTTCTCCGCAAGCTAAACCAAAACCATTTTTCTTTTTCAGCATCAGAATGGTAATTAAAAATCCTCTTATTCACTGTTCTTTTCCTTTATCTTCACTTTTGTATCCCCTCCCCTATTTTGCTTTCATTTCCTACTAATTCTTTCATAATTTTTTTTCCACTCCTTCTTTTTAGCCGGGTAAGTTAGAATTTAGTTTTTTTTTTTTTTTTTTTTACTGATTGAGCCTCTGTTAAGATTTTTTCAGAAATTAATCCTTTGGAACAAATTTGATTTTTGAGGATGCAGGTTAATATTAAAAGCAGAAAGTCGAACTACATGACTCAAACAGAAATGAAGATAAATCTCCAATATTGCATTCGTAACATTACCCAAGATCCACAACTGCAATCCGGGAAAAGAGGATAACACCTTTTTTAAAGTACGCGAGAAAGTTCCAGGATCACTTCCGCTGGTTAAAAAGTTGCTTATAATGCAGGGAAGTTAACTAACAACTGCATTTCTTTTCAAACGCAAAACTGGATGGCCATAAAAACACAAAACTATAATGAAATATCTTTAGTACATTATTTCGTCTTGATGCTGATTAATTCTATGAACATAAAACATTTATATCGCCACTGGTATTTCATAAAGTATGGCTAAATTTGGGCGTAGACCATTGGCACAGCAATTAGGAGTTAAAGGAAAGGATATTGATATTCCAGGCGCCATAGGGTCAAAACGTTAGTTGGCACACTTTTTGAGAGTAACGTCATGGAAAAGTTCAATCACGGAAATAATGTCATGTATCAAACATCAATCTTTCTCTGTGCCGCTGACATCGGCTTAATTATTTTATCTACTATCTACGAGATGAAAATAAATGGAGATGTTTAAGGGGGAGGGATATTTTTCTTAATTGTGATCAGAATTGAATTATGCATCAAAATGTTCCAAACTGAGAACATAATTGAGGATGCATGCTTCGAATAATGATGTAAAGCAGCTGCCATGATATTGAAAATGAAGTAATCGCGTCACAAAGCGAAGTAGACATCCGGTTGGTTAAAACATTTAACCAACTGAAAAAAAAAAAAAGATAATAATGATATAAATTAATTTTACAATGATTTAGGTTTAAAATTAAAAATCCCCATTCTGCAAAATAAATTGGATATTTCCTTTTCATAAAAAAAAAGAAAGAAAAGAAAAGAAAAAGGAAAGAAAAAAGAAAATGAAATCCAACAGTACTTTTTTAAAAAAAATGTCTATGGTAAATATTTGTTAGAAGGAACCCTAAATCAATCTGATACCAAGTAATAATATCAACTTAGCGAAATTTTGATACTTGGAATGCTGATTCCTTGATTGAAAGCTAATCAGTTTTTTTTTTTAACCTGCATTCTTCAGAAGCTGCCATCACGTGAATCAGCATCAACACAATAGGACTTTCTCTATAAAAAAAAACTATATTTTGATCATTAAATTTTAGTGTATGGTAATACGACACACAGCGTAACTTTGATGTAATTCAGAAGAGAACTAAGACTTATTTCTACTTATGTAGTGCAGAGATTAAGGTCCCTTCTTTAACCCTTTATGGCGCAATGTTCTACTAAATGAAATACCCAATTTCGCTTGTTTCTAAAATGGTTAAATTCAACTATAAATGATATATACATATATATAATTACGATTTACCTTTAAGCTTCTTTTTTAAAAACAGATGACAATTGAAATCGAGCCTGATCCATAATTTTCAGCTATAGGGTGTTTGAAAAAAAAAAATACCCATTTTTGCGAGAAAGTTCGTTAATTTTTTTTCCTAGCAAAAAAATAATTGTTGGGAAAATAATTTCAATGTTATTTTGCAAACTGTGTCCTAAACTATTTATTCTATATATTTTTTTAACTTTCAGGGGTGTTTGTGGGACCCCAAAAAATCCCCGGAAACTTTTACGGACTTACTACCGACATTTTGGAGTTTCGAGAAGGGGGGGGGGAGAAATGAAAAATTACGATTATGAAGTATTGAATGACCTAATTATAAAAGTTCAATGAATTACTTTTTTTTGCAAAATTAATAACCATTAATTTTGCAAAATTAAGACCTTTGAACCCAGGTCACGTGATCGCACATCTGGTTGAACGAAGTCTCTCCCTTTTTTTTCTGCCGCGCCTACTTGCCGAAAAGAATCCAGAAGAGAATGTCCGAGAACCGGGGGAATGAGTCATAACTCGCAATAAGGAAAGAACAAAAAAGAAGTTTTTTCCCCCTTTTCACGCATTATCACTGCCTTTGGAGAAAGAAAGGAAAAGTTTTCACCACACACACTGACCTTGCGTTTTCTGCTTTCAAAGCAAACAAAATTACCCAGATCAAAATAAATAATTCATTATTATTCCTACTTCCTTTTGAACGACGATCCCCGGAATTTCCGGGTATCGAAGTTCACAATCCCCGGAATTCCGGGGTTTCCCCGGACACAAACACCCCTGAACTTTTTATAGAGAAAGCATGCATATGATCGTTGGATGAAATGAGGCGTTTCATCAGCAAGAATCGTTGCGTTACTCGGCGGGCCGCTATGCCGGAAAGAGAACACCTGGGTCTCCATTTCCCATTCTCCCTCCCCTTTTCGTGGAAAATGAGCTAATTCAAAAAATATTATTTGGGAACGCCAGAATTCTTGGAAATGACTACCCTTTACTCTGGAATTGAAATTTTGTTTTCTTTTTCTAATTAGTAGCTTTGGTCATCTTTACGTGGAGTTTTCTCCTCATTAATTTGAATTTCGTTAATGTTCGTTTTATATAAAAGTGTAAATATTTTTTAAATTATATATATTACAGCTTTTCTTATTTTAAATATATCTATTAATTTTTAATGTAAACTAATTGATGCGTTGAGAGCTAGTCTTTCTGTAACACAAAAAATGCATCGCATTGCCCTTCAATATTGAATTTGTGCATGTCTTCTTGGATCATGCTAAATCTGCCATGCAAGTATAAAATAAGCTCCCCCCCCCCTTAAATGCTAGACTAATCATTTCCGCATTTCACTGCAATGCTCGCCTAGTCACGCTTTTCAGAGCTCTATAAAAAAAAAGGTAATAAAAAGAAATCGCATAAAAAGGTAAGTGAAGTCTTCATGAAATTTAACCTGTGTATTAATAGGTTAATATATTCCTAATATAGGTCATCTGCAATTATTTTTTCTGCTTGAGTTTAAAATGTAAAGGGTTGTGCGCCTCTAAGTATTAAAAAACAAATTTAGTTTCTCACTTCAACATTTTTTTTTCAGATTCACTTTGCCATAGGAAAGTTGTTACAATGCACGTTTCACTTAGTATCAACTGGTTTGGCTGAATTCTTTTCAGCGTGTACAAATGATGCTATGATTACCACTATTTTATTTCCCCAAGTATTTTTAAGCTTCAAATTGTTATCATAAAATTTATTTTTATTTTATTAGTCGCATAGTGTTTTTGATTATTGTATATTAATCTTCTTAAGTCTCAGAAACATCATAGACCGATTAAATTTTTTTTGACTAACTTATCTTCAAACAAATCTTGATTTAGAAAGTAGATAGATAACAACTTGAATTTATTTTGCATATAAACAAGCTTTATTGTTTTCAAAAATGGAAGAAAATGACAGTAATTGATAAAATAATGAAAATGATTTTAATTTTAGGACAGCTTTCTTTTATGCATTAAAAATATTTTCTTAAATCTGTCGACATTTAAGAAAAGATTGTACATCAATTGCTGTAAATAAGATGGGTTTAATCCCAAATATTTTCTCCGCAATATTGCCAAAAGTTACAGCAGAAAAATGAAAAAAAAAAAAAAAAAAAAAATCTACAGTGCATAGTAAAATGCTGCAAAAATTAAGCACCTTAGCAAAAAAAAAAAAAAAAAAAAAAAAAAAAAAACTTTTTATTATCTTACGTAAATCTGCGCATAAAATGTTTGCCTTATACATTGTTTTTACTGAAAAATGTTTAATTAAAAAAAAAAATTTAATATTTATATCTGCAACACCGCAAAAGAAAAACATTGCTGTAAAACTAATTTTTGGTTTTGAAAAAAACATATATATAAAAAAAATAAAATTAACTTTTATAAGATTAACAATAAGGAGCTCAGATCTTTTTCAATATTTCTTAAAGTTAGCAATAACTTAATTTAGATGGATATATCATTTCTGAAAATATCGATACTGATGTAGAAGCCTATGAATAACCAAAACTCTAATAATAAAATTTGGCATTTGATTTTTACATGTGCAGCAACAAATAAAATCCGATATGGCTGGGATGGAAAACAAATTTCCTGCTATGCAAATGCACAATATTTAGCAATTTAGACCATTTTATTACTTACAAAACTAAGAGCTAAAGTATTTCAGAATGGATACTATCATAGAATTACCAAAAATTGATAAAATAATGCTTCAATTAAATTTTTTTTAATAGGAAAGAATAGTGTTTAGAATTACAGTACACTCCCGATTATCCGCGCCTGCCAGTTTTTTTTGCTTCCAAGCAAAGAGAAAATAATTCCAAAGCAAGAAGCAAACACAAATGACCGATTTCTTCAAAAAGGTGTAGTTTTACAGTTAATGCTTTTGTAATTACATAATATATTACAGTATTAAAACAGTACATATGTATTCATTTTTCTGTGTATCCTTGACGCCTCTCGTAGGTACAAAGCACTTTTCTGTTTTCATTAACAAAATGCATTTTAGGTTAGTTTTGAGTGATATACTAAAATATTAAGCTTTAGTTAAACATTTCCTGCTGTTTATTTTACGTTTTATTGTACATAAAACGATTTTTCAAAGTTGGAATGACTTTTCTCTTTTGCTATACCCATTTTTAACTTTTTTCGGATTATTCGCGGCGGCCGCATCACCCAATTCCGCGGATAATCGGGAGTGTACTGTATTCAGATTATAAAAAAAATTTAGCAAAGGGCTTTTTAAACATTTTACATTTCGAAAATTTTAATAAAAGCCTGTTTTTTAATCTGTATACAAAAATAAAAACTCTAGCATCAAAAATTACAGAAAAATATGACTATGTTTCATGAGAAAATAAAAATTCCGCAGTATGAAACCGCATTACTTTTTAAAAAACACTCAACAATCGGAGAATCTTATTCAACTAACTGCTGTAAAGGTTTGAATTTTAAAGTATTTTTTAAATCACAAAATTAACACGATTCAATGATAACATTTTAAATTTCATTACAATAAAAATTGTTACAAATTATATCCAAAATTCTCCAAACATTACTAAATTAAAAAGACTTGTTTAAATAAAATTCATATCAAGAGAAAGTCACCTTCTAAAACAATACAAATATAACTAGTATGATAATATGCTTTGACATTATGGTAAAAACAAGTTAAGTTAAAAGTTCCTGTTTTATTTTTTCATTATTCTAATTAAAATATTGAAAAATCCGTTCCTAGTAAGCCTCAAATACTCAAGAAATAACTTTACCACTTTTCATGCTCCTAACTTCAATGGTTTGTACCGTATGTTGTTCTGTCAATCGGGGCAAACTTCTGTATGTATAAAGATTTTTATGGGAAACACAAAATTATTTAAAAGATGGAAAAGAGAAAAATCATTATCAAAATGATAGAATCTGAACGCTAAAGAATAAGCTTATTTTTTTTTCCTTCTTAAAAATTTTAAATGCTACATTTAGAAGGGTTTTATATAAATTAAAATTTGTTAATATTGCTCTAACAATTAGAAATTTTCAAATAAACCGAGACAAAAAAAAATGATAGTTGAAAACCTAAGGTTTCATGTTAATTTCTTCATACAAAATTTTGCACTATCAACTAACGTAATTTCACACAGCAATGAATTAAGCGTAGCAAAGAAAATCCTTTTAAACAGACTATTCAAGAGATCGCTCATGAACAACATATTGACAAAAACAATCGAACGTGCAAACAACTAAAGAGGCTTCACTGTATCTTTTTTAGAGGAGCTTCTCCTATGCTCGATGTATCTCTTTGGTGCACCAAATTCATTCTGCAGTATTCTTATTTTCCATTGATCAGACCAATCTGCTTATTTTTCTTTAACCCATTATCCTACGTTGAATACAGTCTAAGCAACAAACTTCTCCAATACTATCTAAATACTTACCATACATGAATTCAGTGAAAACAAAATAAGAAATTACAATCCAAGGGTGCTTTTTGTTCATTACACATTAAACAATACAAAAATGTGCATCATACAATTTTTTGAAAAGTTTTTATTTTTTTCCTTCAATTTATTACATTAGTGCTGGGATTTTGCAGCCAACCTTCTGTCTCTTTCTTCTGCAACAGAGAGTTTGACACCTCTGCCTCTGGGCAGGGAGATGAATGGTTTGTTACTCTTTCCGATGACGAACACATAATTTAACCTATACAAATAAAATAAAATGCATAAACATCGGAAAATAGATAATTTTTTTAACAATATAAAACAAATACACCTATCACGTTAAAATACATCAATCGAGTCTCTTCAGAAAGACTAATCAAAACAATCATTGTAAATCATGAGAAAGATTTCATCATTAAGACTTAACAGCATTTTTCATCATTAAAAACATTAACAAATAAAGGATCCTTTTTGTATAATTTATAAATCAAGTCTTGTCAGAAAGACTAATCAAAACAATCATGGTTTATCATAAAAAGCTTTCATCATTAAGACTAACTTTCTTTTATATAATGTAAAATAAGACCATATGAAACAATTAAATATTCAAGTATTCTCAGAAAGACTAATCAATACAATCATGGTTATCATCAAAATGTTTTCATCATCAAAACTTGGCAGATATTGTATAATAGATTTGGTATAGAATTTTCGATACCAATATAATTAAAAAATATCTTCATGCACACAAGATAAGTGTACTGTATTTATTGCAAATGAGCACTATTTTTATATACACATTCTTTTAAGAAAATTGTCCTTTACATGGGTAATGCATGAACTCTTGAAAACGGAAGACATGCGACCAAATGCAAAGTTTTTAATCTTGGCTTAATTTTGACCATCAAAAGGCAAAATGCCCGAGTGGCTTCGATATAAGCCAGGAAAGTTTACCAATAAAAGTTAAAATACCAATAAAATGGAGAATACTCGAAATGACTTCCTCTCCTATGACAAAATATCAATGATTGCATCACCATTACACTGAAGTATGCATTTTTTTTATATCACTACTGTTTCATAGCTGCACTTCAGTCCAAGATTTAATCACAAAATATCATACAATGTAGGTAAGTATTTAAATCATCATTTAGTTAGCTAGTGTCAGTAGGATATTTAGCAGTAATATAGAAGAGCCAAAGACAAAAATGCAAGGTGTTTCCTCATTTAAGCAATAACTAAAAATTTGTTCTCAAACACACAGAGTATGTTCATTATCAGAAATAAGATGTCCTTTACATGGGTAATGCATGAACTCTTAAAAACCGAGGACATGCGACCAAATGCAAAGACTTGATTTAGGCTTATTTTTGACCATTCCTAAACACAAGAGCATAGGTGGCTTCGATATAAGCCTAAGAAATCTTGCACCAGCTATCAAATAATTTAATAATAAAGGATTCACTCAATTTATTAATTGTTACAATATATCAATGCAATAGAAATTATACATTTGAGTCTTTCATGGGAAAATTTAAATACATTATTTAAGATAATGCAACAGATTTTCAGCTGAACTTCAGAAAAAAGTTTTAAATCATAAGATATCATACAATGTAGGTAAGAATTTTGATCATCATTTAGTCAGCAAATATCTGTAGTATCTTTCAGCAACATATAAACTAATCGATAACAAAAGTTAAGGGGGGAAAAAATTGTGGAACTTGCATATTTATTACTGTCTAGTTAGTTTAAATACAATAAAATAGATGTCTTAAAAAATCTAACACTAAAACCTACACAAGCAGTACAAATTGCAAGTGTGTATATAGAATATTATAGTTATATGCCTTTTCTTATCTAAAATAAGATGTCCTTTACATGGGTAATGCATGAACTCCTAAAAACTGAGGACATGCGACCAATTGTAAAGACATTCATTTTGGCCTATTTCTGACCACTTATGCAAAAGAATGCCAAGGTGGTTTCAATATAAGCCCATGAGAAATCATTCACCAACTGGTGAATAAAATAGCGTATTTCTGCGAATATTGAGTACAACAAAAATGTAATGGAGCTTGTCATTTAATAAAATAAAGATAGAAAAGAGTTTTTACCTGAACATCAATCAGATCAAAGTTTAATCATATGATATCATACAATGTAGGTAAGTAATCTGATCATTTAAGTCAGTATAAAAATAAACACAATTCATAGCAGCTAATTAGCTCAGATATAATTTTATATCATATCAATTCAAACAATGTAGGTATATTCATCACTGCTAAATAAACACATTATGAAATATAAATCATTTCATTCAGATTATGTTTTTTTACAAGGTACGAAGTGGTTAAATATAAATCATTGTTAGGACACTTTAATATTTCCAAAACAATTACCTGGTAGCAAAGCTGTGTCCCTGTGAATCTTTCACGTGGACAATATCAAAAGAACCAGGATGTCTTTCTCGAGATGTGATGGTACCGACTCTTCCCAAGTTGTGACCACCAGTCACCATGACCAAATTACCTGTGATCAGTAAAATTAAATTTAAACACAATACTTTATTAAGTTTTGACATAAAAATTAAATTAAAATTGTAACTGAGGAATTATGCACAAATCTAATTTATAGGAATCATGCGACCAAATCCAAAGTGATTAATATTTGGCTATATCTTTATCACCCAAACAATTTGTCTTTGAGAGACTTAGACAATAGCCACAATACTACATAAATATTTTGTAAGTGGATATCATAATGATGCATTTAATGTAAACGAGATGGTATATGTCCTACAAATTCTTAATAGGAGAGAAGACATACAATTAAACTATAACTGATAAAACCACAGTAGAAGGTATTGAAAATCATAAAATATTTTTAATTCATATTTATAGCAAACTAATAATCCTGAATATTAAAGAAACTAGAACTTTAGTCAAAGTTAATATGTAAATTTAATTATGTAATCAATGATTACAATTTCTAAAAAATATTAATGAAAACTCCAATTCTTTAAATCTTGCAAAATGCAAACTGATAAATTAAAATAGTGAGTAATGATTAGGTTCATATTTATATATATAACCTCAACATACCAATATCAAATTTAATAAAATCCATAATTTTTCCTGTAGCAATATCCAGCTGAATAGTATCATGGACCTTGATAAGAGGATCTGGATACCTTATTGTTCGACCGTCGTGTGTTACTAAGAATGGGATACCCTTAGGACCAACTTGGACTCGTTTCACACGGCAGAGTTTATACTGTAAACATAAAATAAAAACTGTTACAAAGTTATACTAGCATAAACATAAAGGACTAAGAAAAATTATTAAAAATGAAAAAATTACTTTTGCTTCTTCAGCTGTTATTCTGTGCAAAATGAATCTACCCTTTACATCATACAGAAGCCTGAAGAATTCTCCAGTCTTTTCGATAGTGATAACATCTAAAATAAATAAATTATAACATTAAATTTGAATCACAAATTTTTTTGAAAGAATGCTTTTTTCAATAGCAATAAAAAGAAGTGTAATTTACTATAAGAAATTTACCTTCAATTCATTTTGCCACCTGATTCAATTTTTTAAAAAATTGATCCACAGGTCATTAATTTGATTTCAAAATTTTTAACAAAACGTAACTTGCAAGATATGTCAAAATCTTTTCTTTAAAAAAATCTAGGAATTTATATATAAACTGCATATTAGCAAACAACTGCCAAAGGCAGCATGCTAATAATTAACTATCATAACTAATGTTCATTAACTGGATTTAGTTACTACACATAAATACCAAATTTTTAAAAAAAATCAAAATCATTATTTTCATATTTACACTAAATATATCATGGCTATATTTTAAACTGTCACTTGTATCAATTTCAAATAATCAAAAATCAATACGACATTAATAATAGTATAACACAACAAAGGATAACACAATATTCAGTAAAATTCACAATAAAATCAAATAGTTACCCATAAAGCCTGCAGGGAAGTTGCTATCAGTACGCACTTTTCCATCTACTTTAATGAGACGTTGCATAACAATTTTTGTTACTTCAGAATTGGTCAAAGCATACTTTAACCTGTTTCTTAGCATGATTATTAATGGTAGAGACTCTCTAAGTTTATGGGGGCCAGTGCTGGGTCTTGGTGCCTAAAAAGCAAATATTTACATTTTAAATTAATTGACAACTTTTAAATAGAACTTTAAACGCATAATCGAACAAGACGTACAAAAATATTTACTTACGAAAACGCCACCAATTTTGTCCAGCATCCATGATTTGGGAGCATTTAGTCTTTTCAAGTGTTTCTTCGGACCTCTTGCCTATCAGCAAATAAAATACAGTTAGATTTATTTCGTATTCTTTTCCATCCTTTAACAATGATATGTATACATGTTTAAACATTTCTTTAAAATTTACTAAAAATCATCCATAACCTTCCGGCAGCATAATTCTGCATACAACGATAAAGGTAGTGTATAGATAATAAATCATAAAGATTTACAAAAATTATTGTAAATACAGATTCATATACTTTTTAAAATTAAAAATAATCAATAACGGAAATATTAGAATAGTTCTAAAAAGTGATGGAAATTGATTGAACGACGATCTTACCATTTTTTAATTTAGAATACAGACATTACACGATGATAAAACTCTCTGTTGGCTACGGCTTGACAAGGTGTTGCCAAAGTATGAATTGAACAAATGAAAGGAAAGATACAGCTATGGTTAAAAATAATTCACATAATTTCAATTAAATGACACTGTAGGCTTTTAAAATTAAAAAAGCTTTTATAAATTAATTCTAGATGCATGCATAAAATTATATATATAGTAGTTTATCTTAAAATTTATTTGGGTACCTAATATTGAAAAAAATAATATGCCTTTGAAGCATAAATTGAGATTTTCATTCCAATTTTCAAATTAATTTTTATAACTTTTTTATGTTAAACAAATTAAATTTTCCAAAAATAAATATTTTACTTTAGTTAATAGCCAATTTGGATTTGGTTTATTATTTTACTTTATTATTTTATAAACCTTACAACATCTCAACTTTCATTGTTGTTGTTCGTCTGAAATAGATTTCGAGCGATAAACATATTTCTGCAAATTTCTCTCTCGGAATTATGGATGTTGATGACAGCGAAGATAATATTTTCAATAAATCTGAATATAGTGTTGTTCCAATTGATTTCGATCAATTAATTGAAAGCCCTGAAAGTTTACATCATGTATATTCGACACAAAATAGTCAAAGAAATGGAGAATTTAGTGGTTCTGATCTTCAATATCATGATTCTTTTGAATCTCCTGAAGATATGTTGGAGAACATACCCGAACTCGATGATTCGGGGTTAGTATTTCTAACTTCTTGCGCTTATATATCACTATTTTCAAAGTATTGTTGTCATAATCAGGCATTTTAATTATTTTAGTGAACTGAATTTGCAATGTATTTTGTAATGTTTTGAATAAAAGTAATTTTTACATTTTCACCTTATTTGTGTTTTTAAAGTAATAATCCAATGATTTTATAACTGTTATGTTTTCCTTTTTTTCTTCCTTAATTATGGATTGCGCGTTTTTTCCTGAGGGAAGAGTGTTTCTACTACTAATTATCTTAGAAAAATAAAATAACCTAGAATTGATTGATTATGTAGTAATTTTGCTTTTAGGGAAAAAAAAAGGAAGCATTAGCTGTTCTATTATTTTTTTAATATAGTGATTACACTGATATTGAAATAGTCAAACAATGTTGGACATCTAGTTGGGTCTATTCCTATCAGTTTTTTTATTTTGCAATATTCCTCTAATAAATAAATTATTTACAAAATAAAACTTACTTACTTATATTTTGTTATTGATTTGAAATTTTATATTATTAATAATTTTTTGATATGGTTTTCATTTATTTGAACTTTTTATTTAAAAGTTATTGATTCTTTCTTATGTGTAAGGTCTCGCGAATGTGAAAGTTTTTAATAACTGAAGTCATTGCCCCATATCCAAATTTTCTTCAAATGGTAATTTTTCTTTTATATAAAATTATTACTATCTGTTGAGGGAAAAATGAATATATTTGTAAGATTTTACGGCTTTAAAATATTAATTTATTATATTTTATGAATGATTTAATATTATACCAGATCTTTCTGTTCTTATCCAAAAATATTTATTCCAAGCTTCCAAAATCGAAGGTAAACTTAATACAGATAATCTTCATTTTTAGATATATATTTCTGCACTGGAAACCAACAGTTTTCTTTACTATATTTTTCCAAGATTTTTCTTTTATATTGCTAAAATTATGTTTGAATATCATTTAGGTAACAATCCTAGCTATGGACAGAAATTAACTATTTTTAATTTCAGCTGATTAATGTAATTAAATTTTAAAAGTATTTAAAAATTGCTATTTTAGAGAAAATCCTAGAAAGCAATTTTGATTTTTTTAATTTTTGTCAAAAAATTTTACATAGTTACAAATTTCTGAAAAAATTCTAAAATTGCTTCGCAGCATTAATTGCCTTGTTGGAAATATGCAAATTTTTTATCCCCAGTAAATAGCTATTTTGAATGAAGAAGCCATCTACTTTTCATGCCTTTCATTCCTTCCTCTCCCAAGATGCAATCCCAAATGTGAGGTTGAAAAATTGACATTTACATATAAACAAGTTTTTTCTTTTCTTTTTTGTTTCCCATGAAATATTTGGCAGAATCAGTCATGAATTTCTAAATGATGAGTGCGATTGCTGTATTAAGCATATATAATAGGATCTATTTTGCCAGAAGTAATGTGCCAAATATAATGCATGAGTGGCTAAGTGTAATATTATTATGTATAACTCAGTCCTGAGACAATAAAAGGGAAAGATTTCTTGCCTTTAAACCCAGTGTAAGAAAATAAATTTTCTGTGTTGTTCATTCATAGAAAATCCTGTTTTTATCTTAAATTATCAATTACAAATTGTAAAAAAGAAGCTTGGTAATGCATTGAAATTTTTACAGGCTATTAAGGATCACAAAAAAAGTTCTGGTATAATTTATACCTTTTTTTCCTTATCAAATAAGTTAGTGGGAGGAGCTTTTATTACAGCCATTTTCACCAAAAAAATAGTTTATCGCCAAATTTTAGCGAAATGGCCGAATTTGGCGAGAATGGCAGCAATAGCATAACAGTTCAAAAGTGCTACAAAAAAATTATTAACTTGCAAGGCATTAAATGATTGCATATCAAAATTTAGTTAGTTAATGCACCATTTTTTTTTATTACCTTTGTTTTTGTTAATAATGAAAGCAGAAGCATAAAATAGGAATTTTTCATTGAAAATAAGAAATTATGCCACAATTAAGTAAAGTAGAACTTCATGATCAAGATGTAGTTATTTTAAGTTACTCTTATCAATGTTATTTAATAAATAATGTTTAGAGCTGGATTATCAAATAGACAAATTAAGCAGTTGCTTAATGGCCTTGAAATTTCAATATAATATTTGCAATATTTTATATGTTAGTTTTATTCTTTTGTTTAATTTATGAGGGTCTTATACTTAAACTAGTTCAAATTAAAATCATTTTGTTAGAATGTTATGCTAATATACTTAATTATTTTTCCCTAGTTTTATTTTATGTTGTTTAAAAAATGTATGTTATTCTATAATTTGAAAAATGTTGAATTCTATATTTAAATTATATTTAATTTTATGTTGTTAAAAATTTAAAAAATGTATCCTGCTCTATGGTTTGAAAAATGTCGGAATCTATATTTAAATTATATTTAATTTTTGTTCAGAAGTTTTTATTGTTTCTTTTAAAACTTAATCTTGATTTTATTTTATATGCAAAATTCTTAAACACTTTTGAAAAGAATTCATAATTAAATGTATTGCCATTTTATTTGAATTTGCTACATAGATACAGAATTAAAATTAATAAGAAGTCTGTAGTGTACAAGGTTAGAGAGGGGAAAAGGTAGCCCCTGAAATTTGTATTGTATAGTATTTGTATTGTCCTAGTGAGCTTAATTCAGCCATGATAATGATTGCTAAATAAATATAATGATCGAGTTTTTGTTGAAGGGTTTATTTTTTAAGGGAGATTTTCTTTTAAATTCTACTTTCTCATTACATTTTCAACCTTTTAAATAATGAGCATCACCTTTTCAAAGAATAAACATTATTGAAAAATGCATGAATGTCATGGCCATGTCTGCGGCTGTCTTTTTTTTATGTTTAAAATAAATCTAAATTGTCTCAGCAATTTACTGGGAGATATATTTTGTTTCATTATAATTTCTTCAAAGGTATATACATTTTTTTTCTGATATTACTTGGCAGAGGAATTTAGATTGGAGGAAGAAGTTTTGTCGTGGGTATGCTCTAATTTAACATGGTTTAAAATAGGTAGATGTTATTTTATTAGAGTATTGCTATTTACAGTTAGACTGATGCTGGGGATTTTCCTTCTGATCAGGCACAAATGCAGGCCAATTTCTCCTGGAAGTTCTATAGGGAAATAATTATTTAGATAATTTTGATAAGAAATTTAATCTATATATGAAAGTCTTTTAACATTAGAATCATTAGAATGGATGATGCTAGACAATTACATATTTGATAAAAATGCTAATATTATTTTTCACTATGTTGTTGTTATTATTTTAATATTAATTATAATTTCACTAGTTAGTGACTGTTTTTTTAGGAGAGGGCCAATGCTTAAAAATATATTAAACTAACTATTTTGCTATGTTATTTAGTGATAGCAATCCAGTATTCAAAAGTTATTAGTGATAAGTTGAGAGTTCCAAAATAGAGCAATTGTATTGCTTTAAAAATCTTGGATATTAATTTTGGATACTTAAAAATTATAGCTGACCCTAGGCTTACTTCAAAACTTTTAATATTTTGCCAAACTCTATTTAATGTATTGTAACCATCTTTGTGTATATTTCAACTGCTCAGTGGTTAAATCTAAGAACTGCTATTATACATAAGTACCTAATTTTGTTCAGGAAATTTTTTTTTTTTTTAAAAAAAAAAGAAGAAATACCTCCTGTGGCTGTGTACATCGTAAATTCTTTCTAATCCAATGCTTTCATTAGTTTTATGTTCCTCTTGGAAATATTATTTAATGATGAGAATTTTTTCCAACTAAAAGTTTAAACTTTCCTTCTTTCAGTACATAATTTGTCTGTTTAACATGTTTCAACATACCTCAACATAATTTTCACCTTAGCATATTATTAATTCTTCATATGTAGAAAAATGTATAATTCAGTGATATCTATATAATTCTTTACAGACCGGATATTATTATTCGACATATGTCCAGTCCCTTATGGATTGGATTAGAGAATCTACTATAAGATGAATTCATCATAAAATTCTTTTCATTATTAAGAAATCAAAGCATGTTTTATTTTTAGAATTTATTTATTTCTTTAATGTTAAAATAAAAACTTTTTTCTTGATTTACTTTCTTTTATAGGTATATTGAACATACTATAACAAAAGATCAAATACGCATGCAAATAAGGAGCGATGATATGCCTGATAATTTATCTCATGCAACCCTTACTGTTGAAAGCCGAAATCAGAAAACAAATGAAAGAGAGTTCAAAAAATTTCATTGTGATTTTGATGGATGTGAAAGAACTTATAGTACTGCAGGAAACTTAAAAACTCATCAGAAGAGACATAAAGGTACTTATTTAATTTGTACTATTAAAGGCTCATAAATGAGTCAACATGAAAGAAATTTTGTTTCCAGCAATATTTTATTTAATGTATAAAATTTCTACTATTTTCTATTGAATATAAATTTCATATTTCAGTTGCTATCAATTTAAACATTTTGCATTTTGAGAGTTACTTATTAACATATTTTTGAATATTATTAATTTAAAATTATATTTTCAGAATTATTTAGCCAAATTATTATAATTTATAATGCCAACAATTTACTATAGATTAGGCTTTAATAGCAATTTTGTTAAGAAAATAAAACATTTAATTTGGAAAGAATTAATGCCTTATGCCATTCTTTAAATGTAGGTTAAATTAATATATTCAGAAAAATTATCATATTGATTTTTGTAATTTAAATACTCATTACTTACTCATGAAATCAAGCAGCTTGCTAGATTTTGTTAATCTTGATTAGGTCGCTGACATAATCTTTTTGAAGAACATGGAATTTTCTGAATTTTATGATCAATTGTAAAAAGTGATCTGGTGGATGTTTGTATAATAGTAATTGAATTACATGCATTTGATACTTAATAGTACAAAAATATTAGTATGGAAACTATAATTTTCTTCTTATCAATATATGATTTGGCAGTATTTTATGATATTTCAAAACAAATTTATGTTTAAATTCTATTATACTGATTTTAGGGGAATATACATTTATATGTACAGAAGAAGGATGTGGAAAAACATTTCTCTCTTCTTACAGTCTACGAATTCATGTTAGAGTGCATACGAAGGAAAAACCATATGGTTGTGATGTCAATGGATGTGAAAAAGCATTTAGCACTCGATACAGGTAGTATTGTAAATAAATTTTTTAAATTTCATGTTATCTAGAATTTAAATAAAAAAATGTATAGAATACCCACTCTAATTGTGACCCAATAGGTAATTTCTAAGCCATTAGAAATATGTATATATGTTTATTAGAAAAATGCTCAGTAACTTATGTTTAAATCAAGTAAAGAATTGTTTTTACTACTTAGCCATGATAAAAATAATATATAATTATACTTTGGATTATAAATATATATATGAAATAGAAAACTACTTGCTGTTTTTTTTAGTTTCATAAAAAATTTAATATTTATAAATAAAATACTTTCTACATAAATTACAAGTTAATGGAGGAAAAAAAAATCTTTTGGATATATTAAGTTATAATATTTTTGTACTAATCTGTTTGTGGAAATCCATCATTTCTAAGGTTAAATATCACATGGATTCACTAGTGATTTGCCACTGAATCATTTTTATTTGTCATTTTTTTTGTCTGCTTTTGGTAGTGAAATAGTTACAACACTTTTCATCATTATTATTTTTTCTTAGAGAATGATGTGATGATATTTTATGTATGCCATGTTGCAGATGAATATATTTCATTGATTTATATGAAATGGTTTTAATTTGTTTTGAATGATAAATTTGAAAGGATAATTTATGAACATGTTATTTTACTAATGAATCACTTATGTTTTTGTATCATGAATCTCTACTGATTATAAAAAATGAATGCATGTATGTGTTGGGATTTTGGAATGTGGGAATGCACACCTCAATACCCCACCCCCTTGAAATTTTAACTAATTAAAACATAAGCAAAATGTTGGCATTTTTTTTTCTGGGCCAACTTCCAAAAATTTCTGCACAAAATTGATTTTCTGCCATTTTATTTTTTTAATGATACCAATTTAAATATTGCATCAATTTTTTCTGGATTTTTTCAGTGTTTTAAGAACATTCTTTTTAAATAATTTTCAACAATAGATTACATCTTTGAACTGAATTTCAAACCATTTTCACAGTTTCATTTCTGCATGATTTTATTTCTCTTTTGAAAGCTAATGTAGAAGAGCTCTGTTGAATATTTTTGTAATTTATGTAAGGGATAAGTGAAGTTAAGTATTAGGAAATTTGGAAGATAGATGAACCGGTCAATTATATGCTTAATAGCTCTGTGATGCCATGTGACTTGATTCCATTAAGATAGCTTATATACTCAATGCTGAGGACAGATATAAGACTATTAAAGTTACTTGGCTTTAATGTTTGCTATAATTAAATGCTTACATACCCCCCCCACACACACACACTATTTAATTTTATATAGTCAGAAGTAAATACATATCCAATCCAAACCTTCATAGATGATTTTGTACTGGTCATTAAAGTGGACAAAAAAAAAGCCTTGAAAGAGAAACACAACTTGCAATAGCCAAATTTAACTCTTGTTGTTCAAATAATCAACTTTCCATTTCCACTGTAAAAACAAGTATTTTGTTCAGCAAAATGGCGAGAAGCCCCAGAATCACATCGAACGGGGACATCATCAAAAGAACTTTAGCAATATGAGGTGAGTGAGGATAGAACCTGGGACCTTGTGGTTAGCAGTCCAGTAACTTAACAATTATACCAAAACGATCGTTCGGGTAGAAGAATTGTTAACTGGCTTATATGCTATTCACCACATACACTCCCTCCAGTGAGTCGGAGGTGAGACGAACGATATGGATGTTGAGTGGTTATTAGCTGTTGTCTAAATGGGCCAGTACCCAGTTAAATAGCGCCAAGCGTTATGGCGAGCGTGTGTAGGTGCTGATGCGCCAAGTGTGTCTGACGGCTTTAGGTTGCTGCGTCAAGTGAGTCTGACGACTTTTGGATTTGTTGCGTCAAGTGAGCCTGACGACTTTGGTTGCAGGTAGATGGCACCACAACAGCTGTAAGAAGGTTGAAGGTTCATCGTCCAAGGTCACCAATGAAGCGATAGGTGAATGTGCTAGGATATAACCTGGGACCTTGTGGTTAGCAGTCCAGTAACTTAACAATTATACCAAAACGATCGTTCGGGTAGAAGAGTTGTTAACTGGCTTATATGCTATTCACCACAGAACCAAATCTTTTAAATATTTAGAAATCCATGTTGATGAGCAATTCAACTGGCTGCAACCTATAGAAAAAAAATGAGAATGGCCATTAAAATGCATCAAAGTCTCAAAAGAATTACTGGCAGCACATAGGGAATCTCTCAGAAACACAGAAGACTTCTTTAAAAAACAGTAGTTGATAGAATGCTTGCCTAGGTTCTTCAGCGTGGTTTCTAAACCCAACATATGCACCAGAATGAAGAGGAAACTTTCTTCCATTCAGAGACCTTTTCTTCTCTATATTTCTGGTGCATATCGCACAACTCCAACAGCAGTGCTACAAACCTTTCTCGGCATTCCACGCCTGCACATGTAATTAGAGTTTGAAGCCATAAGAGTTCTTCTTGTGCATAACATAACAGAGATCTAACCAGAAGAGGTTGAGAAGAAAGCAACTGGCTGATCTACTCACCCTTCACAGCATCTCAATCCCAACAAATTTCATTGGAACCTGAAGTTGTAAATATATCTCAAATGAGCGACATCAATAACTTCACAGATGACTCGAAAACAGAACATGAAGGTGGAGCTGTATTATGTGTCCTGATCAATGATACCTGGTCCTATCACTAGTCTGCCAAATTGAATGACATCAATACTGCATTTCAGTTTCCAAACATCAGCACTTTTAAAATACATGTTGGCAATAGAGCAAATATCATGGCATGCTCTAATCCAAAGAATACAGAACAAATAGCAAGAGAAATTTTTAGTGTCCTTCTTTCAAATCTAATAATTAAAGTCTCATGGGTAAGAGCGCATGCAGGAAACATAGGTATTGAAAAAGCAGACCAACTGGTGAAGGATACAAAGCAAAATGGGCAATTTTATATGCAAACAAAGCTTTCTAAATCACATATAAAAGATCTTCTCTGGAAAAACATACTAGAGGAATGGCAAAGATTTTGAAGCAATGGTGATATAGGCAGAAAAGTTTTTAATATCCTGCCTTCAGTTAACCTTCATCCTACTAACTGGATCAGAAAGGATATAATTTTTTTTTTTCTCAGAACACAGTCTTTCCCTGCAAACCTCAAAAGATTCAATCTGTCGGAGAGTGATCATTGCAGTTGTACTGGGATTGCACTTTATTATGCTATGGAATGCATCCTCACATCCTTGGCATATGGAGAAACCATTGCCAAGCCATGTGCAAGAATGGCTGAAAAGAGTTGCCAGCTATTTCCTCTCCAGGAAAAAAAAATCTATTGGATAATTAAATTTATCAATGAAAATAGAGATTTTTTCTTGCCTCCCTAGTTCTCAACATCAAGTGTCATACTCACAAAGACTAAGGGGGAGGAAATAAGCACCACAGTTTCTTCACGTGCATTTGCATTCATAAATATCAAGCAGGGCTTTTCTTTATTACCATTAACCAAATTATTTTCCATTTGATTTTTATAACTGTATCTCATCTACTATGTCATAATAACAAGTGAACACAGATTTCATGTGTTTTTTCATACATTTTATCTTTCTGTATATTATTATTCCAAATATTTTTTCGTTAATTTTTCTAAGTTGAAAATCCTTGTAAACTGTAATATCCTTGTAAACATTTTATTGTAAATCCTTGTAAACATTTTATTATCATTTCCTATATGTTTGTAAATTCTGTACATAGCGTTTTTTTCCTACTGTAAATATTTTGGTATTTAATAAAATTCCCGTAGCATGCCCATCAAACCGTTTATTGACCAGAATGGTTACAGATACGGGAGACAGCATTCTGTCAGAAGTTAATATATTGGGTCTAGCTTGGCTAAGTATAGTTGGTGTTTTATTATTTTAACAGCTTTAGAGTTATGCCAAGATTGCAGCTATGAGTCTTATTATATTTTGGAAAGATTTCACCACTATCTTTGTAATATATCTTAGTTGCTTAGTGATTGAACCTTGGGGGCTGCTGTAATAAGGAGTTTTTAGGTCTTGCAATGTTATGGACATCTCTTTTTCTAAGAAACTGAATTCTTGAATAAATCTTTTGAAGTTTTGTTAGCAAATATACAGATTATGCTATCTAATAAATTATATATATATACTGATTCTCTAAAATTTCTTGTTTTTCTAGGTTAAGAGCCCATAAACGAATTCATAATGGAAATACATTTAATTGTGGCGAGCCTAGGTGTAATAAACATTTTACTACATTAAGTGATTTAAAAAAGCATCAGAGAATACATACTGGTGAAAGACCTTATCGGTAAGATTCTCTTATAATTTTAGTTATAAAATGTCTTATTAACTGCAGAATAATTTCCTAAATTTGTTTTTTAATTATATTCTAGCTTTGCTATAAATGCTTTTTTTTTTTGGTATTTTGACAAAAGTATATTTAAAATATAAATTAATGTGATGCTTTTGAAGAAAATAGTATGAATAATTTGTACTATATCAAAGTTTAAAATTGCTTCACTTTTTTTAAATGCTGATGTGCCTTTTATGTATGTGTATATATATATATATTGGTATTTTAAAATCTAATTTTAATTAATTTTCTAATTCTTAGCTCAGTTCAGCACATATTAACTTCATTCTAAAATATTCTCTTATTTCCTGATCCAATTCCACTATTTCTATTTAATTAATTCAAGAGAAAGCTCTGTAAAAATGCTTATGTCAGCAATTCCCATGCTCCGAGTGAAGGGATAAAAACTGCCGAGCCAAGCACATTCTTTTTAAACCCTTGCCTCTGATTGACTTATGTAGAAAATCTCTATCAAAATCTCATTATATATAAGCACTGGAAAGTATTTTTCCTCTCTTTTTAGCTTTTCCTCATTTTGTTTTGTGTCTTTCCATGTTGTGCCCATCGTTTCTGCTTGTACAAAAAATCATGCCTCCCAAGTTGAAAATAAAATGAAGTTAAAAATTTAGAGTGTCTTTTCTTTCTTCGGCTATGATTCTACTTCAAAAATTTAATGTTTACACACACATATATCTGTATAATATAAAATATTTTGAAAAGTATCATTTTACCCTTTTATTGTAAAACAAATCACACTATTTCATTACAAATTTCACTTAAAGTTACATGTGGTCCATTTTTCTTATTTATCAATCATTCTTTTTAATTGTTATCTGAATATAGTGAGTATTTTAATTTAAAAAGCGATTTTATATTATTTTATCTCTTCTTATTTACATTCATTTAGTTGTTTAGAAGATGGATGTGATAAAGCATTTACAGTTAGTCATCACCTGAAAAAGCACAAGCAAACTCATACAGGTAATATTTCGTTTTTGTTTATAAAAGTTGTAATTAAAAACTAATTTTATACTAATTGCTTTTATAAAAGAAATACTGCAATAGATTTTTATATTTTAATGAAAAATGAAACTGCAGACGTCAAGAGGATTTTATGCATTGTAATATTCTTCTTAAAATATGGGACATGAAATTATTTTCATTTTAAGTATATTGTATATGTAACTAGTATATCATGTGGGAAAAAAATTGTTTTGAAAGACATTTTGAAATATTTTTTTATAAAGAAATAAATTTGATATGCAAGTTTCATAGCAATGAATATGATAATCGTATAAATCCCTGCTTTTCTATAATTTTTTATTAGTTGGATTTTCTGCTCAAATTTTTTCACAAGAGCTCATAATTTAAAGGGCCTTTTTTTCCCTTCATTTCTATATAGCTTTTTTTTTTTTTTTTTTTTTTTGACTATCTTTCACCACAAATATTCTAAGATTTGCAGATAGTTACAATTTCAAATGAAATCTTAATATCCAATTTCCTTCTTTCATTTACCATTTTTTTTCTGTAATAATACTGTAAAGTGGTATGCATTTGAAATGGGAATTCTTTCCTTTTGTAATAAGGTTGATGAACATCATATTAATCCTGTTTGTAATTAAATATTCATGAATAGTCTTCAAGCATTCCATAATTATTGCAGGTGAAAAACCATTTGTTTGTCCTGAAATTCTGTGTGGGAAGTCTTTTTCAACTCAATATAACCTAAAATCTCATATGTTAAAGCATACAAAAGAAACACAAGAAGTAAGGTTTTTCTTTTTTCTTTCTTTAGAAATATCATTTCATGATATATATATAACTTTGAGATTTAACTTCAATGCAGAATTTTACAACAAAATGCATAATAATAAAAAAAAGACAAAGGAACCAATTTCATATTGTTTTATTATTGTATATTGATTGCTCCCATTTGTCTTTTTCTTTATTATGCATTTTTTATATATTTCTATGCATTAATGTTAAATCTCAGTTTTCTTTTTATGAATATTAATTGAATTAACAATAAAAAATGTTTGATTATGAAATTAACGCTTTCAAAATTATAAAATTGTCATTATTGATAACAACCATAATTAAAATATATTTAAATCTAGTTGTTGTTTCTGTAATATGAATTAAAACCAATGCTTTAAATCTTACTTTTGTTTTGAAAATTTAAAAAAATTCTTCCATATTTTGGTGTTTTTCTACATTAGCTTCTCAAAATGTTAATGTATATAAAATATTTTTTTTGTTATTTTAAAATTTAAAATAATATTCTTTTCATTAATTACAATTTGGTTCTTTTTCTTTTCTGTATTTTGATTTTCTTAAAATTATAATTTTAAAACTATAATTACAATAATCATAATATTATTCCAATAATAAAATTTTGAACCATTTTTTCAATAATACATCTTATTTTTGCTATGAATTTCAAATAATTTTCATTGTCTAAGAAAAATAAGAAAGATTGTGTTTATTATCTATATAGTTTGCATGAGGAATAAGTAGGTGAAGCTACTGTATCATAATAGAAGAACCAGATCGATGAAAAAATATCTTTTTGTTTTTCATCTGTCTAGCATTTCTTCTTTTCCATTATATTTTTAATAGCAATATATCATGAAATTCATTTGCACAATAAATAGCATAAATGTAAGGTATTAAAATACTTAATATGGTAACTGAGGTTCTAATATATATTACAGTTTGATGTTTAAAATTACTCTTTTTGAGTAATTTATAAATACCAAATTTATGCATTAAAAATTTAGTGAATTAGACAGAATCAATATAACTAGTGTGCCAAAGGAAATTTTATATATTTTAAAGAATTTCTTATTAAAGAGAAGAAATTTAAATGTTCAAATTTTGTATTACATATTTAATACATATCTCAGTGAAAATGAGAAACTTAAAAAGATGACTGAATTCTTTTCTTTATTATCACTAATATTATATGTTTTATATTTTGTAATATATATGCAAGTCTTCTGTGTAAAAGTTATTATTATTTTAATTTGTAAATACATAGAATGTGGGAAATATCTCTGTAATTTGTGATTAATATTTCTCAATTAAACATATATATATGACTACACAGATAAATAAAAAGAACTAAAACTAGGTACTGTAATTGTAGTATAATGCTTGCAAATATTTGTAATAAGAAATTTGTGAAAATTTGAACTCATAGTAAAAATTATTCAAATATTAAGACGAATATTTTTTATGTTTATATTGCAGTGTTATTTTTTAATTATTTCTATCATTTAAATTGATTTACTGATGTACATTGAAAGTATTAAACATATTGTTAAGGATTCTTTAAAAAAATTAATATTTAGAAAAACGTTGAGCATTGTATTAAAATTCTTATATTCACTTTTTTTTTTTTTTTTTCAGTTTGGCCTTATGAGTTGCTTTTTGAATGATGTTTAAATTTTAATATTATTATTTTTTTAAAACCATAAAGCATATTTTGCTTTTTTTTTAATTAAAAATTGTCTTGAACTTACTTTTCAATATGTTTTTATTAGCAATTACAATTTTTCAGGGCAATTTGTATGGGGATAAGAAAATTATTTTATACTTTTGGCCCATTTTAAAAGCTTGGTTTAATAATTTTTTATTTAAGTAATTATCATCATTTTATTTATTTTTTGAATAAATTGTGTGATTTCATATTGGTTTACTTCATATATTATTATTATATAGCTTATAAATTTATTATTAAAATTCTCTGAATTATTTCAGACTTTTTTTAAATATATGCAGAAAAAAATTTATCTCTCATAATGTGAGCTTCATTGTTTTAGATTCTTGATCTGGTTGAGACTAAAGCAGTGTTCCTAATCCCCCACCAAAAATCGAAATGTTACTTATTGTATGACTACAAATGCTTCATTTTTAGTGCCCCAAAAATTTATTACTTACTTGCAGTGTTATTCTCATCAGTTTTGCCTCAAAAGAGGATCATATGATGCAGTTAGAATCATTTACAAACTTTTAAAATTGTGTTTTAGTACATCTTTATATATTTTCATTAAAAAAGATTTAATGTACTGTTATACATTCATTTTCCTATTTCAGGGCATTGCAAATGGGGAAAGTCCGCAACCTATGCTGAATGGCTCTGTTGATGAGCCAGTTGTGACTGTAAATAATCCTTTAATCAATCTACCATGTTCAGAAGTGACTTTTAACACAATGCCGGATGGAAGTGTCATAGGTAATTACTAATATTTTTTTAAATTTGTAATTGATAAAAAAATGAATGCTGGATAATAATAAAATTGCCTTAGCAATGAATTATAATTAAATTGTATAATACGTAGAATGATCAATAATTAGTATCAGCCCCTTTTTTAAGATATTTTAGCTAGAAAATGTGCCCATCTAGATGGGTTGCTATCTTGTTAGCATTCCTCATATCTGATTGTTATATATTTAGTAACAGAATTTGACAGAAGGCTTAAGAAATAAAAAATATATATATACACAGATGAAAGGTATTCAGATGAAAGAGTACAAAACGACACTGTGGGTATAAATGAAGACTTTATTCAAAGTATACACCATAGGCCTGAGCACAACGATGCCATTGATGGAGTCGAAGGATTCCTTGTTCCCAGAACTCCTGTGGCCATGATGAGACCCAGTCCTTCAGAGCGTCTCCTTGAGTTCGCTGTCCAAGTTGAAGTGCTTCCCTTTCAAACGTTTTTCAGGGGACCAAACACATGAAAATAGCAGGGTGACATGTCCGGGCTGTAGGGTGGGTGGACCAGCTGCTCCCACTTGAACTTGGCCAGTTCCACATGTATGTCCCTGGAGATTTGTGGACATGTGTTATCATGGAGCAGAACTACTCTTTCCATGAGTAGCCCCAGTCTTTTGCTCTTGATGGACAAAGGATAATGCCGAGCTGTTCCTCAAGCATCGAATTTTGCAATGTGAACACCATCCTGTCTTCAAAATGCACTGCCACATCAATTGGATGGCGCTCTTTATAAGGGATCTGCTCTCTCTTGCGCGTGCTCCGTTTTGCACATGAGATTGCAATTGCATCCCTAGATCTCTCGTTACGTTCTCCCATAGCGGCATAGGCAAATATGTTAACAATTACGTTGTTACGACGTTTCGTACCTTTTCATTTAATACCCACTGTGTGTGTGTATATATATATATATATATATAGTAAATTTTAAAATAAACCATTAAGATTTGAAATTCTATGAATTAAAAAAATTTCACAAATATTTAAATCAAAATTAATCATTAAGAAAAGATCTAATCGAGTGAAACAACTAGTGATTTACTAATGGGGGGGAAAATGAACTACCAAATACAAATAAAAAAAATTGCTGTTAAGAAATATAATGCATCAGAATAAATAACAAAAATTGCAGACTTCAGCTCATTGGTCTTTATTACAATCCAACATAAAATAATGTAAATAAAACACGAAATTTAGATAAACTAATTTTTATTCATCTTAGCTTTATTCACATATCAATAAATCAATCATTGTAAATATTATTTAAAAAAAACCACTGAGTTGCTTGGTCTGATTTTGACACAGATAAAAGGAGTGAGAATATTTTTAAACTCTTCTCAATATTACAGGCGTTGTTGGGAAATTCTATTATAAATTTTTAAAAAATTATGAAATTTTTATTCAATATTGTAATTCTGTCTCAGTTTCTAAGAAATTGAAAGAACTTTTCGCTTGTGTTACAAAGAAAAGAACACACACACACATTTCATATTAGAATAATTTTTATTCTTCCTTATTAGAATATTGTATACATTTCACTGCATTGAATTAAATTAGATTTTTTAATATATTTTTATTATCTTAAATAAGTTGCAATTTATTTCTATCGATAATGTGGATTCAATTTTCCTGGTGTGAATGTAGTATGGATTCAGCTTTTCTAAATTTTGAAATATTCTAAAAGAAATACTTTAAAAAATCTAGAATTTATTCTTTTCTTGTAGAATTTAATTTTCAATAACAATTAAATTCTTCTCCTATTTCAGTAAGTGAATTTTTGTTTATCTGAAATTAATGCATACTTCGTATTTTCGTATTGCATGAAAACACATTATAAAAAGATGACACACTTTTGCTAATTCTATTATATAAAGTTCCACACAAAAATATTTTATGCTGCAGTAGTTTTAAGCATTTTCGTTTTATTCATAGCTGTATATAATTTATCTGAAGAATATCTATAGGAAGTACACAAAGCTACAGAAGGTAGAATTAATTAGAAAAATATTGTCAAAATAGCAGATGCATAATTGCATGACTACATACAGTGCAGGCCTTCTCTATAAAGGGGCTTGGGTGCAAAAAAACTATTTGGGACCCTCATTTTTTTGTAAAGTAAAAAAAAAAGTACAAACACAAACATATATTAGTATTACAAGTTTATTTTTGCTATTAATTATTTCGGAAAATTTAATTTTTTTCAGATTACAATTTTTTTTTTTTTATTAATTTCCTTTTTGATGTGTAATATAGAAAGTGCATTTACGCCTTCTCTAGACAATGCATGATGGAAGACAATTCTTTATTAATTTTTAATTTGCTGAAAGAGTGCACAGCACTTCCTCTAATGACTGAAATAATTAATTTAGAAATATATGAATTAATTTGAAATACCCTTAAATCCATCTTTTATTTGTGCAATAAGGGTATCAATTATACTGTTCAAAAACAGCATCTAAATTCCTCTATCGGGTTTTCTAACTTTAATTTGCTATATAGGAATATGATCCTTTTGTTTTTCAGAAAAATGTTCTGAAATATTCAAATTACACACTTTCGCTTCTTCTAAAAATGTATTAAATTTTGGATTTCAGTTTTAATTTTGTTGGCTAAAATTATATCAACCAAGAACAATTGCTTTTGATCGAAATAATTTATACAAATTGATAAATTTGGATAATATTGCAAACCATACTATTAAACATAAAATCAATGGCACTTCTGGTATTGAATCCTACAGATTTTAGTTTCGGGAGCGGTATTTGCATCAATAAATTCTTTTAGGACATTACAAATTTGTTCAAATTGTGTATAAACTGTTTTTATCGAATCTGTTTTGGCTTCCCAACGCATGCCGTATAACTGTTTAAGAGTAATATTTTTGTAGAATTTCCCCATTTTTTTGTAGTTGCAGAAAATAAGCAATGTAAACAATGCAATATCCAAAAAAATTACAATATGCATTTCTGGAAGTGGCATCTCAAATTAATAAATTAAAAGAATGTAATTGGGAAGGCATATAAATTGCATTAGGATTCAGAGCAATTATTCCATATTGTACACTTTATATTTTCCTTTCATGTTGCTACCGTTGTCTATGCCTGGTCTCTATAATTCATAATATCTAAATCAAGCTTACTTAACCTTTTTAATCTTACTTAATCTTAGAATTTTTTCTAGTCTTTCTCCGGTCACAGCACAGCAATTATTTCTATAAACCCTGTAAATGACTCATTTATAGTTAATCTTTTTCTTCAAAATTTTTATACCTAATGATGACTGAAATTCCTTATGAGAAATATCAGGAGTACATTTAGATACTATAATATATGGATGCTTTTATACCGTCTTTAATTTTATTAAAAATTTCATTCTCAAATGCAAAAATAATTTGTTCTTGTGATCTATGTGTTAAATGATGCACAATTCTATCTTTTGAATTTTTTTATTCTGTTTATATGATTTATTGGCACAGAATCGTATTTACTTAATAATTCGATAAACTTAAAAAAATTTCCATTATTAAGGCTTCCTATTATTTCTTGGGTTTCTCTAAGTGGATATTTATTACTAGCTCAAATTATAATCAATCACGTTCTTTGAAATAGTTCAGTCGTCCCGTTTCTTTGTTTATAATAACTTGATTTGTTTTATCAATAGTCGAACATAAATTTAGTCGTTTTAGTAATTCTTTCCAAACAATAAACGAATTAAAGTGGCCAATAGAACGCTCATGATCTTGAGTTACATTTGACAGCTATCTACAGTTATTATAATCCCTTATAAATCGTGTAGATTGTTCGTTTCCACTTCTTTTCGAAAATAGTATGCAATAAAAACAAAATACTGAGTCTTGCGTTTTTGTATACATTAACCAGCTGCGAAGCTTGGTTTCACCATTTGACATTTAAAAAAAAAAGTAAAACGTATCTTTAACGTAACAACGTAAGTGGAAAACGATCTATCTTCAGGATTCTTCGCAAAACATCCTTTCTGTTATACAGATTCGGTTATATTCTAAACTTATTCTTTATAATAATACTTGCCCATAAATATGTGTAACTTATATTTACTTAATGGAATATGATATCGCTATTTTCATCGTTATTTTCTGATTCGATCATATTCGTATAAATATATAGTTCTTCAACAAATTTCACGTTTCTGCATTTCCTTTTCAAGTTAGTGTAGTTTATGTGGAACTTTCTTCTCCAGTTGAAGCTCGAATTGTAACTTCTGAGGTGAGGTAACTTCTTGAAGTTTAGCGTTTCTTTTTTTCTTTTGACACCCAAAGTTATATGTTCTTGCCATGAACATGATAAGATCTAACAATATTAAATGTTTTATAGTATTAATTTTCAAACACTATATCAGTCTTACTTCATATGGAGGAAAATGACGATAAATTATTGCCTTAGATTTGCAATATATTACAAATTTGCATTAGGCAATAATATATCCGTATATTTCCAAACCTGTCGATTTTTAAAGTGAAATTTTTTCTTCTCTTCTTTCCATTCCTCTATTATAGTTCAGAATATTATTTTTGTTCTTAATGATTTTGGAGCACCTCAATCCTGGGGCCCGGTGCATAGCATCCGCCGCACTCCTCCCCTCCCCCAGAAGGCCGGCTCTGACTACATACATTCCTTTATTATGTGTGTAAAAATGTAGTTAGTATATTTTTATGCATGTAAAAATATAGTTAGTACAATTTATTTCATAGAATGATTTTTTAAAAATGGCATTTCTTACTACATTAAATTTAAAAGGAAAAAAAAAATTAAAATCTGAAAAATAAATCATGCCAAAATGCATTTTATTACTATAAAAGGTATAATTACATCTCTAACAATTACACATAAAATAATACTTTATGGTTTTTTTATAAACTTGTTATTGTTTTTACACTTCCTGATTTTTTCAAGTGAGATTATATATGTATTTTAATTCTTAAGTAAATTTATCATGTGATTATAAAATAAAATATTTTAATTTTTACACAATTAAATTAACAAAATAATTTAATTGAAATAATAATAAATTTAATTGTTTATTGGACATCAAAAAATATCTGAATTATGTGTGTGTGTGTGTGTGTGTGTGTGTGTGTGTGTGTGTGTGTGTGTGTGTGTGTGTATGTGTGTGTGTGTGTGTGTATGTGTGTGTGTGTGTGTGTGTGTGTGTGTGTGTGTGTGTGTGTGTGTGTTTTAAAAAATCACTTAAACAGTTAAAAAAAACTTTTTTTATTGTTATTTTTTAGCTTATGCTGTTATCCGTTTGGGTAATGTAAATACTGTTCCTGCTGAAACAGGAGCCTCTATGCCTGTGATGAGCCCTGTTGCAGAAAGCACCTTTGTAGATCAATCAACACAAGCAGGAGATATTGATGCTGCTACCATTGCCAACCCAATAGATGTTCAACCCATTCAAATACCACAAGTTTTAAGTGTGAGTGATATTAACATGCCTGCCCTTTCTACAATACCAGTTCTCAGTCCTTTAGACTCTTCAAACTCTGAAACTGTGGCTGACCCTACAAATACCTCAATTCCTGTTCAGGATATTATTTCTGCTGCAGCTCGCTTAACAGACATTTGCAAGTGTGGTCCTGATAAATGCAAACCTCATGGTAGATGTTGCATGGGTTGTCCAGGTATGGAGGGTCATTATTGTCGTGATGAAACTGATGATATTAGTACTTCCACTACTGTTGATGCTAGTGTAACTACAGATAATGCTTCCTATGTCATTAGTATTCCAGAAACATCAAATTATGATCTTTATTCTGAAGAAAACTCAGTAAGCACGGTCGATGCATCATGCCAGACTGAAGAAGGGTCTTGTTCATGCCCTGCAGAATGTACTGTTTCATTTGGAAAAGACGCTCGTTCTTTACTTAAAGAATTCCATCACATTAATAATGGCTGTTGTGTCCACTCATAACTTATACAGAAAATTCACAAAATATTACATGGAATACAATGCACAAACTATCTTGTTGCAATATATACATATATATATATATATATATATATATATATATATTATTTTGTTATATCTTGAATTGTCTGCTAGTGTTATTATGAATGTTTGCAGTTGAGCTTCGCTTATCAATTTTAATAATAACATATTTTTATACTCGGTATTTTAGCTGTTATTGTTGTAAGAGTAGTAGCATTTCTTTGTTATTATTTAATGATTGCTTTAAAATGTATTGTGTTTTATTTGTCATTCAAAATGTTAGGATGACGAGTACAAAACTATTACTTAATCTTTTTCATCTTTTGCATTTCATACCATCTTGGAAGAAAAGTTTCATACTGTCTTTCCTATTCTTCTTAAAATTTGTTTTTGTGAAAAAATGTTATTATTACTCAAAATAGCTCCAAAAATGACTAAATTGCTCATTATTAAATGATAAATAATATTAAAAATTTCTAATTTATCTGTAATTATTTCTAATTAACTTTTAAAAATTGTATTGGAAATGTTTGTAGTTATATTGGAAAAAAGAATAACTAGATTGTTTTATTGTAATATTTTAAAGGTATTTCTTTATTCTTTCTTAATATATTTTGTAGAAAAAAATCTCGATATTTTAAGAAGCTGATGTGCATGTCATAGGAAAACTTTATAGTTATTTACACTTTTTGTTTAAAATCCTTTTGCTTATTAGATTGAACACCTAAACAATAAATAACAAAAATGCGATGCATCATTGTTATATATTAGTAATGTTGCTATTTCTTTTATCATTTGTTGAAGATTCTTTAAAAATTACCAAAGACTTTTTTTTTTTAATGCTCTTATATTCTTTACGCAAAAATGATAATTTAGGATTGTATTTATATTAATTTTTTTGTTTCATTTGTAAAGAAAATTAAATTTCACTAATACCTACTTTAAAAAATTTATTTAAATGAGTGATATTATATCTGTAATAGAACTTGCATTTTTAAAAATTATGATTTATATGTTTAAACAAATGTTTACTTAAATATCTGCTTATCTTTTTAAATAAAAAGATAAACAGATATCTGTTCATATTTAAATGTCTTAATTGAATGAAGTCAGCATTTTTAGATTAACACAAGTTTTATATTACCTTTCCATTCTTCAGTGTTAAATAATTTTGAAAAGTATTAGATTAACACATTTTTTTAAATGTATATTATATATTTTATTCATTTGCTAAGTAAATAAGTGTAGTTTAATTATCGGAATTAAAAAAAATATTGATCAATTTATTATTCAAATCGCTTTAGTAATCTAAACTTTATTTAGTCATAGAAATATATTTATTTTAACAAACTTATTATGTAGAATTCTTGAAATTATTCTGAAATAAATTTTGTAAATATTTTTCGTATAACTTGAAACTGGTTAAATATGCGTACAGTTATGCAAATTTTTAATCAGGAATAATTTCTAAATTTTTTAGAACAATGCGTATTTGAAAATTATACATTGGGCAAAAAAAATATGTTATTTATTTCTCTATCCTTCCTTTTCCCCCCCACCCTTAAAGATTGCTTGCAATTTTATAAATATTTAAGTTTTTTGAAGAATTATATATATATATATATATATATATATATATATATATATATATATATATAATTCTTCAATAATAATATTAATGCAAATATTTTATTCTATTTCTGAAAATTTAGCAAGAATTGAACTTTAATGTATGTTACAACATTATATAATTTGTCATTATTGCAATCACAACTATAAGTTTAATACTTAATTTTTGCAAAATGTACAACTATGGGAATTTGTAATTATGGTTTAATATTTACTTTTTTATGTATAAGAAGTTAAAAATTGAAAAGCAATAACCCTGACTGGAGATTAAAAACTTGCTAAAGTTCTTATTTCGGATTATAAACATTTGCTAGCAAAGATTATTTAAAAAAATAATTGTAACTTTGAAATATTTCATTAAAATTCAGTGAAGAATAATTTTTAATTGAAATTTTTCATTCATATCAATTAAGATTCTTTTTCTAAATTTAGTATCATGGCAGAATTTTTTTAAAGGAATTGTGCTTCAAAACCTTTTTCCACATTTAAAGGTGGTTGTTAAAATATTAAAAATGTCTCATATGTAAGAAATGGATTAAATGAGTATGTTAGAAAATTATTCAGATTTGTACTTAGTATAAAATGTTTCATGATGTATTTAAATCCACTGATTTACGTTGAATATTTCAAATATATATGTATATACATTGCTTCTATACAATATTTTATACTAGTCATTAAATTTGTTTGATTATCTATTTGCCACCCACTGCCGTCCACTTAAAAATATTGAGACCTGAAATTTTATAATGAGAATAGGCAGAAATGTCCTAGATATCCAGTTGTATTGCGTAGTATGTGATGTTTATAATGGTTAGTTGTCACTATTTACTACAAGTATACCTTCTACAGTTTCAAGTTTCTTTATGTTTAAAAAAATCACCTTGATATATACATGTAAGTGTTGCTATTGAAGCAATTGCAAATGAGAAAAGTGTACAACACATGTTATAGTAGATTATTTTATAGTAATGTCAGATAGTATGGTGAAAAAGATTAGAATATCTGAAATACTTCTGTTAATTCTGTTTGATGGCAATATAGCTGCAGTAACACTTTTTTTTTTTAAATTTCTGGTAGAAAAGCAAAGTTATAAGATTCTTAGAATTGTTTTGCATTCTTAAAACATTTTCTGAGAAACAGTTTTTTATAAATAAAACCAATCATTTTACAAATTCATTAAATACAGAATACAGTGTTCGTAAAAATACTGTACATAATTTTGTACATAAGTATAAAATTTTCATTTTTTTCATGATTTGAGAGCTTTAATGTTAAAAAAAAATTCTATAATAAAATGTTAACATTTTTGAAATTTCTATTTGATGATCAAGTGATATTATAAATATGAGTGATATTATAAATTATTAAATATGAGTTATTTACATTGAAAAGTGAGATTTAAATAATTAGAAAACTTAAGATATCTGATGTTGCTAGTCTTAATATTTTTGTAAATTTAACTAACTGTAAAAACACTGTTTATTGCTTAAAATGAAAAAAAAAAAAAAGTTTTTCTTTTTATAAATGAGCACATTATTTTAACTATAACCATGCTGAATTGGAAATTTTTTAATTAATTTAATTCTTCAATCTTGTTGATAATGCAATATACAATTTTGATGCCTAGATTACTTAATTTAGGTAATATGAAAATGAAACACTACCACTAAACATTTTCATATTTTATTATTGCATTTAAAATATTTTATAAATGAAAAAAAATGCATTATTTAAAATAACACTGATTTCTATAATCAAAAGGCAACTATGCTCTTACCATCTGAATTATTAAAATTATACATTTTATAATTTGATTTGGGACCAATTTAAAATTTTCTACACCATGAAATAAACAGTGTATTTAACAGTAAAAACTTCTGGTGATTTTTTTTTTCTATTTTTTTTATTTTAAAATTTTTGATATGCATATTATTTTCAAACAACTAAGAAATGTGTTCTTAAATCTGCATTCATTTTGTTATGTTGTCTTATATGTAATAATTTATACACGATTTTAAAAATCAAGCCAAATATATATATATTGGAAAACAAATCTTATGCATGTGACATTGTGATGTTTGTTTTCTTATTTTTGTATGAAATTCAATGAACTGCAAAATTATATATATTATTTAACAAACTGAAAATAATTTTTTTTTTAAATTTGAATTTGATAAAACTGTTTTATCACATACTTTTGTATTTACAAAATCTTTCATTGTGTTATGTAAATGCTTATAAACTACTAAAACAAGAATAAAAGGATTTTTATAGAACTATACCTTTTTTTTATTATAATATTTTGGAATGAAAAAAAATTAAATTGACATTTTCGATAAATCCAAAATCATACCTAATAAAAAATTAAATTGTCTTAATATAGGATTGTTATACTCTCAAAGTTTTAGCAGCTTTGGTATTTCTCCTTTAAACTGGACAATTAGCATATATTATGTATAATTCTTATGATTTGTTTTTCTTCTGCAACAAATAAATTAAATTGAAATAGTTTCTAAATATTGCATTGCTAAAAAAATATATAACTTTGTCAAGGCTAAATTTTTTCAAATTGAGGAGAAGACAAAATCAAATTTTTTATATACTTATAGGGAAAAGAGGACTCTTCTATAGTGATCTAACCAATTCATCAGGCATTGCAAATGAAAAGTTTTAAGAAGTTTGCAATATTGTAAGCCATGAAAATTCATGTGTTACTGTAACTTAATAATTTTCTCAATAAAATATGAACAGCTTATACAAATTAAATTTCTTATTTTTAACGTAAATTAATGCTCAGTTTTGTCTTTAAAATAAAATTGGATTGAGAATTATTTTTTCATGTAAGGGATGATCACCAGCATTTTAATTTTGGAAGGGGAAAAAAAAAAAAAAAAAAAAAAAAGGAAAAAAAGGAAAAACTTAAAAATTTATGCCTATAAAATTAAATAATTTTCTTTTTAAAAATGTGAGATGGTGAATGTAAATATGCAGATATATAGCCATTTAATTACAATAAGATAATATTTAAGTAATTTGCTTTTATCCTCTTCTGCTAACTGCTTTATATATTTATAGGAAGCAAATGGTTGGAGTTGCCTGTATTTAGAATATATTTAATATAAATGTAATTGTAGTGTTCAATAACTTGCAATCTTTTTTGGCATTTTCATGATTAAGAATACAAATAAATTTATGTTACAAAACTATGGAACTGTATTTGGTGATTAAAAGAAGTAAAAAATAGTGAATATAAACCGAAAGAAAAGCTGAAACATTTTAATATACCTGTATTCCCTTCTACCAACTGTTTGGTATATTTAAAGCATTATTCACATCCATTAAACCAATACAAGCTTATTCTATTGATAGTAAAATATAGAAGATAAATGGTTCATGCTGTCAGTATTTAGAACAAAATGTACTTCTAATGTCCAATAACTTGCAATCTTTCTCCACATTTGGATGATTTTATGATTAAGAATAAAATAAATCTATATTATAAAGAGTTTATCGAGTTATTTTATTCTTTTATAGAATTGTTTTATTATATTTTAGAGCTGACTGAAAGAAATAAAGAATACTGAATATGCACAGAAAAAAAGCTCAAATACTTTAATACATACATATATTTTTTTGATAACAAAACTTTCAACAACTGATTTTTTTAAACATGCAGAATGATAAAGATACTTTCAAAAATTTGTACACATAATTTAAAGAGGAAACATAAAAAAAAAAAAAAAAGAAGTAAAATAAATCACTGATGAATTGTAAAAATAATAACAAAAAAAAATAAGTATATAATTTTTAAAAACTGCAAATTTTTTCAATATAGCTATACACAATCAATCCCCCCCCCCACACACATACTATACTTAAGTTTGAAGCCTTCATTTACAGCAAAATTTTTATACAAAAGTCTGGACATCTATCCAGTAGAATAATCTTTATTATTTTTTCAAATTGCAGAACATAAATTTAAATCAATGGCTATCATCTATATAATCTAACATCTATAAAATTTTAATATACATACACAACAATAACATTTGAACATAATGAATTATAACTTAAATACATAATTATTTACATAAAATTTAAATGTTGACCTTTTCATATATTTACAAAAAGTAACAAACGTAACTGTTTAAAGTTTTGGATAAAGTTAGCACTCAGAATTTAACCATAATAAAGTTATCATAAGGTTAATATCCAATTCAAGATAACATGTATATATGATCCACAAAACGTCTAATAAAAATCACAATGATACTTTACATTTTTTTCCCCATCAGAATTTTTTTTATTATTATTTTAATCACTATACTGCTCAGAGAAATATTATTGTTACATATACACATATAAAAAGTTGCAGACATCAAATATATTTTTTGGAATTTTTAATAGGAAAGATTATATATGTTCAGCAAAATATGCAAATGCACAGAAAAATCTGGAATGAAATGCCATGAAAATTTAAAAAATAATACCCAAAGAACAGAGAATTCTCTGTAGCATGCAATATATGTTATGCATTTTATAAGTTGTAAACAAGTGCACGACCATATAAATGTAAAAAAATAGAAATTAGAATAAACATGAGCAAAATTATTGGGGGCACTTCAGATGAGAGTAAAAGCCTCTTTTAAGCAGTAGGTTATTACATAAAAATACCTTGAGAAATCACATTTATTCACAGAAAAACTATTTTATTCTGAATGAATGCACCACTATATAGAATCCAGATCAGTACTTGTTTATTTTTATGGCCCCTGGGTTTAATTGATTTTCAGAAAACACGAAGATTGCCATGCTTTTTTATACATAAGATGACAAGATTTCATCAAGGTGATTGCATTACAGGTTTTCAGATGACATCATCACCAATGCCAAATAGACAATCACCAATTTGGCGATGGTCTGCATTTTTTTGGCGATCTATCATAGGGACCTTAAAAATAAAGAAGTATCTTCAGATCATTTTATAGAATACCCACAAACATTATCTTAATTCGTTTTCTTTCATTATAAATATAGATTGTCCCCTACATTTTCGTCTAAAATCAGTATGAGTCTTAAAATTAAATTCCTTCCGAGATGAAAACTAAAAATCCATTTTACTGACTTAAAATGATTATGCACAAATGAACTAATAAAGCTCTTTTTTATAACAAACACATAAAATATAAACCATTTACTTAATACATAAAAACAGTAACAAATCAATGGCTGAACAAAAATGATTTTAGATCCTAAAGTTTTGAAAATCAAGTATGAAAGGCATTTATGTTGTATAGTAGACATAAAAAAAATTAGTGTTTTGGTGCTGTACTTTATTTGTGTAAAGAGAAAAGTGAAAGCTAAGCTTAAAAATGATAAAGTAAATGCATTACAATAAAGAAATATATTTTCTTTAAACAATGTCTGTTTTATTGCCCATTTCTAATATGAATCAAATTACTATTTCTTAGAAAATTATCTTTAGATTGTCTATGAAGTAAAAAGCTTATTTCCAACATGAATTTTCTAACTCCAGTGTTTGTTCTATAAAGAGTTATGTCAAACAAGAAATTAAGCTTTCATTGACTAGTGCAGCATTTGAAAAAGAAATATATGTGATCAATTTGAAGCCATTTTTTTTAATTAAATGGGCAACACTAATTATTATAAGTACTTTATAATATAAAAAGAAAAGTACATAATGAATAAAAAAAGAAAGCTACAAAATGAATGTTTTTATATATAAAATATATCATTAAACACAATTTTTTCAACTAATTTTAGATCATAAAAAAAAAAAAAAATCGCTTTTTTGAGAACTAATCTATTTTACATCAAACTGGCTGTTTATAAAATTATTCTATCTAATATAATTGGTAAAAGATGGCAAGTTCTAATGGGCAACCATAGAAAAGTTTTATATTTCATGCATCTAAAAAGACTAAAGTTCAGTAAGCAAAGCCCTAGCTCTCTGCAAAATCTGAGCAATCTAAAGATAATGTTTTTAAAGAAACTTATATAGGACTCTTAATAAACTGAATATTCAGAAATAGAATATAACAAAAAAAAATCACTTCTTTTATTTAACATACTTGATAATATCAGAGTAAGATTATTTGATAGTAATTAATCATAAAAGATAATCTTAGAAAAATATGAAGAAACAGTTGTTAAATGATGAAATAAATAAACCATGATGTTAAAAAGTAAAAGATGTCATGTGAAGTAAAAATCACAGACTACAAAAAACAAGATAAAACAGAATGAAGAACTTAAACAGAAATAAAATAAATAAATAAATAAAATCGTTCATCACAGCATTATTTAAGACTAAATCTGAGATCTGAAAAACTGGCATCAACCCATCAACTAGCTTTTGGTTTCACTATTATCACTTGTAGGATTTGGAAATTCATCGCTTTCTTCTACCGATGGATGGACATCCTGATCAATTTCTTCCACACGGCAATCATTCATATTTTGACTTGCAGTTGGCTGTTGTAAATAAGGAACACTGCCAGTGAAACATGTTTGAAAGACATGATCATTTCCACTATCAGTGCGTTTGAAATTGATTTTTGGCATATCTAGGACAAGGGCACCAGCTGAAGATTCAGCACCGTGAATTGCTAAAAAAATTTATTATTATATTAATTAACATAAAATCTTGCAGCAAAAAAAAACAAATGTCAGAGAGTATTAATACATACCAGGGAGAACCTCTTTTGTTTCTTCTTGTAATATTCCTGGATAAAAAAATTGACCAAATTGTCCAATCTGTCCAAAAGCCCCTTCTAAATCGCGAATCTATATAGAATACATATGATTAAATCAACATCAGTGATGAAATAAACACAATTTTAATGCCTAGTAACACATTATAATGTTTATTAATACATTATAATAAGTCATAATGCAACAAAATATTTAAAATATTAAATAATAATATTAAATTCTAAAGGTATTCAAAGTCTGAGATAAAATATAGGTTTAAGTTAAATCAGAATAATTACTGAGAAATTCAATATGATGAGCAATCTTCATTTGATTTTGAAGATTTTAGAGTGAAGAAGGGGGAGGGGGGACATTGCTTTTGAATAATCATAAAATCCAATAATATGAAACAAAACAGAGGATTATACTGCAAAATAGGAAAATGCAATCACATTAAAACAAATATTAAATTAAAAATGCATAAATTTTAAAGACAATTTTTATGCTATAATGAAATTAATAAAAGCACAAACAAAACTGAAGATAATTTCATGCAGGAATACAAAAATAAATTAAAAGTTATTTTTGAATTTTTTATATGGTACAGAAATTCCAAACCAGACCTTGCTAGTTTTTGTATTATATTTTGAAAACTAAGTTTATTAATGCAAGAGAGTTAGGATAGCTCCATAAATACAATAATAAACTCAAAACTATATAATTATACAGAAATTATATATATAGAATGGACAGTAAAAACAATTACGAACATGCACTGTCAGCAACTTATGAAGTATGACAAATTTGATTTGATACTGATTTTTCTTCAAAGTAATTAAAAGATGTATAAAAAGCCTTTATTTACAAATTTTACAAATAATGCTTGTAATGCTATAAAGTTAATATTTTTTTTTTTCCTTATAAAGAAAGTTCAGAACTCAAGATATTAAAATCAAATTCTTACACTCTGCTGTAACATAACCAATTCTCTACAGTTCTTTTCAGAGAATTAAACAATTTCCTAACTAAATGGTAAATTTTACCTGTGCTAGTATATTTTATAGTTACTGTATCCACACAGCCCTTAAAAATTGAAATGCTGCATTTGTAAAAAAATTTTAACAGATGAAAAAGAACTAGAACTAGAAAAGAACTCTACTTATGTCATTCAAAATTTAAATCAAGGAAAGCTTTTATATCCCAAATAATGCATTGTAAATGTAATATTGTAATTCAGAAATTATGTACCATATTTGAAGAAAAAATTTTGAAATTTTCCAATCAAAATTACTTAGCAACAAAGAGAATTTTTTAATAATTTAGTGAATGACAAACAGCTACATGATTATGGCAAATACATTTCAGGACATAAACCAGAAAATCTTTATAGGATGGTATTTGGTCAGCAGTAAATACATTACTGAATAATTATTGTAAAAAAATTAAATAACAATATGAAAAGTTCTTCTACAGCTGGAAAGATAACAAATTTAGTAAAGTTATTCCAAACAAAAAATAATGATAAAATATATAGTTAAATGGAAACCAAAGAAAACACTAATGTTTCAAAGATTTATTTCACATTTTAAGTGTCAATAAAATTGAATATTGTTTTTATTACTTACTTGGAGTTGACACCACAGCAAATATTTATAAAATCATGTTTGTATGCAGATGTTTTTAAATTCATCAACAATTCATTTTTTTTTCTAAATAAATTGTTTTAATTGGAAGGGAAATACACCTACCGAAAAACTTGCCTTGCAAATAATTCAAAAAAAAAAAAAAAAAAAAAAGTAATTCATAACTAAGTGCTGTAGCCCCTGGATAATGTGGTAAATGGCTGCATTTTAATTATTAATGAATTCTACAATATATGCATCACATAGATATATATGAAATAATATGAACAAGTGAAAAGTCATTTCATCTGAACCTTGAGTGTGTACAGACTTTACATTAAAGGAATGAAGTATAACGGCTCATTGTGATGTCACAGAAGACTGCAGAGGCCTTGTCTATTAGTGGTTATGTTGCTACTCCAATTAATTATAAGATATCTTAAAATTAGCAGTCAATATGTCAAAAAAAATTAAAATAAAGAATTGTGGAAACAATTCATGTGATGCTATTGTCACAAGACAAACATAATTAAGAATGTTATCTAACATTTTATATTCACATTGTCCAATACTATGTTATGGCATCACTCCCCCCCCCCTTGAACAAAATATGATAGGGATTCCATTAATTAAATTGACAGGGGTATGATGATACTAACATTAAACATAGGGGGGAAACATATTAAAAAAATGATTTATGACTCATACCTGTGTCTGCAATTGATGAAATGTAGATTCTATATCTTGAACTTTCTTCTCCCACACACTAGCAGCCAGCACTAATGGGGATCTTAAATTTGCCTGTGGTGAGGCATCACTCAAAGATAAAGGTCTTTGTGGATTAGTTTGTGGGCTCATTGTACCATTAGTGCATGTCATGCTGACAGCTCTCGTAGAAAACAGCTTCACTGTGGCAGTGGCAGACAATTCTTCAGCTGCAAAACCATCTGACTGAAAAGAACAAGAATGGGAAATGCATCCCCTCATTTCAACAGTGCATGGTGAAGTAGGTGAATCTTTTTCATTAAGAGGTGAAGTCACTTTATTCTGGGCAAGTTGATTAAGCCTTTTAGGAAGCATGGCACAACTCTTTGCAGAACATCCAGAATCAAAAACTTCAGAAGATTTATCTGCCTTCTCTTGGTGATGCTTACATACACTTTGAGGACAAGAACGTGGACATCGAGAATGGTGCATATTGATTTTATCCTTCATTTGATGGGACATACAAGATTTGGAACAACATCCAGCAGCAGTATCTGGAAAATGCTCTTTTCCTTGCAATGCTTCAACAAACCCATTGCTAACACAGGAGCTTTTCCACTTGCTGATTTCTTCATGCTTTGCTTGACAAAGTGGGTTTGTGGCAACATTAGAATGAATATGTTGTTTGGAGAAAATATAAGGTTCACTATTCACTGAGCAAGGAGAGTTTTCCAAAGAGCTATTAGGATACTCAACATAATTAGTTTTAGTGAGCGACATAGAATTCTTGGCAGCATGGGCATTTGGTAAATGACTAGATTGCACATAACAAGTATCCCCATCTAAACTAGGGATTGCAGACATAGGTAAAGTATGGCGCACAAAGCCTAAATTTTTGATTTGTTGTTTACTCATTTTGGCATGCAAGGCAGCATTATCATCATAGCGGGAATCTTTGTCAGAATGGAATTTACCTGAATACTTTTTGCCATAATCAGGATAAGCAGGACAAGTAGGAGAATCACTTGCAAAACCATTCATTGCAGAATGATCTACCTCATGAGAAGAATGATGTCGATCACATTCTCCAGCAGCAACATTGGGACTCATCATGCTTTGCATGCCAGAATCAGCATCAGAAATATCAGAAGTAGAAGGCTGCAATTCTCTGCGAGATTTCGATCTGCTGAAGGAGGTATCAGGTACAGATGAAGTAACAGAGGAAGTTTGTGAAGATGGAGAATACATGCTCGAATTTTCCTGGTACATTTGAGTAGAAAATCTCAAAGCTAAATTCAAAGAATCAGAGCTTTGAGATGGCAAATGTTTATCAAATTTGGTATCTGGAAGCATGGAATGATCTCTTGATAAATCTCGATTGGAATCATGTTCAGATAAATTTTGAAAAACATTGCTTTTAGCTTTTGATAACACAACAGACACACATTTTTGCAAATCCTTCGCCTGAAAAAAAAATGGCACATTATAATTAAATTGTGTAAACTAAAAAAAGAAATTAAGCATTTATATATCTATATTTGTAAAAGATACAAATGGAAATTTATCACTAGGGCTTCCAAGCAGAAATTTTTATAATTTTAAAAATACATAATTTAAAAGTAATACAATATTTTATTTAATATATTTAACTATAATTGCACTAAAAATAATTTTTTAAGTGTCAACTCAATTCATAAATAAAATTATTATTCATTTACTTACAAGTATGAAACAAGAATTGGCAACATTCAGGATAAGAATATCTCTGGTAGGTGCCTTTCCCCATTTTAAACAACAGTTTAATAGAATACACATCGTATTAGACTTTTTTCTTTTCCAGTTTCAGTATATATAAATTATTATTAGGTTTTATTTTTTTTAAAAAAGACAAAATAGTTTTAAATTATAAATATAATTAGAATTTCATTAATTATAACTAGCAAATATGTGGATCTATTAGAAAAAATAAATTCAATGAAATGTATTCATATTCAGCTAGAAATAGTACAAAAAAAAAAAAAAAACTTTAAAATTAATTTTAGTGACTAAAGTACAGGGCGGAAATAATTAAAATTCCACTTTGAAATGGTCATCAAATGAAAACTACTGGACCAAATGTTATCAAATTTAGTAATAACTTAAAAAGGAGGTCATGGGAATTTCTTTTGCACACAGACAAAAGTTCAAAAACTCACCACCAGGGGAGAAATGGGGCTGTATGCAATATTATTAAGCAAAATAGGACATTGTTTAAAATGTGTTCAATCGTTTCTGAAATGTGTTACAAAGCATGTTCAATGTGGTATCCATCATTTCCTGAAAACAAGTTAAATCACATTACTGCATTATCAACAGCAGTTCTTAGCATATCTCTCGGCGTATTCCTCTTATTGAATAATACCTTTATAAAGCACGCCATCCAATGCTATCGTATTTATAATATTTACCAAGAAAAGAATAGTCTTACATGGTTAGAGACATTGTCAAATTGTAACAAGAACTCTGACAAACAGGCTCACTTTTATTTAGACAACCAAATGACATGTAAAGCACATCTGCATAAATCAATTTGCGTCTTCCTGCTGTAAACCAATTAAAGACATTGCGGTATTATATAACACCATAAATAGTTTCGTTTCAGAAACAATTAAACACACTTTAAACTGATGTCTTCAAGTCTTATTTTGTTTTAAAATATTGCATATAGTGCCATTTATCCTCTGGTGTTGAGTTTTTGTACTTTTGTGTGTGTGTGCGGAAAAGAAATTCCCATGATGTTCTTTAAACTATTACCAAGCTTGATAACATTTGGTCCAGTAGTTTTCCTCTTATGACCATTTCAAAGTGGAACTTTAATTATAACCATCCTGCATATTAGTAGCATCAATAACATCTGTTAAAAAATTAATGAGCTAGATGAAATAATCCCAATTTTTTTAAAAAAAAACATATTGCATTTCATTATTATATGCACAAACAGAAACAAATTTGTTATTTTTGATAAAAAAAAATCAAAATACAAAAAAAGGGTTAAAAAATAGTTTAAATACTTTCTATAAACAAACAAATATTCAAATAGAACTGATGATCCCTAGTTAGTTGTATGAGGGCCATTTCTTTCAAGCTCCAACAAACTATAAAAAAAGACAAATGCAAGGAACAAAATAAATTTAATGGAAATGTAATCAAATGAATGAGATGAGCCTTGAAGCTCCTCATTAGTTTAGAAATTCTATATATTTTCTTAAAGGAAAGAATATGGTACAGAAATATTTAAACACTCATCCACTAAATTTACAATTTTGGTACGCTGTTTGCTCAGCACATTGTCTAGTATTCCAGCATCCTAGGTCTCTTTTGGATGAGTTGATCAATTCACTAAACAAGATAAATTGTGACATCCTTGCGTCTCTGTTCTCTTTTATGGAAAATGTAGCTTATAACAGAATTATTTTTCATCTGTACTCTGAATTGAAGAATTATCCAAGATGCCAAAATAATAATTTTAGGCCTATAAGAAGCTTCAAAGGAATGTTAAAGCCTACCTCACACCAATGGTAGTAAAGTTTTTTTAACCCACTCAGAACCCTGGTCACAGGATTCACCCTTCATGACTCATAATATCACATATGGGATGAGTCTTTCAGACTTTAACGGGAAGATATATTATGACATTGTGAACTCATCTCATATATGTTAGTGTGAATGGAGAACTGCATAGCCACAGTCCTGAACAGGTTAAAGAGGGAATCAGAAGTCTGCTCCACAAGAAATATCAGAATTTTTATGGCAATTATGTCGAAAAATAACGTTGATGGTAACTAACATAACTTTCGGTAATAAATTAAGTTTGTTCTCTGCTTTCCCCCACCACCACCATGTTGCATCAGAACTGGGGAAAAAAATGACCCCGCATAAGTAATAGAATTAAATTTGTACCATTAAGATAATTTTAACTATGCTGAGTATTTTGAGTAAAATAAATAAATAAATGCATAAAGCAAGTGATGTTCAATGTGACTCATTTCATACATCACTATGAAATAAGAAAAATTAACACTTGATGTGTAGTCTGAAAAGTCACAAAATGCTTATTTAACTAATAGCTTATTCATCAAAACTTCAGAAATATGTATTACAAAACAAACACTAACACCAAATAAAAAAGCACAATGAAAATCATTAGCAAAATATGAAATATATTGTTTTAACAGGCGAGTAACTTTTTTCTGCTTAGTTATTTTGAAAAGCAGATGACTATATTAAATACTCACTTTTAAGTTATTCATCAGGCAATGAAAATCCAGGATGTAAAACCAACTAAAATGAATAGAATTTTGAAAGTGTAATCAATTCTTCTTTTATAAAATTGAAGTGCAAAATAAAATATAAACTAAATTATAAAATGAAACAAACAATTTAATTTTAAAGACAAAAATCAGTCAGCATTGTTCTGAAAATTGAAAAATGACACATATAACTTATTCTAGTGGTCTTTGATTTAATTCATTATCCACATAAAAAAGGATTTTTTTTATACAATTTATAAGGAGTAATACATTTGTACTTTTTACATTTTAAAAACTTTGAATAATTAGCATTAGTTTTACTGAAAACAAATACACCTGAAAAAAATAACATACAGCATATATTATTAAATGTAACTATATTAGTTTAATTAAATATGTGCTTTTATAACCACCTTAAAAATAAAATACAAAATAATACTGAAAAACTTCAATACAAAAATATTTTCTAAAAAGTTTTATTAACCAAAAAAAAATTAGCTTTACATTTACAACACATCTGATATTAGTACACGATACCTAAACAATAAATTCTGCTAAATGGAAGCCCTAGAAATATTTAAAAGATATTTCATTTATACATCCATGAGGCTATAAAAAATGTTACTCACCTTTTCATGCAAGTGGCGAATGTCCTCTGCTTGCATTTTACGTAATTCACGTTCATGCTGTAAATCTTGTTGTTGCCTTTAACATAAAAGCAAAATCGGATATTAATTTATAACTATTAAAATTTTCAATGAAATCAGATAGGGAATAAATAAATATTCATCCAAAATAACTGCATAAAATTTTAAAAGAAGTAATGCTAAAAATATTAAAATTCTAAAATGTATACAACAGGAGTGTTTGTGGGACCCCAAAAAATCCCCTGAAACTTTTACGGACTTACTACCGGCATTTTGGAGTTTCGAGAAGGGGGGGGGGGAGAAATGAAAAATTACAATTATGAAGTATTGAATGACCTAATTATAAAAGTTCAATGAATTACTTTTTTTGCAAAATTAATAACCATAAATTTTCAAACATATAAACTACTACATTTTATGCAAATCTTTTAAATTACCTGAATTAATTCTTTTAAAAAAAATTATCTAATTTCTGCTGCTTTTTTTTTATTTTCTGATGTTTGTGGGCTTGTCTTTCTTTTGTGGTGAACTTCATAATTGCAGGAAGGTTGACTTTTATTTTCCTCATTTACAGTTGAAGAAATTTCCTCGAGAACTGCACATGCAGAGGTAGAAGCAGTTTGCTTTTCTGCTAATGTAGAAGGTTTTTCAGAGACTTTTATAGGTGACTCATCTGAAATACATGTTTTTAAGTCCTCTTGATATGTTTTCCAACTTCTGTTCATATTCAGTAAGAGATCTTTGTGAATTGGATCAGTCATTGGATTTTTTGAGCCATATTTTTCACATGAGGTTTCTTTAGAAGCCATTAAATCATATTTAATAGTCTGCACTGCATCTAGGGAATCAATCTTAAGAGAGGTTCTATAGTCAGTGACAAGTGTATCCATTAAGTTGAATGCACTTTCCACTAATGGGCCATGGAAGCAGCTAAGGCAGGCTTTGACCAATTTAGCCAATGTAGGATACTTATAATCATTTGTGAAATCATCTTTTAAATTAAAAACTTTAGACCAATATTTATCAATTGTACACTTGACTTGATTTCCACTTTCATCAGATGTGTAGAGCATTTCTTTGGTGATATCAATATCACTCTGGTATAACCTTATTTCAGCTTCTACTTTTGACTTTTCATTATCACTAAAAATATGGGACATAAAAGATGATAATTTTTCAAAAGCTAATATTGTACTGGTTTTACCTCTTAGCTCTGGATCTAATGCTGTAAAACTAATTAGATATGAATTTTTAAGGGGTAATTTCTGTTTCATATGCTGAAATTTCTAAATGAAATTCTCTTGCGTACATAAATAAAAAAATATTTCAATAAGCGAAACGAAAAATTTACACGTGCATCAATAAATGAAACGAAAATTTTACACAGCGAAGAAAAAAAAAGTTCCGAAGCGATCAATGACAAATAGCTAATACGGCGAAAAATCCCCCTTCTCTACTTATTGGCGCCACGCCAGGAGAGATAAGACCTTTGAACCCAGAGTCACGTGATCGCACATCTGGTCGAACGAAGTCTCCCCCTTTTTTTTCTGCCGCACCTACTTGCCGAAAAGAATCCAGAAGAGAATGTCCGAGAACCGGGGGAATGAGTCATAACTCGCAATAAGGAAAGAACAAAAAAGAAGTTTTTTCCCCCTTTTCACGCATTATCACTGCCTTTGGAGAAAGAAAGGAAAAGTTTTCACCACACACACTGACCTTGCGTTTTCTGCTTTAAAAGCAAACAAAATTACCCAGATCAAAATAAATAATTCATTATTATTCCTACTTCCTTTTGAACGACGATCCCCGGAATTTCCGGGGATCGTCGTTCAAAATCCCCGGAATTCCGGGGTTTCCCCGGAGCACAAACACCCCTGAATACAATAAAGTACTAATCTATGCAATCAGTTTTCCAATATATTTTTGATACATTTTCAAATAAAATAAGATATAAGCTACAAATAAAAAAAAGATATAAACAAAAAATAAAACAAACACATTCAAATAAAAAAAGATACATCAAAGTTTAGTATGGAAAATCAATATAAATAAGTACCTTCATTTGAGAATAAATTCACTTATTGTCAAGATAAATCAAAAGTACAAATGAGCTACTGCACCCATCCCCTCCCAAATCTACTTAAGCACCTGGGATAATCTGAGATGACTGTTATCATAACAGTAGGAGTCAGGAAACTGAGTTAAAGTTTTAAGGATCAAAGTTGAAACAGCAATATTCAGTCATCACTATGGCCCAGTCCCTTCCATAGGAGGTATATCTTATTATGGGAGCAAACATAATGTGACTTCATAATACTACATATCCACCAGGGCAGCAAGAGTTTGCTTACATATCTGGCAACATTTCATCCTCGTATTCATCATTCCCACTTTTACTACCACTAGGATGGGTTAGGGTCTTTCAAACATAAATGTTCACATGAGTACCAGATTTCTATTAGTACAGAAATCATTTAACTATGCATTAGTACATAAAATTCTTTTACTGCAACAGCACATTTTGCAAAGGAGTTATTTTGATGAATTTTGTTTTTAAAACTTCTGCTTCTGGAGAAATTGCACATTTGGAGCTTATTTTAGTCACTATTAATATAGCTTATATTAATAAAAACCTTACACAAAATGCAATTTTTTTCAAGAATTAAGTAAATTCTTAACAATAAAGAAAAAAATATTGAATAAGTGTATATTTTCTCATGTGCCATGGAAACAGCCATATACCAATATTCTATACAAAAAGATGATATTTAGAAGAAGGCATTTAGAATCAACAACTTTTAAGAATGTTATTATATGAATTAAATGTATTTCAGCATAAAAACAAGGAACATGTCAAAAGATTCAACGATGCAAGAACAAAAATATGTTAACCAAGACATCAGAACTACTCTGAAAAAAGTTAAAGATTTAACATTCAAGGGGCAACTTGCATTTTAAAAATAATTAAATAAAAAAATGCACAAAAAATAACTTAATATTAAAAAATACTTTAAAACGAGCATATACCTTAGCACAAAATCAGTCAATCGACAGAGATGACCATGTAGATGCTGTATATGATCCTCCAATCTCCTAAAGCGGATTTCTTGCAGAAGTTTAAACACTCGATGATTATGATGCCGCACAAAATAACCCCTCCAAGCTGACTGAATTTTAGTAGCTGCTTTTGCAATATCTTCATCACTCTTCCCATATATTTCTGACATTGTTTTAGATTTAGCAATGTGAGGAGAAGCATCATGAACAAACTTTGGGCTGCTAGTTAATTGACTTGGCGCTCCACTCTCTACTCCAAAAGCACGCTTGGTAGGACTTAAGGATGAAGTGTAGACATGCTGCTGCAATATTGGGGAATTAGAACCAGACTGTGTGTCAGTACTAAGTGATCGAAATGACCTCTGGGGAGTTCGATTTGTGTGCGACACTTCTTCAGAAGTATCGCTTTCACTGCTATTTTTTGCAGCAGCTGATAATCTTGCAGTTAATATACAGCTTCTGGATGGTGAAATCCTGTTTCTGGAAGTCGAATGAGGAAGTTTCGATCTTCCACCTGGAGGTGCAGAAGTGCAAGGAGAAGTTGCTCGTTTACTCACCTTTCGAATGAGAGTACCTTTAAAAAAATATACAGGAAATATAAGATAATATTCAAACCAGATAAGATCATTCCTTAGCATTTTTTAAATTAAAAATTATAACAAATATAATAATAACCTTTAAAATTAATCAATATAATTCAAGTTATAACAAACTTAATTTAAATTGTATTTATGATGAACAATTCTCTATTAATATACAGGAAATATAAGATAATATTCAAACCAGATAAGATCATTCCTTAGCATTTTTTAAATTAAAAATTATAACAAATATAATAATAACCTTTAAAATTAATCAATATAATTCAAGTTATAACAAACTTAATTTAAATTGTATTTATGATGAACAATTCTCTATTAATACACAATGGGTGGCAGGTTTCAATATTGTAATTAAATGAAGGCTTTTAAGTTTCTTAACAGAAACAACAAAAAATATAGTAAACATGTTTATAAACATATACAGAGTAATTCAAAGCATATATAACTTCATGTTAATACTTTTTAATGATAGTACTGATTTATTATTATTATTTTTTTTTAAGATTCATTAAACCATTTGTCAAATATTTCTTGAGGTATGATATTGGAATGCAGTTTTATTCCCAACAGGTGATGCTACAATATTAAACAGCATGACAACAAGAAAATTCAAATAAAAGATAGAGCAATGTATTGTGTGGTAGATAAAACTACCAAAGAATTGCAAGAAACATACTTAAAATATTTTTTGGACAAAAAAAAATAGAGATAGAACTAGAAGAGTAAAGAATTGTATATAGACTGGATGGCTAGCAACACCAGCAAATACAATTGAAAACATTAACAATTTTCCAAAAAAAACAAAAAAAAACAAAAAAAAAAAAAAACAATGCTAAATCAATTTGACAAGTTGAATATCAGAGTTGAAGAAATGCACATTCCAATTCCTGATACAGATATTACTCCACTTTTTTTTTTCTTCTTTTTTTTGTGAATGTATACATATATGGAATGTAAATATTGGATACATGTGATAACTATTTCAAATTTAATGAATTTATGAAAAAGAATCAATTTAGCCATTTGGAATGAATATATGCATCAATTATAGAAGGTTAGAGTTTTCACATTGCCTCTTAGAGCTCATAATGAACTATCTGAAATAAAATTGTGTGTTTCTGACAAATTAAATGTTTGCAAACATGTGATAAAGATTACGCAATTTCAATAAATGTTACTCTTTTGGAATGTCTATTATCTTAATATTGCCTAAATTGAAGATTTAAATAAATAATAAAAATCCTTAATATTGTTTCATTTAATTTTTAAATCCATAATTGAATTCAGATTATGACATTGCATGGATAACAGAAAATATTTTTATGACAAAATCCAATCTAAGAGAGCAAAGCCATCATAGAATGAAGATAAAAATGTTGGATATTACATATTATAAATATTTCAATATATCGTATAATAAAGCAGCATTTTTATATGTTCAATCATTCATATAAGTTAAGTGAAATTACAAAATAAAAAATAATTTTTTTGGCCAAAAGTTTATCACATTTTTGTTCTAAATGACACAAATCAGGTAAAAGATCTTAGCTTTTTTTTAATTATATATATATAATTAAAATTATATATATATAATTAAACCCTTTTAAATGTTTGATGTATATATGTATGAATTTTTTACTAATTTATAAAAAATACTTCTCACAAATCAAAGAATTAATGAAAAGTTTGCATAAATTAATGAGTAGCATAACTAGAAGAAATTTTTCAAATCTAGTGAGCATACCCTTAGGTGTATGAGTAGGTCTAATTTCACTGGAACTAGACGGACGGACTCTGCGGTCCTCATAATGTTGATAAGGACTCTTGGTAGGTTCCTGGGCTTTAGGCTTAGTGGAACTTTCAACTTCGACCTGTTCTATCATAATGGGGCTCTTGATTGAACTGTGGGGAATTTCTGATTTTGACACAGAACGAGGATACTTTCCAGACTGAAAGGACGGAGGAACACTTTGAGTTGTTTCAGAAGTAGTCGTATGAAACAAAACTTCTGGAGCTGAAAAATACCAATGAAGAATGGACTTGAAAACCTGCCCTCTTTAAAAATCTAATTCGAGCATCTCATACCTAATACTAGTACAGAACAGTAAAACATTCCAAACAGTTTTGATTGAATATGACATTTTATATGAAAGACAAATATTAAATATTTTTCAAATTATGTTAATAGCATCATAAAAGTAATCAAATTTAATATTTATTCTTTGTGAATTGATAAACAATACAATTTTTAATTTTAAAAGTAGAATTCAATTTTTTATATTACACAAAACTAAAAAAATCATACTTTGTTTAAGATAAGTTAAATAAACAACAAAATAAAATTAAATGCAATTCTACCGTATCTTTAAGTAAAAAAAACATCAAAATGTATATTAACTGATATCAATGCAAATTCCATTTTATTATTTAATAGAATGTTCATTCAATTCACATATTTTTAGAAATTAAAATAAACAAAGACAAATTAATACAGGTTAGCAATTTAAGACAAATTGCAAATCTACAGTATATTGAAAAATATGGCTTTTTTTTAAAGCATAATTTTGTAAAAAAAAAAAAAAAAAAAAAAAAAAAAAACTACTTTAATTCTAATATATTGTTTTGAGTTAATGCTTAAACCTACACTTTTTGATTAAAATGTATTAATTGCATAGAATTCCAATACCTCAAATTTCCTCAATTTTCAAATTTCAAAGAAAAAAAAAAAGAAATATCATACTTTAAATCTTAGAAATGAAAGAAAACCATTATTTAAATATCTATGAGTGCAAAAAATTCATTCAAAATCAGAAAACAGGAAAAATGTTAATATGCACATTTTAGATTCTAGAGAATTAATACTAGATAAAAAAATTAATGATAATTCATTATCTCGTATGAATACCGATGAATCTAAAATGTGTATATTAATTTCATACTGAATAATGAAATACTCTACTTCATACAATAATTTCATACTTAATAATGAAATTAATGATAATTTCATTATTCAGAAACAAAAGAATTAAAATAATATTTACCTGACTCGTACATAATCTTAGAGGGAACAATAGTGCTTGTTGACATTTCTGCTTCTTGATTCTTTGGTGATGTATCAGTTTTAAAGTGGTATGACTGGGTCATAGAATTAGTAGGTGTTGTGGAAATTTCAGAATCTTCGGACACTTGCGACATTTCATTCAAGAATTGCTCTTTATGTTGCCTCTGCTTATGTAAAATTCTTATCAGCTTTTCATCTTCTTCATCAGTTGACTAAAAGAAAAAAAAAAAAATTAAATCGTAATATAAGTTCATCATCAGTGATATTCGCAATGGCACAATTTTACACATTGTTACAATTGATGGTCACAATTAAATATTAGTAGATGTTAAATTAAACCCATGAACTTCTGTCCATTCTAACTTACACGTAAAATGATTAAAAGATTTTTAATTGTCATCATTTTTATGTTTTAAAATCTTAGGGGAAAGAATTACTTTCTAAACTACCTCTTTAAGAATTTGTTTCTTAAGCTGGTGGGACTAATGAATCAATTAAAACTAAAATGGAATTCTAGCATCTCATACACAAATTTATAGAAAATAATAGTTTGCATTTATTGCTATTTGAATAAAAAGTTTATACATGAAATCCATTTCGCACGAATAACTTTTATTTTCATTAGAAGAAAAACAAATTAGTTTCCTAAACAAATCTAATTAAAATGCAAATGCAATGAACCTTTTTTGTAAAATTGCAAAATTAATCCCTTCTCTGTTGGATTTTTTTTTTTTTTTTCGAATTTCCGACCAAAAAAAGTATTTGTTTTTAATTACTGAAAATTAATATATGTTAGATCCTAAATTTGAAAATGCAAAATATTTTTGTCAGCAAGCAGTTTTTTTTGCTTGATCTACTGGCAGTGAAATATGTGATGTCCCGTCCAACGATCTCCAGTTTTTCTTAAATGCAACTAAGTTTTAAATTTAAAAAATACATTATGATAACATCATTTATATAATATATTGTGATTTACGTGGTAATTTATTAATATACCAGGGTTTTCTGTGAAACTGAAATGAGGAGAAGCTGGACACACTGCTTTTTCTTCAACCTACTTCCTTACTGAACTGATATCATTGTCTTCTGATTCATTAGACTCTGAATAAATATTATCACTTAATAAATCAGAACTATCATCTTCCAAATGAGAGACAATAAATTCACTGCCCTCGAACTAACTCTCTGAATCCACCATAAAAACTATTGTGACATATAACAGTAACACTAATGAAAGTGAAATTACAGAAAGTACGAAATTATTTTGATTTCAATTCAAGACGGGAAATCTCACTGCCAAAATTGTGAAGAAAGAGGGACTAATTCCTCCATCTCTTAGCAATATCTAGAAATTCAAAAATAATAGCAGGATTTAAAGAGATGTGTAAGTAGTGACGAATTCAATTTCAATGATGCAATTTTTCTCTTCGTCACATGGCATGCGATGCCGACCAAAAAGGCACAAAAATATCGAATGTATGAGATGTGACGCCAACAGAGAAGGGGTTAAGGAAAGTTAGGAACAGAATCATTTTTTTCTTTCCATTTTCTTAAAGAATTCAAGTGTTTTCGTTGGTAAACTACTATGAACCAAAATAATTATGCTACCTATATTTTGCAAGGGTTATAATAAAATAAGATAGATAAGGGGACGACTGAAGTAGGCTGATTTTAATGTTTGCAATGCCCATTATCTTATAACAGCTGACTGAATAATTTGAATTATTTATTTTAAATTTGTAAGAACATAATTTGTATATAGAAAGCTCCAATTTAAGCAAACTCAAATATTACATGGTCCTTAATTTTTTTTTCTCTTACCTCAAATATTCTTTATTTTTCTTTAACACACAAATGAAATATAAATCAAATCAAAGGAGATAAACTCTTATTATTATTTTACAAAATAATAAGTTTTTTTTAGTAAAAAAACAAAAAACAAATGCTTTTTGAAATCCAATATTTGATGATTCCAATTTTCCAAAATCTTTACTTTTTATTTATATTCATGGTTTATAAGCCACAGTATCTGAATGCTTTAATTCATATTTTCAATACAGCAATTATTTTTTATTTTTCTTATATGATTAATCTGAAGCAATATAAGGAATGAAATAATAAATTTCTGGCATTCTTTTGTCTAAATTTTTAAAATCATTAAGGGGAGTAAAGACACAAAATATTAAGAATCACTTAAATATATTAAATATAATATCTGAATTAATGTAAAAGCTAAATCAATTTAAACTTTTTGCTTCTATAATGCAAATTTGCATTAATTCATCTAATTATTAATGCAAATGTTTAATAAACATTAAAATAACATAATCTACATGATTTAGAGATACTTGCTATGATGCTATGGTATTAATAATTACCTGATCAGCTGTAACAGGACAAACTTGACCCAAATATTCTACTAATTCCAAGTGTTCACCTGGTTTATAATGTCTTCCTTTACCTTGACTATACAACCATTCAGCTTTTAAACTAAACATAAAATAATAAACTCATGAGAAACCACAGAAGAAAATTTAAACAAGAATTTAATCTCTAAATTTATTACAATAAAATACCAACCTCTCTTTCTGGGTTGCAACACGTCCATCTAAAAGACGAAGACCTAAGCACCAATTGATAATAAAAGGCCGGTAATCAAAAGGGCTTCAGTATACGTTAAAGAAAATTTATTCATTAAACAAAATAAGATTACATAAAACAGAAATACTGCTAAAATGAGATGGAAGACTTGCAATCAAAATAAATTTTGTAGATCCTAATTCATATTTCAAAACTCAGTATAAATAATTTTTATTTTCAAAATTTTGCAAAAACTGAAAAATCTTATCTAATTTTGTGGAAAAAAACCCCATTGGTATTGGATCTACATAAATTCAAAAAATGTAAACAGTCTCTTTTATGATATAAATCTTCTAAAATATCAAATACAAAACTAGAATAATAGCAAAAAGCCTATAATTATAATTTTAAAGTGTTTACCAAACAACTATATGGTAATAGTGGAAATATTTTTTAAAAAAAAAATGAATAGTTTATTTTTACAGGGTTGTCACTCAAATCTGGAAAAAAAAAAAAAAAAATCCCTCTGTTTTCACTGTATGCATATTCAAGATATAAGGAAACACAAAAATAGCACTCGTACTAATTACAATGTTATATGGTTTTAAGGAGTGGAAAAGGCAAGGAAAGGAAACAAAAAGTTAACATTTTTTTGAAATAATAGAATATTAAAAGAAGGTTTATTTTATATATATAAAAAAAGACAATTTCTCATTATTTATTATCTAGAATTCAGCAAGATAAAAATTTATATGTTAAGGGAGGGGGTTATATTAGCTTTATATTTATAACCTCCTTAATTGTAAGTCACACAAAATTAAGGACTCTGGTAAAATAAAACACAAAACATTTTTATTATCATGATATAAATCATTTAATGATTACATAACAAAAACATTAGAGAGAAAAATTACTTTATTTTTTAATTCCTTTTTGCCAATTCATGTATTTGGACACCAGCTTTTTCAGACTTTTTAGCCATTTGTTTCATGGAGCTAATCCTTAAGAAATAAAGGCCTGACATTTTTGTATGGCCTAACACACATTTTTTAGCTGATCCACTTTCTGTGAACATACGTGAAAATATTTACGATATATTATCAAATACATTAAAGGACGAACGTGATGCAACAAGTTTTAATGCTCATAAAAATTCAGCTTTAAATAATTGAGCTGTTTATTTTGTAAGTGGGGCAAGTCCATTTTTGAAAAAAATGGAGATAATGGCAGTTATAGATAAAACTTGTTATAATCTTTTTATGAGTAAAATATTTATAGTAAAAAAATATTTAGATTCTAGTATTTTGGAGCTGGAAGTTTTAGCTCTTAACAGTATTGAAAATCTGTTTATTTTGAAAGTGGTGCAAGTCCATCTTAGATTGAAATTATATTTGACCGAATATATCATGGCAAAATTTAGCTCTGGTTGCTCTACGGTGAAGGAAATGTGGCCGTTTGACATCCTGTCTGAAATCTAGGGTGTTTCTATTTATCTATTTTGGATATTGAAAATCGGTATCATATTTTATAAATAATAAAAATATATCTTAATTTTATATGTCGATAATAATGTTTACTTCCATCACTGATTATTCAGTCCAGTGACAACGAAGTAAATATCATTGATCACAAATTTTTACTGTCAGGACATTCATTTCTACAGAACGATTGTGATTTTGGAGTGGAACTATCCAGTAACTATTCAATCCAGAAACTAGTTCCTTGCTTATTCCCCAGAATTACTATAAAATAATACAAAATTGTCAGAAACATAATACATTTTTAGTACATGAAATGAAACATGGAAATTTATTTTCAACCCAACCTCCGGAAAAAGCGGTTTTAAAAAGAAAGAAAAATACTGGTGGAGAAACCGTGAATTGATTAACTATATGCTGGATCAGATTTACAAGGGATGCACCATACAAAATGTTCAACAAAACTTCGATAGAACGAGATTTTGAATTTAAAGTTATTGATTTGTCAACACAACGAGGAAGGTAAATAATTCCAAGTAATTTCAGAAATATAAAATTATCTTTTATGTAAGAAAAAAAGGAGATTTATTACATCTGAAAAATACAAGATATGGTGGATTTATTACCATATATACCCCCCTTTCATCATGAATTTTTTTAAAATGTTAAATCTTGAATAAAATTCAAATTGATTATACCTACATATAAACTGAAATATATAATTTCATTGAAATTCTTAATAAAACTGAATTGTTTGTTGTTATGTTATATTTTTTACAAGAATATTCTTGGTTTTATTTCCCTTTTTATCAAATGAATAAATATTTATAACAATTTGAATAGCATTTTGTTTTTATTATTAAAAAAAGGCTGATGCAACTGAAATATCATTTCCCAATCAAATGAATGATTGCAATAATTCTTTAATTTTGAAAGTGAGGCAAGTTCATTTAGTTATAATGGAACTCTTATTTTTTTAGTCAGCACTATTGGATTATAAACCTACATTATCTGGTACCAAAAAATACAAAAAAATATATCTATTAATACTTACCAATATTTTTAAATTTATTGAAACGCAAACCTTTAAATATCTGGCAGTAACAAAAAATGGACTTGCCCCATTTTCAAAATAAACGGTTTAATTGTTCTTGAGCTAAAAAATTCAAAATTGGTTTATTTTCGGACATTAAATTTGACGTTTTCGCATTTGACATATCATCTTCTCCTTTAGATAAAAAGTAGTAAGATTAGTAGTTGGATTAATTGTAACCTTTTTCAACTGACACGCAATTTCGTTTCACTATTTTGGTATGTCAAAGAAGTGTCTGTTTCCCCATATTACTTAGGCTTACTATCTTCTTACAAAGCGAGCAATATGTAACAAATCGATTCTAAACCCTTTCAACAAAATCAGAATTGATTATTTTTTATTCATCCAATTCGTATAAAATACAGATTTTGAGCAACTTATTGTTTAAAAAAATTCTCTGAACAACTCTAAATAAACTGACAATTTTTCAAGTGATAAACAAACCATTCAATAAACTCATGAGTGAATGAGTAAATACCCCTGCTATGCAGATTGAATGTTGCTATTCCTGCCAGAGAAATGTATTCTAATATTTTACATGATTACAGAAGTCTTGTGCATGCTTATGAGCTGTAATTCTGGTGTTTTATGAAAAAAGAATAACTGTCTCACAAATTGTAACTGGACTGATCTATACAGAAAAAAAGGGGGGAAGGTACAAAAGGTTCGAGCTTTCGCATTACACAATCGCGAATGGCATTGTTCCGTTTTTGGAAGCAATGACTATAATCTTTTATTCTTGTAATCTCTAAGCATCAGCATTTTTTAGATGGGAAAAGAAAGAACTAAAAAACATACAATGTCCGGTATTTTTCCCATTTTTTATGAAAATTTTCAAATTTTCCTGCATTTTCAAAGTATTTTTTAGTGGATTTTTAAATTCCTTATGTGTTCCTAGTTTTCCAGATACTCCCGGTGGCATGGCTACCCTGTTCTTAATAGATATGTTTAAGAACAATAATATTTCTTACTATCAAGTACCATTCATGAAAAATATTTTAAATTTTTTAAAAAATCTAATTTTCTAAAAATGTCAGGTGATAAATAATTTAGCAAAGCAAAAAGCACAGATTCCTTATAAAGAATTATTGTATTCCCCCCCCCCCTTAATATTTAATGTTATGTACAGAAATGTTACCTCATACATCTATTTCATATTATACACTATATCAATTTTGAAGTAAATAATAAATATAAGCTTCAACTGAAATAAAACTCATTTACATCAATATATATATATATATAAAGTAATCAAAAGATTAATCATTGCTACCTAACCATAAATCTAAATAAGGACAATATTACTAAAAATATTATTGCAAAGTAAATTTATGTTAATATAAATTATACTTATCATGTTAAGTAAATTATTATTTAATATTATTAGTTTACCTTTCAAATATTAATAGGCTTTCATTTAATTTAAAAATCTTCATTTCAATTTATAAATGTTATAATACAATAAAATTTTAATAACAAGGAATATTTTGGTGATTAAGCCACATTAAACATCATTTTTAAAAAATTTAAAATTCCCCATTACCACAGAATTGTATTGAAAAGTCAAAGTATAAATAACAGATAAAGTAAATCTTTTAAAACATGGTGGCCAACATGCAGTTAATTATATTATTACAAGAAAAAATATTCTATGCCTGCATATTTAACAGTTTAATAAATATGAAAATTAGATAAAAGCATCAAATGAAAATGATGCTAATAAAAATATTCATTTTATCTGTTTTTAATAAAAATGCTTAATAGTTAAAATGATAAAACATCAAAAGATACGGTAGGGATAACTCATCTGTTGACAAACATGGATTACCAGAAATTGTTAGCTGCTCCAAGCAATGCAGTTTAACCAAATGAGAAACCTAATATTAAAAAAAAGGAAGCAAATAATAAAATACAGTATTATTAATAATTAACACAAAGAAATAAAATAATGATGATACAACTAAGAATATATAATACATTAAAGAATGATACATAATTAACACAAAACTGTTTAAATGTAGCATTTTTCTAAAAGATCTCAAATTATGTAAAATTTTATTGTTAATATGAAAAGGAAACTATTTGGTAAAATATTCCATTTAAAACAATTCTTTTCTGAAGTATCAATTACATTATGTTGTAAAAAGAAATACGAAATGTATTTTAAATTAATACAAAACAGTAAATTTAAAAATAATCAAATTTATAAAACTCACTTCATTTAAATCAGCTAAACAGTTATCAGCTAAGGATAAAGTGCAAATGCAAGTTGGAAAGTAAGTTGAGGCACGATTTAAAGTGGAAATTTTATTACCATTCAAATGAAGAACCTGAAATGGAGATAAATTTAGGGAAAGGAAAAATAAAATATCCATAAAAAGTTAGAATTGGTGCAAAAACTGGAATATAATTATCATCTTTTTAATGACAATGAGAGATAAGAATTCTAGAAACCGTAATGGATGACTTTGTAAAGCATTAACATAATGATGCAGATAATAAACTTTGCATCATATTTATTTTCAATCAATGATAATTCTGATCAATTACAAAGAATTATTTGCGACAGACAAGGACAGACTCCAGGAAGTGGTAAAAACAGTTTACGAAGAATTAAAGAAGAGTCTCTCTCAGTGAGGCATGTTTAAATGCAATATGCAATCAAAATATGCAATAAATACGACAAAATATATAATTAAAAATAAAGTGAAAGTAAATTTTGACAAAAGAATCTGTGTATGTGCATTTGCAATTATTATATTAAAAATTATTAATTTAATAAAATCAGATATCTTTATGAATATATTCAAAAAATTATCTGTAATATATGAAAGATCATGATTGCAGACAAAATTTACAAAATCAGCATAAAAAAACTATTTGTATTTGCAAGAAATCATACTTCTTTTATAGTAAAAGGAACTAATTAGACATCACAAATAAACATAAAAAAATTAATTTATTAATTTTTAAGTAGCAATTTATTTAAATAAATATTTTCATTCAAATATGTATCTAAATGTTTTAAATGCTAAACAAATGAGTTAACATATTTCAGAAAGAAAACATAATAAAGAATTTCATTTGTAAGACACTAAATTGTTATACAACTTTATAAAGTTATATTGAGCAAATATACAGAAAGAAATATTTGTAGGTGTACACATAAAATATTTACATCTTCTTCATTCAAACAATACCTTAAGTTTTGATAAATTTGATATATCACTAATAGCACTAATGTTGTTTCTTGACAAATCCAGGTGGACCAGATTATTGGAAAATTGCAAATTCTGAATAACCTGAAAAAAGCAGATTAAATTCATTACCAGGACAGCTTAATTAGATAATGTTCATTAAAATATATAATTATTAATAGATTAATGGAAATGCAAAAAGTGGTTTTAGAAATCATGTCTAGTTTAAAAATTCCTGAAAAATCTGCCAAGGAAAAGATACAATTAAAGCATTTCATGCAGAATCATCATTAGTATATAAATATACGTGATGCTAATAGCAATGAAAAAAATAATGATAAATTGCCATTTATTTCTTTATTATAAATATTTTACAGAATAATTTGAAATAGTTGAATTTAAGTAAAAAATAATGAAAAAATAGAAATAAAATAATTTATTCAGAACTCAGCAAAAATATTATAATTAAAATATTTTTTCCAATATTAGTCAGGTATTAATGCAACATTAAAAAATAATAATAATGTGTGAGAACCAATAAATGCATTAACATTAGGTCAGTTTCAGAAACTGGAATATTTAATTAAAAAATAACAATTAATATATCAACATAATGATAGTAAAATGAAATACAAATAACTTACTTTTATATTATTAACTGAAAGGTTTAAAAATGTTAGATTTGGGAGTTCCTTTAAACCTAGAAAAGCAGAAACAAGTTGAAGATTAAACTTCCAGACTACAGTAAATGATGTAAAAACAATCTACAAGACATCTAATAATAAGAAATGTGCATTTATTTACATTTTGCTTGAAAGTATACAGTAAAAATTAGCAAACAGACACAAAAGTATTATTAAGTAATCCCAAAAGAATAGCAGTGTTATATGGCAATGATTTTTACAATTATTCTCACAAATTTGTGTATAGTCTTCTATGCAAGGATGAAAAAAGAGTCAAAATATTTATGTATGAACATTTTTTTTACACCACAAAAAATTTATAAGAATTGCCAAATGCTGCCTTCCCACTCACTACACATATGCAACTGATTTCAATGTTAAAAAGCAACCTGAATAAATAAAAATGAAAAGAACGGAAAAAGAAAGTTGCTTATCATTAAAGTTTTTTTTAATATAAAATTTTGCAAAAATTAATCTTTACCTTTAAATTTTCTCTTGCCTTCAAATTCTTTAATTCTAAACAATAGTAAATTTCATGCTGTAATTTTCTATATTACAATTACTCAGGAGATTTTATCTTTTGTATTTCGATTTCAATAAAGACTGAAAATCTAGCAAATCTGATATTTAAGTATTTTTTTGTTGATCTCCATCTAGTTCTAAAATTATTAAATGACAGCGGGGTTGAATCATAATCTTGCAGATATTTTCAGTTTAGAAAACTATTAAAAATTAATGGGAAGTGCATTTTTGTTTTATTAGATTGCTATTGTGCAAACTGAACTTGATCTAAAGTTTGATGCGTCCAGTTCTCCATCAATACAGTTGATTGTGTATACATCAACAAGCAATGATAAAATCTTTGTTCTGTGCATATGGTTTATGAAAACTGACCAGTATTTTTTGTCAAGCCAAGATATTTGTCATGTACAAAAAGTAAATACATTTGTGTAGCAAGTACTTAAAATTTTACATATTATTCTTTTAATTTGTTTCATGTTTAACACAAAATTTTGTAATAAATTTTTCCTTCAACTCTTATTAAATAGCTGAAATCACCCCCCCCCCTTCCATTTTCAATGAGAATACAATATTTTGATTTCTTTTTAAAATTTAATTGTCTCTTGAAACTGACTGCTGTTGTTTCTTCTATGATAATTTTTCAAAGAAAATAATACCGTGTATAATGATATCTGTGAAAACAAAATGTAATGCTTATCTACTTAAAATAGAATAAACATTTCAAGCAAGTTTAAAAAAAAAATTTTTTTTAAGATATCTGAAAATATTTTGGAACATAATGCACAGATGTGATTGACCTAAAGGGGAAAAAAAAAAAAGGAAATCCAAAAAGTAATATGAAACAACATGCAAAAAGTATAAATTAAGTAGTCAATGTGCACAAAAAATTTTCAAAACTATAGTTTAAACAGGTTTTATATTTATTTCCAAATATTCATAAGAATCAAAAATATGATTTTTCCAAAGACACTTTAAGAAGTATATTATAGGACAAATTAAATGTATACAGGATAATAAATATGAGGGTAAAGCCAGTACTTTATTTCAACAAATATCACTAGAATAACTCAATAAAAATTTCTTTAATGTCAATTGGAAGTTTGTGGCATATCTTGGACCTATTACTGGCGTTTTTCTACAGGTCTTTCACTGACATGACTCAATAGGCATTTCATAGTTTGCTTTTGAGCATCAGTCACATTGGTATAACAAGTAGCTTCATTTTGCTAACAAGAATCATATATGGAAGAAATACTCGAAACCCGAGATCTTATTTTCTTAAAATGAATATTTCTCTGCAATTTGATAGCTTTGCTAGGTATTTTCATTGCAGTTTTTTTTAAAACTTTTGTAGCTTTTTCTTAGGGAAAAAAATGTTTATGACTAGCAATTGTTAATTGAACTGCAAGGTTCTTAAAAAGTGGAAAAGATGGGAAATCCCCCCCCCCCAAAAGCAGGAAACTGCAGATTTAAAGAAGAATCACATCCCTGATAACAGCCTGATGTACTGATGATCATTCATGGTTTCTGCATTTCAATTAAACATATAACACAGGTTAGAAATACAATGGAATTGACTAAAAAAATACTACACATTTGAAATTGATTTTTTGAAAATTAATTTTAAAAGATCTAAGTGAGTCAGATAGGGTAATTGGAAACAGTAGTTACAGTATGTGTTAATAAAGCTACAGTGAACAAGGAAATATGCCTTTTTTAAAGTATTCTGCATAAAGTGGAACAACAGTGTTATTTTTTTAAGTTGTTTACTTTAGTTGCAATTGTGTTTTTTAAAAAAGTGAAACCAAAACTTCCCTAAATGCCATCACACGCTTTCTACACTGATTATTTAGAAGATAAATTGCAAAGTCATATTTTATCTGGACATGTGAGCACAATTAGGAGCAAAACTTAAAATTTTAAATTTAATTAAAATTTAAAATTGTAGATCTAAAATACAAAATATGAATATAATGCTGAAGAGAGAAAACTACTGAGAAGTAAAGGTCCAAAATTTAAAATTTTACATATTAAATACATAGTCTTTGAAACATTACATACTGATAATTAAGTTCAAGCATAAATGTTATCAGAATAAAAAGAATTTTGAAAAAAAAAAAAATCAAATACTATAAAGGATTTGTCCTCAGAAATAACATACATTTCTATATATAATTAATAAAAAAATTTATTGAAAGTGAAGCTTTCTTTTTATCTTTTATCATTTAGCACAATTTAATACAAAAAAAAAATAGTTAAAAGTATAAAAATACTAATCACTACTTCACTCCATCACTATTACTTTCAAACTATTAAATCAAGATATGATCTTTTTAAAAGAGAAACAAAAGAGCTCTACATACCTTCAATACACACTATATTATTATTTGGCAGATTTAAATGAGTGATGTGGTGACATTTACTCACACCATACATTCGAATAATAACATTTCCAGATGCAGATACCTGAATTAAAAGTGATTTTTAATTTCTAAAATATGAGACAAAATATGAAACATTTTTCAACACAGGAAAAAAAAAAAAACTTTAGTATTTCCTACATAGTAATGACCATAAATATCAATTTTAATCTTTATACATATTTTGTTACGTATAACATAAGTTAACAAAATTTTGCTATATTAAAGTAAAGAAAGAAATTTTCTACATAAGCCTTAATGCTTGTAAAAGTAGCTACAATCAATATATCAGTTTTGTACTATACATTACAATACAATCAAATGCACCTGAAAATCCCTTCTAGCTCTAATATAAAATGAACTTCATAAAAATTTTCTTTACTTCCGCAATATAATTTACATTAAAAAAACTCTGTTCATAGAAATCTATTAATAAATAAACTTTTGTTATTACTTTATAAAACTGATTAAAAAGAAAAACTAATTAAAATTTAAATTTTGCATTTTCCGTTATAATTTATACTTACTTTTTCCAGATCTGGAAAACATTCAAGATTTTCAAGTTTTGTCAATTCATTATTATCTAGAATAAGTTGCTTAAAACCAACACCATCTCTTTTCTCAAGCTTTTTAATTCCAGCCCCAGATAAATCTAATGTATGTTTCTCTGAAAAATTAACCAGATTAGCAACTGTATTATGAAATAAATCATTCCTAGAAAAGGAAGAAAAAATATTATAATATAAATACACAAAGATATGTGTGATTAATTATTTCTAAGTTAATCATGATATGTGAATTGATATTTCCTTATTATAACAGTCACCAGGCATGCTTGGTGATCTTAGGATAACCAGCTGATTTGCATGATTGCAGCCAGTACTATTTTAGCAAATTTGTAGGAGCCTAGTTATTAGCTTCTACAGTTCACCAAGTTCTATGGTTCAAGGTACCTTATTATATAAGGAAATACCATGAACTGCTACTATTGATTCATTTACAAGATGATATTTGCAATTATTTTCATTCATTTTAGTTAAACAAAATCACCATACAATGATATTTGAGAATATCTTAATTACTGAGTGTCATGAATATACATGATATTTTAGTCGTAAACAACATTCAAAGCATATGGGCAAACACTTTTCAGTGAAGATCCGGCACATCATTAGGATGTTGGCAACACAAGCACATCACCTCTGTATTTTCTAGGGAAACAAGAATGCGTTTGCTAGCTTAGCTACAATTTCTTATTCTCGCATTCTATAAGCTGCCAAGCTTTTGAGCATGCATCAGAATGCATCTATTTAGTCAAAATAGGAGTGAAAGTTAAGATAAAAGCAGGAGATGTTTTCATTTAACAATAAGATGAACTCGAATTATACATAGATTTTTGAAGCATAAAAACAGCAAGTAATTTATAATATTGTCAGAAAAAGACACTAATTCCCAATAAAATACTTTAGAACAATTTTTATTTACTGCAAGAGGTTTAAACATTAAATTATGAGGAATAAACAAGATTATGTTCTTAAAATTTGGTAATGCACTTTTTCACAAAATAATAAACTTTTTAGGTTTAACAAATTTAATGATATTGGATAAAATATTTTTTGTGCCAGTTTTTTTATATTTGAATTAGCCACATGTGTAATCAATATGCAATTTTGATTAAATATAAAGTGTATGATCAGGAATGGCATGACACTCACATATACTTGGGAAAAAAACAGAACAAAAAAGTATCTAATGGGATGGAAAATCAGGTCAAAGATTGTAGAGGAACTCCAGAAATGCACTCATTTTTCCACATCTCACCTCTTAGCAAGGTAGAACAATCAAAAGTAGTAGTCTCATATTTTGAAATGAACAGTATCTAATCTCATCTTTCAAGTGTTCCCTGAAGGGATAATCTTTTCTAGTAAAATATACATTCTTCTGGAATTCTCAATAGGTAATATAAATCATTTAATAATTACTTCCCATTTCAGAAACCAAAAATCTATCAATCCACTTCCATATAAATAAAACAATAAGCTATGAAGTTTCCTCTTTTATTTTAGACTGACTGGAATAGTATGAATAGTATTTACATTTATGCTCTTCTCTCTCCTTAATAATTTTTTTTATCTTCTAATATAACCAATGGTTATTTTTTTGTTGTTGTTGTTGTATCTCTATAAAAAAAATCATGTGCCTCTTCAAAATTTCAAAGAATCCTGATTATCCAAGTTTTAATTGGACATTTTCAATATTATTATTTTAAATTAATTAAAGAAATAGAAATCCACCTTTGAGAACTGTAACAGAAGTACAAAAGAAAGAGCTGATAGCAATACAAGTGGCTAAAAAAAATGAAGAGATTAGAGAAACCTAATCAAACAATTTAAGGAAATATTCACTTCCATGAAATGCAAAATATTGATAAGGTATTTTAAAGGGGTTCAAATGCAACATAAACCAAGGGAAAGAATCACAAAATAAAGGACATGAAAATAAATTAATTTAGACATAGAACAAAACAGCAAAATAAATGAAATCGCACAAATATTGTAAAGGGAGGTAAACCATCTTGCAGTCACATTTTTTATAAAGGAATTTAAGTAACAGAAGAATATAATAGTATTTTTTTTTCTAATGTATGATAAAAGAGTAACAAGATTATCAATAACAGAATGATGATATTAGTTTACACTCCTTGCATTAGTTGCAGATTTCCAATAAGGCATATATCTAGGGCTGCAAGCAAATCAACTAAAAATATTTACTTTCTTGTTGCTAAAATAATAAGTTTTATAAAAATTATTATTTCTATGAATTATAAAATATTAGGATAATATTAGAATTTATTAGAACATTTTACCAAACATATTTAGCAATATAAAATATAGATTAATAGAGAGTCTAGAGTAATTTATTAAATATATATATTCACAAAATTAATAAAACAAAAATATCAACATAAAATAAAACATTTCGAAATTAAAAATACATTACAGTATGAAAATAAATTATACCATTTATAAAAAGGTCTCATAATGTGTACTGCTTACAGCAGCCAAGTGTCTAAATCTGACAATTCTTTACATGTAATTTCTAAATGACTTTTAAAAATTTATACATGTTTTACATTAACAATTAAACTGTTATCTTAATATATTCTGAAACAATTTTATTAAAAAAACAAAACAAAAATAATTTTCTAGTAGAACTGTACATTTCTCAATTAGCTTTTACTATATTTCAAAAAAATTTTACATTAGGGTGCATTTGTATATTCATCGTTATAAATCAATGAAATTGTTGTCTTCATTTTTTAGAAACATTCAATAATATAGAAAATAAATATATTATTTTCCGTGCCTTGATATTATTTAACAAATACCAGTTTCAACTTGAACCATGTAAAATATTTAGTTAAGCATTTTAAAGAAAAATATTATTTAAGTTTATATAAAATATGAACCAATGGTCATTAGTACTGCTTGTCATCTTCATTCAATAAAATAATTTTTACTTCAATTTTATTACTAAATTTGGGCTGAGTTATGTGCAAATCAAAACAGAATATTATGCCTGTTTTCATTTTTTTTTATCAACAAGTGTATATTTAATTTATCTTGCTGCAAAGTAGGGTAAATGATTCAAACATCCCATCAGGGCGATACTCAGCTGAAAAAAAATTAATGTACATTTAGTTTCGTTTTACATGCATGGTTAAAATGACATTTTATGCCCACTCTTAAAGATACGTGTGCGATTATGTCCCTTTCCTAATAAAAAAGATCTCTATTACAAAAGAAATTATGAAATTTTTAAATAAACAACTTTTTAAAACTAAATAAAATATCTTTATTACGACAAAGTAATCAATTGAATAAAAATTATTACAGAAACTTAAGTATATAAATAAACGGAATAAAACTTGAGGGTAGGAGAAAAATAATGTTCTCAATTTTTGATTTTTAATAATTTTAAAAACTATTTGGATGCATTACAAACATATTTTCAATTTAAAGTTTGAAACATCCATACCATTGGCCGCCATTTTTAAACATTGGATGATGGATGCCACTATAAGTACATAATATTTATTAGATTATGGAAATAAATCATTTTAAATAATTGAATTGTCAAATCCACAAATGAAAAGAAAATAATTTATTTATTTAAACATGATACTAATGATGTGGAAAAAGGGAAAAAAGTCCTTATGTAGGTTTCCACAATTCTGCTTTGTTGAGAAAAAAAAATGAATACATTGATTGTTGTAGTTGAATACAAAAAAATTCCAATGCTTAAAATTTACTAAATTTGAAAGATTTTAAAGTTTTTTAGTAAACAGAATTTGCCAGTTATTGCTAAATCACATGAAAAATTGGAATGAAGTGAACTGAAGTAAAAGTTATGAAAGCAATCTGAAGTGAAATCACTCATTACTAATTTAACATCGTATGGTGAAATTCTACAGAGCGGCAGGATGAAGTATGATTTTTGATATTTTCAATCCATTATAATCTGATTTATACAATAAAAATATGCTAAAATTTTGTTTTCAAATTTCAGGATCGAAATCTGTTCATTTAGTGGATACCGTATGTATCCCGGCCATGGCAAAAAAATGGTCAAAACTGATGGAAAGGTGAGCAATTGTTTATAGTAAAAAATCTCGGATAGCTTTGTTTAAAATAAAAAATAATAATTAATAACATTAATTTAAACGCATGTAGAAAAATATTGATGCATTTTATTTCAAACTTCTTTTGTTTTATTTATTTGTTTACAATTTCTTCTCAAAGGGCAAAAAAAAAAAAAGAATCTAAATTGAACTATATTTCGAATACTTGGTGAACTGTAAATAATCATTATTTTGTCGCTTCGTTTGATTCATTTAGGTAAAAACTATTTATACGTATTCCAGAATGTAGTATGTAAACACGTTGCATCTGTCATTTATTTTAAATTTGGTGCATGTAATGATATATACATTTGCAGAGCACTTTATGAATGTTAAATTGAACGTATTGGAATATTATTATGTTGAAAACTTATATTTGGAGATCTTTCTCGTGGGAGATGTTAATAATAAATTTGAAAGTCGATCAAAGTTCACATTTCAGTTAATATTTTGTGATTATAATAAAATGTGTAAGTTATGAATGTAAATAATTGCATAACTATATGTCAATAAATTTGGCTTAATTAGTGCATAAATGAGATAAAATATGAAAATCAGTTAAGAATTATATATGTGAAACGTAACTGGCTGTCTCCCACTAAACGTTTCGTGGATAAAGCTTGTTTACATATTGGTATTTCCGAAGACTGAATGCTGTTCCATTTTTTTTAATAATTTGCAAGCAATTAGTCTTAATCTTTAGCTATGTTGGTTTCTCTTGGCTGTTCATAAACATTCTTACTATGCTTTATAAGCTATGTCATTTTATCCATCCATTCATAAGCAAAGAATTATTGATTAATTGTGGGATTCATTGCCTAATACTTTTAATTAATGTGTAATTACCAATCAAATTCACTATCAATGTGCCTTCTTTGACATCTCATGCACAGAAAAGCAAAAGTTCTGTCAAAGTAAAACTTCTTTAAAAAAATAAATATATTATTATTGGTTTAAACTGAATAACAAATAATTGATTTCATAATTGCAATGGTATTTTCTATATACTTTATTTCATGTTGTATTACAATGTGAATAGGTGGTATGGTTAGTAACTCGTTATATACATTTCTGAATTGTCATGGCATTAATTTAATAGTTTGATGCATTTACATATATACCATGTCTTACTCTTATTTACTAATAGGAGGACATTTATGAATATAATTAATAAAAAGGCAGTGAATGAATAAGTGTAAACAATCTTTCATATTTAGAATAAAAATCAGTAAATTTGGTTTTTATGTAAATAATTTCTTTTAGCAGTAAATATATAATAGGTTTTTTCTCTTAGGAATTTAATTAATACTTATTTTCTTATTCTTACAGTCTTTCATGTTTCTTAATGGTAAAACTGAAGCTTCCCACATGATGAAAAGAAATCCCAGAAAAGTCACATGGACTGTCTTATACAGAAGGAAACACAAGAAAGGTATTGAAGAAGAAACAAGCAAAAAGAGGACTCGTCGTACTGCAAAATTCCAGAGAGCTATTGTTGGAGCTAGTTTAAGCGACATCATGGCAAAGAGGAATATGAAACCTGAGGTTAGGAAAGCTCAGAGAGAACAAGCTGTCAGGTAACATACTTTCTTGTTATGCTTTCCTATAATCAATTAAACAATGCTGTCTATCTAAAAATTATTAATGTCGTTTAAATTGTTCTTGTAAACCTTAGCATAAAAAATAACTTCTTTTTTTAATTAAAAATTCTGATGCTGATATAGAAAAGTTAATAATGGATTCTTTTTGGGACAAAATGCTATAAAAAAATTTTTTAAAGAAACAACTGAAAGACGTGAAACATTTATGCCAGAACCTAGTACATATTTCTATTCATAATGTTTATGATAAGTTCTCTCTCAACTGTATACTTGCTAGAAATAGGAGTGTTTATATTCAAGGAGAATAGTGAAACTAGCCTTACTGTAACAAGGTGGAAACCGTTCTTTCTTTTCTTGTGAATTTCAAGGACCTACAAGAAAAATGTTATTTTATTTTAAGAATTGAACTTTGACTGTTTGTTTTAAACATCAATATTATATCAAAGAAACATCAATATTTGCTTTTTAACTGATGTAGCTTGCAATTCAGTAGAATCATATTAGCAATTGTGAGAAATAATGATAGTGGTAATAATGAAGATACTGATGATAGTCTCATGGTGAGACATAGTTAAAAGAGAATTTTTCTTGAATAAAAACTTAACGAAACATATGAACACATATAATCAGTAAAATACTTTTTCCGAATATGTTGAAAAAAAAGGAAATAAATGCTTGTTTGGCCACAATTTTGAACACATGATTTCTTGCAAGTATAGACAAAGTCTATGAATAAACTAGCTGAAAAGTAAAAATATGTATACAGATTTTCAGTACATAGATATTCAATATATTTCAAATTGTTATAGGATTTAAGCTATGACATAGTAAAAATTTTAAATTTGGTACAGTAACGTAAATTTAAAAAATATTTTAAAGATTTTTTTTATTTCTGTCTTATGTGGTCCCCTCCCCCTTTTGTTTTTGTTTCAGCTTATGCGTTGTGAAGTTTCCACTGTTTAATAGTTTGAGTGAAATCAACTTGCTGTTCCTATGACTTTGTTCTGAATTTTTTATGCATTTGATGGTAGTTAAAAGCATATTTATGAAGAATTCATTTAGTTATATTTCTGTTGTTTTAGGTGTCATTATACTCTAGGGGAACTTATAAAAACATTATGAAATATGCATAAAGTTGATTTGAGCTATAAACTTGATTTTTATGGAGCTGAAGAAACTGGAAATGTGTATCAAAAAGTTAATGTTAGAAAATAATACTGTTGGCTCTAATAATTTTTTTAAAATTGAGAACAAAAAATTAAGGCAGTGTGGATTTATATGCAGTAACTTTTTTTATATAAAAACAAAACATTTTTAAAACTTAATTATATTACTTCTAGAATTTGTGAAATATTTGTGCATAAAGTGTTTCTAACACTTATCTAGTTATCCTTTGCATTTATAAAAAAAAAAAATGCTTTAAAATATAGTTTGCTTTTCCTTTCATCATGCTCAAGATAATCTTAATTCTATTTATTGGCGAAAAATGGAAAGAACCATATAGCTACAAGTTGAAACATGCGTCATACCTGATTGGTTGCATTCGAATAATCTTTAAAATAATATTATATGAAATGAAATTAGACTGAAATGAATGTTTGCTTTTTAAACCCTTATTATTAGTTTTAATTTTTGAGAACCTAATTCCTTGGTTTTAAAAAAAAATGAACTCGCAAAATATATTCACATTAGACTTTTTCTGACAACTTGCATATTTCCTTTTTTTCAGGGCTGCAAAAGAAAAACAAAGGGCACAAAAAGCTCAAAAGAAGGCCACTGCTGCTCCTACAAAGGTAAAACCATTTTGAATAATTTAAAATTCATGAAATGTCTTCTAGTTATTAACACATTAAATGTAATTTGTTCCATAAAGAAATGTATGAATAGAGTATTTCTTATAATATTTTGATATATAATTTATAGTCAATGATTGATTAATTTGTAATTTCTTCATGCCTTTAGCTTTTAAATATATTTTCTTTATTTTTGTTTGGATGTGGTATGGGTAAAAGAAAATGTTTATTTTTCAAATATTTAAACAAATTAAAATCCTATATTTTGCATTAAACACTTTGTGTATGCAATAATACAAAAGGAAACAAATGATGTAACAAATTTTAGATGACAAACTAGGTTTATGGTTTTTTTTTTTATTTAGAATTCGTGTGAGTTCATATTGAAGTTTTAAGTTATAATAGGTGGGATGAAAAGTTAAAATATATTTTTTATCCAATATTGTGAAAATTTTTAAAATGTCTTTTTTTTTAAAAAAAAAGTAGAGAGAAATTCGGTAATAAACACAAATTAAATGCATTCGTTTTTTTTTCAATTTCAGGTTGCTAAGGTTGCCCAGAAGCAGAAAGCTGCCAAGCCTGTACAAGTAAAAGCTCCTCGTGTTGGTGGAAAGAGATAAATGTTAGACATATTAAATAAAATAAACTTGTATAGAAAGTGATTTTTGTTATTATTTCTTTATCTCTCAAGATTTCTTCGCCTAAACCATTGCAAGAGCAGTATAGCATACCAAATAAGAAGATAGAAAAAAGATAAAATATTCTGAGTGTATATAGTTTTTGAAAACAATTTGTGGGCACATTTTGGTTCTGCAAGAAAAATAGCTTGCAATACTCAGAAATAAGTTTTGCTGAATCTGCTGAGTTCAGAAGAATGAAAAATTATTTTTAGAGATAATTACATAATATGGATGCTTTTCAGTCTACTATTTCTTTTCTTTTTTTTTTTTTTTTCCTTAACTGTTGAATGTTCTAAAAATAATCCATATAATATGCATAGTATATTAAAAGGGGAGATTTGTTCTCCTTTTCTTTGTTATGAACACATTCTGAAATTATTTCCTTTGATTATTCAAGAAATATTTTGTATCCAGTTTATTTGACTATGTTACAAATCAGTCAATGGCAGATTAATTATTTGAACTGTTGGGGGGAGTAAGATATTAGATAAGTAGAATCAACCAAAATGCTGTGGTACATTCATATATAAGAATATCCTATTTCAGTCTAGCAGTGTTATCTTGAAGTATGAATAAAGAAAATTTGCATGTTTATTGGGGGGGGGGGGTAGTCGCCTAACATCACTGTCTATAATTTGAATCTATAGTACCTTATCACAGTACTAGCAATTTGTTGTAGAACATAAAATTAAAGATAAAGTTGCTTACAGTTTTTAAGAACAGATATTGTCAGTTTTGTAGTCTTCCTGCCAAGAAATTCTTGTGAATTTCATTCAGTTTCAGTGCTGAATGTCTTTTTTAATAATTTTGTTTTTTAACGAGAATTAATTTAATATAGAGCAATTGGTTTTTGTACATTATTATGGAAAGAATATTCTTTACTTAATTTGTATATTTCTACTGAAAATAGAATATATATTTTAACTCCTCAATGCATTTTTTTTTAAATTTCAAAATATTTTTGGTGCAAAGAATTTACATATAACTGAAAAATACATACAAGTGAAAATGATAGCAAGTTCGGAAATATTTTTTCGTGTATCATATTTAATACAGAGTTTACAAATTTAAAATGTTACAACTTTGGAAATGCTAACATTTGATTAGACACTCTGAAATAATCTAAAATAAAACAGATAATTTTCCACGTTTGCTGTATTTGTACTATTGTCTATTCTCAACCAATATCGGAAAGAGTCCAGTCTCATCAGTACATATGTTGAAAGGTCAAACTTAGCCCTTTCTAGGGCCGTGGGAAATATGCTTCCCACCAAATTTATCAATCTTTGTATGAAATTATGTAGGTTTGGCATAAGTTCTGACAAATTTTTTTAGAAAGACAAAAACTTAGATGTTTCAGTTCTTTCTCGCACAAAATGTCTTGGTTTGTTACTTAATTATTAATTAAATTTACCTGATAAGCTAAATGAATCCTTTTTCTTATTCTAATTTCAAGCCTAAAAATATTTTATATGACTAGAAAAAAATGGCTCTTTAAAGGGTTAAGGAACTGAAGATTTCTTGTGTAGTTGTTGAATATCTGATGAAAGTTAACTGTATTTTTTGAAGTTATTTGCATTGTGCTTACGTAAGATTACTGCTTATACTTCTTAATGTGATGGCCATCTTGTCTCCTGAATTTAGTTATTATAATATAAAATGAAAGAATTCAGATTAGTCTGATCTAGCAAATGATAGAATAATCTGGGATACTATTTATTTTTATGTAGTGTTGATTTAAAAAGCTATTCAAAACTGTTTTATACACATAAATGAGTGCAGGGCTATGTCTTATTTTGGTATTATTTTCATAAAACAAGTAATGTCTAATGGTAAAATATTTTTATTCTTTTAAATGACAAAAACTTCATAAATATGACAAAAGAAATTGAATAACTGATTATTCAATCTCTTATAATACATTTAATCGGATATAGCATGTATAACTGAATAAAAAATTTGCTATTCTTTATGAACATAAAAATAATTTTATACATTATGCAGTGAAGAGTTAAGATGGAAACACTTGTGACTTTAAGATGTGGAAAATAATCTTCATTGACAGCTTTTTTGTGCAAAGGGAGTAGTATAAGAGACCATGTTAAATAGTTATAACTGTTAATGAATGCTGTTAACAATGCCAAAAAGATAAAAGTTTCAAATTCATTTAGGTACATTTTGTTTTATGTACAATTGAATAAAAATGGCAATATTTCCCAAAAAGATTTGAATTTGTTTTTAGAATAAAGAGTTGAAATTATAAAAGATTTTAAATAACATTTCTGCTGATTACAGTTTGAAAGTTAGGGGGGGGGGGCATGAGAAAAATGTCCCTTCTCCTCTTAGGATTAATATCTGGAAGACCGATTTTTGCTCGGCTTTATTTTTATTATTACTATTAGGTTTTTTTTTGTGAAATTATTTTTTCGGAAAAAATATTTAGATACGAATTATATATTGATTACATATTGATATTTTCAACCTTACCTATATATGACCTTGGCATTTAAATGAAAAATAATGAATACACTTAGTTTAATATGTCGTTCGAAACAATCTGCCATATTGCAGTATTCATTTTACAGTTTGTCATTAACATCGCGATCATTTTGCAGACCGAAAGCTATCTTCTCCGAATGAAACTCCTCAAGCAGGGTTGAAAATTCAGGCACTTGGGGGGGGGATGAATTTTTGACAGGTCTATTTGTGTAAAGCCGTGTTTGATGTTAGTAGGCAGGAGCTATTGCGACAATTTTGGAACTGGATTTAAAGGGACAACACATTTCCAAGCCTCTTGGTATCTTCTTTCGGATTGCAGAGGATGAAGTCTCCGTGGCTGGAATCGCTGATCCTTGTAATCTCTATCTGGATTTCCTTCGAGAACTCCGCTTTGTTGTGGATTTGAATAGAAATGCAATGCGAATAAGAATCGAAGAATCTCCTGTGGACAGATTACGTCGTTGCAGAGGAACCTTTCCCGCAATGGCAGGTACAGTCTTTAGCGGCGGTCCAACGACCTGCGACCTCACGGATTTGGTCATAAATCTGACATCCTACCCACTGGGGGAACACACTCCCCCGTCGCCCGTGGTACGCCTGTAGTTTCCCGCAAAATGTCGGTAGATGGATAAACATCAAAGAAACGGAAAATTTGTTTGGGCTATGCGGGGGGAGGGAGCCAAAGAAACTGAGGGTTTTGAGCGGTCGAAAGGGGAAATGGGAGGTCAAAGAAACTGAGTCAGTTTGTTTTCAGCAGCCATCCAAAGCAGGTTGTGTCCATCGTTTTTCTAGCGGTTTTTAAGAATGGAGTGGAGCAATCAAATTGTTATCGAATTTTTGGATCTGTATGAAGCAGAATCCATATTATGGAATCCACGACATCAACATCACAAAGATCGGGCCCAGGTACATGATGCCTGGAGGCGAATTCAGGACAGCCTGAGCATTGAATGCTCTTTAAATTTATTAAAAAAAAAAAAAAGAAAGAAAGAAAATTTAATGTCCACTTTCAGAAAGCTGGCAATGAAAGTGAGAGAGAGCGTTAAAACTGGTTCTGGAACGGATGAAATTTACAAGCCGGAATAGTTTGCGTACGAAAAAATACATTCTTTCCTTCATTCCGTGTATACGCCAAGGAGAACCAAAACATCTGAGGTAAGAAATTCATTGTCTTCTCTTATTAACTTATTTCAGTTTTTTTTGTTTAATATTTGAAGTGACTCTTATTTAATATTTGTTTAGTAATTTAATTCTAATTTAATTACAAAGATAATTAATAATTATCACAACTAAGAAATATTAAATTTAAATTAAGATTAGAAAGTAGCTACAATTTACATGAACCTATGTAATAAGTCGAGCGATTAAGATTAGAGAAAAAATTATGTGACAACTCAATTAGTATAACAGAAAATATGGCATTTTCCTTCACTATTAGTGTAAATTTTTCAAGTAATTATTCAAAAATGTTGTAACAATATTAGCATACTTTAATGTCTAAGAAAAGAAATAGAAATTCAACCCTTTCGGGGACGGTCATTAAAGTTTTGCACAAATTTCTTATCATAATTGCAGTAATTATGAATATTTTAGGTTAATAAAGATTTTTGTTAATGTTATAGGTAAGTTTATATATTTAAAATATTAAAAATGCAATTTATGACATATTTATTACGAAATATCTAAATTATATCTTATATATATAAATAATAAAAAATAGAAACCAGTGCAATTTAATACAAAATATCAATTAAGATTAAGAAATATCTAACTAAAATGCGAAAAATATATATCCACAATTAAATTTAAATTGATAAATATCAAACAGAAAGCAAAATAAAAAATAACAATATTTATCTTGCCAAGATAATTTCCCACTTGTTGAGAAATACTCAGCAAAGAAGTTGCGAGTAGCTTTGGCTACTTGCTATTTTCTAGGTGCTTTCTTTAAGGGCATGAAGGAAGTCATTCCGCTTTGATCATTTCTCCACGATCCGGGAACAACCTCCCCATCTGCTTCGGTATCAAATGTAACTGGTGGGGAATAAGATGATGTTGATGAAGCACTTTTTCGCATAAAATTATGTAAAAGGACACACGCTAGAGTGACATCGCTCACTTTGTCCGGTTGTAATGCCATCGGTTTTCTGAAAACTCGAAAGACTGATGCCATTATGCCGAAAACATTCTCAACTACACGGCGTGCACGAGATAACCTGTAATTGAAAATTCTTTCTGTGCTGCCTTTTTCAAAATTACCAGGATATGGCTTCATCATGTGACGACGTAAGGCGAATGCTGAATCGCCAAGGAAGACATACGGCAAATTTTTACCTAATGGCTGCAATTTTCTATTGTGCGGAAGTTTCAGTTGCTCCATTTTCAATTTCGTTAACAAAACTGAATTATTAAAAACTCCCCCATCAATTATTCGTCCTTGACATCCAATGTCCACAAACGTAAAACAATAGCGTGCATCTACTAGAGCCAGTAGTACCACGCTGAAAGTCCCTTTATAGTTAAAAAAAACTCTGTTGATGTATTATTTGGGCATTGTATCACAACGTGTTTTCCGTCAATCGCTCCCAAACAGTTCGGAAAGTTCCACTGATTTTAAATTGCTGTGCTATGCACAGCAACTCATCTTCATTTTCTGGCAACTGAAAAAAAAAATTAACATCAAATACAACACAAATATAAAGTTATTATAAATGTAATAAATAGCAAATAATGCAAATGTAATAAACAGCATGAATTTCAATAAGGCTAAAAATTACTATTTATTTTCAGAGACTAGAGAATATTTCTGATGAGGATATAAATGAGGAAACACCATCCAGCCACACTCATCAATTCCTAGCTCATCCCAGCACATCTCAGGATGAGGAATTCGCATCAGGGAATGGTGCTGTTCAAGGAAAAAGAGAAAAGCAGAGAACATAGAAAAACGGATGGACCAGGCTTTTCACTTTTTGGAAGAAGTTGCTGCAAAGCCAAAAGCCATCAAAGACGAAAGTTTTTTGTTTTGTGAGTTGCTGTGCTGTCAACTCAGAGCTTTAGATTCTGAGAGGAGAGAAACAGCAATTCACGAAATCAATAACTTGATGTACAATTTGAAGAAAAAGAAGCAGCAGCAGCAACAGCCAAAAATATTTTCAATCACAAACTTTTTACCGGCGCAGACTAGTGCATCAGAAAATGAAAGAAATCAAAGTTTTAATAGATAAAAATAAAATAAGTTATTTAAAAAATTTGCTTCTGTGTTTTAAAAAAATACTTCATACAGAAAATATCATAAAATTTTTTTCGATTTTGAGTTTATGAAAGCTTTATAAAAATTGTATTTTTTGTATATATATTATCATTAATATCCAAGATTTCTTAATATATGACGTTTTTGGTGAACATTTTCAGAACTATCAAATATCTTAGAGATCAAATTTATATACTAATTCAAATAAAATGTATGCTAATACAAACCATACATTTTAGATAAGAAAAAATGTAGTAGAATTAAACAAAATCTTAAAAAATAGTAATCATTATATTTATTAATATTTTAATAATATTAAATTTAAAATATATTTGTACAGTATAAGTATTTTAGTACGGTAGGAAAGTATTTATAAAATTTTAAACCAATCTGTTGGTACCATTTTGAGTTAATACTAGATATGAGAAAATTATGCATGCGATTTATTGGAGAGAAATGTATTTTTAGATTAGTTTTTAAAAGTATAATAATAATAATAATATATGATATATAAGTAAAAATTTAAATTAATATATAATACTTACATATTATATTAATATATAATATGCAAGTAAAAATATAATTAAACCAATCTGTTGGTACCATTTTGAGTTAATACTAGATATGAGAAAATTATGCATGCGATTTATTGGAGAGAAATGTATTTTTAGATTAGTTTTTAAAAGTATAATAATAATAATAATATATGATATATAAGTAAAAATTTAAATTAATATATAATACTTACATATTATATTAATATATAATATGCAAGTAAAAATATAATTAAACCAATCTGTTGGTACCATTTTGAGTTAATACTAGATATGAGAAAATTATGCATGCGATTTATTGGAGAGAAATGTATTTTTAGATTAGTTTTTAAAAGTATAATAATAATAATAATATATGATATATAAGTAAAAATTTAAATTAATATATAATACTTACATATTATATTAATATATAATATGCAAGTAAAAATATAATTAAACCAATCTGTTGGTACCATTTTGAGTTAATACTAGATATGAGAAAATTATGCATGCGATTTATTGGAGAGAAATGTATTTTTAGATTAGTTTTTAAAAGTATAATAATAATAATAATATATGATATATAAGTAAAAATTTAAATTAATATATAATACTTACATATTATATTAATATATAATATGCAAGTAAAAATATAATTAAACCAATCTGTTGGTACCATTTTGAGTTAATACTAGATATGAGAAAATTATGCATGCGATTTATTGGAGAGAAATGTATTTTTAGATTAGTTTTTAAAAGTATAATAATAATAATAATATATGATATATAAGTAAAAATTTAAATTAATATATAATACTTACATATTATATTAATATATAATATGCAAGTAAAAATATAATTAAACCAATCTGTTGGTACCATTTTGAGTTAATACTAGATATGAGAAAATTATGCATGCGATTTATTGGAGAGAAATGTATTTTTAGATTAGTTTTTAAAAGTATAATAATAATAATAATATATGATATATAAGTAAAAATTTAAATTAATATATAATACTTACATATTATATTAATATATAATATGCAAGTAAAAATATAATTAAACCAATCTGTTGGTACCATTTTGAGTTAATACTAGATATGAGAAAATTATGCATGCGATTTATTGGAGAGAAATGTATTTTTAGATTAGTTTTTAAAAGTATAATAATAATAATAATATATGATATATAAGTAAAAATTTAAATTAATATATAATACTTACATATTATATTAATATATAATATGCAAGTAAAAATATAATTAAACCAATCTGTTGGTACCATTTTGAGTTAATACTAGATATGAGAAAATTATGCATGCGATTTATTGGAGAGAAATGTATTTTTAGATTAGTTTTTAAAAGTATAATAATAATAATAATATATGATATATAAGTAAAAATTTAAATTAATATATAATACTTACATATTATATTAATATATAATATGCAAGTAAAAATATTAAAATCCAAGTGGGTGATACAATAGCAATTGTTTTACCAAAGTTATGTGAATTTATTAAATACTGCAACATACTTTAATTACATATAAAAAAAATTTAAATATTTTTATACGAATAATTTCTACGAATAAAAAAGCCAATGAAGTACAAAGAAATATATATATATATATATATAATTGTGGTTTTTGCGGGAGCACATTATTTATCGGGTAGTGGGACAGATGCGTACAACCATTTGCGTACGAATCATAAAACTGTCAATCAGTTGTCTCGTTTACATTGCGGTTGTGTTACTGAGAAGGTTCAGTTCTAGAAGAGGTTACAACATCTTAAACGTTTCTAAAAGTGTCATATTTGGCGAGAGTTAGCCTGATGTTTGACACAATTTCGAATACTTAACGATACGTTCATTAATATAATTTCATACGTTTTAATACTATAGGAGTAATTTCTTCTTGCTTTTTATGAAAGATGGATTGCTTTTCAATGTATATATTTAAAAATGTAAGATAAAAACATTGGGGAAAGATATTTCTGCTCATATAAATAGTGTACCCACTTCGAAATAATAATCATTTTTTCTAGATTTCAGATATAAATGCATTACTTTACATAAATATAACGTTTTGCATTAAACGAAAGAGTTTGCGTTTCATTAATTTTTGATTTATTTCTTCTTGATTCGTTTATTTAATTCAATAAGTTCGTTATTTAAATATAGGCAATTAAAAATTATTTCTTAAATTTAAAGTACAATTAAATGAGGTTAGTGGAATTGGAAGGATTTGTAAGGAGGGATTTGTATTTGTTTTTAAAAAATCAGTTTCCAGAGTAGAACGCCATTCAAATTTAAACTTTTCTGTTTATCATCGTAGATTTAATTTAAATGTTGTTACATTTTTTTCAAAAATCTGTACTCTGATAAAGATAAATTATTTGTTCATTATACGACTTTGCACTTTATGTATGAAATATTTTAAGTATAAAGTGAGTAAAATAAGCAGCTTACTAAATCAGAAGTATATTAATATTTTGCTAACTGATCATTTGTACCTGCCAAAATTTGTAGGAAATATTAGCTGAATTCAAATTTAATTTTCTTCTAGTTGCACTATTCATTAAACTATAATCGAAATCTACTGTTAAATATAAAACAAAATTAAGAAAAAGGATTTTTACATTAATATATGTAGTATATGTTCTTCAGAAACTTTAATTTCATTAAAGATCGTTCTTATATGTACAAAAAGTCATTAAAAATAGTGTTGAATGAAGTTCTGGTAAAATACTCTTCAACGATATACATCTACCCCTTTATTGAAATGTTTACTTATTAGCTATGCGTTTTTTCCATATTTTAAACAATGTAATTATTTCTAATTTCAAAAGAATTCATGGCCGCTTTAAACCTTCCTGGGGCCCTGAGATAATGCAAATCTCAAAGCCCCTTTTTCCCTCCAAATTTTTTATTGATTTTAATTTAATTTTTATTCACCAATTTTAAGTTGTAAATTTTGAAAACTGAAGTCGCAAGTCCCTTTCTAAAAAGTCCATTTCAATATTGTACAAATAAAAAAAGTGCACTGTCAAGACGTAAAATTAATTTTAAGCAAAATATCGAAAACAAAAGAAAACTTTCTATAACACTCTAAACAATATTGTAAAAGGAGGGAATATATTTCTTTAAACTGTAAAGCTTCAAATTTTTTAGAATTATAAAATAGCATAACGAGTAAATGGTAATTAGAAATATTACTAGAGTAAAGTCTCAAAATTAATTTATAATTTTGATTATAACTTGAATAAATTTGACTGCACGGCCCACTGTCATTAAATGAAAGTATAAAACTATTTACCTTTCTACAACAAAAATTATCAAGAGCTGAGGGGTTCCTTGACAATTGCCAACTTTACCTATTTAAAAATCTTGTCCACTCCCCCCCCCCCAGATTAGAATTATTTAAATAATTTTTTTGGACTGTTGACATAACAGCTCCTGTATAGTAGATTCAAATCTCTTGGGAATTTAATTATATTTAATAGAAATGGCTTCAAGGGCATCTTTCGATTTTACCATTGATTCGGACGTTCTTAAGCGATTTTTTTCGTGAAAACAATGCACAATTTGCAGATATTTTGCTATGGAAAAAGTCTGGTTATCTCACAATGAGCCCATAGTTTTCAGAAGTCCAGTCGAGATCCATATAAGATTTTAAGAGCAAATGAATTTTGAACATTAGTTTCTTTATTTAAAAAAATAAAGTCAGACTTCTTTTACTGCATTGCAGAAGAAACTCTTGCTGTAACATTAAAGAAGTTTTTAAAGATATGTTTTATTTCTTCATAACTATATAAGTGAACATTCACTTCTATTTCTGTAATTTACTTTCATTCATAATACATGAAACTTTGATTAAATCTTCAGTATTCCATTATAGTATTTCCATTATAGAAATTTGCAATCTTGTAATTAAAATAAAATGAATAATTTCCTATTAGTATATTGCTAAATAAAAAAAAAACTGCATTATAATACTTATGTAACAGTTATAATTTTTTTTTCTCAATATAGGCTAAAAGTTTGGCGAGTTTGTATTGGATTTGAAGGAATATTTCACGGAGCATTAATTCTTTAATGCTACTATGTACAAAAAAAATAATTTAAATGATTTCTTAAATCATAGTATTCAATACACTGCAATATTATAAAAATCAAATAAATAGTAAATGCGGGATAAGTTTAAAAATTGTGAAAAATGCTTTCTTACGTATTATTATTCCATTTCCATTTGTAATGTTCCATTAAAATATCCTGAGTTTTATTTTTAATTCATAAAATAAAATAAGGACTGTTTTAGGAACTTAAATAAAAAATTACCTAATAACATACGCACACACACACAAAGGATGGGGGGGGGGGTGGAAAAAATTGGCTTTTAACACGGAAGCATATATTTTAAATTTCACAGATATCTCCAAATTTTTCGTTTAAAATTATTCAAAAATTAAAGTGTGGAATATTCAGACTTTAATCTAAAAGTTTTAATTAACAAAATAAGATTTTCTTCCAAGAATGAAAGTGAATGTATATATATGCGTCTATCATTCTATTTAAAATATCGACCATTGGACGTAGAGATACTTAATTTAACACACGTATATTTGGAAGAAAAAAATATGCAATTCAGTGCATTTAAAAATATTAATACAAAAAATATTATGTCTTACGTAAATTATCTTAAAATTTTAAAAAAATTCATTAATTTTATTGGTTTATCAGTCTTTGCTTAATTTTATTCTGTAAAAAGAATACAGATCTTAGATAGCATGTATGTTTTATAGTCAAGATCTTCCGTTTATATTTACGTACGAAAAGATAAAGTTTTCACATAAAAGAGAATACTAGATTTTTAAATATAAGATAAGATGTATTTTTATTATATCAGGCTTCTTAAATTATTTATTTCATGTGTATTTGAATTATTTATTTGAGTTCCAGAAATTCAAAAGCTTTGAACAGATTTAATTTCAAATAGTAGTAAATTTATCACTGTTAAATTCTCTTATTGATTTATGTGCTATTAATTAGCTGAAATGCACATTTAAATGATCCACTTATTTTAAAACAATGGGAATCGTTTGTGAAGGTAATAGTTAAGTTCAGGTGTATATATTTTTTTTTAGAATGGAATTTCTATTTCGGATTTTTTTAAAGTTTATTGATTTTTATTTCATGAGAACTATATTTAGCATACTTTGATTTTGAATGAATAATGCAGGGAATTTATATGATTTGGAAGTAAAAACTATTTTTTACTGTAAATTTTTAGAAAGTTATCAAATAATTCTCTTATTTTTTGATAAATTAAAATTCTAATTAAAAATTCAAAAAATCACTTTCCTACCCTCCAAAATATATATTTGCCAAATTTGATAGGCAGACAGCAAGGTGTGTACAGAGCCAGCATATACACATAGAGACAAAAGTTTTTCCCCTGTGTTTAAGCATCAAAATTTAGTTAAAATACCAATACATTTTCTCGCCAAATACTCTTGCCAACAGATAACATATGTTTTAGCAAACCTAGACTAATTACTCCCTACCCCCTTTTTTCAAAGAGCTACGCGTGATTTATTGGCTTTTTTATGAGCTGTACGCAAATGGTTGTACGCATCTGTCATACAACCATTTATCGCTGTATGTGAACAGTGAATAAAACTAATTTAAACATCATCAATGCTTATGATTATAAGTATTTATACCTTTTCAGCAATATAACATTTCATAATATTTATGATAATAAATTCTTAATTTATTTTTTAAATTACCAATTAACTTTTGCTTTTTCATAAACAATTTATTTTAAAAGTAAGTTAGTGCCTCTTACCTTTATTTCTTCTTTCAGCTCTTGTATGATGGCTTTACACACATCATCTATACATCTAGATATAGTCTGTTTTGAAAATTTAAATAAATAAGACAGGCTGGCATAACTGTCACCGGTTGCGAAAAATCTTAATGTAACTGCAAGCCTTTCTTGAATCGGAATAGTCTCTCTCATGTTGGTACTTTGCTTTGCAATAAGTTTTCCAATTTTTCCCAACAAAGATTCAAAATCAGTAGCCGACATTCGGCAAAAATTTTCAAATTTGCCAGAGGGCTCTTGTTTTAAATCAATCAGCATATCAGTCGCACTGTATCTGTAAATAAATATATCGCTGTTAGATTAAATGCAGCTAATTTAAGCGATTTATTCGTTTAAATTTTATAAATAATTTATTACTATCAAAATTATGAATACCTTTTTCAACTTTTATTCAACGAAGTCATCCACCAACGTCTTTTGCGCTTCTCCGTCTTTTTTCTCAAGTAGTCGCCACTTAAGAGCACATAAGCTGCTGCAGCACAAGCTATTTCTTGGTCACTATCTGACTCAACCATTTCATTCACTTTTATTTAAAAATACTTCCAAAAGAAATTTCAACCTCCGGTAGAGAGCTCTGGAAATGACGTGAGAACGGGAAGCTGTTTCTTCAGACGACGGATCGTTGGAAATTGTCCGTAAACTGGAAAAACATCAAAGCACCCCAGAAAACCGCAAGAGGGGTCGAAAGGGGAACGCGTGCCGTCTGAAGATTTCTCTGGTCGTGGGTCCGCTGCCACAGGCGGGGGTGGCACCACGAAGGAAGGGTGACAGTTTTATGACCACATCTGTGAAGACCATCCGGCCGTTGGACCGCGGCTTTTAAAGGATCCTGTGTTGAAAGCTGCGGACAGTTTTCGAGTGTCGAGAATTTTCCGAAATATTCCTTTGAAAGCTTTGGAGACGACGGCGTGAAATTCCTCTTATAAGAGGAATCCGGAAAAGCATACTGATATTTGGTTGGTTCGATGGAGCAAGTTGAAAGTAGGCAAGCGGCCAGCATGGCTAGAATTCGTTCCGATGAATTCTGTTACGATACGATGCTTGGCTCCTTGGGATACCTTTCATTTTAAGAAGCAGCATCTAGTTTGGAGGCACAGTCTGAAACGAAGATGAGGCCTAAGCTCCAAGCAGTCAAAGGGTTCAGAAAGTTTTTAAATATCGCCAATATAGTGAATGATATCGTCAGCGAAATTACACCGGACCAAAGATTGTTCACATCAGTCGGTGGCCTGTGCAGTTTTATTGATTGTAGCGGGATTGCCGCGTCGCCATTCTTTGAATAGAGATGCATAATCCACGATTTTTTGAATAACAAATAATATTGCTATTGTTATTTTTAAATATGCGTTCCAAATATCTGTTATTTCAATCATATTATTAATTAAAAATTATTACTTAATATTAAATATAAAATTTATTAATTGTAATTAATACTTAATTTACTCATTTAATTAACGTGTGATTGAATTAATTTATCTGTTTCAGCTTACTTCTTAAATTTTATTTTTTTTCTCAAAACTATTTATTTAATTTATTTATTAGAGTGAATCCTTTTCTGGAAAAGATGAGTTAAAAATATATGTCATTTCTTTAAAATGTTTACTTTAGTCCTATATTCTACCAATAGATGGCGCCAGCAGTAAACAGAGTACATGTAATCAAAGTCAATCAGGTCACGAGCAATTAAAAGTGATCTGTATGGAATAGTGCATCATCAAATACGAATATCGGTCACTCCCGTAAAGTGGAGCGGTGAGTTCGCACTTTCCAGTGAAGCCTCGTACTTTCCGGTGAAATCACCGCTCCGATAAATTTCAGTGATATGCAATTCAATGATACGATACGATAATTACAATAACCGGTCCGTTCACTTTTCAATCCAATCACAGATTTCTTTCGAGAGCTTCCATTGGACAGATCGTATCGATTGTTACTTTACAGTAAAGTCACCGCTCCGGCAAATTTCAGTGATATCGTATCGATTGTTACTTTCTATCGTGATCCAAAACCTGTAATCGAAATATCATCAGTAAGATCGTATCAAGGATTTGAATCACACCCTTCTTTGAAAAGTATTGATCACTTGTATTTGTGACTTTTTGATATTGGTTACGTAATAACCGCTCTGAAAATATTCGTCATCCCTATCTTTGAAGAGGGGAGCAATGTTACGAATCTGTGAAGTCGCTTCCCAGCACATTTAGTTCCATCGTAAGAAAGACTGTTTTACGATAAGCTCTAATGGATGCCGTATCAATGACTCCCAGCTTGGCAATTTTATAGTAATAAAAAATGTTTTTATTTGTGTGTGTGTACAAAAGCACGTTTTCTCAGGAAAGGCTTCTATATAGATAAACTTAAAAAGCACCTTTTCTAAATATAAAATTTGATCCAAATCGTGAGAGCCGTTTCCGAGATATGAAAATAAATAATACATACAAGAATTGGTCGTTTAAAGGTACAGTACTCTCACAAATATTCGCCTCGTGACTATCCGGGCTAGTTTTTTTTTTATAGTAATTAAATAAGAAAGGCAAAGCATGCATTGTCAAGACATTGGAAGCGGGCATCTGCTATGATCCTACTACGTGTCGTGCACTCAATACAAGTTGTGGCAGAAAAAAAAAAAGCAACGTTCTACTCGCTGTTCATTGTTTAGTCAGTGTGTAACGGACCTCAATTGTTGCCGCTGTTTCTGAATATAACTGCGCAGCGCGTACAAGATTCGTAAATTGCTCTTGGGGTATGCTTAATGCTTTCTTAAGTTTACCACAGTAAAGATTTCGAAATGGGTAACAACCGAAAAAAAGTTGTAGTAACTATGGGTGCGACTATACTATGGTGTAACAGCAAAAAATATAGCTTCAGAATTAAGAGTGGTGGATTGAAATTTAAAAATGGTATGTTGCACAAGCTAGTGGAAATGGAATAAAAGTAAGAAAAATCATGAATACCCGATAAGAAGGATGAAAATATGTTTTATAACAGTGAGTTTTGGTATAAAAACTTAGTCTTCTAGTATTGGCGGGCAAAGAAATGATTTCATAGAACTCAGGCCTATCCGGCCTGCCCTTCCGCCACTTTAGGCCAGATACTCGGGAGTATACTGTATAAGATAAATTCAAGGCATCCATATTGATATCAAGTTCTTTCATTTCGTAAGAGATTTTAGTTTTAGCAAATGGTATTTGCTTAGCATTTTTTTTTTTTTTTAATATAATTGTAAAAGTAAATTTTCACAAATATTGCTACTGCAAATAATCATTTCTCTAATATATATTTATGTATAGTATAAAATGAACTTTCCTGAAAGCGTCTGTATGTTGAAACCCTAAAAACTCGAGAAATACTTAACTCATTTTGGAGATATTTGTACCATTTTGTACGGCATTTATTGGGGAAGGTTTTAGTGTATTGAAGCCATATCAATGCTTCGTTTGTTGTGCGATAATGAAAATGTAGAGAAAAGACACGTTAGGTTAGCGAATATCAGAGAAAGAATGTCCGCATTTTCTTCAGAGGAGAATCTTCTGCTGAGCGAAGTAACCGTCTCTCTTTAAATCACACTGTAAGTGGATTGCAGAGACAGAATGAATCTCGCCTGTCTGCTGACAGAGAAAGACATTTAAATTTGAGAAGTGAAAAAACAAACGTTCCTGATATTTGGTCCGAAAAGGAGTACTCCGCTCTGAATTTAGATTGGGAAACTATATATAAAAAAAGAGCAGATAAAATGAAAAAATAAAAAATACAACATAGCATCAGAAAGAACAAAGAGAAAAATAATATTGGAATTAATCTATGATAAATGATAAATTTTTCCACTTAAAAAAAAATACGCACCAAATTACATACGCACAAACGCATGGGCAGTAAGAAAAAATTACAATACAGCGACTTGTAGTTGTCCCGTCGGGACAATTACTTGCCATCGATCGAACAGCATTTTTCAGTCTTTCTACGCATGCGTTGTTTACTTGCCGTCGCATAACGCGAGTTCGCAAATTGTACAGACTAAGTCTATGGCAAAGGGTACCAACGTGCTCTGATTGGTTTAAGCCTTGGCATTTTTTTGGCAATGTTTTGCAATCATAATAGTGTAGTTATCGCTTATTTGGCTCACACCTTGTACCTTTCATTAGTTTTATGGAAGATACTTGTGAATATCGCGAGTTCGCAAATTGTACAGACTAAGTCTATGGCAAAGGGTACCGACGTGCTCTGATTGGTTTAAGCCTTGGCATTTTTTTGGCAATGTTTTGCAATCATAATCCTTTCGGTATCCCGTCGGTATCCTTTGCCATAGACTTAGTCTGTACAATTTGCGAACTCGCTCTTATAACTAACTGGCCGAGTGTGAACGGAGCCACCGAGAACGTTTTATTGCTCACGGCATTAAAATCCATTTTCACGCATGCGCTAGTGTGTTATTAACATTCTGACTTTAAATGGGAATATTAAAGTTAATGAAAATTCGTGATTTTCATTTATTTACTGTCTTGGAAGTTTCTTGATATACAGTACTATTTGTGATGATTTTGTAACCTATCATTTTCTATTACAAAGGTTTTTTTTTTTTTTTTTTTTTTTTTTTTGATTTAGTGAAATACTGTGATCCCTTATCATTCGCTTTTATTTCCTTGATTTGGATATCGTGGAGTCAGTTTGAAGGATTCTGTAGTCCATATTCTCATTTTAATAAAAAGTTCAAAGATTAAGGGCGTAAAAAAATTTACGCATTCTGTAGTATTGACTCTGAGCAAAGTCAGGTATATCAGCTAATAGATAATAAATGTGATCGATTTATCTCACCTGTCGGTCATATGCATTCATTTTTCTCTATATATCAATACTTATAATAAAGCTCAATGTATGTGTGTTGGCGCTCAACAAGCCAGACCGTTCGACTTACAACTATGAAATGCATATCTTGCCGGCCGGAAATGTGTACCTAACAACAATTTTTTTTAAAAATTTTAATTAGTTAAAAATTAAGCGAAATTTTTGCGTTTTATTCTCTTTAATTTACGAAAATATTACATCTCACAATTAATATTCTCATAATAATCTCATCTCATCTCTCAATACATCTCATAATAATCTTAACATAAATAAATATTACAGAACAAAATTCATTTTTACATCATATTGAAGTTCAAAAATAATCCTTTCATACTAATGTTTTTACCTGTAAATCAAATTTCTATTTTTAATAAATTTTTTGTAGAAAATATTTTGATCTAATTTTTCAACTATTTACTTCGCACAAAATGAAAATTTAACCTGCACGAGCACATTACCCGTCAATGAGAAAAAATTACCTTTTATCAACATGTTGCCATCATATTGATAAAAACTCCAATTAAAAATGAGCCGTCACTGCAAATTAAATCTAGAAGTATGAAATTTTCAGCACGTGTCTGTATGAAATGAAATAAATATGAAATATGATATTTCCTGAAAAATAAAGCGAGTTCGCAAATTGTACAGACTAAGTCTATGGTAAAGGATACCGACGTGCTCTGATTGGTTTAAGCCTTGGCATCTTTTTGGCAATGTTTTGCCCTCATAATAGTGTAGTTTTCGCTTATTTGGCTCAAACTTTGTACCTTTCATTAGTTTTATGGCAGATACGAGTGAATATCAACACGACCTAATTTTTATTAATATTATTGTTTTCTCTAAATATTACTAGTAATACTACTAATACTAATTATTAATAATAATAATAAATATTACTAATAATACTAGTAATACAAGTAACTAATGTTGTTTATGCACAGAAGTATAAAAACTAAATGAAAGCAATTACTCAACATAGGATGCAGCAATTAAATAATTCTTATTTTTCTATGATTTTCGTGCCTTTATTAGATAATTTATGCAGTCATTGAAACTTGTTGCTGAACGTTTGTTACTTTCCCATCAAATACATATGGGGAGATGATTACTTAATGCCCAAAACGTACAAATATGCAAGCTTTAACGGAAAATGTGATTTCGTAGCTAATTTTTTTAGTTATATCAAAATAATATTAAGAAGAAACACACACAAAAAATATTTTTAATAAATTGTAATTTTTATATTTCCTGAATTTAGGTTTCAGGATTTGATCTTTTCTGTTGTATATGTGTTCCAGATTAATATTACATGTAAACCGTAAAAAATAGGGGGGGGATCACAAATTTTATTTATTTTTATAAAAATATATTTCGGCATGGCATCTTTTTGGCAAAACATTGCCAAAAAGATGCCAAGGCTTAAACCAATCAGAGCACGTCGGTATCCTTTGCCATAGACTTAGTCTGTATAATTTGCGAACTCGCAAAAATAAATGCAAGAAAAGTTTTCTATGATATTTTCAATATCTAAATTATTCATTCAATAAAGCAGTTTCATTTAAAGCAAATAGGATATCCATTCACAGCAAGACCAACGGCTAATTTTTAAACCTTTAGTAATAAGAATACATATACTAAAATGTTTTAAGTGAAGTAAATAATTATATTTTATGAAACTTGAATCAGTAAATGTTCTAATAAATTGCCAATTTTTAATTTTTTTATCTAGATCGTCTGCTCTGTGAATCATATTTAGCAAAATATTTTTTGGACACTAATATTTTAAATAAAAAGATTTGCACTCTAATCAATTAAACCAATCACAATAACTGAATGATTTATGAAAATTTTAATATCACTATTCAATGAAAACGGAGGATTTTAGACCACTTCAACGACTGTTTGAAAGAAGATACGCCAATCAACGTCCAAGATTGATTGATTTTCAAGACTGAATAGTCTAAGATGAAGAAAATGTTGATTTTACTGAAATTGTAGTATTCAAAACTTTATAAATCGATCAGACTTGATCGTAGTAGATTTAAATAAGAGATAATATATCAATCTATTTAAATAATAGATAAAAGATTTAAATATTTATTTAAGAGTTGGTGTGTCCAGAATATTTCTCTGAATATGATACCTTGACCAATCACTAAGGTTCCAAATGAAGAATTTTGATCAACTGAGAAAAAAAAAGTTCAACTCTTTAGTAATTCTGAAATTATGATAGTACTGATTCGCAATTGTGAAGTAAGATTTCAAAATTTCAAGCAAACGTAAACTTTTTCGTAAATTTTAATAGATCGGTTCTAATAATAAAGATGCCATCAAAAACATAACTTGTAAAAAAAAACCAAGTCTCGCAACTCAGTTCTTCTATCGTAAAAAGTTGTGAGATCCATGTAATACCAAATCGGTCCATTTATTCAGTCCCTACTTAAGGGTCCTTCTGTCTTAAGTCATTACGTAATTAGCTAACCTAATTAAAAATCTTTTATGGTTTAAATAAATAGATTGACTTGGCAATCGCACTAAACAATCTAATTTAATATAATATGTTAATGTAATCTACTTTAATGTAAAGATACATTTTATTTTCATGCGATGGCCAATCAATCTATTTATTTAAACCATAAAAGATTTTTAATATTGACATGGTCACTATAAGATGTTGTTAGGTTAGCTAATTACGTAATGTCTTAAGACAGAAGGACCCTTAAGTAGAGACTGAATAAATGGACCGACTTGGTATTACATGGATCTTGTTACGAGCGCCTTTGGCTAAAAACTAATTTTAACTTTAATCATACTAGAGCTATAACTTGCTTTTACAACTCTAAAATCAGAATTAACTGCGCGCGAAACCAATGTATGTTTTTGTATATGGCAACTAAATATAAATATAGCATGTAAATAGAATTGTAATATAGATAGATAATAAAATGGAGTCAGATTAATAACGAGTGGATTATTTCACATTACGATCCCACATCTTTGAATCTTATTAGCGGAGAAACGACTGAATGAAATGAAATTCAGGTAGAGTCTCAACATTGTGGTGAACCCGGACGTGATTGCTAAAAATACGGTACGTCTGTTTTTATTTGCAATAAGAATTAAGTAGTGAAATAAAAATGGAGATGTCCGTTAAGAAGCGAATACCTATTAGATCTAACTTTACGAAAACGTATAATGTTTTAATTGAAAGATTAAAGGTCGATGAACCTAAGGAAAAAGAAATTAAATCACTTTTCGGCAATTTGGAACGAATTTATTGGGATTTGGCCAAATTAGATAATGAAATATGTAGTTTTCTTCTGGAAAATTCGGATACCGAAAAGTATGAAGATGAGTATATGAAAATCGAAGAATACAGCACAAAAATGATTGATGCGAAAGTAAATGTGGACATATATTTGACTAAACTTTCTTACGCTGAAAAGGAAAGCGTTGGTTCTGTTTCTCCTAGAATTAAACGAAAACTTAAGTTACCTAAAATAGAACTCGTTAAATTTAACGGTGAAATTAAGAATTGGCTGGCTTTCTGGAGTCAATTTAAGCGTATTCATGATGATGATAAATTAGAAAATGAAGACAAATTTCAATATTTGATCCAATGTGTAAGTGAAGGAACTAGAGCTCGGGAAATTATAGACAGTTATCCTCCAACAAATGCGAATTATTGCAAGGCAATAGAAAGTTTAAAATCGCGTTTCGGAAAGGATGAGTTGCTTATTGAATACTACGTTCGTGAGCTACTAAAATTAGTTATAATAAATGCTTCAGAAGCTAAAAGGAAATTAAGCACGTCGCAAATTTATGATAAATTAGAAACTTACTTAAGAGCTCTAGAATCAATTGGTTTAACATCAGACAAGTATTCAGCAATGTTTTTCCCCCTGGTGGAATTCTGCATACCCGAAGATATTTTCAGGGTATGGCTGCGTAATCCAATTATAATAGCAAATCATGACCCGGAAAGCAATGCTTATTCAGAAAAACTGAAAAACTTATTACTCTTTCTGAAAACAGAAATAGAAGGTGAGGAAAGAATTCGCATAGCGAAATCAGGATTTGCACCTAAGGTGTGTAATGAGAGGAATTCTGATTCTGTGGCTACTGCTACAGATTTGTTTTCAGGAGGTACAGAAAAAAGAAAACACAACACCATCTGCGTTTTTTGTGAAAAACCTCACGAAAGCAAAGAATGTTACTATGCCAAAAAATTTGATTTTGAAAAGAAACAAAAGATTTTGAAAAATAAAAAATACTGCTTCACTTGTTTAAAGCCTGGTCATAGGTCAAGAATTTGCAAGTCAAATGTACAGTGCCTTCTTTGTAATAAGAGGCATTGGACTTTGATGTGTCCAGATCTGCCAACAAACAAACCAAAAGTCAAAACACCTGAGGTGGAAGAGAACCTAAATGTCAATTTATCCTATCACTGTGCTGCTGAAGAAGTTCTCCTTCAAACATTGCAAGTTAATATTAAAGCAGAAGGAAAAACACGCAGAGTACGAGCTCTTATTGACAGTGGTTCGCAGCGATCATACTTATTAGAGAAAACAATTAAAGAAATGAAGCTGAGGCCCATTGAAGTTAAAAAAATCATACATTCGGTATTTGGTGGATCTACGTTAGAAAAACAAGATCATGGACTATATGAAATAACCCTTCAGAATTTGAATACGGGATTCACTTACGATATGCAAGTCCTCGATCAACCAATTATATGCGAAAAAATACCTCGGATCCACAAAGGAAATTGGCAAAAGGAGTTGAAGAAAAAGAATATAATACTCTCTGATCAAGGCAAAGATTATCCGGACATTGAATTGCTGATAGGGGCTGACTTTTGCGGACATTTATTCTCAGGAAATATATATGCTCTGAAATGTGGATTAGTAGCATATGAAACAAAATTAGGCTGGCTGATCATGGGTAAAGGTTTTGGAGGAAAAGAGGAAAATACTTCCGCTCAACTGGTGACTTCATGCTAATACAAAATAGCTCTATCGCTGATCTTTGGAAATTAGAAACTTTAGGTATTATGGATCCAGTTGAAACTAAATCTAAAGAAGAAATGAAAAGAAACGCAATGGATCATTTTATGAAAACAGTGGATAGAGATGAAAATGGCAGATACATAGTTAAGCTACCTTGGATAGAAGCAAAAGAAATTCTACAAGACAATAGATCAACAGCTGAACAACGTTGTATCCGTACTTCACAAAAGTTAAAAGATGAAAAGAAATATGCAGAATATGAGGCTGTTTTTGAAGAATGGCTTGAGGAAAATATAATAGAGAAAGTGCCCAAAATGGAGGAAGGAAATCCAAGTTATTATTTGCCGCACCGAGGTGTTTTTAAGGAAAACTCATCAACCAAAGTACGTCCAGTGTTTGACGCTTCTTGCGTCTACGTCCTACGTCCAGTTTCTTGTCGAGTTAAGCAAGTTCCGTCCTTAAATGACTGTCTGGAAAAGGGACCAAATTTAATAGAGCAAATTCCACCCATTTTAAGAAAATTCAGACAAAATAACATTGGGGTAATTTCTGATATTAAAAAAGCCTTTCTTCAAATCTCAATTGCAAAAGAGGATCAAGATGTTTTGCGATTTCTTTCGTGGGAAGATTACGAAACAAGAAAATTTGAGGTACTTCGTCACCGCCGTCTTGTTTTTGGCCTCACTTGTAGTCCTTTCCTCTTGGCAGCGGTTTTGATGAATCACCTAGAGGAAACTAAAGAGTGCTTTCCTGAAACCTCCGAAATATTGAAAAATTCCTTTTATGTAGATAACTGTGTGACATCCGTGCGCAATGCAGATGATCTTACCCGATTCATTCAAGAAGCAAAGCTGTTGCTTTCCAAGGCTTGTTTTGATCTTCGAGGTTGGGAATATACAAGGAACCTAAGTCGGGACGAGCCAACCGCTCCAACCTGAGTATTTGGACTGTTATGGAATACAAATGAAGATTTCCTTTTCTGTGATTTACAAAATACAGAATTTAATTTTGATATTTGCAGTAAAAGAAATATTCTGTCAACGTCTCAAAAGATATTTGATCCACTTGGATTTTTATGTCCTGTGACAATATGTTTAAAACTCTCAGTGCAAAATATTTGGAAAAGAAACTTAGGGTGGGATGAAATTCTACCAGATGAAATTCAGAAAAAATTCAAAACTTTGATTGTTGATTTGAAATTCCTGTCTGAAGTTAAGATCCCGAGATGTGTAAAGATCAATGGCTGCACAGAAGGACTAAGTCTTCATACCTTTTGTGATGCCAGCAAAGTTGCATACAGTTCTGTCGTATTTTTGAGAAATACCTTGGGAGAGGAAGTCAAAATATATTTTATAGAAGCAAAAAGTAGAGTAGCACCTTTAAAGGTTATTACAATACCTCGTCTAGAATTATTGGCATGCTGCATTGGAGCTAGGTTAACTTCAGATATTAAAAATTCTATGTCTTTGAGAGACGTACCTACTTTTTATTGGACAGATTCTTCTGTTGCTCTTTATTGGATTCAAAAAGAAGATCATTGGGGTACGTTCGTGAATAACAGAGTAGAAGAAATAAGTCTTTCTTCAAAGGATGCTTGGAAGCATCTCCCAGGCACTTGCAATCCTGCTGATCTCCCTTCCCGTGGTTGTTCAATCCAAGGATTTTTGAAATCGAGATGGTGGGAGGGTCCACAGTGGTTGAAACTTCCAGAAGAAGAATGGCCAGCGACAGACTCTGAATGCGATTTTGAAGAGGTTTTCCGGGAAAGGAAAAAGAGGGTCGTAACTTTGGTCAACTCTACAGATCTGAATAAATCCTGGTATTTGTACAAGTTCTCAAGATATTCAAAAATTGTGCGAATGATAGCATGGATGCTACGATTTGTACAAAATTGTCGAAATCCAATTAATAAGATGAAAGATCTTTTAACTGTTGCAGAACTAGATGCCGCCGAAAGAAAGGTGATACAAATCGTGCAACAAGAAACCTTTAATAACGAAGATGCAAGATCAAAACTTAAATCACTCTGTGTGTTTAATGATTCTGATGGACTAATTAGATTGAAAACTAAAATTACTAGACGAGATGATGATGAAAATTTTAGATACCCTCTAGTATTGCCTTGTAAGCACCCATTAGTGGAGAGATTGATTTTCGAACATCATTTGATCTCTTCCCATGCTGGAGTTCAAGTTGTCGTAACAGATATCCGTCAAAACTTTTGGATTCTGCAGGGCCGAAAAACTGTCCAGAAAGTGCTCTCAAGGTGTATAAGATGCAAAAGATATACGAGCAAGAAAATTGAATCAATTCCTGCTCCAGTACCGGAAGATCGTGTACGGGAAGCCTTGATATTCGAAGTCACTGGAGTGGATTTAGCAGGGCCACTTCATTTAAAGGATGGGAAAAAGGCCTGGATCTTGCTTTTTACTTGCGCTGTATATAGGGCCATTCATTTGGAATTAATACAGAGTCTTTCAACTAATGGATTCCTTCTAGGTTTTAGAAGATTCGTCGCAAGACGAGGGCGACCTAGGACTATATACAGCGATAACGGAACAAATTTTACTGGAACAAATAATTTGATTGGTTCTCTTGATTGGGACAAGATTGTCAATGACGCCTCCGTCTTAAGAATTCAGTGGAAATTTAACCCCCCAACAGCTGCTTGGTGGGGCGGATTTTTTGAGAGCCTGATTAAGATGGTGAAGAAGCTTTTAAGAAGAGTTTTAGGAAAGGCATCGCTTCATTACGAAGAAATGTTCACTATTCTTTGTGACGTAGAAGCCAACATCAATTCTAGACCTCTGAATTATCTATCGGAAGATCCGAATGATTTAATTCCACTGACTCCCTCAATGTTCATTCAAGAGACTACAAAGGTAGGAGTTCCCGATTTGGATACTTTGGATAAAGTAAATATCTCCAAACGATATCAGTATCAACAAAAATTACGAGAGGACTTGAGGAAAAGATTTCGAAAAGAATATCTAAGCTTGTTAATCCAGAAGAAGCCAAAAGGAAAGGAATCTAGACAAGTGCAAGTGGGAGATATTGTTATAATTGAAAGTGATATCAAAAAGCGACTGGACTGGCCTTTGGGATTGGTAATCGAAGTGTTTCCTGGGAAAGAGGGCTGCATCCGAGTAGTGAAGCTGAAAACAGCGAGTGGGGAACTTGTGCGTCCAGTGCAACGTTTATACGCCTTGGAATTAGACAATGACGATCCTGTGGGTGCGAGAAAAAACGAACCGGTTGCTTCGTATGAAGAAATCGAAATCCCGAGCTCGGAAAATAACGACTATGAAATAAAAACTAGAAGTGGAAGAAGAGTGGTTAAACCTTCACGTTTTAACTAACTTTTGAACTTTATTATGTACTTTTCAAATATGTGCATTTCGTGTTTTAATTTCTAAATATTTTGAATGCAATATTTTGTTAATTTTGATTTTGTAGCCTCCTAATTTAAAAATCAAAAGGTGGGAGGATGTTACGAGCGCCTTTGGCTAAAAACTAATTTTAACTTTAATCATACTAGAGCTATAACTTGCTTTTACAACTCTAAACTCAGAATTAACTGCGCGCGAAACCAATGTATGTTTTTGTATATGGCAACTAAATATAAATATAGCATGTAAATAGAATTGTAATATAGATAGATAATAAAATGGAGTCAGATTAATAACGAGTGGATTATTTCACATTACGATCCCACATCTTTGAATCTTATTAGCGGAGAAACGACTGAATGAAATGAAATTCAGGTAGAGTCTCAACAGATCTCACAACTTTTTACGATAGAAGAACTGAGTTGCGAGACTTGGTTTTTTTTACAAGTTATGTTTTTGATGGCATCTCATTTCTTTTTGTATGTAGTCTTCCTCTTTTTCTTTTCCGGTACTACTTCTTGAGCTTCAGCTACAGTTTTTCTCAAAGCCCAGTCCCTGTCTCTATCGGCTTTTCTCGTAAGCTTTGATGTTACAATTTTTGACAAGTCTGGACGGTAAATGCTTCTTAGTCTGTTGTATTCACAAATTGAGGATTCCTGCTCTTTAATACTTCCAAAGTCGACATTTATTAGATGTAAGCCGTCCAGGTTTGTAACTCTCGGAAGTGCCACGTAAGCTTGACCGGATGTGAACGCTGCAGAACCGATATCCATCAGTGCATTATTTAGACTTAGACCTTGACTTTTGTGTATAGTATAACATAGGCTATACATATGGGAAACGATTCGCGATGAGCATAAGCTCTATTAATAATTTCAAATTTAGTTTTGACCGGACTAAGCTTGTAAACACGTTCTTTATTAAATGTAATGTATATTTTCTTAATTATTTTTTGTATTTTCCGGATCAACCTTTACTCTTTGCACTATACCGATAGAATCATTAACTAAACCAATACTCACGTCAATATTTCGCCTTAACATGACTTTTGCTCCTATTTTTATAATTATGTTCTCTTCCAGGCCTGCAGTCATAGAAGCATCCATCGTCTTCATATTTTTTTATGCATTCACGAGCTCTTTTTGTGAGGTATCTGGGGAAATTTATGCTATCTACAGCGGTAAGTTTTATTTTGGGATGTGGAAGAGATTTAAGCATTGCACTATTTAATTGTTGACACATGTTTTTTGTAGATAATAAGCAAACGATATCATCAGGAAGTTTCGAGAGGTGTTCAATTATTTCAATTAATCTGTTTTCATTTGAATTGGATTTGAGAGTTATTAATCTAGTCGAGAGTAAGTCGCGGTCCTTTTGTGTAGTCACACCTAATCTTATTCTATTTAGCATTTCAACAAAGTCAAAATCATTGAGCTGTCGCATGTCAATTGTAAGTTCATCGTATATGAACAGTTCTGTCTACAGATTCGGTACACTGTGAGAACCTAATAACTTTTTAGTTTCAGCAGTTGATAGTTTTTCAAAGGGTGACTTTTCTCTTACCGGCGGACGCTGTAAGAGATCTCCGAAAACTACAAGATGTTTTTTTCCAAACTACCCATTCTGATCGTCTCTTGTGTCGAATATTTCAGATAAGCGTAAATGAATATATGTTAAAGTAACATTGGATATCATCGACACTTCGTCTATTATAAACAACACTACTTCTTTCAAATCTGATCTCAGAACTTGTAGCACTTCATCAGAAAGTTTTTGTACTTCAATGTTTGCTTGTGTTCTACATGCAGCTGCAATAGTCTATGTATAGTCAATCTATTCTATGTATAGTCAGCTATTCTTGTTGGAGTACTAACTGCCACTTTTTTTGTTTAAATACTTCTTAACCCAAATTTTTAGAGTTTTTATTAAAAAGCTCTTTCCAGTGCCACCAGTTCCACTCACAAAACAGCGTAAAACGTCAGCGTTATTATCAGTTGTGTCCATTTTATTTGTGATCATATCGAAGACTTTCTTTTGATCGACATTAAGTTTTGCGATCATACTTTGAAGATCAGTTTGCTTTCTTCTACCAGATTGATTTCTGAAAGTCACCCATTGCGTTTGCAGCTTCCACAGCTTCAAATTGAATTATTTCAAATTAGATATTGTTACAAACCTGTAATTTTGAGATTTATTAATTAATTTTTCCCAGATCAAATAGTGTCATCATAAGAAAGACCGTTTTACAGTAATCTGTATTGGATGCTGCCGGATGCCGAGCCAGTGATATCAGAGCTTGGTGACAAACTTGGCGACCATTTGGCGACTTGGCGATGAATTTGCCGACAAAATGGATAATGCTCGAAACTTCGAAAAATTTATTGATCCGTCCATTAATACACGCATATTTTAGTTTTTCCTTGATTTATACACTAAAATCTAATTGTATTCTAAATTTGAAGCTTCTATGTCTGCTAGAAGTGCCTTAGAGTTTTGATGATCGGTCAGTCAGTCAGTGACAAAATTCACAAACTTTGACTAGTTATAATTCTTAAACTACTGGTTCAAATTTAATGAAATTTGAAATATGCCATGTTTATATAATACCTGCTTGGTTACTGAAAATTCAGGCTTCTAGTTTTATCCACAATGAAGTTATAGGGGGTCGAAAATGGCCTGAACTGCTTCGAGTAAAGGATAGTACGGCCGTGCCGCTTGTTTTTGCTCGACTTGGCAGGGGCACTGCAGTGCCCCCAGATAAATGTGTGAGCTCGCGCTTTATATGCCAGAACAATAAACTTAGAACATCAAATTAGGCACATAAATACTTTGGAAGTGAAAATTTGCATTTAAGATACATTTTGGTTGAAAATTGGGCGTAATTTTGAATTTTCTTAGCAATAATTTCTGAAAATATTGCAGCATAAAAATGACTTTTACATTATCTTAAAAATCATATTATCTTTTCAGTTTTTTTTTTCTGTTGTGTATGTGTTAAAAATATTGTTATGTGTGCATCTGTTAAAAATATTTTATGGGTATTTTATTACAATACTTGCCGTCTTTGGTGACCAGCGGTTCACAGGGATTAATGCTTGCTAAAATATTTAATTCAATATTTTATGTAACTTGGTCTCTTAATAGTTTCTTCATCAAAATATTTTTAAGCTTCAAATTTTTATAGTCATTTACATATTGTTATAGAAGCCTTAAACTGTTCTGTTCATTGTACAATGTATCTCTCCAATTTTCTGTCAGCTTCTTTCAAAATAGAATTTTAAATTAAAGTGATTAAATTCGAATTAATACAAAAACATTTTTTGCTGAAACCAACTTTCGATATAGATAGCGAAAATACATACTGGTGAACCGAAATTAAGTATCCCTATTCAAAAGTAAGTATTGTAGGTATATAAATATATATAACTGATGGTCGTAAAAATACTAAATTTTGTGGTTTGTATTTTGTAACATAAGAAAATGAATGACCCTCAAAAAGAACAATAATTTCAGAAAACAATCTAATCATGTCAATCAATCTAATCTAATCTAATCAATCGAATCATTCATAATCATGGAGTACAGGAATTCAATAAATTTTTTAGCGTCTTAGCAGTTCGCAGTTTCTTTTCCTATTCCGATGAAAAAAAGGCTGCTGATTCTTTTTCCACGCCAGTGAGGCACGGCCTTTGATGGATGGCCTGGAAAATTATTTGTGCATGCGCAGTATGAATTCTATATCAGTATAGAAATATAATAAATATTAAAAATTGTCGTACTCTTTCACATATTAGTTTAATTAATATGCATAAGACAATGGATTTTAAAATGCAAAATGGTCACAATTCTTTTCTTTGTGTCTTCTTCCCTTCACATATTCTAAAAAAACAGTACATTCCCGAGTCCGGAGCTCTATGAACCCATTTCTTTGCCACCAGCATCAGAAAGCAAAATTTTTATACAATAACTCATTGCTATGATAAGTATGTTCTCACTTTTTATTGAGTACTAAGCCCTCCCCTTATCTCAATATGAACGCAGCCGCAGGCCGGTGAATTATAGAAGCCGTCGTTGCCGGTAACGCGTCGAGTTAAAATAGAAGGCTGTACTGGTAGTTTATATACTGCACTGCACGTTTCAAGAATTTATAAGAGAAACAGTAAGTTAAAGTATACAAATTGCTCACGTTTTAACATAGATTCTGTAATGCCTAATTTCAGGAAACATAAACGAAACATTAATGTAAATCAGTGTTTTCCAAAGTGTGGTACGCGTACACCCAGGGATACAATAAGGGTTTGATGGGGGTGCAACTGAGGCGAAAGTCAACCCCCGTAAAATCACGCGACGCTGTCCAAAATGAAAGAAGGCTCAATCATCTGTAGTCCATTGTCCCTCCCCACGTGGCCGAAATCGGAGAAACCTTTGATTTTTACCGAGGATGAGGGTAAGAGAGTTGGTAGTGGAGAAGTAAACTCGTTTCCCTTTCTTCATGAGTTGATAACAAGTTCGATTACTAAAATGGATGCTGATACTCTGAAATGCATAACACAGCATTTGGAGAGTTTGCAAGTGGGCTTGAGAAACTATTTCTCTGATTTAAAAAAATTGAATGGATAAGAGATCCGTTTAACATTGACGCAACATCCATGCCAGAATATCTGACGCATGCAGAAGAGCCATTGTTGGAATTGGCTTCAGACGGATTTTTGAAAATTAAACATAGGGAGAGTACCTTAACATCATTCTGGTGGCAAATGCAACACGTGTATCCTGTCTTAACAGAAAAAGTTCTGAAATACATCTTGCCTTTTCTGACTTCATATTTATGTGAAGTTGCTTTTTCAGCATTTATAGAGATTAAGTCGAAAAAAAGGAACAGACCATTGGACGTGGAACCGCATCTGAGATTAAAATGAACAAACAGGGAACCAAATGATGACGATCTGTCATCTCAGCACAAACAATTTCATCCTTCTGATTGATCCAAATAAATGTTACAATATAACTTTTATTTATATTTTATTACTAGCCGCCTTTGGCGACCAGCCGGTTCGCCAGTATTACCGCTGGCTACAATTTTCAATTAAATATTTTAAGTAACTGGTCTCTTAACAGATTCTCAAACAAAACATTTTTAATCTTCAAATTTTGATAGTCATACCAAATTTATATTGTTGTTTAGATCGTTTCGTTCAATTTACTATATACATTTTGCTAATGTGTTGTCATTTCCGGTAAAACTTCAACTTTAATTTAAAGTGGAAATGAGGAAATTGCAATTAATATAAAGATATTTTTTAATAAAACCAAACGTTTTATTTTATTTATCATCTTTATTGTTATTTATTTATTATTATTATTATTGAATATGAGTATTGCAAGCAGAATCGCTCGGTATTTAAGTCTTATGTGAACTACAAAATATTTTTCATAATTTATGTAATATCTCAAACAATAATTCAACAACAATTTCTCAGATTCAGTATAAAATTCAGTTTTTAGTTTTGCTTTCAAAAGGATTGAAATGAAATCAATAATAATATTTTGTTCCGGCCTATAAATGTATTTCAAAAATTATGAGGTCTAAATTTAATGCAGTAAGGTATCATATTCTGAGAAACATTCTGGACACATCAAATTTTAAATAAATGAATGAATGTTTTTATTTTCCATGATCAACTAAGACTTATTTATGAAACCTTCTTGCCTTCCTCATTTAATGACGATAAAGGAAAACTGGCCGGATAGTTGCGAACCGGATACTTGGGAGTGTGCTGTACATACTTACTCTGAGCTTTATTGTTTCCTTGATTAGGATTAGAATTTTTTCGACAGTACTTTAATTCTACTTCATATATATGAATAGCCTAATTCTTAACAGGAAGGAGTTTTTTCCCCCTTGAATATTTTGTATGCACCAATAATTTTGCACCTTTTGTATTCTTCATTTCTCAACCCCATGAGCGTATCTGGGATAATATAATGCTTATATATCCCATATATCGATACGTGGGATATTAAAATGAGGAAAATAGCAAACACTCGAAGGTCATAGCAGGCCGCATGCTTGAGTACCCCGATGACGCAGTATGGTGGGCTTAGTAATATAATGAAGGAAACTGAGCGTGGGTTTTCGACTTCTCTTCTATCGTTTATATCCAAAATTTGACACAAAGGAGCAATTTCGGTAACAAAATCTAGTACCAAAATTGATTTGTGTCGTTTTTGAATTATCGAGCCCACAATCATATAAATAGATTGATCGACAAATCTGTCACACGTTTCTCAGATTTGATCCAAAATGTAATACATGATATATGATTTGATGATAAATACATGATTTGATGATAAATCTATTTACCAAATTTTATCCGCATAATACTTTGAGTTTTTAGGTTATAGAGCTCATTTTCCTTTGACGGATTTCATCCTAATGTCGGCAAAAATCTGCTATGTCTACTTACCAAATTTCATGTTCTAGCTCACTTTTTTGATGAGTTATAATGTTCTTAGAGTGACAGATTAATTCTAAAAATTCCAAATGAATTAATTTTCGAACACAGGGATGCAGGAAACATAGGTTCGCTAAAATCTCGAGATTGACAATTGTAGTATCACTTCTCTGTTGCATTGATGGATTTCTATCCAGGCAGCTGCTTAGGGGTGCTAGGTTGATTCCTGCAAGTAGATCAATTAGAAAGCTTTATTTTCATAATTTCAAATGAATAAGTTTTTAAAAAAATACAAATTTTGTAAATAATAAAGTATTAAGATAATATTCACTCTGTACCAAGTATAATACACAAGTTTCCTATATATTTCATTATGTACATTTATAATGATTAGAATACCAATAAATTCCAACATCTACTGCAGGAATATTTTGTACAAAGGTAGATGCTGGCAGTCTGAAATCAAGATAGATAAATGAAAGCAAATACATATTCACAAAATTAATTAAATAAAATTGATAATAACCTAAAATAAATCATTAGCAGATTAAAAATGTGGAACTATTTTGACCATCTTATTAAAAGATGGATGTCATAATATACACTGTCTAGGGCCGCAAAATATCTAAATTAGTTTCTGTTCAGAAAATGAGAAATAGCAAGATTGTCTAAAAGTAATTATGGGTAAAAAAATTACCAATTGAATATAAGCCTAAATTTTTTTAAAAAGTTTTTGATACACTAAAGTCGCGAAAAAGTTTATATGTCAGTGTAGATTCAGAATGATAGTATATTTGAAGACAAAAAAATATACAAGGTCAAGGTTAATTTTGGTTCAAAATCATTGTAAATACAATTTAAAAATAAATGCAATTTCTCTGTGGAAAAGATCGTGTATTTTTAATTTTTCAGACCACTATGTCAGTCAATCTTTTTTTTTTTTTTTTAAGTTGCTGCTTTTAAATGCAATAAGTGTCGAGACAATTTTTTTCCCCTCAGTCGTAATCTTAAGTGCTTCTTTTTCTTTTTCACTCTGCGAATGACTTGTAAAGAATCAGAAGAAGAAGACGTTTTTTGTTTGCTAAATTTCCCGTCGCTTTTGTTCTCAAAAAGAAAAAGAAAAAATCTATTTTGAGATTACCAGGGCAGTAATTACAGTTCATTTTTGACTAGAAGATTTTATTTTTTTCGGCGACAGTTTTAAATTTTCTTACGTGCTTCGAAAAATTATTTATCCTAGTGCAACCTTAAAACTTTTCTTGTGACCCTAGAATTAGGAAATAAATTCGAAAAATTGAGTATTGATTAATGTTATATAGTTGTAAATAGTTATTCAGTGAGTCAGGGAAATATTGTAAATAGTTAATATTGTAGGTAGATAATAGTGATTTTATTTCGTGCTATTTTGAGAGTCTGTTTTTTTTTTTTTTTTTTTTTTTTTTTTTATTGAACACAAGAACCTTTCTATTGCAGATCAGCCTCATGACATCATAGTTTATTAAAATGTAAATGCTCATTTAATTTATCTTCAATCTTACTCGATACCCCAACTCCATTTCTTTAAATTTGTTGTGACAACGACTCAGATGTTAAACAGAATTCTTTTCCAGTTTTCAACTATGAAAGAAAATTACGTAATTAAATATATGATTAAACAATGAAAATAGTTTAAATTTCAGGACAGTACTGTAGCATTGCTAGACATTGGTAAACAAATTTTTTAAAAAAATTGCGAAAATTCAGGAAAAATTTGCACGTCTATAGTGTCATTACGAAAGCAAAAAGTGAGGTAAAATCGATGTCATTAAAAAGACATTTATTTTAAAAAAATTTGAAACTGTATAAAATTAATTTTTGTCCAATAATATTTTCGAAAGTTATGGCAGCGAAACGGCATAATTTAGTTTCATTCTTATTTATTTATAATTATAACTAAAATTTCAAAAAAAATCGCTCTGAGGTGCACATTCTCACCCTCCAAAGCATATATATGTTACCGTTAAAGTATATAATGCAGTTATTTCATAGAATACCTTGTTATTCCATGAAATAACTGATCGTGTCCGTTAAAGTGTGTAATATGTTATTAATTTGACACTTTAACTAGTTATTCTATGAAATAACTAGGTATTCTATAAATTAACTAATCAGAGACAGTTAAAGTGTAAAATAAACAATTTATCTAAAATGAAATTAAACTAATGATAGACAATTAAAATGAAAAAGAAGCAATTTATCTCATTTATGCAGCGTATAAATGGTATTTATGGAAACGTACCATAAAATCATTTGTTACAACAAGGATTACTAAAATGACACTTGGAATGACAAAGAACATTATTTCTAAAACAAAAACATTTTTTGTTGACACACTGGGTTTTACACGAACATTTTTTAAATCCCTGACCAGTACCTAAACTTTGAGCTGTAGCAACCGACCGGAGCGATATTTCTACATCCGGTACTTCTTCGATTTTAATTCATTTTTGTTCGCAGACACTGAACTGGGATCGGGAATATAATTGTTTTATGCGGCCATTTCTTGTGCCCAATTGGAAAAATCCTTCTTCGGTTATTTTTATGATGATAGCTAAAATAGATTTGGCATCACGTTTTCCTCTGTCAACTTCAGGCACTGGGATACGGACGGTAAAACCCACAGAGGCTTCAGAAAAGGTAAATGTATTTGTCGTGCGAGATATATGATATAGATTATTTTACACTTTAACGGGCTGCCGATCGTTATTCTTGGAAATAACTAGTTAAACCATGAAATACAAGACAGTTTTACACTTTAACGGACACGATCAGTTATTTCATGGAATAACTAGGTATTCTATAAAATAACGGATTTCATACTTTAACGGTTACATATATGCTGTTAAGAATTCAGTTAACCACGTGATCTTCCTGGGCGGAACTAGCTGCCAATCATGTATCATGTGGTCTCCCTGTTGTTGTTTAGTATATATTTTTTTTCCCTAGTAGAAGCGAACTTGACTCCTGTACTAGGGGGAGTATGATCTCGGCTCTCTCTCTCCTCCGAGAAATTTTATGTGTAGTTCTCTAGGCCTACTACAGTATGGCGTAATCATCTGCCTTTTGTTGTTGATGTTATCAATAAACCACATAAAAGGCAACATGTGTCTTCAAGTCATTTCACCCAGGCAACAATCTTCACTATCAAATAAATTATTGTGTAATCATGAAATGCAACGATAATTTTATAAATACCAAATTTTTCAGCTGTAGATGAAACAGTCATCTTTATTAGTATTAGAAATAATGCTTTATGTACAAAGTTTAATTGATAATGACCATATGTTAGATTTCTTTGAATCTGAAAATTCTATTTTTGAAATAATTTTTTTTTTTAGATAACCCCAATTTTTTCTATCTATATTTGAACAAGATGAATAGAAAATAGAAAAATATAGGCGAATGGTATTGAGTATGTAATTGTTAAATACAATTATATATTTCTGTCACCTTTTGACTGGAGTCTGACCTTTTGTATGTGAAAGTTATAACTCAACCAACAAGATTGAAGCCCCCGAAATTTTTTCTATCTATATTTGAACAAGATGAATAGAAAATAGAAAAATATAGGCGAATGGTATTGGGTATATAATTGTTAAATAAAATTATATGTTTCTGTCACCTTTTGACTGGAGTCTGGCCTTTTGTATGTGAAAGTTATAACTCAACCAACAAGATTGAAGCCCCCGAAATTTTTTCTATCTATATTTGAACAAGATGAATAGAAAATAGATAGGCGAATGGTATTGAGTATATAATTGTTAAATAAAATTATATATTTCTGTCACCTTTTGACTGGAGTCTGACCTTTTGTATGTGAAAGTTATAACTCAACCAACAAGATTGAAGCCCCCGAAATTTTTTCTATCTATATTTGAACAAGATGAATAGAAAATAGATAGGCGAATGGTATTGAGTATATAATTGTTAAATAAAATTATATATTTCTGTCACCTTTTGACTGGAGTCTGATCTTTTGTATGTGAAAGTTATAACTCAACCAACAAGATTGAAGCCCCCGAAAATTTCTCCTATTTTTTTAAATTAACAGTATCGTTCTCTTGCATAAAAATTAGGGACTTAGATAAGGCTACAAGTCTTCATGCTTCATACTTCTCTGAGTTCGAAAAATATATTTTAATCATTATATCTGTCTGTCTGGGACAAAGATAAGTTAGACAGATGAAATTTGGTATATGGTTTTTACACTAAATTTGTAGATTTCTGTGGAATTTTGAACGAAATGCATTTAGAGGAAGTCTTCTGTTTGCATGTTCGAATATAATTTAGTAACTGCGCAATAACTTTAAAACGAAGAGGGCTAGATATATAAAATTTGGTTCATATTTTTAGATCCGCTATGTAGAATTTTTGTATGAGATTTGTCAAAGGGATGCTCGTCTGTAGGCCTGCACTTTCAGAAATAAGTAAACGCAATAACTCATAAACACAAAGACTTAAATATATCAAATTTGGTATGCTGTTTGGTGACTGCAACTGTGTTTTTGCGCCAAAATTTGGCGCCAGATGGTCTGCAGAAAGGCGTTAGAAATATATATTCACATTATAAGTTCAGTAAAAATATCAGATGTCGGCGCTGCCGAGCTTTTTTAATTCTTATTTCTCATCAGAAAAATTAATAAGGCAAAGACTGCCCTTTTAGTAAGTAAATGTAAACGAAAATAATTGGTATGACACCATATTTAAATTTTTTTAACCACATTTAATTGACGTAGGACGAAACATAACACACAAGAACACTATTACAAAATTTAGTGCGTTAACATCATAGAACTTTCGAACATCCAACAACCTTCTCTCGGCCCCGTCTCTCCAGCCGTCCTTCTTCTCTACTCTCTTCCCTTCAGTTCGTTTTCTCCTTCTAATCATCCGCAGCGCCCTCACATGAGATTCAGGCCAAAGATCCATATTTTGTAATTATCGTTCGTCAGTACGATGTAAGGCCTTATCCAAGGTCCATAATTTTATGCCAGGGAGTTAAGACATTTATTAGAAAGTATGCGAAAAAGTTTCGAGGAATGCCTGGTTTAATTATGATTTTTCATCTCAAAATGTCAGAAAATTCACTTGAAAACGTTACTTAAGTATGCATAGTTGAATTTAGTTTAGTTTAGTTATATTTAGCGTCCTGCGTTTAAAGTAAAAACTAAGGCTATTTTGCTACGCACCTCGGGATTTTGAACCGCAGTCCGATGACGAGGACGACACCTGAGTTGGCACACCCCTCTCCAAACTAAAAAATAAGGTGTATTTATTCGACTGCTAAATAACATACGATTTTAAATTCCTTGTGGAATGTTTCTAAATGAATAGATTACTTATTTCTTTGTTCATGAACTGCAGAACATACTGAGAAATTATTATGCCATATTTGTTCGAAAAATATGAATTAGATTTTAATTTACGAGATTTTTCGTAAGAAAATTCTACCAAAGATTAGAATTTGAAAACATTGCATTTAAAGCTGTAAAATAGCATTAAAACGCTTATAAATGCAAATATAAAATTCAGTGTAACTCCCTTCCCCCCAAAAAAAAAGACTTAGAAACGAAATTCAAACTGTTTTCTAAAGAAAGTTTTTCAAACATTAAGAATATTAAATAAAAAAATTTCACAGTTTTGCAAAAAGTCTACTCTTTAATGTAGTCATCTACCTTGAATTTAAAAAAGCCGCTTGTCTGTTAGAACAATTGAAGATAAATTTATTCAGATATTCCTCTCATGAACTATAAAATTTGTCTATCTTCCTGGCAATAAACGAATTCTATGAAGGGAAAAGAAACACGTAATTAATTTAATGTAATCTAGTTATAAAGTTAATTTTTGATATTTGCGTGGGACTTGCTTCTCTCTACAGGAAGGGTCAGAACATCTATGGAACAAAACAAATAGTAGTCTGAAAGAGAAACATCTGGCGAATACGGCAGTTGGGACAATACATTCCAGCGAATTGATTCTAAAGTTTTTTTCTCTGATTTTTCAACATGTGCATGAGCATTGTCGGGTTGTAAAACAACTTTAAGCAGTGTTCACACGTGGCCAACTATTGGTCATGCCTACCTCAGGAATATTACGTGACCCCAATGGGACAATGGCAAAGGTTATCTTCCTCAGGACAACTGTTTGCCATTGTCCAACTGCTATCACGTGATGTTCTTGAAGTAGGCATGACCTATTGCGCACAATAGTTGTCCTCGTGTGAACTCTGCTTTAAGGTTGGTTAATACTTAGCCAGTTATAAGATTTCAGTAAGTTGCGCATGCGCAGAAAGAAGATTGCGCATGCGTTGAGAGAGGGGACAAAAGCGCGCCCTTGTCTCGACAGAATAAATACTTGCTACGGTACTGTTTCTGAGATTGAATGTTCTTACTGGATGGATTGTAGCTGGCTGAATGTGAACCTTACTTTATCATGTCTTTCGCCATATTCTAGATGTTTCTCCTGCAATGGTTCGTTTAAATTGATCAACTATTGCTTGTAGCGTTCACCGTTGCTTCGAGTAAGGCTTCCATATCTACATCTTGGATTTTTTTGGTCATGTTTTCGTTATTGGAATATATTTATCATGTTTTTCGTTATTTGCATTGAAATCATTATTTTTATTTCGCCGAAGATGCATTTTATAAGGCAAGTTAATCCTAAATGTCCGATTACAATTGATGTATTTCTGCAGCAATTTTCTTTTCAATGGATTGATGTAATATAACTTCATGCAAAAGCTGTTTGTTTAGCTCAAATCTCAACGTATTTTCTGAACTTAAATTTTTTTTAAAAAAAATTGAAATCTGCTGTAGCAAAAATTCTAGTTATGATGTGAGAACTTTATTTTTTAAGTCACATGGTATCATGTTCTCACGTGATTCATATTTGGCAATCACCAACATTTAGAAAAGCGATGGTTTTTGACCACCTCAATTTTTTTTTCTTCTATATGCCATTTTTTTTTCGTGAAAAACCAGTTTAAACAGGTCTTAAATAATTACGTGACTATAAGATTACGCATGCGTTGATATTTAGAAAACGATTTTTTTTCCCCATCTCAAAATTGTTGGAGAACTTTATATGAAAATCAGATTATTATTTTTTTTATTTGCAAAAATCCGGTTTAAATTAGGCTGGAATGATCACGTGATTATTGTATTGCGCAATCGTCAACTTTTAGAAATATCTATCTATATCTATATCTATATATCTCGACTTCCTACAACCTCGCCTTTTATTGGCCAGCCAGAAGGATCCTGTACATGGGAGTCATTCGCAACAAGTTGTAACTTTTTGTTGACGATAAGTCGCCATATGTGACAACCTTCTTTATCATTTTCTGATAACCCAAAAAGCGAAAAATGGATGCCCCCAAAGAGATAAATCGCCAATTTTCTGCCTGTGCATAGGGATGACGAATATTTTCAGAGCGGTTATTACGTAACCAATATCAAAAAGTCACAAATACAAGTGATCAATACTTTTCAAAGAGGGGTGTGATTCAAATCCTTGATACGATCTTACTGATGATATTTCGATTACAGGTTTTCAATCACGATAGAAACTAACAATCGATATGATATCACTGAAATTTGCCGGAGCGGTGACGATACGATCTGTCCAATGGAAGCTCTCGAAAGAAATCTGTGATTGGATTGAAAAGTGAACGGACCGGTTATTGTAATTATCGTATCGTATCATTGAATTGCATGTCACTGAAATTTATCGGAGGGGTGATTTCACCGGAAAGTGCGAAGTCACCGCTCCACTTTACGGGAGTGACCGATATTCGTATTTGATGATGCACTATTCCATACAGATCACTTTTAATTGCTCGTGACATGATTGACTTTGATTACATGTACTCTGTTTACTGCTGGCGCCATCTATTGGTAGAATATAGGACTAAAGTAAACATTTTAAAGAAATGACATATATTTTTAACTCATCTTTTCCAGAAAAGGGTTCACTCTAATAAATAAATTAAATAAATAGTTTTGAGAAAAAAAATAAAATTTAAGAAGTAAGCTGAAACAGATAAATTAATTCAATCACACGTTAATTAAATGAGTAAATTAAGTATTAATTATAATTAATAAATTTTATATTTAATATTAAGTAATAATTTTTAATTAATAATATGATTGAAATAACAGATATTTGGAACGCATATTTAAAAATAACAATAGCAACATTATTTGTTATTCAAAAAATCGTGGATTATGCATCTCTACCTGTGCATTTTGTGGCTTCGAAAACTTCAAACCAAAACAACATCATGTTCTCACATGATAATATTAGCCAGAAGCTCAGACGTTAGTTTACTACTACAAATATTTATTAAAATTGGGTAGAATCATGTTTATACACTCATGAAGTGTGTGATAATATGTCTAAGATTATAACTTAAAGTAAAAAAAGGAACTGCAAACATTTTGCTTAATTTTTAATTAATGAAACCTTTTAATAAAGCTTCGAAAAATTCACTCCGAGATATACAGTTCTTCCCTCTAATATATGGTGATAATTCTTTTCAAAACCAACATACAGACACTCACATATAAGCATTCGCTCTTATTATTAATAGAACTTGTATTAATGGTATTGTATTTTACAACAATATGGCAAGCAATTTATCTCTTTTATTATATCTTTATACTATAAGTTGGTTCGTAGCATGATTATTTGCAAAAAATGTTAGTAATAAGATTTTTTTTTTATTTATATCTTGATATTGATTTTCTTCAAAAAACTACTTTATAATTTCAAATTTTGATAAGCAACTCTTATTACACTAGAAACCTTACACCTGTTCCTTTCATTACACAACGTACTTCCCAAATTCTTTCTTTCTGTCATCTCACTTATGATTAATCTTTAAACCGAAATGAAATATAATTAGATTTCATCTAATTTTATAGTTCGTTTGCTAAATTTTTAAAAATTGCCCAGGATACTTATTAGAATAATTCTTTAAATTATTAAACCCTTGGGAAACAGTTGCTCTCTTAACCTTTTCCTCCTTTTGTTTAAATAAAGATGCAGCACAGACCATATTAAGTTATATTTTCCTGAAACAGACATAATCTTAAAAATATAGATTTCATCTAATTTTATAGTTCGTTTGCTAAATTTTTAAAAATTGCCCAGGATACTTATTAGAATAATTCTTTAAATTATTAAACCCTTGGGAAACAGTTGCTCTCTTAACCTTTTCCTCCTTTTGTTTAAATAAAGATGCAGCACAGACCATATTAAGTTATATTTTCCTGAAACAGACATAATCTTAAAAATATAGATTTCATCTAATTTTATAGTTCGTTTGCTAAATTTTTAAAAATTGCCCAGGATACTTATTAGAATAATTCTTTAAATTATTAAACCCTTGGGAAACAGTTGCTCTCTTAACCTTTTCCTCCTTTTGTTTAAATAAAGATGCAGCACAGACCATATTAAGTTATATTTTCCTGAAACAGACATAATCTTAAAAATATAGATTTCATCTAATTTTATAGTTCGTTTGCTAAATTTTTAAAAATTGCCCAGGATACTTATTAGAATAATTCTTTAAATTATTAAACCCTTGGGAAACAGTTGCTCTCTTAACCTTTTCCTCCTTTTGTTTAAATAAAGATGCAGCACAGACCATATTAAGTTATATTTTCCTGAAACAGACATAATCTTAAAAATATAGATTTCATCTAATTTTATAGTTCGTTTGCTAAATTTTTAAAAATTGTTCAGGATACTTATTAGAATAATTCTTTAAATTATTAAACCCTTGGGAAACAGTTGCTCTCTTAACCTTTTCCTCCTTTTGTTTAAATAAAGATGCAGCACAGACCATATTAAGTTATATTTTCCTGAAACAGACATAATCTTAAAAATATAGATTTCATCTAATTTTATAGTTCGTTTGCTAAATTTTTAAAAATTGCCCAGGATACTTATTAGAATAATTCTTTAAATTATTAAACCCTTGGGAAACAGTTGCTCTCTTAACCTTTTCCTCCTTTTGTTTAAATAAAGATGCAGCACAGACCATATTAAGTTATATTTTCCTGAAACAGACATAATCTTAAAAATATAGATTTCATCTAATTTTATAGTTCGTTTGCTAAATTTTTAAAAATTGTTCAGGATACTTATTAGAATAATTCTTTAAATTATTAAACCCTTGGGAAACAGTTGCTCTCTTAACCTTTTCCTCCTTTTGTTTAAATAAAGATGCAGCACAGACCATATTAAGTTATATTTTCCTGAAACAGACATAATCTTAAAAATATATTTGCACATCTGTGTTTTGAAATCGTTAGCAGAAAGGCCAGACAATGCAATCTTAGAATTTTTTTTTCCTTTCCATTTTGTGAGAGAATTGTTCCTGCACTGAATGATATTCTATTTCTGTATCGAGAATTTTTGCTCTAACTTCCCTCTGCTGTGTCAGCACAATGATAACGCAGCAACGCGTGTTTTGCGGTAAGCAAAAAAAAACACCTCTAAATCACCCTCCCAAACACACAACACAGAAATGAGAAAAAATCTGCCTTTTGCATCCCACTGCTGATTGTTTTCAGAGAAATTTCGCAAAATCAGTATTGATGCCTCTTTTATCAGGAACGATATTTGAATTGCAGAATACCACCTTGAAAAATTGATTTCCTGTTTCCAAATCAAAATTTGAGTCATTTGAAATTTGATTTGTAGCTTACCGAAACAAGGAAATTATTCTGGTTCATTTTAAATGAGCAAAATTGCTCACCGAAGTTCTATAAAACGTAATTAATTGAATTAGAAATTTGAACTTTAAAAACGTACGAATATCTTTGTTAATATATACTGATTATAAAAATCTCTATGACTGTTTTAAACAGAATGTTCGTCGTATACATTTTAGGTAAGAGATTAGCCACGATTATATAACCTTATCGACATTCATTTCTATACAATTTTAAAAATTTACGCAATTAAAAAAAAATATTTAGCAAACTATCGTTTAAATATTTCTGGGCCGCGATGGCAAGGTCTCAGCTTCAAAACCGAACGGTTTAGGTTCGACACCTGATTCCACCGAAGAACCGACGTGTGCGAACACGTTAAATCTGTCGGGGCCAAGCATCTTCCGCTGGGGTGGGTGGAAGTTTGGAGTGCCAGCTCAGGTGATACTACGATTACTTTCCGAGCAGCGTCAAATCTAGGAAACGATGCTGAACCGAGTAAATAGTGGAGAGGAGGGATTATTCTTTCTTGACGCATCAGGGGGGGACGGGTAAGACTTTTGTGCTGAATCTCCTGCTAGCCCAACTCCGCAAGGACCGCAATATAGCTCTGGCTGTATCCTCCTCGGGCATTGCTGCAACTTTGCTTTACAATGGCCATATTGAACATTCCGTTTTCAAATTGCAGCTTAATCTTGCAAGCGAAAATACCCCCAACATGCAACATCACCAAAAACAACGACCGCGGAGTCCTTTTGCAGCAGTAGAAGTTAATAGTATGGGACGAGTGCATAATGTCGCACAAGCATGCATTAGAGGCGCTAAACCGTAGCCTACAGGACATGCCCGGCAATCAGGCGGTGATGGGCGGCTTTGCCGTTTTGCTCGCAGGCGATTTTAGACAGACACTGCCGACTGTTGATCAGACCGTTAGTTCTCATACATACACATCAAAATTTCCACGCGAACGAAGTCTCGGGTAAAAGCTGGTTTACAATAAAATACTTTAGATCGAATTTTATTTACTGAGAGAGGTCTAAGCATGAAAGCAAGGTGAATAAATGGAAAATGTCCGTTCTTAAAATTTGATATTTCACATATTTATATAAAAACGAAGAAGAAATTTAGTGTAAAACACTTTTTTAATTTATGGTGAATTTTTGATAATAAAATGAATAACGGTAGATAATGAGTCACATTTAAAGATATTACATAAAATATTTTTCGTGGGACTTCTGAAAGTTTTTTTGTCATTTGAAGCAATATAAGCAATCATATAAACAATCAATACGCAATTTTGAGTGACAATAAAATAGTATGAATAGAAACGACAGGACTCTGACATGCACTTGGGGGGGGGGAAGGAAGAAAAGGTACCAAATATCTAATCTACCAAAGAAAAGGTATCAAACAATGAAGAAGCATTTCGGAAACATGATCATCCTTTCGCATCTCACCCCTTAACGAGGTAAAATCGTCGGAAAGTAGTAGTCTCGGGATAGAATGAAAAGTAAATACTATTTCCGACTTAAATAAATGCAAGGGGCATCCATGAAAATGCTAATAAATATTTGTCATTTGGTGTATTTTTTTGTTTGTTTGTTTTTAGCCTTTCACCTTTAGAATTAGTCAGATAGTATGAGACATATTATACTGTTGTATATTGATATGGAATGACACTTTAGATATAGCTGTTTTAAAACTGAGTATCAAATTTCCCATATCTTAGTCACTGCGTTTCTTGATTATTGCCTTTACATACAAGAAAAAGTATAGACGGCCAGAGAATGTCTCATTTGTAAGATTTGGATATTGAATCCGGGTTCAAAATTTTATCTTTTCAGCTCTTTATGTTTTGCAATCATTGAATTTATAAAACAGACAAAATTATGTAAACGGATTTCGTTCAAAATTTGAGAGAAATCTATAAATTCGGTGTTACAACCACATATATATATATATATATATATATATATATATATATATATATATATATATATATATATATATATATATATATATATATATATATATATATATATACTAGCTGTCACGGCAAACGTTGTTCAGCCATATAAATTATTTCTAGTGAATATTTTGGTTGTTAATTAAAAAATAACGAATGCATTGTAAGTGTGTAGGGATGGGATCTACGACAGAAAGAGGAATAGAGTGTTGTGGATGATGATCGCCGATAAAAAAAAAACACCAACCATTCATTTTCTCAATGCAATGTATTTCATTAACGTAACGAACATATACATTGTTTGATCTCTTAAAAGTTAAACGTAAAGTGAAAAAAGTAATATATTTTTTACCCTAAAGTATAAAAATGAAATAAAGAAAATCGGTGTTCATTTCGAAGAGAATTGAGTGTATGAAATTTTTTTGTCAGTCCGTCTTTAGTCAACACAAATAAGCTCGATGATTTGCCCAAGCGAGAACATGCCACGTATAATTGTCCGTGTGAAAAACATGGCCTGCCCAAATCTAAGCCTCAAACTGACATCGTTTGGCCTTGCGACTTATTGATTGTCATTGCGAATGCCAATCTAATAGGAAACTGAACATACTTGAATTCAATTGGCATGTCTGTGAGAATCATTGGAATTCGTGGCAACAAAACATTTTTGGCTCGGAATTTGCCATTCAAAATGGTGGCTTCGATAACGTTTTTCATCCATTTTTTAATGACCAATCACGTGCCATTACACAGCCATGGTGGGTTCAAATTTCGAAGTAAAATAATCGGAGATCCAACTTTCAGTCGTAGGTGTGGTGACATGCCTGACAAATCCTGTGAGTTCAAAAACTCTGTTAGATAATTTACAGCTTCGTTAGCATCGCAAACTGTATCGATCGATTTGTATGATACCAATTCGCCTTAGAAAAACTAAAATGTTTGCCGGGAAACATCGCTGCAACATCAGCACCATTGTTTATAGAAGGTGTTGCCAAATTCCAAAGGTAAATTTAGAGAAGTGACAGTAGGCATTAAGGAGATGAAAAATTATCATAAAACATAGAGTCGCAGGAGACGTTTATTTTGTGAAACTCGCAAAAACAGACATTAGAAGAGGCAATTAGCCTGGCAAAGAGAATGGCCCCATGAATACGAGGATTTGGAACAAGGTAGTCGAGAAGAAGAAGCTTTCTCATATGTAAATTTTCCATGCTTTCGTGGAATATAAAAGTAGAGAGCATTGCAGAATTTATGGTTCGATGAGTATAAAAGCAGCTTGTATTCATTAAAGAGCAGTGCAGAATTGATAATCGATAAGCTTCATTCGTAAACAACATGTTAAATTTCACGAATGACGAATATGCGGATATGCATTTAATTTATGGCCGAGTGGATGGGGATGAACGGCTAGCACAAAGAATATACGAAGAGCAATATCCAAGTAGGCGTTGTCCACATCACAGCACCTTTGCAAATATTGATGGACGGTTGCTGGAGACAGGATCCTTCAAAATAACGAGGTCAAATGCAGGATAAGAACGCAGTGTTCACACACCTGAAACAGAAAACCGAGTTTTGCAGCGTTTGGCCGATACCCCATCGACAAGCACGCGATCAGTTGCAGTTGAATTGGGTATTCGGAAAGCTGTATGCTTGGTGCCACACAGGAAGACGCACTCTTTCCTGCAAGAATTTTATTCCCAGATTTTATCTCAGACCTGTTGATTAGCCACCACTTCCCCCGGACCTCAATCCTTTGGATTTCTTCTTCTGGGCCACATGAAATATCTTGTTTATCAGACACCTTTGGATACGGTGGAGGATTTCGTAGCACGGATCGTCGTCGCTGCTGGAGAAATCGCAAGAACACTTGGTATGTTTGAGTGCGTCCGGCGGTCCTTTAAACGTCGGTGTCGGTTGTGTAATGACCTTCGCGGCCGCAACATTGAGTAATTTTTATAAAAGTTTCCCATTGTCTCCTCTCACACGACAGTCTTTCTTATATTAAAATGTCTGTGCTGTAAATGTATGCTGTATCTGTATTCCACCAAATAAAATTTCCCCATCGTTTGCTACTTTATATTTATTTCTTTGGAAAATCTTATCGCTTTTTTGCCTATTATCACTCCTCAGAATTTTTCGGTAGAATTTTGCAATACCTTCTGTAAACATCGGTGCCTATGTTGCACTGATGTTTACCGGCAAACATTTTAGTTTTTCTTGAATATTTTAAAACTTCCTCAGTTTTCAAACTACAGACTTATATCAAATTAAAGAGCATAACATTCTTCATATTTTCAAGCTTTTATCTTTCTTAAAGTTTAAATATTTTTGAAGACAAGGGTTCTAAGCCACTCTTTCGTTTTCAATAATTTACGACCCCCTGGTTCATCAAATCAGCATGTTACTTACATGAAAAATAGCCTTTAAGAATATGCTTTCACATAAAAAGGATTCATATTTGAAACACCATTTATTATTTTTTTATTAATTTTTTACAGTTTCCAACATTTCTCCGATTTCCTATATTTTTGCGATTTGCACCCCCTAAACGTCGTTTGGGGCCCCGTGTTGTATGATGATTCTTTATCCTCTTAATGCCTACTATCACCTCTCTGAGTTTGTCGGTCGAATTCGGCAACACCCTGTATATGTATATATATATATCGGATGATTGTTAAAGACTATCCCAATATATGAGATCTTAACTGTCAAACACGTCAAACGGAATAAAATTTTTGTTCAAGGTATTTTGAAGTAAGCGTTCAAAATATTTTGAGGTATGCACTCAACAATCATATAAAAAAATTAGTTAAACTCTAATATTTAAGGTTACAGGGAGAAAATTTCAAACTTTTCAAATGGCAACACCAATTTTTTTTTTTTTTACTGGAATGTATGCTGCATAGCAAAAAAAATAATAAATAGCTTTGGAACAGTACATGTAGCGTGGGAAACATCAACGGTAGATAGATTAAGAAGAAAAGAGAAAATAACCAATTACAGCAGAGAAGCAACAGAAAGCAAAACATTTTATTGCGTTTCACAAATTTTCTACTTGACCCTGCTTCAACCACGATAACCCCCCCCCCCATACCGCAGATGGTGCCTAGCACCAAAGCAAATACAGTGCCGAAAAGAATCTGTTGAACTTCGCGTCTCTGAGAGGCATTCCACATTTTTTTTTTTTTTTTTTTTCTTTTCTTCTTTGTCTCTCTAGTGCTGGTAATTTTCGTGCTACAGGTACCGTTCCAACGGTATTTATAGACTTTTTTTTTTTGCTATGGAAAGCACATTCCAATTAAAAAAAAATGTTGTTACTATTTGAAAATTTTGAAATTTTGTCACTGTTACCGTAACTGCTACAATTCGACTTGTGTTTCATATGATTCTTGAGTGCATACCTCAGAATACCTTGAACTGAAATTGTATTCCTTTCCTGTGAATGGTATGAAAGTTACGGTCTCATATATCGAAACAGTTTTTTTTTTATAATCTTCCAGTATTTACTATATATATTTTTTAGTATTTGACTTGCTAAGATTTATCGTGTTTATATACACACATGGAAACAGAAAAAGAAAGAATCTACTATTGAATGCATTTGTCCAAATTTTGATGCCGGTTTACAATTTTTATGTAAATATAGACATTAAACCTTTGTAATTAAATATCTCTTATCAGAAACCAAGATAGTGCCTCATTTTCATAGAGCTGAGATATATCTCAGCTTCACATAGTAGTCATATAATCATCATCATCTTCATATCATATAGCTTTATATATCAGCTCTATGCTCATTTTGACGTTTTATTTATTTATTTCAATTTCATTATTAAAAATAACTGCAGATGTAGATTAATTTTTCAGAGAAATTCAGCTTATTTACAAAACGAGATAGATATTTATTTTTTAAGCAATAAGCACATCCTTGTATTAGGTGCATAATTATACATCGAATTGCTTTTTCAAGTACAAAAGGTTAAAATTGATTTCTCCAGCTCGTAGAATCCCAACAGAATCTGTAACCCCCCCCCTCCCAATACTCAATAGAGTTTTGGGGACGGAAGCGGGGTCAGAGACATACATAGGGCGTTAAAGCATTCAAAGAGATCGATTATAGCGTACCTGCGTATTAAAGAAATTAATAATATTCCTGAACAAGTAGATTTACGTATCAGCTGCTGTTATGCGAATAGAAAACTGTCTAAAATGTTTCCGATTTAACAGCTGTGTGTTAAGCTGACAAGTGAAACGATCATCTTAAATTGATGATGCAGTACAAAATATTCAAAGCTTCACATTAAAATGGAACAAAGTACGAAAGAGAGTACGAATTTTGTAATGGAAGTAAGTTATATTATAACAAAGTGTTAGGAATCCCCTAGCATCAACCAGCTTATTAATTTTTTTAATGATTTTTTTCATTAGCCGACTTTAACAACCAATTGTTCACCGGAATTAAAGTTCATTAAAATTTTCAATATAATATTTCATGCGATTTGATCCTAATAGATTTTTCAGCAAAATATTTTTGAACTTAAAATTTTGGTAGATATATAATTTATATTATTATAGAAGCGTTAGGCCGTTGTGTGCATTTTTATATACAAATCCTTTATTTTCTATCACCTCGCGTAAAATTGGTAAAAAATAGATACACTCTACTATTTCTAATCTCCTAACAATGTAACATGATTTCTAACATAAAACACAGTAAAATTTGACATTTTCCTTTATGTTAATAATATTTTAAATACAAATTGAAATCTTTTATAGATTCTTCTCAAAATTGAGTAAATATATTGTCACGAAGATTGGAAATAACAAGGCTGTTAGGTTGAACAAGTAATCAGATTTATTCAAGCAAAGTAACTCTCAAGCGTACAGGACCGATAACTCGACCACAACTGGTGACACTTGGCTTTATATACACTCTCAGAATGTTCGAGAAACATCCAGATAGAACATTTAAAGAAAGATCTAGAATCAACTAGAAACTAGAGAAATAATAAATAACATTTTAAATTAAAATTCCAGTCTTAGGATAAAACTGACTTGGCTGGTATTCGAACCTGGGTCGTGAAGGTCTACAGTCTCGTGTCTTGCCAACCAAGCCACAGGAATTGATATCAGTAGTTCATTATGCGGCATTACTCCCCTCCAAAGAAAGACAGCGCCCCGCTGTCAATCAGGTTAAGGGCTTTTACTCTGGAACGTGTCATGGGACCCTTGTAAATTTCTTGATTTTCGGCAGGTACGACATTTTCATTTTGACTGTCCTCAATTTCAATTTGCTTGTCGGGATCATGGTATGGTTTCATTCGCAGTACATGGACAACGTCTCTTGGTCGTCTTCTTCGGGATTCAGGGTCAAAATCTTGCACCTCGTATGTTACGTCTGATAAACGGCGTAAAACCTGGTAAGGCCCAAAGTACCTCCTTAAGAGCTTCTCGGAGAGTCCAACTTTTCGGACTGGAGTATAAATCCATACGAGATCTCCAGGAGCATAAGATACCATTCGGTGTTTGGCGTTGTAACGTCGACGGTCTTTATCTTGGGCACTCAGGGTTCGCACTCGGGCTAACTGTCTTGATTCTTCAGCCCTGGCAACCATCTTAGCGACGTAATCATCATCTACATCATTGGGAGAGAATGGCAACATTGTATCTAACGTCGTTTCGGCGTCGCGTCCATGAAGTAAAAAGAAAGGCGTAAAACCTGTTGTCTCCTGTTTAGCGGTATTATAAGCAAAGGACACAAACGGTAAAATTTCGTCCCAATTTTTCTGCTCTGTATCCACATACATGGACAGCATGTCGGCCAAAGTTTTATTAAAGCGTTCTGTCAGTCCATTTGTTTGAGGGTGATACGCCGTCGTGAAACGATGATCGATATTGCACAGGTCAACAAGGGTGGAAACAAGTCTTGCTCGGAAAACGGCTCCCCGATCCGAAATAATTACTCGTGGAGCTCCATGCTTTAGAATAATTTCTTCGAGCAAGAACTTTGCTACTTCTTCGACTTCGGCGGTCGGCAAGGCTTTTGTTATGGCATATCGTGTCAAATAATCTGTGCAGACTATGATCCATTTGTTTCCCCGACCAGATTTTGGAAATCTTCCGAGGAGATCAACCCCAATGCGATGGAAAGGTGCTATAGCTGGAGGGATGGAAACTAATCGTCCAGGTGGTCGTTGAGGAATAGGTTTTCGTCTTTGGCAATCCCGACAATGCATGACATATCGGACAACATTTCGGTACATCCCTGGCCACCAAAATCTTTTGCGGATTCGGTCGTAAGTTTTTGCGAAACCAAGGTGGCCTGCCGTAGGAGCGTCATGGAAGTGTCGAAGTATGTCGACTCGTAGATGTTTCGGAATGACTGGTAGCCACTTTTGTCCAGCTGGATCAAAATTCTTTCTGTATAGAACCCCGTCAATTAATTCAAATCCTTTCTTTTCTATGGATCGGCTGTTGTTGTCAATGTTAATTTTTACAAGGTCTGGATCTTTTTTCTGTTCTATTGCAAGGTTCATACTCGTGGTAACGGCTAGGGATTTGTCTGTTGTATGAGTCTCATCTTCCACTGGATTTCTCGAGAGAGTGTCAGCATCCCTATGCTTCTTACCGGTTTTATATTGAATGGAAAAATCATGTTCTTGAAGTCGAAGGGCCCATCTTGCAAGCCTTCCTGAAGGATCCTTTAAACTCATAAGCCAGCACAACGAATGATGGTCGGTTTTAACTGTAAAATGTTTTCCGAATATATATGGCCTAAATTTGTTGATTGCCCACACAATGGCGAGGCATTCCCGTTCGGTAGTGGAATAATTTCTTTCGGCTTTTGTCAAAGTTCTGGAGGCGTATGCGATTACTTTTTCAGCTTTATTCTGGATTTGCACCAAGACAGCTCCAATACCATAACCACTGGCATCCGTATGAATTTCTGTAGGGGCATTTTCGTCGTACATTCCTAATACAGGATCAGACGTAAGCGCTTTCTTCAGACTGTTAAAAGCTTTCATTTCTTCATGACCCCAATGAAACTCCGCACCACCTTTTAGCAGCATCTGCAAGGGTTCAGCGAGATAACAAAAGTTCTTGATAAATCGCCGGAAGTATGAGCAAAGGCCAAGAAAACTCCGTATATCACGTTCGTTTTTGGGGGTAGGAAAATTGCTAACGGCTTTCACTTTGTCAGGATCAGGACGAACGCCACTACTAGATACAAGATGGCCCAGTATTTTTACTTCTCTGGCCGCGAAAAGACACTTCTTCGGGTTGAGTTTAAGACCAGCATCTTGAAGGCTTTTTAAAACAAGTCTTAATCGAGTGAGATGGTCATCAAAAGTTTCCGAGAACACTATTATATCGTCTAGATAACAGAGACACATAATCCATTTGAAATGGCGCAACAAATTGTCCATCATTCTCTCGAATGTCGCGGGGGCATTACAAAGTCCGAAAGGCATGACTTTAAACTCGTATAATCCTTCGGGTGTTATAAATGCCGTCTTTTCACGATCAGCCTCGTCTACTTCTATCTGCCAGTATCCAGAGCGAAGGTCCATGGAAGAAAAGAACTTGGCGCCCTTCAGACAGTCTAATGTATCATCGATACGAGGAAGAGGATACACATCTTTCTTCGTGATCGCATTGAGCTTGCGATAATCAACGCAAAAACGCCAGCTTCCATCTTTTTTCCTCACGAGTACAACGGGTGAAGACCAGGGACTTTCAGACGGCTGGACGATATCGTTATCGAGCATCTTTTGAACTTCTTCACGAATGATGCGTCTTTCGGTCGATGAGACTCGGTAGGCTCGTTGGCTGATTGGAGTATGATCACCCGTGTGAATCCGGTGTCTCACATTCGTCCGTGCAGCTGTCTGCTTGTCAGTCTTCGTGAAGATTGCAGTAAAACGTCGTAGCAGTTTAGCTAGTTTGTTTTTCTGTTCATTGTTCAACTCTGGTGACAACATCGGTGAACAATCCATTTCTACGTTTGGTGTCTCTTGCTGTGCATCGATGTCATCTGACTTGCTAGAAATTACACATAAATGTCCCCCATCCAGTGGTTCGGCTTGGCCTATGCACATTCCTCTAGGGATTACTCTGTTCGTGGACTGCAAGTTGGCAACCCAAATTTCACTTTTCCTGTTATGGTATAAGGATACCATGGATGGCACGGCGATGTTTCTCTCAAAGAGCAGCTGCTTATTACCATCAATGACTACGTTTAGGTCTCCTTGAACATGGTATCCTGATACTTCTACTTTTGTCACAGAATGGGGTTTAAGTGTGTAGTCTTTTGTGGCATACAATTTCCATGTGTCTGGTGTGGCAACGTCTTGGCAAATGTCTTCTACGTATAGTTCACTTTGACCACAGTCGATCACGGCTTGCGAAGCTTTTAAAAAGTCCCATCCAAGGATTATTTCGTGACTACAATGCGGCACAACAATAAATTCAAACGGCAGTTCTCGGCTGTTTATCCGAACACGCAGGATACATTTTCCGATCGGTCTGATGAAACTTCCATCAGCGACTTTCAGTACAAGGGTTTTGGTGTCAGAAAACAAAACCTTCTTTAACGACCGTCGATACTTATCGGAAATGATCGAAAATGAGGCTCCAGAATCGACTAGAGCACGTATAGGTTTCTTATCTATAATGACGTCCAGTTGATTTCCCGTCATCTTGGCGGCCGATGGAGGATTTCCGTTGCATGCGGCCTCACCTCCTAGGAAGGTCGCTCCGTTCAGTTTTCCTCATTTCTGCGGCTTGGCGACTGACTGGATCGACGATACGGTGACGGTGATCTGAAACGGCGTGTAGGGGATCGGCCTCTAGATGGACTGGGTGTGGAACGGCGGATGGTATTTGGTCGGCGGTATTCTTCTTCTTCAGCGTCAGTTTCGAAGTTCTGTTGGCGGCGTCGATAATTGTCAAATACAGCTTTCCGTTCTCTGCAATAGCGCACAACATGTCCTGGACGGCCACAGTGGAAACAAACTGGTCTATTGTCGGCAGTTCTCCAAATATCAGTTTTTCTTGACTGTACGGGCAACCTCTGAGCAGGGGCTCTGGTTCGTCTGGCCACAGCTGCATAAGATGGTCTTGGTCGAGGTTCGGTTGGTTTTACTGAAACCGGTGCCAAAGCTTTTACGACTTCGTCTTGCACCAGGTCCTCTAACGACTGGGAATATGGTTCCGAAGGTGCTTTAAGTTCGGTAACCAACCGCTGAACTTCCTCCTGCACTATTCTGCGAATGAGGGACGTCAAATCTGGCTCGTCCTCCATGGATGCTACAGGTACGACGTTTGGTAGCCTCTCAAATCTCTGTCGTTTTACTCTCTTTTGCTTCATATCCTCTATATAGTTGCACCATTTTGTGAAATCAGCTATAGTGGTGATTTCTTTCATTAAAAGGGCCTGATAAATGTCTTCGGCAATACCTTTCATTAGGTGTGACACTTTTTCGCAGTCAGACATCGATGGATTAACCTCTAGGCAGAGGCCTAATACGCTCTGAATATAGGACTGCGTACTCTCCCCTGGGCGCTGGGCTCTGTATTTAAGTTGTTCTTCGGCTTTCTTGGTGTGTTTTTGACGGTCACCAAAAAGTCCTAGTAATCCATTTTTAAACGCTTCCCAGGAATTCAAGTTGTCTTCGTTGTTTTCAAACCACTGCTTAGCAGTGCCATCTAGGAAGAAATATACATTGGCGAGACACACCATGTCATCCCACTTGTTGAAATGGGCAACTCGATCATACTCCTTTAGCCATTTAAGAGGGTCCTCTCCAGGCGTTCCGGAGAATGTCGATGGGCTCCTCAGTTGTTGGGGCGTAGGAACAGTCACTACTACGGGCTTGGCTTCTACCGACATTTTTGTCCTTTTTCTGCTTTCTGGAGAGTAAAATCCAAATTCGGGAGATAATCCTCTCAATCGAAGGCTCCTCCGTAGGTTTTCGCTATCGTCCACGGTTGCAGGAATAAGTACCCGGCGCCTCCACCAAACTTGTCACGAAGATTGGAAATAACAAGGCTGTTAGGTTGAACAAGTAATCAGATTTATTCAAGCAAAGTAACTCTCAAGCGTACAGGACCGATAACTCGACCACAACTGGTGACACTTGGCTTTATATACACTCTCAGAATGTTCGAGAAACATCCAGATAGAACATTTAAAGAAAGATCTAGAATCAACTAGAAACTAGAGAAATAATAAATAACATTTTAAATTAAAATTCCAGTCTTAGGATAAAACTGACTTGGCTGGTATTCGAACCTGGGTCGTGAAGGTCTACAGTCTCGTGTCTTGCCAACCAAGCCACAGGAATTGATATCAGTAGTTCATTATGCGGCAATATGAGTTGTTTTCCTGAAATACGTTTTGCCAATAATAAGTTTAGATTAACTGTTTCGCGTGTTTCATTTTTTTTATATCAATACCGGTTCCGGATATTAAAACAAAAGCAGAAAAATATCTGCAACTTTATCAATGACTTTTATCAATAACTGTGATATAATCCCAGAATTCTTTTTATTATTTTTTTATTATCGTTCGTGATACATTTAAAATTCGTTCAGAACTCATATATTTTTTTTAATCTTTTTGAAAAAATATTCTTATTATTTTTACAAAATTGATTAAATATAGGGAAAAAGAACTTATATGGCAAAAAACTGTTATCATTGAAAGAAATAATTTGTTTGAATTTTAAGATGTAAAGATAATTTTCGAACTATTATATTTCCGGATTTATTAAAAAATTACTAAATATTTTAATTTAAATACTATCAAAAAATAATCAGTCTGAGGTACGCATTCCATTCTCCAAAGTATATGTGCGTCAAGTTTAATACCTGCAGGTCAAATGATCTGGAGCGTAGAGCGCCAACACACAGATTCTTACATATTGTTTGCCAATAGATTCTAAAACTCTCGCCGTTTTTACGCATATGTTAGGATGGGTTTATTCGACAAAATAGAGGTGAGAGGAAAGATGAAAGGAGGAGATGTTTACATTTAGCAATAAAGTTAATTCCAGAAATGCCACATCCTTCCTCGTCTCACCCCTTAGTGAGGTAGAATCGACGAAAACTGGTAGAACAGTATTCATCTTTTTTATAAGTAAAAACAAAGATTGATTTTGCAATTGTTTTTAAATTTTTAATAAACATTTTTTACTACATTTGATTGTCGCTTTTATTTCTTCTTTTTTATTGTTAATAGGTAGTAGTAGCCTTTAGATACAAGTTAGAATTAAAGACTACTAAAATTTTCAATTAAAAATTTCATATAATATATAATATTTTCTGGATAGCTTTCTCAGCAATATATTTATAAACTTAAAATTTGATAGATGATATGTAATTCTTACTGTTTTAAAAGTCTTCTACCGCTCAGTTCAATGTCATCATCCTAACTTTGTATCATCTCACCTAAAATATGAACTATAACTTGAAAGATAGAAATGTTTCAACTTCATCTAATGCAAAGGCATTCTTGATGATATTGATTCTTATTTAAAACATGAGAACAGATAATAGAATTGTTCGGGATTGTACTAGAAAACATCGTTCGTAATTAGTGTGATATCCGTAGTCCGTTCGTCTAGTCAAGAAAACGGAAGTAAATACATGGTTGCCAAAGAGCTACATTTTTTTGGCTTAGTTCTTTAATTTGGCGATTTCTTTTCTTCACTTTTATTTTTGCTTATTCAGTTATTTGGGAAAAATTTTAAGGCACGTACTTCAGAAATCACTTTCAGAAGATGATGTTGAGGAATTCGAGAAGGGGTTAATTACCATGGAATCGACTATGTTTTCAATAACAAAGAGAAGAAGCTCAGACTGTGTATAGACTGTTATAGTTGGCGTTCCTGGCAAAGTGCCAGATGTTTTAACATCGCCAATAAAGCATGCGTGCTTATTTGGTTTCGTTCTCTAGACTCGGAGTGCAGACGATTTTTCTATAAAAATTCTCCAATTCAACAACAACAACAAAAAAAAATCAGTGCACTATAATTAGAAATCAATACAGATTATTTAAAAAATCTAATTAAATTACATAAAAACTTAGCTATGTTTAAAAATGAATGCAGCTTTCAAATACAGGATGCCAAAAAAATTTCATTAATACTTACCATTAAAGTTATGCCTTAAATGTAAGTGCAACAAATTTTGAAAAATAATAAATCATATTTTAAATTTTATATTATTAATTTATTAACTTATTTCATATTGTTATTAATTAATTTACTCATTATAAAAAATGAGAACTTTTCAACTTCATCCTTGATAATGAAAAAAAAAAAAAAAAATCAAGATGAAACATTAGTAGCAACAAAGAAAATAATTTTTCACTTCAACATTGAAATAAATTGTAAAATTCGCTTAAAAATGTTTTTTTTTAAATTGATGGTAAATAGAAAAAAATATTTTACTATAAAATATTGTCATTACTGAAAAGATATATATATTTTTTAAAGTGATGTAAAGATCATTTTTGCATTGTAATACAAGAAGTGTTCAAATGAAAAAGTACGAAACGACAAAGTGGGTGTAAATGAAGACTTTATTCAAAGTACACACCATAGATCTGAGCACAACGATCTCATTGATTAACGAGCCGAAGGATTTCTTGCTCCCAAAATTTCTGTGGCCGTGACGAGAGCCAGTCTTTCACAGTGTCTCCTTGAGTTCGCCGTCCGAGTTTAAGTGCTTCCCTTTCAGATGTTTTTTCAGTGGACCAAACACATGAAAATCGCAAGGCGGCATGTCCGGGCTGTAGGTCGGATCGTCGAGCTACTCCCACTTTAACTTGGTTAGTTCCGAGTGTGTGACCTGGAGACGAGTAGACGAGGGTTATCATGGAGCAGAACCACACCTTCCGTGAGTAACTCCTGTCTTTTGTTCTTGATGGACCTGCGTAGTCTTCGGAGTGCCTCACAGTACACATCGGAGTTAAGGGATTTTCTGTGCTCGAGGAATTCAACAAGTAACGGACCTTCAACGTCGAAAAAGACGGCGAGCAACACTTTGCCTGCTGACGCCACGGCTTTGAACTTTTTAGGGGGAGGTGACGACGCATGCTTCCACTGCATGCTATCCCGCTTTGTCTCTGGTTCGTAATGATAGCCCCAGCTCTCATCACCTGTGACGATCGCTCCAGGAAAGCGAGGTTTTCATGATACCAAAACAAATGTTGACTAGCCCCATAGGCAGTTTCTTGTGCTGGTCGGTCATCTGCTCCGGAACCCACTGCGCGCACACCTTCTGATATCGCAACCTGTCGTGAACAATTGCCCACACTGTTCCAACGCTGACATCCACCTTCACCGCCAACATTCGCAATGTGACACGCCGATCACTTCTCACTTGGTCGTCCACCTGGTGGACGAGATCCACCGTGATGACTGTGTTTGCCTGGCCTGATCACGGATCATCAACCAAACTCTCAAGGTCTGCACGAAAACGGGCACTTCATTTTCTCACTCACTTATCTGACACACGGTCTTCCCCGTTTATGGTGACCATCCAGCGATGAATCACCTTCCGCTATCAGAAATTGGATAACGCCGCGCTGCTCTTCAATCGTCGAATTTTGCAATGTGAACTTCACCACGTCAATGGGATGGCTCTCTTTATAAGAGCCTCTGTTCTCTCCTGCGCATGCGGGCACTCGCGCATGTTGTATACCAGAGACACCAACAGCATCTCTAGATGTGCCGCTACGTTCTCCCATAGCGGCATAAACAAATATGTTAACGGTTGCGTTGTAACGACGTTTCGTGCCTTTTCATTTGAACACCCTTTTGTATTTCCGGAAGTCACATCAGAAAAATAACAAAATTTTTCGAAACCTTTAATTAATTAAAATTTCAAAAAAAAAAAAAAATTTCAATGTTTATATTTTTGCTCTCGAAAGTATAGATGTGCCATGTTTGGTAACTTTAGGTTAACAGTTTGACCGTAGAGCATCAATACACCTACACAAGCGCACATACATTCTTCTTTATTATTAACTCTTTAACATCCAAGCACTTTTCAAGTGGCACTCCCTTTAACATCCAGACTTTCTCAGCGTGGCTCTGAAAGACATGGACTCGTCCTAGCTGAGGGGCAGTTACTCCCCGCACTCTGAAGTAATAAAACTGTCAACGCTCTACCTTGAATAATTGCCTTGCGGTTTTCGACAACGAGATTCATTTTCCATCCGCTTAAGAGTTTTATTCTAATGTATTTATATTTTTTAGTGTGAAGTGTTTCGCTCATCATCTTTGTGGGGTATATTTTTTACAAAAAATTTGAAATTTATTCTATAATTAAAATTTTTTTTGTAAGTTTCATGTTAGGCTTCCAAACCATTTAAATAAAAACTGGCTTTACTAGCAATTTCAAAAACATCTTTATGTTCCATTTAATTCTCAATAGGCTTTTACATTTTTTTTATTGCCAAAATTAAATAATATGTCATATATTACCATGTAAAAAATTTTTACATAGTAATGTAAAACATACATTATACATATATCAATGCAATTAGTACATTTTTTTACATAGTATAGATGTCAATGCTTTCCAGTGATAAACAAGATAATGTTTTAAATCTTCATTTAATACCGAAATAAAAACAATCGTTGGATAAAAAAAAATGTTATTGCTCTTTTTGAAAGATGTTTCGAAAATAATATGTTCTTTCAACACTCAGCTAAGATTTTTTTTTTATTGTCTTTAGCATTTTTTTTTTTAGTATAAGCGATTATCTTTATTGAATTTTTAAATATAAAATATTACTTTGCATTTTCAATAGTGATACTAAGAGAAAAGTTTTAGAACTTTAATTAAATTTTTAAAGAAGTTTTCACATTTTTTTTTCCAAAACCTTACGCATTCTTGCTTTTACATTAAATAATCGAAAAAGAATGTAGGGTAAATAAAAATTCCAAAAATATCTTTATTTTGCCACTCATTTTTACTAATCTTTTAAAATATAACTATTAAATTTTTTTTCTAACCAAGGGAATATATTACGTCAAACGTTATATATCTCATCTATCGAATTGTTTCGATAGATGAGATAACATATTTTTAAAACTTCATTTAATAATGAAATAAAATTCGGGGGAAAAATTACTCAGCGAAATATATTTCGAAAATACATTCCTTCAGTTTTCAGCCTGAACATTTTACTAAAACATTACATTCTTCATAAACTAAATATGAAGATTTAACACATTTAAAATTACATTAATCATAAATATTACATTTTTAGTATGAACTGTCATGTTGAATTTTTCAAGCTGAATTTCTGATTTTAAAATGTTATGTGAAGTTTTCTATAGGATTGTTAAGACAAGATAAATTTTTGAACGAAAGCTTCATATTAAATTTTCACAAATTTCCACACGAGGGAATCATTAGCAAATTTTTGATAATATGTACATTATACAGCATTTTTTGACTCCTCATCTCTATCTCTCTCGTTCATCTGACACTCGTTAGTTTCATCTCCTGCTTCTTTGCTTAGAATAAACGAGAGATCAGCTAAAGTATCATTTTTTGGCCAACCATCATCTTCGTTGATAGATCACTGTCACTTTCATCAGAATCAAGTAAAATTGCTTTAATTTCTTCTTCAGTGTGTTCACGATTTCTTTTACTCATAATGAAGAAATAATAAGCGTTTCAATAGAAAAATTACTCTCATAATCCAAACACCCGATTCACAGTACATAAAATAAAGATTCAGAAATTCACAACTGAAGAAAAATTTTCAGAATGGCATTCTAAAAAGGAACTCAGTATTTATATAACTTATCTCATTCTTTGAAGAGGGCGATACATCCAATCTTTTTTTTTTTTTTTTTGTCTTTTAATTCTATTTTAAAAGCGATAGTTTGTACACGGCCTCAGAATTTCCGACAGTCCTTTGATGAAAGAATAAGATGCTTGGAGTGTAAAACGACTTTCTTCCATAGTAACAAGTGTCGCTACCCATTTTGTGAGAAAACTGCGATGTGAATAGGCCGCATTGACAATGCAATGGTTTGTCTTTATATCATTACAATAGTCTTACTACTGAAAAGGGCTTCTGATGCTTGTCCGAATAATAAACAACATGTCGGTATCCTTATATATCATTCATCGTTACCAGAGAACTTCAGTGGAAAATTTCTTTTATAAATGGCCATAAAATCTTTCCAATTTTGAGCTAACAACACGTGAAAACAGAAACTAAAACCCTTTCAAAATACAAAATGTGCGCCAATAACCCATTTAGTGAATTCCTCCTCAACCCCCACCGCTCTAAGGCACAAGGGAAACTACTGTGAAAAAGCCGCGATTGTCAAAGATAACGAGGACCTCCTGGAGTGTTCTGTAGAGTAGCCTCTTTTAATACCCATCACCCCTAAAACGGCTTACAGCCGCCCCCAACCGACCCACGTGGATGTTATAGGGTAAATTCTCAAACCGCCCCGCTGGAATCGAGAGGGTAGAGATATAGACAGAAAAAAATAGATAAGATAGACATAAAAAAATAGATAAGAATAATATGCATCAATACTTTAATAATTGATCTAATTAACTGTTGTGGAAGGGAAACATAGAATTCGTTTTTTTTTCCTAATAAAACATTGGAGAGAATTGGCTAAAAATTAATAATAGATCGGCAATCTTTGTGATAAATTTGTTAAGTCAGCATGCAGTTCCCCTATTTACTGTAACACTCTCATGTGACCAAATATAAGAAATTCATGTAAGCAATATCGCCAACATAGTGTTACATTTCAGCAGTAAAAAGGGATTTTCATATATTAGCATCGCCATGGAACAGTCACCAATTCTCCCTCAACGAAGGAAACTAAAATAAAAATTTAAAATCGATATTCACCAAAAAGTTATATCCATTTAGTATTGTGACTGTAATATGGTAACGTGGATTATTCCAAAGAAACAGGCCGATTTTTAAACCGAATTGGTTTATTTCTTTTTTGACACATAGGACATTACACAACTTTACAAAGACTAACATTTAAACATGAAACATTTTAAATTTTAATAAACTATTCCATGAAGTGTTCCTTTTACATCATTCCACTCCACGCTTCTTTCTCCACGTTGCCAATCGGCACCAACTAAATTTAGTTTTTGTCGCCATCTCATCAAAGTGTCTAGTCCTTCAGTACTTTACATGATTGTAAATTCCTCCGATCTAGCTCGTTTCGTTTTTATCGTTAAACTGCACACAGCAGATACGATTTCCTTTACGAATAGCTTGTAAATTTTGTAATATAGTAATAGCTTGTAAATTGTAACTTTTGGTGTAAAGATTGCATGCCAAAATTTCTTTATTTTATTTTTGCTTTTTATATCATGTGAGAACATGATGCGGTTTTGGTTAGGAGGTTTTGAAGCTTGAAATAACGTAGGCAATGAATAAAGCATAAATGGCAATTTTCGTCATCATCTTTGAATCGCATCTATTTTTTTACCTGCTTTTACCAATACTGCATTATTATTATGTATGCTTCTTTGAAAGCAGATGCGTTTGTAAAAGTATTATTATTTAGGAATGGAATGGTATGGTTCTTGGATTGTACGGTTTTTTGACACAAGGCCTAACATGCAACGTTTTCTAAAAAAGTTCCAGTATAAAAACCGCTTTAAATAGAATTGGAATATATAATAAAAATATAAGATATCAAAGTTAAATCGATCTCTGATGAAGTACAATTTTCGGCAAAGATTAAAAATTAAAATATTAGATTCTACAAAACCAGCGGGAGTGATATCCTCGTCCCTTCCTCGCTGACTCTCTAATAAACTTGTCATGCCAGAGAACACCTTACATAGCATTCGCGCTCAATAGTCACGAAATATTGATTTTTGGCGTGAATTTAGCATTTTTACCGAATCTGTCGTGCCATTCTTGGCGAGCTATTTGGCTATTAATTCCTCGCATGAATTAACAGTATCCAAAAATCGATTTCATGACTTAGACACGTTTTTCTCGACCGATTGAAACAAAAATTTGAAACAAAACTGCATTTATAGTCACAAAATCCCATACCAGGTTTGATATATTTAAGTCATTGCGTTTTTGAATTATCGCAAAAGACTTTACTTTTGTTTCTGAAAGTAAAGACCGACAGACAGCGAAACTTTAGTTGTATTTGGCACAAAATTTATTAGGTGTTTACACTATAGATGTTAAATATGAGTACCGAATTTTATCTATCTAGTTCTCTTCGTTTTGTAATTTTCATGTTAACATATATTCGAACTGCCGGACCGAAAATCCGGCAGTCCGAATATATGTTCCTCTGAATAGTGACTCCTCAAATCCTCTGAGTAGTAATCCTCAAAACGTGGTGATTCGTCAAAATGCCGATTTCAAATTTTTTGAAGATAAATATATTTTCTCCATACTACGTATACGAGAAAATAAAAATGAATCGTTTTTAGAAGTGCAAAAAGTTTTTGATGAAATTTCTCACCTAGTAAGTTCGTCTGAGATTTAAAATGGTATAATAAGCAGAATAAAATTAAGTTCAAGAGAGGTAACAAAAATTCTAAAATTGCCATGAACATCAAGTTACTCAGAATATTTAATTGACAGTATGAACAACCAATCCTGGAGAACTAACTGTTTCTAAAGGTGACTAGTACGAAATAGAAACGAGAGTAATTGAACTGGTGGCTGGGATGGAGGATTGATTCTTCATAGAAAAATTGACATATCAATTACGATCATAAAATAAATAAGTTTTAGAATTTTAAGATGGTGTAGTAATCATTTTCTTCAGATAATGATTTCTTCCAGAGAACATCAAATTTACGAATTAAACAGAAAGAAAATTGACAAATGGGTGATAGAAAAAGCCATTTTAAAACCAGTATTTGTATGTTTACTAGTCCAGAACTTACAGTTGCACAACATAGAATCATTTTTGATCACACGTTAAAGTGACATCCATTTTTGGAAGTATTCGATACATTTAAGAGAAAATGGTGACAATTTTTTTCAAAATCGAAACAATTCATTAATCTTGTTTTTAAGTGCGTGTGTATGTGAGAGAAGGAGAGATACAGAAATGAGAGAAAACTTTAGAATCTTAAAAATGAGTATTTCATTTATATTATTTTAAGCTTTTATATTTCCTAGAATTACTCGAATTATACCTTGGATTTTGTTGTCATACAATCCCAGATCATTACTATAACATTGTGTTTAACAGTAGGTGTAATACTAATCAATGGAGACTCTTCCATTCGGAATGCTGTAGTCGAAAAGCGTGGATGTCGAAAATTTGTGAATTCAAACAGTGAATTTTCGCTTTTAAGTAGCAATGTATTGCTCACTTCTGTTTATTGTTATGGAAATCGTCCTGTGGATGTCTGGTAATAGAATTGCAACACTCTAGGTAATGAAAAACGACGCTTTATTCGACGAATATTTCAGAAAACTCAGTGTACAGGGAACACAACCATAGCCATGATGTATGACTGGTAAATTTTAAAAAACAGCATTTGTTGATACTAACAGCACAAATAGATAGCAAATCGGTAACAAAAAAAAAATAGTAAGAGGGCTTTGTAAATAACTAGAGAAGACGATCAACAATCCAAAGACAGAATGACTTCGCTTCCGCCTGTCTGGCTTATATGGGTTTTCTGACAGGCCATGACGTCCCATGGAATTTTGTTTCTTAATAAGAAATTGTTCTTATATATATATATATATATATATATATATATAGTAGCCGTGAAAAAATAATCTTTGAATCCCACATTTACAACTTAATTCTTTATTTTAGCATTATCTTTTTTATGAAATGTAACTTATTCTATGAATTATCTGTAAGAATAAAAAATCTTCTGAACGTATCACGGGTAGTGCATTGTCGGGAGGACAGCTGCTGACACTCAAATCTCATGACAATCAGCAGTCTGAATGTTTCTTCTTTTAATTTCCATGTATACATAAGAAATAAGAAGCGTTTTGCGCTATGTAACATAACGTAAATCAGAGCCAGAAGTCTTCCCGAAACTTTCTCGCATATTCTGCCAATAAAGATCTTATCCACCTTCATCCGTATAAAATTGTGAAACTTGGCTAATTTTGCGAATATTTTGCATGGCAATGTTTGAAAAATAGTTACAAAATGTAGATCTTTGGCGTGAGTCTAGCATAATTATTGAATATATCGCGAGAAAATGTATTTTGGACACCTTCTTGAGAGTCGATTGACGCTAAAATTTAACATGGAACTACATTTGGAATTACAAGATAATGCACTAAATTTCATTGATTTAAATCATTGCGTTTATAAGTTATTTCGTTTATGTGTATGTGGAAATATAAACTGACATTTTATGCAGAAATTGGTTCAAAATTTAATAAGAATCTACATTTCAAATGCTAAATCTGCGTACCAAATTTTATCTACCTAGCTCTTTGCGTTTTGTAATTATCGAGTCGTGCTAGAGAATAATCAGACAAACAGATTTCCCCGAGAGTGAATTTCTTTCAAAAATTGACAAAAATGTAAAAATTTGGTCAAAATTTCAAATTTTAGCTGTCTTAACTCAAAGTATTCTTGAGTTATCCTGCTCGTAGATAGACTAACACGCAGGCATAATGCGAAAAATATATTCCTTGGATTCAGAGACGTCTCAAACCTGTAGATTCATCAAAATCTCAAAATCCGAATTTTGACAATTACAATAGTTCTTTATTTAATATAGAAGAAAGTAAAAATCAATTAGGCATTTTGGATGTGTTCTTTTATGCCAGTTGGATCCAAAATATAATACAGGTCTACAATTTTGGCTACAAGAAGCAATACCAATTTTTATGCATCTAAGTCAATGCCTTTTTGAATTGTTACATTCACATGCATAAGAATATAGAGACACAAACTGCACCCCTCCCCATCGGTAAGATATATTTAGTCCAAAATTGAATACATGCATACATTTTGTTCATAAATATAAGTATCAAATTTGATTCGTATAATGTTTTGTTTTATCGTATGCGAAGCATAGAAAAAATATTGTAATCGTCAAAAAATTCAAAGAGATTTTTATGAGTCTCCAAGTTTCAGACCACCTGTAGTTCGAAAAACACATTTTAGAAAATGTCTGTTTTTTTGTATGTCTGTGACAAAGGTGACTCAAAAATGATAGATGAGATAGATAGATGAAATTCGGCATGCTCATGAATTTTGACGAATTCCTTTTTGACAAAAGATGAATTGTGGTATAGACAAATACCAAATTTATAAATGTCTATTGCATTTGAGGTCAGTCTGTCCGGTTGTTCGAATATAAGTTAACACGGTAACTATTATTCGTTTCAGTATCCTGAGACGGCCACTTTTCGGCGATTTTGTCTCACTTAGGGTTGAGACGCAGAAGTACGTGCGGATTTACAGAATTAACTTTATTGCTAAATATAAATATTTCTTCCTTTCATTATTCCTCTCATCCCTATTTTGTGGAATCAAATCCATCTTAACGCATGCGCAAAAGCACGGAGAGTTTTAGATTTGCGAACAATACAAAATATAGACCGCTAGGGGCTTAAAATTCGGCATGCAGATTTTACATCTATAATGTAAACACCTATCAAATTACGAGCTAAATTCAAAATGGGGGTCGATGTAATTTCAGAAGCGTGCAAACCTGATAATCTAAAAACACAAAGACAAAAACATGAAATCTGATATTTGATATTGTGGCTGCAGTTGTAGTTTTGTGTCAAATTTTTGTTTCAATTGGTTTAGAAAAAATGCGTCTAAAATGTAAATTCAATTTTATTAGAGTGTGCGAGAAAGTTTTGGTGAGACCACTAAAGCTAATTAAATTTTTATTTCCGACCGATTTTATTCACATTTTGATAAGAATCTATAAATTTGTGCTGAGATAACATACTTAATTATAAGATGTATTTTTTGTTAGCTAGATGTAGTATTTTTGAATTATTGTGCTCAAAAATTCATTCTTTTCTTTTGTATTCAGAAAATTTTGAAACGTAAAAATTCCCCCCCCCCCAAAAAAAAATCCCAAAGTTGATTTTTACTGTAATTTGTTTTTACACTGTATATATTAGAAATTAAAATAATACGCAGTGTAAAATCAATTAACTTTCAGAAAAATTGCGAAAACAAATGAAAACTTTCCCAGATAAATTTCTAAGAATTATTTATTTCAATATTTATCACTTTTTTTCGGCGTTTACAAATATAAATATTTTTTTTTCTTACATTGGATTCGAAAACAATACGTGAAAGATCGTTTACTTTTAGGAAATAACACATAATTAAAAAAGAAAAAATCAATTTTATTTCAATAACGTTTTTTTTCTTTTCATAACGTTTCCTTTTCATCTTCTCAATACATTTCATGTGCTTTCTCATACTGGAAATGTCAAATGATGATACATGTATTTCCGGTTAAAATTGCTTTCTTTTGAATCATACCACTTTGAGTGAAAAAAAAAGTGAATTTAAATAGTTGTAGATAGTTTTTATAATTTTCTTTGCATATATCTAGTAAACATATTTTCAATAATTTCTAATTTTATAAATTAATATTAGCAGCTCATTTTTTACTTTCTCGTATGCGAAGTATAGAGAAAGTATAGTAATCATTAAAAAATTCGAATACGAGATTTTGATGGATCTTCATATTTTAGAACTCTCCGAGTTCGAAAAACACATTTTTGGAAAATGTCCTTCTGTTTGTCTGTGGCAAAGATAACTCAAAAATGCCTTGAGCCAGATGGTTAAAATTTGGTATACAGGTTAGTAGAGATTATTGAAGAAAAAATCAGAATGGGGGAGAATCCCTTTTGCTGATCAAAACTTTAAATTAAACATATTCTCGAATATTAATTTTACATCTTAGGGATTTTCTTTTGAACTTTATTTTTTTGTGTTTTGTTGTTAATATTAAAGTTGTTATTTCAGTTTTTAAAAAGCTTCTTAACAGAATCTTTTTAAAAACTGAACTTCAGGCACTCTTTTAAAAACTGAACTTCAGGCACTCTTCTTAACAGAAGAGTGCCTGAATTGTGAGACGTGAATCAGTCAATTTTGGTGGATCGTGACAAGAACTTGAATGTTTTTGTTTCTTTCCAGAATTTGTGAAAATATGATATGAGTTTAAAATCTGTATCATACCACAGATTTGAAATATATTTTGTAAAATTGCATTTAATAATAAATGATCCCCTGCATAAGTAAAAATAACTTTCACAAAGAATTACGCTGCTCTTCTTTAGAAAAATTTGACACACCGAGGAACGAAATTTACCCGAAACTCTCTTGAATACTCTGTACTGTAATGATTCAGCTTCTTCCCTGCTTGACCATGGTGATGTTTCTTTTTCCCACGCTCCATAATTAGCATCCAGACAGCAGTATCAGCAATGGCGACGCCCTACCGCAGTGTAAGTGCTTCCAGAAGTGCCAGGTGGTCAACCCCTTTAAAGTAAGGACATCTGGGCAATTAGTGTGAGTCCAGATAAGGGACCCCATCTGCATTGTATTTGAAACAGATGTAAACCTGCATTCTTTACATTGTGGAGGGTGGCTCCCCAACGCATTCCCACGGTCGACGATAGACCAGTGAAGCTGTTGCTGAACGATTATTGGATAACCGGGAAAATGATCCGATGTGAATGAGGGTGGGAACAGAATAAAAGTGCGAGGAGATTGGAAGAGAGAAGAATTGTGGAGAAGGAGTCTGAGAGCGGTGTGTCGGACGAAAATTCCAACCGAGAAGGTTCGGTGGATCCCTGGAGATACGCCTGTGTTTGCGAGAACGCTAAGAGTCGGCTAGCTGTTTTCTTGGGAGGTTTCTCCGAAAGTATTCGAGGAACTCTCCATGTTGTGCCGAATAAGAATCATTTAACCTAGAACTCATTTAACCTAGATGATGAACTGTAATTTTATGTAAATAAAGCTGTAAATAAAGAATTTGATCATAACGCTACCTTTTATTGGTTCGAGACTTTACACTACTAAATGGACTTCCTCAGTAGCACACGTATATTGTACAATATTATATGATATTTAACAATATTCCTAATATGGAATAAAATTGTTGAATATTTAATAAATATAATATCTTACAATATTGTACAATATTGCGCAACACTCTTTGCTACCTGGGTTATGCACGACATTGAAAAATAAGAAACAGACCGTTTGGGTACGATTTTTGGCGATGAATCATCTAGATGCGGTTATTACACAAGCAACAGAAAACCGAATGTAAATTTTAAACTTTTTCTCACATCGATTGAAATTAAAATTTGACACAGAACAAGACATGTTGGTACAAGATTAGATATTAAATCTCAGAAGATAAGTAGTAATGTGTTTAAGTTACCGCTAGTAAATATGCGATAAAGTACAGACTGACAGATGGGCAAACTATAGAAAAATTTAGCTCCAAATTTGGTTCAAATCTACGTTTTAAATGTTAAAACTTTGTGCCAAATGTTATCTATCTAGCTTTCTATGTTTTACACGTATCGTGCTTATTCGGACAGCAGGGTAGATGGATTTTCTCTTAAAGATTTTGTTCAAAATTTGATAGAAATTTAAAAATTTGTTGTGAGACAGCATATAAAATTTCACCCGTCTTCCTCGAAGCATTTTTGAGCTATCTTTGTCACAAACAGACAAATTTCAAAAGAGGAGGTTTTTCGGAAGCAAGAAGGTCTGAAACGCGGAGACTTCTAAAAATCTCGATTTGGAATTTTTTGCTGATTACAATACTTCCTTTTTGCGTATTTCGTATTCGAGAATGTAAAAAGTGGGTTACAGTATTTAAATGTGTTAAAATAAATTTCCTGTAGAATAGTTATTTTTGCGTCTGATAAATATTGGTAGTTTTAATATGATATTTCTCTTTTTCAATTTCTTACCTCATAAATCATTATTCTGAACTGAACTCCGAAGCCGCATAAAAATATTTTGTAAAATGAAAAAATGCTGATCATAAAAAAAATCTCAATTTTCCCGATTTGCACGTTTCAATCATTCTTCAAGGCATTTACTTCTCAATTTATGATCAAAAAAACAAAATCAGAAATTCGGTATCAATTTTTATTTCCTCGCATACGTAGAGTATAATAATCCTCAAAAAATTCGAAATTGAGATTTTGACGTATATTTGCGATTTAAATCTCCCTGAATTCGAAAAACCACTTTTTAGAAAATGTTCGTCCGTCTATCTATTTCTGACAAAGATAACTCAAAAACGCTTTGAGTTATCTTTCTCAGAAACAAAATGGATGAAATTTGGTATACTGTTTTTACATCAAATTTGCAGATTTCTATCGAATTTTGAGTAAAATCTATTCAGAGGAAGTTCGTCGGTCCGGCAGTTCGAATATATTGTTACAAATCTGTGATGCGGCTTCTCAGCATAGTTGGTTCCATCATCAGAAAGACAGTTTTACAGTCATCTGTATTAGACGGAGTCCGGGTGTCGCGTTGGAGGTCCATGAGCTTAGCGACAAACTTGGCGGGCATTTGGCGACTTGGCGACGAATTTGGCGACTTTGGCGAGAAAATAGATTATACCCGAAAAATCGAGAATTTTCCCGATCCGTCCATTAGGAACCGAGATACGCCTCGAAAGTTCCTGCTTGGTTGAGAGGCTTCTAGCCCCGCCTCCTTAGACCTATAAAAGGAGGCAGCCTGAGAAGTAGGAAAGTAGTCGGAAGCGACGGTGAAGAACTGGTCTTCCAGGGATTAGCAGAGCAGCGACGGAGTCAAGCTAGTGCTGAACTAAGCCAAAAGTTAACATTCCGTAACTATTGTATGCCAATGCCATGTAAGCTGTTCTATGGCAAGCCTGTTAGAGAGTATATTAATAAGTGTTGGGGAGACCTCTCCCGCTGTTTTAGAATGGAAATTGATTTTTGCATAGATTGTTGAGAATGACCCATTGCGATTTTGAAACTTTGATCTCGCTATTTGATTGTGATTTTCAAAGAGTCAAATAAACAAACGTCCCTTGAAAGCTCATATAAAATTCCTTTTTCTGTAATCTACAAAATAAACTTAAAAGTTTGAAGAAACAATATTGGTTCTTTTACTATACTTGTAAAATTACCAAAACATTTATTATCATTCGATTCAAAATCCTTCATCGTATGTTTTTTATACGAAACAGGATAACAAATTATCATAAGAAATTTTGACCAAAAGGATTTGAAAACTCACTATAACTTTTTTTTTCATATCGTAAATCATCTTTTCTTTAAAACGCAATTAAGGAAAATAGAAAACTTTTTTTTTTTTAAATTGATCAGAAAACGCACCAAAACATAAGTCAAAAGTACTTCCATTGATAATAAAGTTATGGATAAAGAAATAATAGAAAAATTTAAATTCCATTGAGTATCGTAATTCGCAACCAGCAGGAGAGGTCTCACCAAAACGTTCGCATATTATCTCTAATAAAGATGTTATCGCACTGTACGCCTTGTATATCACATTGGCGTACAATAGTACAAAATATTAACTTTTGGCTTGAATTTATCATTTTTATTGACTCTATCGGGTGATCATTAAATTGTTTTGGCGACTAATCCTTGGCATTCTATCAAAAGTATCCAATAGTCGAATTTGTGTTTTGGACGCATTCTTCCCAGCCGATTGAAATAAAAATTGCATAAAACAACACTTAAAGTTGTAAAATCTAATTCTAAATCTGATATGTTTAAGTCATTGAGTTTTTGAGTTATCGCATTTACATGTTTCTGAAAGTGCAGACCGACAAATGGTCAACCCCTTATTGGATTTCGCTGCAGAAGCGGCGGCAGAGATTTGCCGACGGGGGGGCAAGGCAACTCCGACAGGGGGGCAAGCGCTTTGGCTTCAAAATAACACATAATAATTAGTTATACATTAATTATTTACATTGATTTTATTAATTGTACATTTAATTAACAAAAAAAATTAAGAATCATTTATTAAGTTTTATTATTTTAAATTAATTATTATAATTTTTTTTATTCAGATGCTGAACCTTGCTTTCGCTCTAAAAATTTATAAAGATATTTTCAAAAAATGTTCTCAATTCCCCCCCCCCCGAATATCAAAAGATTGTCAATATTTGAGTCTATTCTTTTATGAGACTCTTGAGATTTAATTTCTCTGAGATCTAATTTATTTCACTCTAGATTTTGTATATAGATAGAAATACAAATTGTGCCAGAATGACGTGTCATGATTAATGAACAAATGCATGCTCTTATCATTTTATGTCAGAAGCAATATGAAATGATTATTGAAACTAAATTCAAAAAGTTTTATAAAAGAAACATTTTAGAAATCCAGAATAATAATAAAAAAAATATTGGATGTTTTCGGAAAAAATTGATTTTTTTTAACGTAGTCCCCTACCTAAAATAATTTTTAAATAAGGAATGGAACAACGAGCAGGAATTCAGAGACATTTCAAATCCGTACGATGTATTTCGTGTATGTGCTCAACAAAAATTTACTCTAATTCAGACATGAACAATTTAGAATACGGAAAGGATACAATGATGTTTCTTATGAAGGTTGTAAAAAATGTTTTGCAAATATATGAACGAAATATTTTATATAAGAAATGAAAAAGATTCTTGTGCAAAATTGACTATTTAAACATTAGATTCTTCATCTATTTATTCTTCAGTGTATATTTAGGCTTAACAAACCAATGCATTTTATTAGATTAACAAACCAATGCATTAAATTATATCTTGAATAGATCTCCCTTATCTTCATTTTTAGTCATGTGTTCTTATGTTTAAGTACCCCCCCCCCTTCCCGAAGTTTTTTGCAAATGAGCCCACAAGCCTCTCAAAATGTTAGTTTTATTCCCTCAGTTACATGTGTTGATTTTTCTCCTCTTCATATACAATGACAAGTCTGACTCGCGCATAGAATTGCTAAATTTTTAATTTTAAATCAGCAATTAAATGAAAGTATTAAGTAATTTAAAATGCACAAATCACTTTAAAATCCAACATTACCTCAAATACCTTTATATTATTCTAGGGATTAAAATAATAATTGTCCCAAAAACGATGTGCTATTTAATTAAGAAGTTAAGTAAATTCGTATATCAAGGGGTTGATATGTTATATATAAATATTCTATGAATGACTATTTTAATCATCTTTTTATCAAGCCATCCTTATCCAAAGTCTATTAAAAATTTAGAAGAACCTGTAATTATATAATCTTTGCCACGAAGACAAAAAATTGGGGAAAAAATTTAAAGATATCCACCCAATTACATAGTTATAATACTGAATGCAAAATCTGAAGAATTTAGGTAGTAATTTATTTAACAAATTTAATGCATTTATTGAATAAATTTTTTTTAGTGTAGCTGAAAAGCTATCATACCACATATATTTATTTTTACCGTCAATTGCGGTCGGTTTATTTTTTTAGTGAAATAATTGCAGCCTGATAAATTAGACTGCATTAAACATATATTTTACTGTTAAATTAACTTAATTTACACTTAAGCAATTTACTTATTCCAGGAATTTATATTGAATTCACATAATTTGGCTTCAATTAAGTAACTCTTCTTAACATGCATATGCATAAGAGTTGCGAAAGAAAAGAGTGCTTAGATTAAATTTAATTTAACCATTAACTAGATTTTTGTCAGACAATTCTCATAGTGAAATAGATAAAAAAAAATCCCTAGTTCGTTACCGAGGAAGTAACAATTAGATGAAAAAGATGACGATTTATTTTAGAACTTGAATTTGAATGATGAGTCAGGAAAACCAACTCTATCGCCCTATTCATGTGCAATATAAAAGCTTCAATTTCCCTTATAATTCCACTGGCAGGTAATCGGACTACTCGATGAAAACAATTTTTTTCTCCATAACCTATGATAACATCTTAGCCGAAAGATAAAAATTAGTCGGAAAAAATGCGATAACTTATTCATTTGCCAGTTTATTGATTATTCTACTAAATAAAGTACAAATTATAAGTTGAATGAACGGCATTTAAATCAGATGACTGAAAATTTGAGGACTTAACATCGTCGACATCCTCCGCATTGAATACTTAATCGACCGATTAAAAATGTTCGGTAAAATGTGATATATTGTTCGCATGTCGCTTTGTCGGTTATATTGCCAAAAGTAGTGCAAATTAAAGGTTTGATGAACGACATTTGAATCAGGTGTCTGAAAATCTGTAGATATAGTGCTCAACATTCAATTCATAGTCGGCCGTCCAAAAATTGCCAGCGGAATGCAAATATCGTTTTCACTTTGTCGGACAAATTATAAGCTCGTTGAACGACATTTTAATCAAATATTTGAAATACATCATACTGCAGACATACATCAATAATCACCGCATTGTGTTCAGAGTCGACCGACCAAAAATTGTCCGCAAAATGAGAATATCACCTTGTCGATATCTTATTCACTTGTTACCTTGTCAGTTGTATTTCCAAAAGTAGTGCAAATAATAAGCTGAATGTACGATATTTGTATCAGATGCCTGAAAATCTGCGAACTTAAGGTCCCCATTGCGTTCAGTTCTTAGTCGGTTTATCAAAAATTGTTTTGCAAAAAACGTCCTCTTATTGACCTAGCAACCTGTCGATTATTTTGCCAAATATAGTCAAATCGCTTTAACCATTACTTGGATATTTGGAAAGTTTACAATATATTAACTTTAAGGTGGTTTTTAAATAATCATGTTCGATGATGCGCAACTCTCTACAATCATCCTGAAGACTTTTGCCGACAAAACTCGCAATCTCTCGCCGACGGGGGGGGGGGCAATTGCCCCCCTTGCCCCCCTGCTACCGCCGCCTATGTTTCGCTGACAATTTGGTAGGCATTTATACTAAAATTGCATGCTGTATTTCATTGTTCTGTTATTTCGCTTTCTTATTCTTGAAGTAAGCTGGTTAGATAATAAACAGAATTCTTCGTCAATTTTTTTTAACAGTAGAAAAAAATCATGTGACTAATGTTTAAGGAAATAGTTCGAAATTTATTACCATAATGAAAATTATGCAAAAATAAATAAATAAACCATTTAAAATTATAAAATTAATTGTAATGATAGTTAAATCGATATTTATTTATTTATTTGAAATAAGAGACTGGCTGCATTTTACAAAGTCCATTGATAAAAAACATACAAGGTACACTAACTACAAAGAAAATTAAAACATGAATAAAAAAGAGAATAGCAAGGAATACAAATTATAAAGTTCTAAACCATATATATATATAAAAAAACGCAAACATTTATTATTATATTATTAGAACGACTTTTAGATTATGAAATATTAGTAAGACATTTTATTTAAATTTAAAAATGTAATAAAAATATGTTTTGTAGAATAATATCATCGTTTGATAACACAATAATCTTGATTAATTTTAAGTGAATGAAATAAGAATTTAAAAATGTTTCTCCGACGTGCATATTTTTACTCTCCAAAAATTTATCTGCTGCAGTATTGGTTCTTTAATTCAAACGAGACTGAAAAACAACACACACATATTCTCCTTTATTATTAGTATAGCTGTTGTTTGCAATAACATTTGAATGCTATTCAGATTTTCGTATTTTTATAAACGTTCCATATTTTGAAAGTTAGATTGGGGAGAAAGAGGCCAGGGTGTTGTTTATTTCATCGGGATAGATTAATTAGTAAGATAAGTTAGATTAATAGATTATATTAGTAAAAAAAAAAAAGCTATTCTGGAAAAAAAAGCTATCTATTCCGATCACGGTTTTTACTGAAAATTTTCCGTGAAGATAATGTGTAAATTACATGCATGGTTAGTCACATTTTTCCCGTTAGGTGAGGATGTCGTATTCAGAAAGCGTTTGATGTTTTAGTCTTAAATTCAATAAAATTATTCTATTTTAAAAAGTACAAGATACGCTTTCAACAGATGGCGAGTAGTTTAGCCATAAGATAGTGGATTGACCAAATTATTACGATATAAAAATGTGCTTGATGATTAAATTCCATACAATTAAACGAAGAAATTTTAATGAAAAAATAAAAAAAAAAGTGCGAAAATTTGAAAAAAAGATTTTTCTAGATAACTTAATTTAATTAGATTAATATTTGATTTCAAGGCAATACGATGGCTATATCTGAACAGACTTTGTAGATTTGAACCACGCTCAGATATCGAGGTCGGCAATTGAGTTGACACTTCATTGTTTAAAATTCCCTACTACACCAATTTAATAATATTGAGCCTGGCAGATGCAATGTGCACCAGCATACAATTCATTTATATTCGGTGCAGTTGTCTACCTCCATGCATTGCGGTACTAATTTGGACTTGATATCTGTATGTTATGTTAGCAAAATTCGTTATGTTAGAAAAGTGTCAATTTCATTAATGAAATGATGATGAGATGTTGTAATGTCTGATTGACATTACAATATCAGACATTACAACTTCTCATTTGAATCTAGTTATAACAATTTTTAGTTACTTTTTACATGAATGTTTGCATGTCTGTTCTATTAAAGACTAGCCGCCTTTGGCGACCAGCCGGTTCGCCAATCTTAATGCTCGTTAAATTTTAATAATTAAATATTTTATGTAATTCCTACTTTAATAGCTTCTTCATCAAATATTTTAAAGCTTCAAATTTTGAGAGTCATGTAATTCACTCATAATAATATAAAGTCCTTCAGCCATAACATAATATGTATCTCTCTAATTTTCTGTTAGTTCCGGTAGAATTTATGCTTAAAATTAAAATGGAAATGACTAAACTGCAATTAATATAATATTTTTTACTGAAACAAAGCATTTTTTTTAATAATATGAATACTGATAATAGAGTCACTGAGCGTTTAAACTTTATGGGCACTAAAGAATATCTTTCTTAAGTTATGTAATATCTCAAGAATTTGTCAACAAAATTTTATCAGATTCATCATGAACAGATCGATTCATTAATAATGTTTAATTTTAAATGCATCAAACTTTAAGAAAATAAAATGAATCGTTTAAAATAATCGGTCGAAAACAGGTTTAAAAAACTACTTTAAAAACGATGTACTTAAAACTATAAGCATATACAAAAAAATATATAACTAACATAAATACAATTTAATTACAAAAGCATGCAACTAACCTAAAAATAATTTAAATCATTGAAAACAGGTTAAAAAAATCTACTTAAAAAACGATGTACTTAAAACTATAAGCATATACAAAAAATATATAACTAACATAAATACAATTTACTTACAAAAGCATGCAACTAACCTAAAAATAATTTAAATCAACCATTGATAACGGTTGTCATGGCAACAATCAAAATGCGCATGCGTGAATTTTCTTCGCCAGCTCCGGTAACACAGATGCGTGAATTTTTCTACGCCAGTTGGGGTAACGCTATGCAGATTATACATTTTTAATTTCCTTTATTCTGTGTTATTTTAATTCAAAAGTACTTCAGAATGAATCTGAAACATGGATTAATTAACAATGTTTAATTTTAAATGCATAAAACATTAAGAAAATAAACAGAATCGTTTGAAAAATTCCGCCGAAAAATGTTAACCCTAGCCTCATTTCTGTTGGGAGAAAAAAAAATTGAAGTTGGCGGTGGGAAAAATAGAAGATTTTTTTGGCGAAAAAGTTGGCGGTGGGGAAAATGGAAGATTTTTTTGGCGGGAAAGTTAGTTTTTAATTAATAATTAAAATTCTAATTAAAATTTCAAAAAAAGGGACCCCAGGTGCACATTCCCGACCTCTAAGGTGTACATGTACCAAATTTGATAGCTGTATGTCAAATGACCTTGCCTGTAGAGCGCCAACACACACACACACACACACACACACACACACACACACACATTGAGCTTTATTATAAGTATAGATATAGATATAGAAGATATAGATATAGATATGGATATAGATATAGATATAGATATAGATAAAGTTTTATTTCCTTAAAATTGATTTCAAATTTTTTCTGCCTTCAGCATTATGAACCAAAATCAATTTAAAATAATATCACAAAAACATACATATTGTAACATTAATCGATTTTTAAAAAATAAAATATAAACATTAAAAAAAAAAAAATCTGAATGTCATTTTTAACTTTCCACTATTGTCCAGGTGTTCTGTAAAGAAATGTATGCATTTTGTTCCTTTTTGAGATATCATAATTCTCTCTCTGTAATAAAATTCAGAACTAAATAGCAATCTAATTATACTTGTAAAATATAAGATTAGAAGTTAGAGCAATATTATGCCTTTATGATGTTGCCGATTTTGCTTCATAAAGTGCAAATCTCAAAAATAAGACCCCAGGACATAGAACACAGACACCTCTTCTTTTCCTGCAATTCTATAATCAGATGCCTTCTCTGTTAGAAATAAAATTCTAATAAACATATTTAAATTGAAAAATGTTTAGTTTATTTAGAATATTTTTGACAAACAGCAGCTTAAGCATAAGAATATCATTTCCGTATAAAATTAAATTTTTGAAACTATTACAAAGCCAACATGTGTATGGCGATGATGATGATGATGAGACTGTATTGACCTACTGAAGAAGAAGAAATAGTAGAGGGTTTCCCAAAACAGTTATGGCGGATGATGTTGTTCAATTTCCATCAAATTTATTTTTAAAATTAAATCAGGATCAGAAATAGTAAGTTTCTTACTTTTTGAATATTATCTTATGATATTACTAACTAAATTTTTTATGATTTCGCAATGCCTCGAAAACAATTACATAATAGAATGCAAGCGATTTATTGACCTATAGATGTATTGTTGGCGTCTGATTTCGCTCACAGGGAAATACAAGCGTCATAATAAACTTGCATCTACAGGCGAATACGTGGATTCTAATTAATTTATGATTTTGTCATTGTTATATAACGATATATTTACAAAAAAAATGGGGGCAAGAATTTTTAAATTTTAGTTTCGCACTTTTGTTTATTTACAATGTCAAATTGATTGTCAACTCTTGCATGGCAAATCAACATCGATGGAAATTGTAAATATATCTCGATATTAAAGTATCTCCAGAATTCTTGTAATTTGATTTATATAAATACGATATTAATACTATGTTTCTGTTTTTTGAGAATTGTTAATTTTTTTAAAGAAAAAGAATAAGAAATTTTCATGCTAGTAATGTAAATATGATTAAGAGTGATTTCTCGCCATCTCAGAATCGTGAATTTTATCAGTTTAAAGAAAAAAATAATCTTTTCTTCTTTAAAAACAGTTATTTTTTTTAATATTTTTTGATAAATACTTTGTTACATCGGAATCCATATATCGAAAGTAACATGAGAATTAACTTTGAATTCTCAAAATTAAAATACTTAGTTGAATTGATGTTAATGGTGATAACCAAGTATATTTTTTGATGCAGACTTAAAAGCTTACAGTTTTTAGTCTATTTAAACTGCTTATAAATAAGATTTTAGTAATTTGGGGAAGGGGGTTTCTTTTTAAATCTTTTGGCATTTGTGATTGAAAACTTAATAATTAGTCTATAATATAAAATTATTATGAAACTGATGGAAAATCAATATTGTCTTTACAGATAAAATTTTTTTTTCTTGAAATTCAGTTTTTTTATATAGATTAATTATATTTTTTTGAATGAACTTTGGTGATATTTATATTTAGGAATTGTGTCAATATTCATGCTGGTTCGTATAAAATGTGATAAGTTCAAATGCAACTCATTATGTCATTTCTTTTTTATACGTATTATTTTAAAATTGTTTGCATTGAGTAATTAAATTCCTTTATTTCTAATTTTTATATATTTTTATTTTTATTATTGCTGTAAATGGTTTTAATTTTAAGAACTCTATTATCAAATTGTGTGAAAGTTTTTGTTTATGCTTTTTCTAATGACTTCTTATCATCCAAATCTAGTCATGATCTCTTATCACATCTTTACCTTATATTTGTTAATGCAGATTTAAACCTTCAAGGAAGACCTGATGAAAATTATATGAAATTTGTTGAAATTAAATTATTTGTGAATTAAATTTCTGGAATGTTTGTTTACTTATTTATGTTTATTGATCAGTTTTTTATGTATTTTTAATTCTTAACCTAGATTGAAGCTTTTTAAACTTACGATTCCATTCCAGAATATTATGAAAGCAGGAAAATTATGAAAAGAAAAAAAAGTTTTTCAGTAGTGAGTTAGATTTATTATTATTATTTAAGCATTATATTTTTGTTTATTTGTTGAAGTACTATTTATTTGATATGGCTTTCTAATATTTAGTTCATATTGGTTAATCTGTCTTATTGCATTTTTTCTGAGATAAAAAAAAGTGTAGTCTTTTTATTTTTACTGACTTTAATTAGAAATCCAAAATTATTTATGGTTTAGACTTTTTTACTTAAGTAATATAATTTGAGTTTTTGAAAGTAATTTATATGAAGAATTTAATTATTTGATAGACTATACCTACATATGTTTATTTTGTGATATGCCCTCTTATACTATGAATGAACATTATACAAATATTTGAATTATGAAATTGATTGAGCTTGCCACTTATATCATCCGAATAATATAAAAAGCTTCATATTTTTCTAGTGTTTGTCCAATTTAAGAATTATTTATTCATGTAAAATGTTGTTTGAGTATTGTTGAGCAATTAGTTTGAATATTGCTATGAGCAATGCTATTAATTTGTTAGGGTGTGGTCTTCTAAGATAATTGTTCTTATTATTTAGAAGTGAAATGGAATAACTAAATAAAAAACTGATATGCAGCCAGCTGATAGACTTTTATTTTTCATAGCAAATATTTAGTACTTTAGTTTTTTTTATCATACCAATTCATAAGACATTTTAAACATAGAGACATTTAGCGAGTTTATTCGAATGAATTTTGACATTCTTAGTTCTCTTTGTTGTTAATTTGACATTTCAATTTGTTAAATATGTAATAATTTTAAAAGCTAAATGAGCATTCTAACTTTCCAACAAAATGATTTAATGATATATTTTTGCTATAATAATTTATGGTATTTAAAATTATTCATTTACATATGTTCCTGTCATAAAATTTTTTAAATCAGCATATGGCATTAGCATTTTTTCATTACTTGGTACAGATTTAATATGATGCAATTTTGAATATTTTTTTATTAGTACTAAATTCAATGGAATTTGTAGCATATGCATTTTTCATACTGTTCTAATTATACTTGAGTGTTTTCCCACACAGTATAATATATACATTTTATTGTTTTATGTGGTTAATTAATGTAGTATTTTGGATGTCGGGAGGAGAGGACATTCATCATAATGTAAATAATTATATTTTCCTATGTGCAAGTACTGGTTTCTTTATAGTAAAAGTGCATGAATTGAATACATTTAGTGGTACCTTTAAAGAAATTTAATTACGAAATATAGGTTTTTTAACTTAGGAATTTTGGAAAATTTTTTAAACATATTTAAAATTTTTAAAGAGAGTTAAAAGTTTTTATGATGTTTGGGTAGTATAATTATAAAACTAGAAAAATATAATGTAATTAAGTCTTCAAGGGAATAGAGTTTCTGAAATGTGCTTCTTTAGATTTTTCATCCACAAAAAATTGTAATGTACATTGACTGATAAATAGATATAGTTTTGTACGACCACAACATTTTAAAGTATTTATTTTTGAATGAGAATTAATGTGAAGGAATTGAGTTTGATAGCCATTTTTTTATGAAACATAATTACGCTTTGAAATGAAACTAAACTGAAATTCTAGTAAAAGTTATCTATGTATAGTTATAAGACACAAAATAAGTTATATTTATTTTAATTTGGTTATATCTTATTAGTATTAGAAATAAATATTAAGTTTAAAGCAAAAGAACCAAAAAGAAAGATATAATGAATCCAGCCTGAAAACTTATATAAAACACTATATGGTTATTAGCTGTATAATCAGAGTACAGTTATTAGTTTTATATCTGTAAGCAGTTCATTTCATAGCCAAATATTTTATTTGAAACAAAATGTTAGTTATTTTAGACGAAATTTAAAAATTAATTTTATGAAAATTTTACTTTAAAATCAATACACAATATTTTCATATACGTCGCTGAGTGATCTTTTCTTCTTTATGAAAAATATAGAAAAAGTGGTACCTATGTATTATTATGGTCCCCAGATGCAATCCAAAACTATCAAAATGACTGCATTCTATATAATGGAACTTGGTAATCATGGCATAATTCTAAGCATAAGGGTGTGTGGGTTGCACTATATTACGTAAGCACTAATCAAGACGAAGCCAAAATTTATGAATTTATATCAAAGCAATTAAATACATTTATTTATGACTTTTATTTATTTCAAGTGTATTCCGTAATTCAATCAGTAAATAAACATTAAAGCATTTTAGGGGCCTTGTAGTTTAAATTTAAAGAAAAAATATTCTTTTATAAATAAATTTCAAATTCCCCCCCCCCCCCCCCCCCCTCCAACTGAAGTATATGGTTAAATTATATAATATGTACTAATAATAAAACTTTCACTTATGTAATAATTTTATTATCTACTTTACTTTTTTTTGCTTAGTTATAATTTTACTATATACTAATTTTTGCTGATTTTTCTTTTATTGGTAAATATACTTTTTAAAACATCTAAAAATATTCTTTCTAAACATTGAAAAAGTTGCATGCAACATCTAAAATTATCTTTTAGATTATGAAGTAAAAATAACATTGTTTTGAAAAAAACTTTTGGGGGAGGTATTATTAAATTAGTGATATTCTTATTTTGAGAATAATTTCATTTTACTTTAAAAATATTGATAAAACATTTTCAGGTTATTCATCTGTGATATTCTTTTTTTAAAAATATTTTAAGATAATGTTTATATACACAGTCCAGTCATATTAATGTGACCACTGCCAACTTTTGACGTCAGCGTTAAAGCCACATGTTATCAGCTAATTTGGTGGATATATAAAGTGTATTGTAGGATTTGGGAAAAAAAATTTCAGTTCTTGCAGTTATTCAGAAAGGGAGCGATTTAATCGACATCCAAAATTGCATGATCATTGGCTTTCGGGCCAAGGGTGGAAGCATTTCCGAAACATTTAATTTTATAAACTGTTGGCGGGCCACTATGGTAAAAGTATACCAAAATGGCACAATCCAATATCAGCGATGTGGCAAATGGGGTGCATTATGGGCTATAGATGGCAGAAGTGAACGATGGCTGCAGAGATGTGTTCTGGCAAATAGACATGCAATCGTTGAGCAACTGACCGCTCAGATGAACCAAGTGGCTACAAACAGTGTCTCCACAATGACGGGTCAGCGAACATTGTTACATATGGTCCTCCGCAACAAATGCCTGATTAATGCACCTATGCTGACTGCTGTTCATGGGCAGTGAAGGCTGGAATTTGCACGCCAATACCACAACTGGTCTTTTACTGAGTAGAGACAGGTGACTTTTTTCGATGAATAATGTTTTATGCCTCATTAGACAGATGGACGTTGGCGTATACAGCATGAAACATCTGAAAGCAAACACCCTGCAACAATTGCTGGAAGAGTCTGAGCTGGAGGAGGGAGCGGTATGGTCTGAATGTTTCCGTGGTATTCTTTGGGTCTACTGATCATTGTGAAAGGCACGATGGAACAACACAAGTATGCATCTATCCTTACAGACCATGTTCACTCCTACATGCGAATTGTTTTTATTTAGGATGAGGGCATCTGCCAGCACGACAATGTGACGTGTCATAAAGTTTGCAGTGTGTGTGCGTGGTTCGAAGAGCACCAGGATCAGTTTACCGTACTCCCTTGGCCAGTAAATTGTCTGAAATTGAACCCAATTGAGAATCTGTGGGATCACCTTGATCGGGTTGTTCGTACCATGGATCCTCACTCGCATAACTTAGTACAGCTGGCCATGGCACTGGAATTGGCATGGCTCAACATCCCAGTAAACACTTTCAGGAACCTAATTGATTCCCTTCCTGTACGTCTCGCAGCTGTCTGCTCTGTAAAAGTTGGTTATTCTAGATTTTAACAGTTGGTGGACCATGTAATAAGGAACATATTTAAGGAATTACTAAGTATTTTATGAATTGTGTATATGTGTAAGATACTGACCCTGTTGCCTTTAGATGACCTAATTTGGGGGAAAAAACAAACAATTAGTTTGCTCATTATTATGCAGGCTCCTATTTTCAAAAGTAGCATTTATGAGCATTTTATAAATTTCCTGAACTTTTATAATTTTTTCTTAATGTTTTTACTTTTGTTACTTACCTTAAAAAAAATTAAGACTAATAATAATAATAATAATAATAAAATGCTAACTATTGCTGCTCAGTTGAAAAGAAAAAAAGCATTTTTTAAATGCGCTGCCTTTTTACCTGTTTTTCTGTTAGTTCAAGTATTTTTGCAAGTTATTTGGGAGAATTTCAGGAAAAAATTTAATAAGATTTTTCATAGGATGTTTTAAAACAATTATTTTAATTGAAAATATTGGAATATTATATTATTTCTCAAAACTGTTCAGAGACATTCAATAGAGGATAAAATTTTTAGCAGAATATATTCTTTAATCTGTTTATATTGTGCCATAAACAGATAAATATTCATTAATATGAAAATGCATTTCATTAATATGAAAGATTAAACATCCACAGTTGAAAGTTCTTCCAATCATAATGGAAAATCTAAAATTCTTAAATTGAATAAGGTGAAATAAGAGTAAAATGTTTATTCTTACCAGAAGTTTTTAGTAATTTAAATACTATGGCCTTTCGATTTGCGATCAACCTTCTAATACAATTTAGAATGCATACAAAAATATGCTGATATTTATACTATATATAGTTGAGAAAAATGGTGTAATGATATTGATTTATTAGAATTAGTTCACATTTTTTAATAATTGTATACATATTTTCACTAAAAGAAAAAAAAAATTACTATTTTAATCTAATGAAATGGTTAAATTCTTTTTTGGAATTATATTGATTAAGCTATTCTCTATAAAATGCTTCTTCTTTTTTTAAATTCTTTTAGAGTGAAGATTAAAGATAATTAGTGTTATAATAGACTTTTAGTTGATAATTGCACTTGAAAATATGAAAATGGAAATTAAAGTAAGTGCTGCTTTTAAGTATTAAAATTAGACTATATAGAAATAGCTTCAAGCAAAATGATATTTTTATCATAATATTTACATAAAACTATATATAATAATTGTTCAAAATTTGAGTAATATGTCAATATTTATGAATGTTATCATGAATAATAATTCATATATTCATTCATTAAAGTATAAATTGCATGTATTCTTCATATTAAAAAATTAATTTTTATTCATATTTGCTTTCATTTTTTTCCACTCTGTTTCTTATAAGCTACATATTAATTGATTTAAATGAATATTTTGGCAGATTTTTGGTTGTTATCATTCTGCTTAGAATTGAACTATTGAAAATAACATTGCTTTTTGAACAAATAATTTATGTATTAATAGTTCTGTACAATTATTGCAAGATTATGAAGGGTTCTCTGTTTAATAATGATAATTTAAATAGAATTAAATGATACCAGTTGATTTTTTTGTTTAAATAATTATTGGTAGAGTTTATGTTAAATAAAGTGGCAAATAACTTTTTCTGCTTGTTTTTTAATTACATTAATCTTTTTTATCTGATCTTCCATTTAAAAAATGATTTTCCTATTGATAGGAATATCATTGATTGGTATGTGATTTTTTAATGTTCATGCTTTTGACATGAAAAAATTATTCTCAATTGGACTTGACCTTTCTTTTTGATATCTCAACGCCTTCAAAATACTACTGTGTTGCATATGCATGCTGCCTTTATTTGCCTATCTCCATAGTATAAATTAAGCTTAATTTGCAAACAATATCATATTGTTAAAAGTTAGTAGAAAACATATTTTTGGTATTAGTATAATATTAACTCATTGTAGGTCGCTGATTAATGCTAGATAAATTGTATGTTATATCTGTATTTAAAAGAAATGTTTACATGATTTGCTACAATAGCAGGAAATGAAAAACATTTTGAGTAGGACTTGCATAATATTGCTTAGTTAAACTGTAGCTGAAAAAAGCAGAATTTACTGGATGTTTAAAGTATAAAATGATAATTTAAAATAGGGCCAAATGAATGATGAAGAAAAACTGTTCCTAATTTAAAAATAGCTTTGGATATTTTAATAATAACTTTCTTCATGCAGTCCAGGGAAAAAAAAAAAAAAAAAATCTTTATTGAACTAATTATGAACTATACAAACATAGTAATTTTCAGGTTTTTTTTCCTTTAAGCTATATGTTTCCTGATTTATTTCTTTATCTCTTTTTAAATAGTGGTGATTATCTTTAAGTAGAAGTAAAGATTAAAAAAATGGGACACAGGGAAATAGCTTTGGAAAGGATTAAGATAATATAAATAATGAGAATGATTGGATAAATAATAATAAAATCAACCACATCATATATTTATAAACTGTCAGACTTTATTAAAAATGCAGTTGAAGAAAAATCATTATTTTGTAATCCAATGTTTCTCATGGGAAATTATTTCAGATCCTTGTTATATTCATAAATAGCAGTCAAAGAGTCTAAATCAGAAGTTTTTGTGTGATTTAAAGATTAAATTCCTGTATTTTGCTACATTCTATTGCAGTGAAGAATTTGCTTACCATTTAATTTTTTCTTTTATGAATTTATTCAGCTTTTTTTTAAAGGCCTGTTATCTGTTGCATGTATGGAGGGGGGGGGGAAGGCTGTTGCATTATAGTTCTGAAGCACATGGAATATTATTTTTGGAATGAAGCATTTCCTTTGGTTAAATTAGTATTTCCTGTTACATATTCTCTGAATATGTATTCTATTTATTGTATTAATTTTAGAAAAGATTGTCTTTGAATGTTCATTTTTTTAAACTTTTGTATCCAATTCCAATTAATTTCTGTATTATTCTGTTAACATTAAGAAAATAAAACACTCCCCCCCCCTCAAAAATAATAAATTTGTTTTCAAAAATTGTTTATGGTTTAGAAAAAAATTAGTTATAAATACTTCTTCAAACAAGGGATATTAAATGTACAATTTTGTAGATTTAATACTCTATTCGTCAACTTTATATAAAATTTATTAAATTTTTATTATTACAGATTTTTTAATTGCCAATATGGATTTTACATAATGTCAGTAACAATATTTTATGGGAGACATGAGGCATTTTTTATATAGCTGAATCAGTTTTATGGAAATCTGGTGTTGCTAAGTCTTCTTAATCTTGATACTCTGAAAATAAAAGCAAGGCCATTATTCTGGATTTACTTAACAACTACTTCTCTATTTTTTCATATGTCTTATTTTGTTCCCTCTGTTGGTACGTTTTAATTTTCTAAATTGGTCTTCTAAATTGGTACGGGCATATAAAGTTCTTAAAGAAAAATACAAAGTAAAATACAAAAATACACTGTCTTTAAATAATCAGCAGTGACATAAAATAGAATTCACCATTTTCTCGTGATTATAAAAACATGTTTACATTTTATTTGCACTCTTTTATTATCCTTAAGAACCTTGATAAATGTCCTGCTTATGTGATACTAAGCATTATGATGGATTCAATTTTTAAGCTATGCTGGATTTTTTTAAAACAAAAGTTATGTGTGTTAAGCTCTTGAAATTTTAGATGTAAAAATGCCGATTGGTTTATATAAATATTAGACAGTTTCGTCAAGGTATATTTATTTATGAATGACAGATTTGCAGGGATTAATTACTTTAATTCATATATTGTATTAAAAATAATATATTTTAGTTTAACTTTTAAAATTAAAAATGATTATATAAATTATTTAAATAATTTATATCTTTAATCATTAACAATTAATATTTATTTCTAATGAAACGTACTTATTTTAGTTTGTAATTAAATATTTTTACTATATTTTATCAAATATTATTTAACGTAAGTATGTTTATCAAAAGTAAATATTATTTACTTTTTATTTAATATTCACAATATGGCCAATCATTTAACATAAAATAGGCAGTTATGTAATTTATTGTTTTTATCAGATTCAAGAACGCTGTTGATAGTTATAGAGATTGAAATCAAATTTATTTAGTCCTTTGTTTACTTAGAAATTTAACTTATTATTAATATAGAAATCCATTTTTAAATTATATATATCATTAATTTATTGTTACATTTCCTCTATATATATATATATATATATATATATATATATTATGTCTCCATGCATAACTGTTTTCTTTTGTATTTTCAGTTCCATTTGTTAAATTTTAAATCATGGCTTCTTAAACTGTTTGTTCTAATTTATATCGATGAATGCTTCCAGAAAAAAAGAAATTATTATTCTTTCAATACTGAAAAATAATTTTAAATGAATTACTAATTGATGATAGCTAATACAGGATTTTTAGTATAAAACAGGTATTAACCAAATTTATTGAAACATTTGTTTGAGGTGATTTTTGCTTGTAGATGTGAAAGTTGAAGTAAAATGGCTGCATGTATTGTACTCAGTCTTTATTGTTATAACCCATATTTAAAAAGCCAAAGTTTAAATCACTGAGACAATGGTTGATAAGTTTATTTTTAATTCGGGGTTCACAGATTTGTAATGCATATAAGATGTAATAAGACCTTTTTTTTATTATTTGAAAGCATTGCATGTAGTTGATAGATGGCTATGAACAGTTATATTTCAATAGCAGTGAGCCAATGATAATAGATTATATTTATTTGAATTAGATACTGATGAAAAATTAAAATATTTCTTATATCTACAGGTTGTGTCTTGTATTTTGACTTCATGTTAATGCTATAATTGAGGTTGTAATGCAGATAAAAATAATTTATAATTATGTTAATTTATAACATATAACTGTGCCTGGGCACTTTATTTTTGTTCACATTCTCTCATTTGCATGGAGTCTTTCATTGTTCAAATGCTTACTCTGATATAATTTTAGAAAGTTTGAAATGGTTTGGACAATTTTTAGAATATTAGATAATGTATGTATGTTAGTTTAGATAATATTAGATAATGTATGTATGTATGATATTTATGTTAGAGATGAGTTTCTTTCAGGCCTAAATAACTATTTTAAATATTTTGTCTAATAATTAATTATTTTATGTCTAATTATTATTCTTGGCAAAGAAAGCTATTTAGAATTCAAAAATTTAATTAAATTTGATTTTTTTTCTAATTTAAGTTGCACACAATTAAAAAAAATTCTTATTTTTGTTACTTTTTTAATAATTTAATATAAATTCTAGAAGATTTTGAACTAACTATCTTAGAGTGAATTTCTTATTAAAATTCATAAAGCAGGGTTGCCACACCACCAGGAGAATAGGGAAGACTGGAAAAACACAAGGAATTTAAAAATTGTTTAAGAAAATAGGAAAAATACTGGGAATTTTAAGTTTCTTTGTTATTCTTTTGCCATCTAAAAAATTTTGATCTCTAAAGATTGCAAGAATGAAAACCATAGTCATAGCTTCCCAAAACGAAACCATTTGCAATTGTGTAATTGCAAGAATAAAAATGATAGTCATAGCTTCCCAAAATGAAACCATTTGCAATTGTGTAATTACAAGAATAAAAATCATAGTCATAGCTTCCCATAACGAAACCATTTGCAGTTGTGTAAAAACTCGTCCCTTTTCTATGTCAGCTTGTTTTTTTTTATTGATCAGTCCAGTTTCGATTTGCGAGGCAGTTATTCTTTTTCCATGAAATTCCCAAATTGCACGACTAATGAGAATGCACAAGACTTCTGTAACTGCATGAAAGAATAAAAGGCATTTCTCTGGCAGGATTAGCAAAATTCATTATGCAGGAGCAGCATAGTGGGTTTTAGTCAACCATATTTGAGTTTATTGAATGGTTTGGTTATTATTTGAGAAACTTTACACTTATTCAAAGTAGATTAGAGAATTTTTTTAAAAACAATGAGTTGCTCAAACTTTGTATTGAATACGAATTGGATGGATAAAAAAAAGCAATCCTGATTTTGCTGAATGGATTTTAGAAGTTCCACAAAATCCATTTATTGTGTACTGCTCTCTTTGTAAGAAGGTAATAAACCCAAGTAATATGGGGAAACAGGCACTTACTAGTCATATCAAAAGAAGAAAACATACAAGACTGCATGTCAGTTCCAAAGAGTCATCATTGATGTTGGAATTAGTATCTAAAAGGAGTACAGGGAAAAGATGACACATTAAATCCAAAAACATCTAATTTAATGCCTGAAAATAATATTTTCTGAAATTTTTAGTTCAAGAACAATCATTTAAAGCTGAATTTTTTATGGGCATTAAAATTTGTTGGGTCACATTTGACATTTAATACATTCAATGATATATTGGAAATATTTTCACATAATATGTTCAATGAAAGTGAAATAGCTAAAAAACATATGTTAGGTGGCACAAAAATGTTATACCTTATTTGTTATGGATTAGGTCCATTAGCTCCATGAAACTGAAGGCTAAAAAAATCTGCAGATGTTGCAGAAATTATTACCCAAATACTTGAATTGGCAAAATTGAATAAATAAAAATTTTTGCTTAGTAATGTTTTTGAAGTAATTAAATGATTTATATCGTAACAAAAATGTTTTGTGTTTTTATTTCATCCGAGTCCTTAATTTTGTATGACTTACAGTTAAAGAGCATGAGAGGTAATATATTCCCCCTCCCCCTTAATATATGAATGTTTTGCTAAATTCTGGATTATAAAGATAAATTCTGGATAATAAAGAAAGATAAAATTGTTTTTTCTTCTGTATGTAAATAGAAATTTTCTCTTTTAATATACTGTTTAGAAATAAATTGTTGCTTCCTTTCCTTGTTTTTTCTAATCCTTAAAACCATATTTTGTTATAACATAAGTGCTATTCACGCATTTCCTCATATTTTGAATAAGTACAGAGAAAACAGGAAATTTTTTTCCAGATTTGAGTGGCAACCCTGTAAAGTATTAATTCTTGAAATACAATGGATAACATTTTCCATTCCTTAATCGTAAAAATTCTTAAGTTAAATCTTAGGCTATCATTTAAGCATTTAAGTTCCATTTTTTAGCAGGTTTTGTAATTTTATTCTTCTAAAAATTAACCTATAACAATAATTTAAAATTATTTATATTCTTTAAAATATAGATTTAAAAAAATAATTATTAGTACTTGGTTATTTTAATTTGTATGATTTATGTTTATTTTTATTTAAAATTTCAGGATGTAGGAATGAAGGCAACAAAGATAGGAATACACACTGTGGACATCAACAAACCCAGCACAAGTGAAAAGATCTTTGATACCTCCATCGAAACACCTCGCTTAAAGAAAAAAATCAGTAATCAAACATTGGAGGAGAATCTACAGGCTGGTGTATGCACATTCTATGCAGAGAACTCCAGTTTTTCTGATCAGGCCGTTCAATGTGAGATGAACAGTGATTCAAACTTTCAAAATTCTTCTACAATGAGTGTAGCGCCAATGATTCAAGAAGAAATTGCCATTGATACAGAGCCTAGTGTTGCAAGTGGAGCTATGGGATTTGTGAATAGTGAAAATCAATTGTTTCATCTGTTTGAATCAGCAACACCTGAATTGATAGTTGACACGACGGATAGTGACAGTGACATTGATATTGTCAGTTTAAGAACAAATGGTCAGCCTCCTGAAAATGTAACTGCTCTTGTTCCAAATCATGATCATACCTATATAGATATATGGAATTCTAATAATAATGTAGAAATGGTTACAGATGTTAGTAATGGTGAGTATGGCTCTTTTTAAAACCAACTTTGAACTTTATTTTTTGTTTTTTTAAAGATGGATAAAGTGGATAAATAGTACAATTTTAAATTTTTATCTCTTCATTCCTGTTATTTACTTATGATGAGTAAATTATAAGCAGAAAGTAACGAGTCTCTAATTTTAATTGATATCAAGGAACATTTAAAATATACTAAAAAATTCAAATAATACTTTTTTTTACATTTCTTCATCTTAATATTATGTATTCTAATTTTTTGGAGAGTGAGTATTATTTTCATATTTGACTGTGAAGTGATTAGATGATGGAAAATATTTTAATTTTGGATTCATAAGGGCAAAAGAAAAATATATACTGTTTGTATTTATTACTTATATATAATATTTATTATATATATTATTATATAATATTTATATATAATTTTTATCAGTTATTTTCTAAAAGTCGTTTATTTGTCGCTAAAATTCATTTAAGTATTGTTGCTTATTAATGATAAAAATAATTTTTTTCCTGTTATATTGCTTTCAATATCGATATAAATATTTATAATGAGAAACAATGATATTTCTTTTTTATGTGCAGGTTTTAATTAAATTTTTTTTATATGTGTTTATATAAGCAATAGATTAAGCTATGAATATTTTAACAAAGCATAACGAATAATTTTTAATCAATGTATTATTGATATTTCTTACCTAGACATATTAAAAATCTTAATATGTCTGTTTTATCAATTTAAGATTTACCATATCTTTATTATTTGCTATTAAATTAAATGTTAGTTATGAATGAACATATACTTATAGTTGAAATAAATATATAACGGAAAAAATAATTTTAAATATGGTTTTCTTAATTTTGGTATTCTGTTTAACAATATCCATTCTTATTTTTAAATATGTGTATGTGGCAAATAAATATTCTGTATTTGGAAGTTAACTATTTTAAGCCTTTTAGTTTTGAGTTCCTGATGTTTGTTTATTAGATTTGAACCTTTTTATGTTTTATCACTCAAATATTCTCTGTATGCTTAGTATTACCTGTAATATTTTTTCAATTTTTTGAGTAAAAAGATTTACCTTTATTTAGATATCGCCCTAGTTACATATATTAGTACATTTTTATTTAAACAGAATTGCGAGGCCATTCTTGACCCTCTTCTAATATTATAAATGATTAAGATATTTATTATAATGATGATATTTAAAGATTGATGTAAAAAAATACATAGATGTATCAGAATTGAGTATTAATATTTAAAAAAATTGAAAGGAAATATTTGAAAGTTTTCATTAAAAAGTCATTTTTCTAAACATCTATGATAATTAGAAAAAAATAAATTCTTAAATAAAATAAATGTCATTTTGTTATTCTTGTACATGAAAATTTTCATATTTTCATTCACTGTTTTTTCTTTTTATTAACTTGAATGATCTTCTAATCTAGTCCTAGGAAATTATATTCTTGTCCAATTGTGAAACATTGTTTAGTTAGCTAATAATCATCACATCTCCCTTCCTTCGGATAGAAAATTGTTTTCAAAGTCTTTAAAAATATATTTTTTGTGATTTTTTTTTTCAAGCTGCTCCTTGTTTCACACATTGGCATCCCTAGATTGCTTTGAATTGATATCTGTTAATCTTCATATTATGGCTAGGCAATGTCCAAGATCACTAAGTGCTCAGCAATACTAACATTTTTGAAGAGAAATGGATTTTTTTAAATATTTTAAAACCATTAAATGAAAAAGTTTGAGATCTTTTTAAACTACCTGTGGTGCTACCTATTCTTATCTTTCCTTGCTAATATTGTAACTTTCATGTGTATTGTGATAAAGTAAGAGAAAGAAAAGGAATATCTAGGACAAGATTTTGCCAGATTTTAAATTTTGGCATTGCATGGCAAATAAAATCTTAATAGATTAGTGATACAACATATGTATCAACCTGTAAGCAAAACTAAGAAATCTGTTGATCCATTGTATGTTTTTATTTGGAATGTGCTTTTTGAGGTGGATAGATATTATCTTGCGTTAAGATGTGCAATTTCATTCATTTTGTATGAAATTCCAGCACAGATTCTGAGAGCCAAATTTCCATTATAATTTTTAGAATTCTGAAGATTTCCAAATTTATTTTATTCTAGATTTACTTATTAATTTAAGGGCATTTTATTGTTTTTCTATTGATATTTAGCAGAACTTAAACTTTCCTTGCATGCAAACATGCATCCTTACAAACTTTCCTTTTCCCTTAAGTGCATTGTATAAATATGGTATACAGACATGCACAAGATATAGGTGTATTCAGGTATCCTTGTGTATACAGGTATGCACAGATATGATATGCCCCCCTCTCATAATAGATTTATGCAATTATTTATCCTAAAATTGTTTTATACTGATAATTCTGTAGAATTCAAATATGACTGATTTGTAAATGAATTTAAATGCCATAAGTAGATTTTATAATGAAGTTAAATGTCTTGATTATGTGTTTTTTTTATGGAAGTAGTTTTTGTCTCTTGATAGTTAAAAATTCGTTTTTGTTACAAATAATGTCTACATGTTTTTGCCACCATTAACACACACATGGGTGGTGTATATATTTGAAATTATCCAATCAAAATAATTGCACTAAAGTAAAATTAACAATTATTATTTGCTAGTTTATGTATTCAAAATTAGGTTAATTATTTTAATAGTGTAACTTTAGGCATTGAACATATACATATTTTTAAAGGAAATTTTAGTGTTGAAGTTTTCTTGGTATAATTTAATACTAGTCTTTTGAAAATGCTTTTATCATGAAATCATGTTTGTATTAAAATAAGCATTAATCTCGGTGTAATGATAATATTATAAGCCTTGAGAAAGATTTAGGTTACAACTTTAAAAAGTAATTGATTTCTTATATTGCAATTGAACATTTTAAATTTTGTTACAATTGAATTAATTTAGTACAGATAAAATTTCATATTTATTATTAAAAATCTATTTCATGGAGAATGTATTAACCTCAACTTAACAAAAACTGTTTGTCTTGGAGTTACCAAATTTGACATAAGGTATATGGGGACATGCACATCAGATTATCTTTTAAAATTTTAATTTATTAAATAAAATTTCAGTGGAGTTTTTTGCAGTTATGTTTGAAAATGTTATTGCATATAGCTGATTTTAAGATTTAAAAAATTATTTTTTTAATACCAACTTAATTGTTGTGTAAATGCTACCTAAATTTTGGCAATTCTTTAAAAGAAATATTTCTTGCTTTAAGTTTCAACAATAAATTTCATTGTTCCAATATAATTTAAAGTTTAATTTTTTATAAATTGTTTAATCATGAGATTTTTCCTCCATTGTTGAAAGTTAAGAAAGAAGGATTCTTTTTATTATCTATTCAGCTTACATGAAGGCTAAGAAAATGAGGTACGGTACTGTGGAATTTAGAAGATAGGTAAATTGGAGAGTTATGTTTTAAAAAAGAAAATAAGATTTTGAGACATATACATAATCACTACTAGCAAAACATGTTGGTTTTAGCATGTCTCAGTTTGATAAATTAGATATTTTCTTGAGGGAATCATTATGATCATGTCTATTAACATGCCTAATATTCCTGGCAAACCAGTTGATAGAAAAAGATGGCTGTTTCATAATTACGATGGATCCAAACAAGCAGCTGAGATTAAAAAGATTCGTTAATTGAAATTTCTGTGTATTGGATGTTTATTTTGAATTGAAATATAATAATTCCTCTCACTGTTAAAAAAAAAAGGCAGTATTTAGAAAAGGAATTTAAAGAGCTGTCTTCACATTTCAAATTAAAAGTAAAAAATAGATTAAGTTTCTTCCCCAAGTAAAAGTTGCATTTGATATTTTTTTTTTACTGTACTTTTTGTTATGACATGGTATTATGGCTGCTTTGCTAGTAGTAATCCTTGGAAAAGATGGAAAAAATATGGCTGTTGTGTTTTAAAAAAAATTATTACTGTTTTCTTAAAACAATTAATTTTTAAAAATATTCACATTTGTATAATGTTAGAAAAATAATTAGTTTTAATCATTTATTATTGTTGGTAATAGTGAAGAAATGCTTCTTTGTGGTTTTGTGCTATATATATATATTAATACTTTATGACTATTCAGATTTTACATAATAATAATTATTATTTTTTAAGTAATTATGCAGAATATCACAGCTTCAGAATCCCTTAAATTTGATTCTTCTGATGAATCTGCTAGTAAAATATTGAAAGAAGTGTGACAGAGCTTCCTTTAATATATAGAACATAATTTTATTTCTTTTTCATTACTATCATCTAACAGATATAATTATATAAGAGGTGCCATCTTAACACATCAGTTCTGCATATATTTTATAATTTGAAATCTTTTTCATATTCTTTTCATGGAAGTCTGTACTGTCTATAATTCTATCCATGACACATACTGTGTTAAATGAGGAAAAAAGAAAGTTGTAGGATTGTTAATTATGCAAATTGTTAGTAATATTTTTGGATAAATACTCCTAAAATAACAAATTTCGTGAAATTTGTTGTAATAATAGTGATATGTAGTAGTGTCCATTGTAGGTTATAATGTATCTAATTAAAAAAAATGACTTTCTTTTGTTTTATAAAGCTAGATCTGAGTATTGGTACTATCAAAAATTTTCTATTCTTGTTATTATTATATTATTCTTATTCTATAACTGAAATAATAATTATACTATCAAAGATGTTCATATTGTATAACTAAAATATTTTATCATTTTTTTTTCTTGATTTATTTTTACCTGTGGTATTATTAACTTAGTTTAATCCTTAACTTATATAACAAAAAGAGTATTGCCTAAATTTTATCTGGACTAATTTAAACATACTATTATTATCTTATTCATATGTAATTTAAGCTTGAATTTAGAAATTATGTTTTTTTCAATGTTATTCTTTATGAGATAAGAGTTGTTTCTATAAACTTTAAGTATTAACCTATTGTTTTAAGAAGGAATTTCAACCAGTTCTGCTGTAGTTAATGAAGTATATTGAACTTATAGTTTACAGTTATTTTGAAATGTTAAAAAGTTGCACAAATTATTCATGAATATATAAGTTTAGTTTTTTTATCTATAAGTTTCTATGACAGTATAATATTTAAAAGCTTATATGGTGTAATAATAACATTTGTAAATATGTCATATGGCATAACTTAATAACATTTGTAAACATTAATGGGAAAAAAAAAAAAAACCCCTAAATACATAAAATAGTTATTCTGTAAAATACTTTAATGAGTAATGCATTGTAAATATAATTTCAAATTTTATTTTGTTATTAAATTAATTATAAATCTGATTATCTTTCCTGACAATTTAACTCATTTGAAACAAAGTTATCATTATTTCCTTTCCTAGTAATTTCTCCTTAAATATTTTGTTGTTTTATTATATATGTATGTTCTAATTATCTTTTAAGAATATTTATATATTTAATAATTATATAAGTATATCTATCCTAAGTATATATAAGTATATAATTATTTATTTAATAATTATATAAGTATTTAGGTCATTAAGACATTGTCAGATACTTTAATTTTTACATATAATTGTAATTGTCCTATTTCTTAGAACCCTCCTCAAGTCAAAATAATGAAAGATTCCAAGCCAAAAATTGTAATAAAGGAAAAGAAAATGATTGGCCTGTAGCTCCTGATTTACAATTAGATTGCCTTTTTACAGATGAAGATGATGATAGCAGCGTGGAAGTTGTTGGAGTTGAGCCACCAAGGTATTAATTTTACATTATTATTATATATCTTTTATAATTTATTGCAACATTGTAATGCATGTAAGTTAATTTTAAATTACATAATATCTATGATTAAGTATTTTATTTTTCTTATAATAATTGTGGTATTCTTATGTTTATGTAGTAATTTCATTATTTAAATATTAGTATTCCCATTTGTCATTTATATATTCCTGTCATAAAGTTTTTGTATGAACAACTGTGTATTTGTGTGTTAATTATTCAAGAAATTACAATTATTTGGTCTACAGATTTCAATTTGGAAAACTATTTTTTTCCATGAGTTCTACTTGTTGAGATGTATTGTTAAATTATAAATATGTGGATGATTAAAGAAATAATTATACCTTGAATGATTTGAGGAGATGGAATGACTTGAAAAGAAAAAAGGTAATAAATGTAAGAATATTAATATTTATTCTAACACAGGAAGTCCTATTTTAAATAAAAAAACAGTATGATACTATAGCTGTAATCATGGAAAAGATGAAGTTTAAGAGCATCAGTGGGCAATTTGTATGGACATAAAAATGATATTCTTGATCAATTAGAAGATCACATGAAATATCCTTTTTTTGCTTTGTTTATTTTCTCAATAATGGTACCAAATAACACTCTTAATAAAAAAAAAAAAAAAGAACTACTTGAGAGAATATGATTGTTAGTGGAAAAAATGTTTGTGAACTCTTAGCAAAATAAGAGTTATCTGGTTTCTGCAGTATAAACTATTATTAATGGACACAATTACATGACAGCTCTTGGTTACTGAACCCTTAATTTGCTTTCATGGAACAAAAAGATGCCTGGAATAGTTGAGAAATACTTAAGGCGGAATTTTTTAATGCTTGTAAATGATTCTCTCTTGTGGATTCACTGAATGAGTCCGAATTAAAAGTGTATACTTCATTTATCCTTATTGTCAAGTACCTGGAGTCAGGTACAAAGCTAAAAATAATGTTGATATATTTAATAGCAAGTTTAATAACTTCAGTGATCTTGGCTGTAATATGGGAAAAATTAAGTAGCCATTTAGACTACTTTACTGAACATCTTGATAGTGCTAGAGAGGAGATTATTTATTTTAAGAAGAAAGCTTATTTTTTTTGTAGAAGACATTCTTTAAAGCTTGACTTGATCTGAACACTGAATTTTTGTATGACCAAAGCTGGTAAGGGGTTAATAATATTTTATTGTAAGTATATTATTTAGTAATAAAAATATAAAACTTTTTTGAATTTAAATACATGTTTTATCCTAAATCACAATTTTATTCAGTTTCTTAAATGTTCTGTTGTAGCTTAGCTTTGAGAAAATTCTTCACGATGGAGCCCAAAGGGAAACTGAGTTTAGGTTCATATGAATTTAGTGAAACTGAGTTTAGTTATATAATTCCATTACTATTTGTGGAATGTTTACTTCCATTAATTTTAATGAAATTAAAATTTCATATGCAACAAAAATTTTCAAAATGCAGGTACTGTAATTGTTTATTTATTACTTTTCAGACTTCTTGGAGGTTCCACTCCCTGCTCCCTAACATCTACCAATTCTAGGTCTGAATTTTAATAATTTTTTTTATTACACCCATTTATAGAGATTTATTCTCACTCTTTTATCAAAATATTATATATCAAAAATCAAACAAAGCAACTTATGTAAACTTTTGATGTAATTGCTGTAATCACTAGTCATGTATCACATTTTTTAATGGCTTGCAACAATTATCTTGTCACAAAAAGATAATTTTTCAGAGCAGATGTAAAAGTTATAAAAATATTTTTTGCCGATAAAATCTTGCTGCAAATTTGACAATAAAGAAAATAAATATATGGATATAAAAGTGGTGATACAAATATTTGTTGTAAAATTGATTTTATTGAGATATTTGTGCACATTTAAAAAAAGGAAGAAAAAAGAATATTAAAAAATTGTTTTCTGAATTCAAAGTCTACATTTTAATTAATGAACTATCATTAATGATTTAAAAATTTTTTGTGTTTTGAAAAAAAAAAGTTTTTTTTATTTCAAAATTGTAATTAAAATTATAAAGATTCAAACATGAAAGATTTTATTGGGCATTTAATTGGTAATTTTTTTGCTAAGAATATTAAAGATATCATTGCCTTAAGAAAATGAGTTAAACTTTGGTTTATTTTCTAAAACTAATATCTATAATTGAACCTTAAAAAAAATGAGTTATACTTATGTTTATTTCCTAAAATTAATATCCGTAATTGAACCTAAAATAGAATAGTATTTTAAATAATTGAATATGCTGTTTTCTTAAATGAATAGGAAAAAGTGATATTTAGGGGATCATTTTGATTGGTACTGTGAACAGTCCTATTTTATTAATTTTTTTTTTATTTATAAGTGGAATATCTTTTAAATTCTAGAAAGTTAAAATCTTTATTGAATATTCCAAATGTATAGAATGATGTCAATGTAAGAATTTTAGTATATTTAATTTTTTTTTGGGGGGGGGGTGCGGGGGTGCAAAGATAGTATGTAGTATCTGAGATTTCATCTGTTATTTGAAAAAACTACTTCATATGAAATTATCATTTTTGAATAAATTTTAAATTATGGTTTTAAAAAGAATTCATTGTTTATATTGAATGCTTGTGTGATACACACTTTTTATTGCATTATCAAAAATTGTAAGTTTATTTTTAATAAATTACAAGTAAGCTTCAATTTTGAATTAAAATTAAAATACTAATAGTTGCAAATTGTTTTTTCATATATGGTATAGACAAGAAAATATATAAAAGAAACATTAAAATGCAAACTATTACATTTTTCACAACAATGCATTTTTTATGCCTTAAAGCAATGTTTCTTAATTGAAAAAAAAAAAAAATCCAACACAGAAAATTATTTAGGAATGATTTATTTTGGAATATTCAAAGTTTTCAAAATTCATATGGAAGGATTCTTATGCTTTTTTGTTTCTTTATTGAAATTGAAATACTTTTTATTATTAATATGCTTCACATTATAGTAAAGTATATTATTCACAATATATTTCACTATGATTAAATATGGGTTAGTTGTAAGACAGTAATGCATGTTACAACATAAGTGTTTTTTTTTTAAAATTTAATTGGAATTTTTTAAAATATAATTTTTTTATACATTTGTTACATCAGTGCCTAACCAAAATGTTTAGTGAGAACTTGTGAAAATGCACTCCGTTTTAGCTAATTAATGAGGAAAAATATTTTCTAAATATTGATTTATGCTGATTGTCTTTAAAAAATATTTTTACTTTTTGATTTTGTCTGTTTATTAAAGTTTCTAAAATTGCTTTAATTTTTTTCTAATAGTTGCTAAAGTTTTTTTTTTAATGGCATTTTAAAAAAATCTTTTAAACTGATCTATGCAGTTAGGCATAGTGTAATAAAATCTTGGGGTTTGTAATAACATGCTAACAACTCCTGAGATTTATATTTGATTTTTATTGTTAGATCTGCTTTAAATATTAATATGTGCTCTCAATGATCCGACCTTTCCCTAAAACATTAATTTGGAATGAATTTAATAAAGGCTCATGTAAAAAGAAATTTTCATTTTAACTGTCCTACCTAATAAAGTAGCAACTGTAAAAGAATTTGTCAGCATAATTAAAATAAAAATGAGAAATGAAGGGACAATGGAAAGACTGGGAGGGGAGGAATTCAAAACGGTAAACTGGGGAAGAAAGGGTGAAGAAAAAGATTTTAAACTCTTTGACAGCTTCTGAAAAAGAAGAATGATTTTGCCTAGTTTGCAGAGATGTGTATAGCAACTCTGATAATATATAATATAAAGTACATTACATTAATATTCCATTTTGAAATAACACCAGGGTTATTTTGTTACAAACCTCTTACTTTTGAATAGCATTTAGATAATTAGGATAGTGCCTGAAATGGTACCCTCATTCAACGGTTCTGCACCACAGCATTGGGGATAACATTTGGTCCTAAGGGATTCAGTGTTCACTCGATCAATTTACACATAGGCTCCTCAGTGGATCCTGATTTAAATAATCATAATCCACTGAGGAATACTGATGAGGAAAACTGGTACCTTTAGTCCTAAAGCTGAAATATTGCCACTGTTGGTCATAGCCATGGTAAAGGAAATTGCTTAATTCCAAAATTTAGATACAAAATGTGTATAGTATAAAGTATTTAATCATTTCTTTACTTTAACTGTGATTCTGAAAGAGAAGAATATGTTGATTGTTTAAATAAATTTTATCTTTATTTTACTGTAATTCGTATGATATAGTTTATTATCATTATGCCTAGTCATAATAATTGTCAGATGTCTTATGTACATTAATTATAAAGGAATAATAACAAGAGATTAATTTTAAGTATTCTTATTTTTATTTTTACTATTTGTCCCAGGTTTGTTACAACTTAATTTTAAAAGGGAACAAATTTTGAAAAAAAATCTGAATGCACTACATGAACAATTAATTTTTTTATGTATATTATGAATGAAGGGATTTGATTATTATGCACATTTTGAATGAAAGAATTTGATTATAGATACATCAGAAAATCAGAAATAAAAAAAAATACAAAGAATTTTCCATAAATTATTATAACTATTCCTTTACTCTCTTATTATATAATTATTATATATTTAAATTTTTTTTATATTTTCACTATTTATAACCAGAAAAAATTAGATCATTATCTCTTTGTATTTAATAAAAGAAGAGATGAAAGTTTTATTTTAAATTTTATTATTGCATAATTTAAGAATCTCTTGCAATGTGTTTAAAGTTTTATTCATTCATTTTTCAGACCTGTTTCAAAAGCTGTGAGAGGTAGGACCAATCGCACTGTTTCCCAAAGTAATACTTCTAATGCAGCTCGTGCTACGCGGAATCTGGGTATCAAATTAGAACGACCTATTGTGGTTGATTTGACACAGTCTGATGATGATACTCAATCAACTTCTGCTGCTGTTAGCAGATCAACAGCTCCCACAATAAACAGTACTGTGGGGTATGTATTCTGATTGTTTTGAATGTAGGATATTAAAAAAAAATAAATGATTTTTGCTTAGTTTAGTGTGTTAACCCTCATCTTTTGTACAACTAATGAATTGCATCTTGTTTATAAAATTTTCATGAATTATTTTATTATAGATTAAACATTATAATATATATTACAATATTATATTATAATATTGAATTATTAACTTTTATGCATTTCATTTAAATAGCAATTCCCATTCTTCAGAAAGGTAGTTGAATTTGTTTGTAAGTACTGCAAATAAATCTCAGCAGAAAAATCTATCATAGAAATCTGTGAAATAAGTGTACATTTTCCTTGTTCTTTCTTTTCATATTGCACTATCTGCCATTGGTGATCAGCTGTTTCTCTAAGATTAATGCTTGTTAAAATTTTCAATTAAACATTTTATGTACCTTGGTTTCTTAATAGCTTCTTTAGGAAAATATTTTTAAGCTTCAGATTTTGAGTCATGTTTCTCATACAATTATAGAAGCTTTAAACTGTTCTGTTCATTGTGCTATATATCTCCAATTTTCTGTCAGCTTCTGTAAAATGTGAATTCCAAATTAAAGTGGAAATGATGAAACTTCAACTAATACATCCCCCCCCCCTGAAATCAAGCATGATTTCTCTCTTTAAATATGAGTTCAGAAAACAGAATCATTTGGTAATGAGTTTTTATATGCAATACAGAATAATTTTCATAATTTCTGCAATATCTCAAAGAATTATTCAATAAAAATTTCTCAGATTCATCGTTAAATTCAATTTTTAGTTTTATTTCCAAAAGATCTTAAATGATGCAAGTAATAAAATTTTATTTTCCGAATGAATCCTATTTTATGAAATACTATTGTCACACCAACTTTTAAATAAAAAAAGAAATAGTTAAAATGTAAGGTTTTAAATATTACTTACAATTTTTAAAAAAATCAATATTTTCATAATCTTAGACCAATCAGGCTTGGGGAAAACTCTGAACCCTGATGGATGCATCTTCTTGAATGGTTTAAAATATTGCAATTTTAGAAACTAGTAAAATTCAAATTTTCAGCTCAATCAGTTTTAGTTACAATAGAGTGGACTTTTCTTTTTAAACTATTCGCCTTTGGTTATTAGCTGTTTTGCTGACAATATTAGTTATATTGAATTTCTTTAAATCGTATAAATATAATTTCGTGTCTGTGATTCCACCAAATTTTTAGATATTAAGGCTATGTTATTTTAATTGTCTCTTATATATGCTCTGTCTGTTGTGTACATAAACCTTTCTAATGGAGATCAGTCCCATGATATCATGTCACTAATCGAAACGTAAATATCTGGTTCGTCTATCTTCTTTCCCGGAATTATAACTTCCATTCTTTAGGCATATCTCGTAAATTACACAGATATTATCTTGTACTTTGTTTTTCAACAATGGAAGAAAATCGTGTTATTTTATATTTGATAAAATAATGAAAACGGTTTGAACTTCAGGGCAGAAATGTGATCTATCATTGGAAATCAGACAAAATTTTTATAAAAATGTAACAAAAATTCACATGATTATTAACTTGGTATAGGGGGAAAAAAAAAGATAATTTTTAAAATTTTGAGATGGTGTAATTTTTTTTTTCTTCTTGTTATAATATTTTTTAATGTTATCATGGGACACCAAATTCAGCTTTTTAATTAAGCTGAATTGTTTCCCAGTCTATCTACTCCACCCCTCTTTCGTCTCCTAATCTCCCAGAGGAAAGAAGGCAGACAGCCATTGATGATTTATTGCTTTTATTTGAAATAAAAATTTCTTTATTGTTACAATAATACGATTAGGCTGAATGATTGTGGCTGTCGTGGATTTTTTTGCATAGAGAATGTATGATGAAGTGGTTTTTTTTGAATTTATTTCTGGAATAAAGGATGGTGGAATGTCATTTCATATGTTATGAAAAAAAGAAATTAACAAAATTGGAGACTGGTGATAGGGCTGGGGAATTATTTTATTCTTTATTATTTTAAAGTATTTAGATATAAATTGATATGGATGATTTCTTAGAATGTGTAAATGAAACTTCTTCAATTTTAATGTCACCATTTTAGGAATAACTCATTTTTGTCTTTTTTTTAAACACATTTCAAGAGTTTTCTAGATCCTCATTGACATTAAGTTAATTCTAAAAATGTTTTGTTTTATTTCAGTTGTAATGTTGTGTCTGAACGTAATCCAAGTCCTCCATCCTATTGGGATACCTTTCCAGATAATAGACATCCCCCTGTTTATCCTGTTGTTCAGTTTTCCAGTTGCCGCTATCATTCAACTAATCAGCCATCGATTCCTTTCCACGAAACTCCCGATACGGGACTCAGAACTCTTGTGAGTGCTTCAATTTTTATAATTTTTAAATATATATATATATAAATGATTTTCGACTCTTTTTGCAAATTTTTTATTTTTTAAAATGTAATATAGTATTTGTATATATCATGTGATCTATTGTTAAATTAAGTCTGAATTAATGTGTAATGTAATGAAATATTATAAAAAAGATATATACTTATTCAATAATAATTTTGTAAGTCTTATAACATTTATTCAGAATTTTAGGAAATTTTGAAAATTTCTTTTTAGATTGACTAATTTGATTTTGGTTTCTGCTGTTAATTTCATACTTTGAAATATCCTGATCTTCTAGAGCTTACATTTTTTCAACTATTGGAATGGGGTTAGAGGCTTTTCTTTTGACTACTTTTCTTATGTCGTCTTCGATGTCCTTTGGTTTTTCTTTTGGAATGACGCCTCACTGTATTGAAATAAATACTGCACTGGAGAATTTTTTTGTTCAGTTTCTCTCTTTTTTAACTAGCTCTCTCATTCTCATTGATATATTGAGCTGAGTTTCCAAACCCATAAGTATGCATCAGTCGTATTAATTCTTGAAATCTATTTAAAATCTTTAATTATAACATCACTATGAATTCGAAAATTACTATGTGATGATGAGGAATAAGTATTGTTAACTCATGAGGCAGAAGACTTTGTTCTATTCATGTTAGTAGCAGAACTAGACCTGTTTAGAGTTTCATTTCAATTTTCTATATCAGAAGAATTACTTAATTCTAGTAATCTGATTTGTTATGAGAGAATCCCTTGTGGCCATCCTCTGTCATGGCTGAAGGGAATATGCTGTTACTTTTTATCTGATTATTTATACAAATAAGAAATATTCAAGTAAGGAATAAGTATGGTCAACCCATGAAATAGAAGACTTTCTGCTATTTTTGGAAATAGTAGAACTAAAGTCCGTAAAAACTTAAAAAATTCATAAAACCCAAAAAAATATCCGAAATAAAAAACGGTTTGCAGGTTAAGTATTGATGGAATACGGGATTTTTTTTTTCAATTCCTACTATTAGTTCACACTCTCCCTATATATATTTATATATCTTATTCAATTTTTCAATCGTTAATAAAATACTTTTTATTCATCCACTCAAGTTCAAATACATTTTTTAAAACTTGTAGTGGATGACATGTTAATACAGTTTTTCAAATATTTAATTCATTAATTATTAAATTTAGTTAATTTTTAATACTTTAAATAGAGTTTTAGCAGTTTGTAATGAAAATTGAAATCAACAGGCAGTAGCTCAATCGGTAAAATGAAAGAATTTCAGTATTTTTCATGTGAAGGTGAAGAATGCGAGTTCAATTCTTACAAAATTAGAATTGACTTAAATTTTTTTATTTTTTTATTACTTGTTTAAGATAAGGTGAAAAAAGCCAACTGATGGTGCTGGTACAACTTAGTTGGAAACATGCAAATGAGATACGCTCTTGATCTAGAACTAGTTCTCCGTTGCATGAAATGTAAGTGAACAAGGAATCAGCAACTGGCTACAGAAAAGTTTGAAGCCTGAAAAAGAGTCTTGAACAGTGGCAGGCTTCATAAAGTTTGTTCAGCGATTTGAGGAAACTGGATTGTTGGAGGATCATGTAAGGTCCAGACAACCAAGTCTATGGGGAATATGTTTGGTAAGTATTGTAGCCGAATGGAAACATTAGCGTCAGAATCCACTGCAGGGATTAGCAGTACACAGGAAGCTGGCTGACACTTGGGCTTACCACCATCCTTGATACATAACATTCTTCATAGAGTTCTTCATCAGTATCCAAAGAAATTACAGTATTGCCATAAACTTTTGCCTTCGGATACCATAAAGATAGAAGCATTTGCGAGATGGGTTCTCTCCAAAATTGGACGAGATCCCTTCTGAGTCTTTAACATCTTGTGGACAGATGAAGCTCATTTTTTGCTCCATTGCGACATTAGTTATCATTAGTAGACTTTGCAAGTTTCGATCCCATCCATCCAGTCTACCGAAAACTGTCATGATACAGCCGGACATGCTGCACTCTGCCGCTGCGGGATTTGTGACACACCTGCAATGTATTATTACCTGTAGTGGTGGACATATGGAGCACATATTGCTGTAATGAATGATTTAATAACATTATTTTTGTTATTTATGCATCTTTTCTTTCACTTATGTACAAAATGCTACCTGTCGTGTTTTTTGAATTAATTTTTTAATCTTATTATTATTTAATCTTATTTTGAATTAATTAATCTTATCTAAAAAAAAAAAAAAAACTGTGACTTATTGATACCAAACCTGCAAACTGTTTTTTTAGTTTGGATATTTTTTTAGGTTTTATGAATTTTTTAAAGTTATTATGAACTTTTTGCCCACCCTGTACTTGTTACTGTAGGACTTTACTTTTTGTGCTTTTAAAGATTTCTTTTTAATGAAATTTTTACGGATTAAGGTGTTATTTTTTTAAAAACAATATGTATTTAAATTAAGAAATTTCAGGTTTTTATTAATGTAAGATAATAATTTTTGATATAAATCAGTTTTAAATGATGGTGGATGATTGTTAATTATATCATATTTCCATAAGGGTTCGGCTCCTGTTCCTAATCCCTGCCTTGCATTTGGTTGCCTACCTACACGAACTCGATGCCTGCATCCGCACCATAATCTTTATCCAAGTAAAACTTCAGTTTTTACTATTTTTTATTATATATATTTTATCTGTTTATAAATAAATACATTATTTAATAAATCTTTGATAGTATGACAATGTATCTTTGTTAAGTATGGTAAGATTTCTCTTTTTATCTTTTACGCTGCTTGTATTCATTAGAACTGTGTTGGGCACTTACCTTCTTTTCAGGCATGACTGCAGGCAGAGGTACTAAAACCCAATTTTAGTTTAACTTTTTTCCTTTACTTTTTTTTTTTTTTAAAATTAATGTTTAGAGAGTAGTATTTTTTAGATAGTTAAGTAGTTTGAAATTAGTTTTGCCTTTATTTCAAAATCATTCTGAGGGGAAGCTTAAATGATTTAAAATGGGTTGTAGTTGAAAATTTTTATTAGATATACTTATCTAAATCTAGGGTTTTTTCAAATTTTATATCATGAGTTTTTATTATTTCTGTTTATGGGTCTCCTCTTTTAGATCTATGACTTAATTTTCCTATCTCATTTTTTAGTATGTACTGCAGCATGCATTTTTTTTTAATGAAGTGTCTTTATATGGGAAGCAATTATTTTATATGTTACAATGTTTTTGAAAATGTTACTCATTTTCAGAGTATTTAAAGCTATAATTTGGAATTTTTTAAGTGGAATTATAAAATATTTTTTCTCTCAATTTCTTATAATTGCATTTAATTCAATTTAAAAGTAAATCTGGGTAAATTTTGAAAGAAATATTTTTTTTCTTGTTTTATTATATCATTCTTTTTTCTTCTTTATTATGCTAAATATATGGAAGCTTTAAATCAAGTCTGGTTTCAAAATTAGTTATGTTCATATATAAAAATTTGTTTCAGGGTTATATAAATTAAAAAAATGTCAGATATAAACATGGCTTCATGAGTAGGGGAAAGAATAAAATGTATTGAATAAAAAGTAGTGAATCTAAAATCTATGCCATTAAATGAATGAGATGAATAAAAAACATGTTCATTCAAAATCTATACAAACAGCAATAGATAACATATAAATTGTGTAAAAAAACTTCCAATCTTCTTTCTAATGTTTTCATGTTTTGCCTTCCTTTCTTCATGTTGGTTTTTTATTGAAACTTAATGTTTGTCATTATTGTCATCATCTACTCACTTCATAATTAAATGAATGTATGTTTATTGAAGAAGAATTATATGCTCAATTATTATTTTAAACTCAATAATTACATACATATTAGGTACAAAATCACTTGAATTACTAAGAACTAGGGGCATACATTCCTGCTCGCTTCACATATCAAACCCTAAGGAACAGGCTATTCTTATGGCAATATTACATGATTCTAGCTCATTTTGCTTGCACTTCTTTTGCTTTGCTTTGTTGTGTACTTCTGCTAGTAATATTAAATTATAAATTAATTACTGAAAGTAAAGTTAAATAATTTAAATTACATGATATTGTTTAGCATTAACTTTTTATCAGTTAATAAAATCTAAATCGTCAATTTCTAAAATTAAAATGCCCAAAATTCAGATTTTAATGGGAATTAATTAATCTAGTCAAGAGACGTATGTAAATGTTAGAAAGTAAAAATATGTAATTCTAAGATGTTTAAAATTAAAAGTGAATGTGCTTCTTTTCCTTTGTTTTAAAAAGATGTATTTCATCAAAATGGTTGATATAATATTAATAACTTTGAAATATATGTTTTAGATGGCAAGTGTTAATAAGATTTAGTCATGTCAATAAATTTTGATAAATTACATCATATCTCAAAAAGATGCTATTTTTTTTATCATATTATTTTATATTGTACTTGGGTGCAATAATAGTAGAACATTCTTCAAAGTGGCAAAATTAATTGCCAATAATCTCATATTTCAGAAACTTCACTCCATACTCAAAAAAGATTTACACCTTTATTCCATTCAGTTTGACTCGATATAACATCTTGCAAATAATGCTTCAATATTTTCATTTGCTGTAATTTCTCAATTTTTACTAGCTTAATTTAAACTCATTTTTTCATACTATCTTACAACAAAAGATATAACGATTTTTGGCCGAAGCAAGCATGCAAAAAGTCCAAATGTGCTGATTCATGATTTACAAATTTAGCTTGATTTTGTATCTACTTTAGCATTTTATATGTATAGATAATTTCTTAACAGACTTTAGACATTTTCTTAACAGTTTTTAATATTCTCAAAAAACATGCAAAATATGCTTTATCAGATCTTTGAGTAATTTAAAGAAGTCATCATTCATTAGTGTGAAATTCCATCATTCAGTGACTTCCGACATTTAGTTTAATTTTTATTCTTTACATCAGTATGCTGTGGTGAAAGCTTTGTAGCTGCGATACATGAGTAATTACTTTTGTATTGTGATTTTGTTACTCGGCTGCAAACCACAAGGTCCCAGGTTCTATCCTCGCTCATACCGATCCGCTACATTGGTGACCTCAGACGATGAACCTTTAATCTTCATTCAGCTGTTGTGGCACCATCTACCCACAGCAAACCAAAGTCGTCAGATTCACTTGACGCAGCAACCCAAAGTCGTCAGACTCACTTGACGTAACAGCAACCACTCACACACACTCTCGCCAAATCAAAAGGGGTAAGACGCATTAAACTCAACAGCCATGATACATCACCACTCACTAGCCATATCGTTTGTCTCACCTCCAACTCACTGGATGGAGAGTCTGTGGTGAAAGCTTATAAGCCAGCTAAATGAATAATTATTTTTGTATTGTGGTCTTGTTATTTGGCTGCTAACCACAAGGTCCCAGGTTCTATCTGCGCTCATAACCATCCGCTACAATGCCTTAATTTCGGAAAGAAATTAAAATTCATCTATAAATACATATAGATGTCTGAACTAATTAAATATTTGCAATATAATTATGTAAATATTAAATGTTTATTTATATAATCAATTTTCCTTAAAAATGTTATTGCTATTAAAGTATAATTTACAATTTATGCACAAATTCTAATGTAAGAGAGAGAGAGAAAAAAAAAGGAATATTGGGGCAGAAATAAGATTGTTTTTTAGTATATCTTTAAAGCATCATAAGCATATGGGTTTGAATTCACTTGTATAATTAAATTTTTTACAGTTTTACTGTATTTTAATGTTTTTTTTTATATATGAATCAGTGATATATATGAATTCATTTTCTGTATGGTATTTATAATATATAAAATAGAAATACTTGAAGCATAGTTTTCATATAATTGGATGGTGTGTTGAGATAAGTTTTGTTTTGCAGCTCCTTCAAGTCCACAATTCAGTTATGTGCCTACTGGTGTGCATAATCCTGTTCATCATCATCCTGCTCTAAATAACCAGCCAACATTCGACCAGATTTACCATTCTGTCACTGTCTCAACTCCTTCCAACCACCATGATCCATCAACTATGCATCCCCACCCTCCTCCTAGCTTGGTGAGGATGAATCCTACTCATTCAAGAATCTGGCAGGTAAGCACCATCATCCAGTGAAATTAGCCTAATTTCTCTCCCCCCCCCCTCCCAATTTTCTGGTATACGGAATATAGACACAGTTTGGTGATCACCAAAAATTTAAACTTGAAATTTTGATAAATCTCCATGCTTCGGAAAAATCTCCTTGAGTTTGAAAATGTCTATCTGTGACAAAGATAACTCCAAAATACTTTGAAATTTAATATACTGTTTTTACATCAAATTTGTAGATTTCTCTTAAATTTTGTGCGAAATCCATCCAGAAGAAATCTGTCTGTTCAGTTGTTCGAATATATGCTAACATGACAACTTTAAAATAAAGCGAGTTGGCCCAATAACATTTATTACACAAATTTGACATCTATAGTGTCGACAACAAGGAATTGGTCTGTACTTCCAGAAACATATAAACCTGATAGCTGAAACACTCAATGAGGAGACAAGTCCTGCTGGTTTTTTTATGCATTTAATATTGAAAAATATTAAATTCTTTTTATGCAGGCATATGCCATATGTTTAGTTTTACCATACTTAGTTTTACAAATTTAGTCTCTTGAATTTTAAAGGATGTTTTGAGGCTCAAAACATTTTGACACCTATTTCTTATGAGCCAGTCAATATCTAATTTCTTCAGCATGTCTTTAAGTACTTTCAATCCGTCTGATGAATTCACAAGGGAAAAGAATCTTTCTTCTTAAAAATAAAAGAAAGAACTTATGGATAAATAATAGCAATAAATTAATTGTTGATGTTTTGTGTTAAAAGGCAAATATTTTTCCTGCTCAATTTCTTTTTCTTAGGAATAATTAGGAATGGTGATTTTGAATTATTATTTATTTTTTTGTAAATAAATGATTTTTTTTTTCAGTCTCAGCAACGTATGCAAGAAGTTAATAGAAGACGATTCCATCAACATAGTGTGCTTATGCAAATGTAAGTAAAGTTGATTTTTTTTTTAATGTAATAATTTAATTATGTTTTAAGCAATCACTTTAAGCAGGAATTAAAAAAATAAAAAAAGAGCATTCGTTTTTGGTTATTTTGAATATGTGAAGTTAATAATATTCAAATATAATGTTTAATTAGTATGATATATACCTTAATGAGTTCAGATATAATATTTTATAATATTCTGTCTAAAAATATTTTAATTAAAAATTGTTGATTGACTTATTAACTTCCAACATCCTATTTATAGAATAATTACAGTAGTTCCTTTTTTTAATAGTATAATCCAAGCTTCCCTTTTTATAATAAGTCAATGTGCATTCCCAAATTCATAAATAGTTTTTCTTTGGCATATGACACTTATTAACCAGATTTTGAAGTAAAATGCCATGAATTAGCATTTTTCTTTTCTTTTTCTGCTGAGTAAATTTAAAATAATCCCAGAAATTTGAATGTAATATTTTTTATATTTTAAAGAGATTTAATATATATATCCATAAAGAAGACTTTTTTAATGGAATTTTTACTGACATATCAATAGTTTTTCTATATAAATATAAAATCGTTTATAGAATTTAACTATGCATCACAGTTATAATTTTTATTTTTTCACATAATTTAAAAGAAAGTATTGAAATCTGTTAAGGGTGATTTTTCTATTATTAATGCAGTTGATGTACATTTCTCAGTTGTATGGGAGTAAATACATTACATTTTTAAAGTCATTTTTGTAAAAATCCATATATTAATCATAAAGTTAATTCTAATAATTTTTATGATGTGGGCAGTTTCACTACTATTTCTGACTGCTGTTTTGGTAAACAGTAAAGATAAGAGACCCCACTGGAAGGAAACAAATCATTTCATACTTTAGCACTCTACCAATGTGCATATATTTTTTACTGCATTTTTTGTTAGTAAATTTAACAAATAGTTCCATGATATGACTGGTTGGCTAAAAGTCTGTCTAGATGGGCATGTATCTTGTAGTGTTAGTTAAGATATTTGCAAAAAATTGGGGAGATCTGATATTCAATAAGTAAAAGTAATTTTTTCGGAGAATTAAATTTTAGTTAAAAGAGTAGAACAATTTTTCAAATACAGTTAAGAACATATTGTGAAATAATTAAGGAAAATACAATAAAGTATCATCATTCGGAAAAATATTAGAAAATCCTAAAGATGTGGGAAATTTCTTAAAATGTCTGAAAATGTCGGGGACATTCAAACAGCTGAAATGATGGCCAGTCTTGATGAATTGAAACTTCGTCATAAATTGCCTTTCACCTCAAAGATTACACAAGACTATGTTTTTATTCTATCACTTTCTTAATTCCTTTCTTAATCATTATCTTATATTTATTTATTAACTGCATGTTATCCCCTAACATAATCAATAATATATCATCTTTGGGATTTTCTTGGGAGGAGGGGCAATTATTTAATCAATAAATGCAATGAACATAACATCATTTGGTGAGTCATGGCTACCATGCATTTAACACACAAGTATCCATAATTTTTAAAAAATTGAATGATATATTATAAGATTTAATTTATTTTTATTATTATAAAAATATGTATTTATGTTAATACACTAGCATGTAAAACTAGAGGACATTGCACATAAAATTGACAGATTGGTAATTTAATAGGAAAGTGTCCATAGGGTATGAAATTGATATTTTAATTATCTCATATAACCAAATGTAGCAAAAGGGGGTGGGGGATGATATTGCTTTAGTGAGGAATAAAGATGTGCTAAAGATTCAAACTAAAAAGAATTGTGTGAGAGAAACTTGCAAAAAGCATTTTCTCTTGGGGGGGGGGGAGAGGCAAGTAAATGTTTCTTTGAAAAGGACTAGTAAGTTTATCTAGCATATCCTGGTTTAAATGTTGATAGTTGTTTAATCAATTCTGCATTTGCCAATGTTTATATATGCATAGAAGATCATTTCCTAAAGCAATGCTTTTTGCAAAACAACATTTTTTCTCTCTTACCTATGGTTGGAACTTAAGCTCTTCATAAAAGGAAAACCAAATCATTACTAACAATTCCTTTGTATATGAAATCATTGAGATTTATCTCTATTCATTTCTTTCTCTCAAAATTCAACTAACCTTTCAACCAGCTTCCTACAAGTTCCACCAATTAAGTTGAAAAGTAGAAAGTTGTTCTTTGTCATCGTTATAGGGAGATTCAGGTTCTGGTACTTGCTAGTCCAGAGGGTTAAATGTGCAGCAGCTAGTCCAGAGGGTTAAATGTGCAGTAGCTAGTCCAGAGGGTTAAATGTACAGCAGCAGCACCCTTCATTTTTATTTTGTGCATCATCATGTACTGTATGATGCCAGTTACAAGGTTTGCACTTGATCTGGAAGGTCTTGCTGACATGCACATCACCTTCTTCCGAATTGGAGAAAGTTCATTTGGTTAATTGCTACATGCTATTTATGCATTCTAATTGTTGGTGCTCTTAAGTTTTGCTTGCTAGTGTATATCCTGAAATGATGCTAGTTTTATTATGCATTATGAATAGAAAAAAATTTTTCTTTTCATTTTTTTCTCTCTCTGGTTTGTTTTGTTTGTCTTTATCAGATATTAACTCTTTTTTCCTTAAAATTTTTTTTGAAATTTTTTAATTTCATATTTTAAACTTAAAATGGATCTGTTGAATTTTATTTTTTAAACTTTTCAATTTTTATTTTCAATGGGACTTTTTTTGTTTTGTTTTTTAATCTGTTGTTCCATTGAGGAAATTGAGTACTTTGTTGAAACTTTTTTTTTTTTAATTTGAAAATTGTTCATAATATTTTAAGATTTTACTTTCTTATTACAAAAGTAATCTCTTTTTTTATGTATATGTTCCAACTTTATTTGTAATGTTGATTATTGACAGCAAATCTGTTTCATATTACATCTAATTATTAATATTTATTCTAGTAACACTGTTGCTTCCAGAATGCAGGAACAGACTATGCAGCTAATGGAAAGCCAAGCTCACCCAACACCAACACAAACCTATTTCCTTTGTCCAGATACAGCTCAAAGTATCAACGCCACTGCCGCTGCTGCGCCTGTGACAACAAGCCAACCCCACCTTATGCACACTTCCTTACTGGTACCTCCGGCCAATCCGGGCAGCAACCCTCCTGGCCCTTCGACGGCTATTCTACCACCGCCACCAACTTTGCCTACCTCAGTGCCCAGCCAGACGGTTCCTTGTACGGCAGAAGCCGATGCCATTGCCATGCAAGCAGAAGCTCTGGTTACAGGATCAAATGCGTGAGTGTAACTTCATTCTATGAAACAGTGAATGTATTAATTTATAACTACACAACTGAGCCTGCTTTTGGTGAAAGAATTTGTATCGTTCACATTTGTTCCATGTTAAACTGCTAAAGGGTTGTGTTTTATTCTATTTTCTTGTTTAACCGTTTAAAAGATATAATACATTTCTGCTGAAATGCTATTATGTTTTTGGAAAAGTATTTTATCATACTTGGGATTGGTATAAAATTGCATTGAAATCTTAATTATTATGTTGGTGGCGAAAGGGCTATATTTCATTGATGGTAGATTTTGATTTTTGCCATCACACCATTGGCATTGCATGGAATTAGAGCACTTCAATTTTTACTTTCCACATTCAATTTCCAAGCTTTTATACAAACTCCATAAAATTAAATGGACTTTATGGTTCTCAATAAGGTCAAAACTAAATTCGAAATAATGAATAATAATTTTTTTTTTATCATGCTGAGAGTAAAGAAAAACTTACTAAGTCATCTCTTTGCCATACCATTTCTGTATCCATCGATTATGTTGGAAGGTTAAGAACTTGAGTTCAAGCACTCCGTGACACTCCCCTCAAATCGGAATAAAGAAAAAATTGTATTGGAGATTTGAGAAAAACTATCTTCACCTCAAATTTTATGTGAGCCATTCTAGAGGACGGATATTATATCTTTGTGAAATCGGATAGAACAGTACAGAGAATTTTAAGAATGTTTTTTATGGAGAATTGAGTTGGACTTTCGTAATTTGTTTTTATTAGCTTTTTTCAGGAAATTTCATATTTATTGAAATATTCACTCATTTTAATTAATATTTTCTTGTTTATTGAAATATTTATTGAAATATTCACTCATTTTAATTAATATTTTTATTGCTTTCAACATTTTTGCTTGTTTTTCAGTTGATGTGTATTCGTGTTGATTTGATTTGTGTTTGGAAATATTATAACTGTGACTTGTATCAACTTAAATTGTATAAAATCATTCTCAAGCATTGGTTTTTTATAGCTATTATTAAGTGTGTGAAATAATTTTAATTTTAAATATTGAAATATTTCATTCATCTGCTTATCAAATTTTTCTTTTGATTAGTAAGTATCAAATAATTAAAGTTGTTGATAATAGTTGCGTTACATACTTACAAAATTCTGCTTTGTGTAAAAAAAAAAAAAAGCTAATTTTAAATTGCATTTGAATGATGAATTTTAACCTTTCTGTGATTTTCTTTTTGTTATAAAATAATGTTTTTTTTAAAAATAAAATTTGTCATTAAAAATACCTATCATGTTCTTGAGATATTTCATTATGTTTTCTGCAGCTTTTATGTAATATTAAGCTTTAAATTCATGTTTACAGTGAAGGAGGACATATTCACCATCATCATATTCATCAACATCACTATCATCATCCGCCTCCTCCAAGATTGCATCATTTTAGTGTGCCATCTGTAATTGGTCTTCCAACAGGAATGGTAAGTATTTTAGTTTATTCAGTATGTGCATATAATTTTGTTTATTGATTTTTTTTACCATACAAATTTATATAGGATGCAGATTAAAGAAATATTTACTCATCAATAGCAATAGTTTTATTGCTTTTGTTCTAATGTTTGTGTTTAGGACAATTTCCTTGGGATGTCAAATAGTTGTCCCTTTGAGATGATTGTTTGTCATTTTCCCATCATGCCCATGCGATCTTTTTGAGGTCGGCATGGCATCATGTTACACTACAATAGCTGATATCATGTAAATATTGCTTTATATTTATTCAGTTGAATAAATTCAGTTCTGTAATTGATGTTGCTAATTAAATTTGCAGATTGAATCCTATGCATTATAATGCAATACATTATAATGCATGTAATTTTGTTTAATTTTTCTTTCATTTGGTTCATTTTAGTTAAGTATATTATTGTTACATAATGGGTGGTTTGGATTCCATAATTTCAAATGCCTTTTGATTTTATTCTGTCCTTTTACAAGCAGTTATTTGTTACAATATTTTAATTTTCTTTAATATGTTTGTTATCTTTATTTACAAAGTCCTATTAAATAATTTAATGAGTATTTTGTATTAAGTTATTTTTGATATTTGAAGGAAGCTCTTAGCTCCTTTCTGAATGAAATAATGATCGTAATACGTGAAATATCGAGGTCTGATAACATTAAATTAACTTATATATTCAATTCTTCTGTTTAAATTTAGTGGAGTGAAAGTAGTGTCATCAATGATAATGTGAATAAGGCAATTGTGAAGTGCATTATGTTTAATTATAATGACAAAGTATTGTTTGTTTTTCACTCATATACATATGAAATACTTAAGATAAAGTAAACTTGCTTAATGTTATCATAGTTAATATTAACATTTGCTTTATTTTAGCAAAAACCTCTGGTCCTGAACCTACATATTCTGATGTATATAAAAATGTTCATTTAATGTGATCACTTTGTCATTTAACGTTATGTTTTGAAGTAAATAATTCATCCATCTTTTATTTTCAAGCACCATTAATGATTGACATTCATGGAATTGTTTGTACCACTTGTAAGGAAACATCTAGAAGTCATTTTTCCTGGTAAAGGCAATGGACACACATTCTTTTGTCTGGCTTAGAGTAATCTGAATTGATTTAAACTGATAGCTATGCTGCTAAGAAAATTTTTGAAAAATTATAATCTTTGTATGAGTTAGCCAAGGCATTAAATATTGATAGTTCAAAAAGAATGAAAACCATCAATGATGTGATAATCATGTTTAATGACAGAAATGGATCTGTTTTTTTTTTGGGGGGGGAACCTTTTAGTAAATGCTGAAAATGAGTCAAACAGTTGATATTGGAAATCCATAATCATCGTTCAACCAATTTTAAAAGATTGTGCAAGTATGAATACTTTATAAATAAGCTGTTTGGGAATAACTGTTGATAAGCAATAATTAAATAAAGTTTTTAATTGGTATTTTTGAAAAGAAAATTAGAACTACATCCACACTACCCCCCTATGATAAAAACATAGCTTTCATTCATTTCAGTTATTATTATCAAACAGTTTATTTTACTAAAATTTTAAAATTCCGGTAATCACATTCAGCTACATTTATTGAAAATTCATTTACTTTACGAATGCTGACTACAAATAATTATATTAATCTAAGAAAAGCATCATTTAATTCCAAAAGTCTAGATTTTTTTCCTTTAGAATATTTTACTTCATTAGTTTCTTTCTTCTTTTTTCTCAAAGTTTACCAATAGAATTCTGGGATTTCTGTAGTAGATAGAAGATTTAATGGTATATAAATGTAAATAGACCTTTAAAAAGTGAATTGTGCTAGCTTTTTTGAGTCTTTACATACTTAAATGATGAACTGTGGAGTTTTTAATGTTAACAAATGCTGTTGCAAGGGTAACAGACACCTGAAGCATTATATAATTTTTTCTATCTTGTCATTATTGCTTATTTGAAATATAGATGGTGCCTAAAGCATGGCAATATTTTTTTTAATGATCTGAACATGCTCATATTTTTTTCTCTTTGACACCCATAAATCTGTGCCCCGCTTCTCGATAACCCACCTCCCTGATCTTTAAGCCATTGTTGCATGACTCAGATATGATTGTCTTCCGCATATGATTCTTCACTCACCTCATATAAGTGTGACCTCAGTAGTTTGTTGGTAGATATTTAAAACAGGATGTTATTCTATTAAAAATAGGATATATAAATTTCAAAATGTTTTTACCTGATTCTTTTCTTTTTCATTTAGCCTATGAGTATTAGGCCTCCTGATATTTTTGCCTTGCCTCAAATGACTGAGCTTCCTCCTACACCTGCAATGCTCACCCACTACATACCTGTGCTGCCACGTCAAATGCATGCTAGGCTAGAGGTGAGAGACTCTTCTTTAGCCTTTAATGGGAATATATTCCAGGTATTGTGGTTGGTTACATTTAAATTAAAATTTATTTATTTTTTAATGAAATCTTATGATTTAAAAAATTTTTTTTAATCAAATAGACCAATTTCTCTTTATATATATCAGAGGTTCCCAAACTTTTTTTTCTCGCGGACCACTTTAAAAGTTTTACTATTTTCGGTAGACCCCCTGCTGCTACATTTCTACTGTATTCCCAAAACTCCTAAAAAATATCACCCTAAATTGGGGGTGTTAAGAAGAAAAAGTAGCACATTTTCTTGTGTCTTGTTTATTAAAATAATACTTGTGGTTATACAAAATTATAAACATTTATTATTACAAACAATCAACAATTGACAAAAAAATCAACAATGAACTCTGAAATGTAAATCAACAATAAAAAATAGTCATACTTTTAATGAGACTGATGTACTTGATGAATTGACAGCAAATAATCAATATTTGACTTCAGTTTTGTAAGAAGTAATCTCGAATCTCCCCGTTCTGTGATGTTCAATCTGCTCCTTTTTTTTTTTGTTAAAAGGTTGGTAACGGCACTAAAACTTCTTTCGACAAGATATAACAAGGGAAACGCTATCAAAAATTTTCTCGCAATTTCCCACAGCCCAGGATATTTTTCGGGGATTTCTGCCTGCAGCCAAAATGTTTGATAGCCTTTTTTAAATTTCACCTTCAGTTCCTCGTAGGTGCTGAGCTCAAGTAGCTCCTCTTGTAATACCGCATTCGCCTCTTCCGTGGTGTACACTTGTACTATTATCTATTGTTCTATTCCATTCTGTGTTTGAACTGAGTCTCGAATATTTTTGAGTACCTACCTAGTGAATGATGCTACCTGCCTACGTTGTTAGGTAAATCCATCCAAAATTTTTGTTCTTTATTATGAAAACCAGAAAATTTTTTGTGGACCCCCACTTACAACTTGTGAACCCCTGTTTTCTTTTCACGTCTACGTGGACCCCCGTGTGGTCTCTTATGGACCCCTGGGGGTCTACCTGGACCACTTTGGGAACCTATGATATATATATAAAAAAATGTAGATGTGTTTGTTTTCTGGGGATTGAACTATTTGACTAAGAGTTATCTATCTTGACAGAAATCAATTTTAATTGGGGAATATGAATATCTGAGAGATTCTTTAAAAAAATTTCACTAACCCTTATGTTCATTTTGTATAGTATATCATACATACAACTTTATAAAAATATACTACCACTATAAAATAAAAATATATATAAAATATAAAAATGTAAAATATAAAAATATAAAATCAGCTACCTATATGCATTTTTTTTTTTTTTTTGCTTTTCTTCAAAGAAGCAATCTTGCTATGATAAGGGTTAATTAAAAATAGTTGGATAACTTTTACCAATTATGCAAAAAAAATAGTATTTATTTATTTTTGCTTAATTTTCTACAGTGGATTATTGTTGCCTTGAAATTCAAAATATTTTTATTGTTTCATCAGTGTATGATGTTCTTCATTTCCTCAAATCTAAGGAGGAAGAATTGTGTTTAATATCTGTCTATGTACATGATTAAAAGAATGAAGTTACATTACTGTGAAATTTTAAAGAGCTAGATAATTATATTTTTAATAGCCCTCTGGTATTTTGGATCTGATTCCATTTGAAAAGTTTATGCTCGTAATAAACAAAGCAAATTCTATCAAGACAACACAATTTTAATGTCTGGGATAATTTGATGCTTAAAAACTTTTTGCTGATACAGCCATGAACTTTAAATCTTACCTAAGATAATTAATTTAAATTAAATACAATCATTATTCTTGGTGGTCCAGCTGGTTTCCAACTAATAAGATTAAAAGGATCGGGTTAAAATCTCTTTGATATTATTTTCTTTATAACATACATTGCTCTTGTGTTATTGTGACAGATCCTCAAAAAAAAAAAAAAAAAAAAAAATTGAAAAAATATTTTTTCCTTTTTATTCAGAAACAAATCACCTTTTAATAATTTTTACAATTAAATCTACTAATGATAACTCTGTTTGTATGTGCATATGTGTTGGCACTTTATAAGTCAGATTATTTGTCCTAGAGCTACAACCTTGGTGCATATGCACCTTGATGTGATTTTTTAAAGAATTGTAATTAATTAAAATTAAATGAAATTTTGGTGTGTTTTTAAGTTATTATTTCCAAACATAATGCTTTGTTCTTTACAACATCTTAAAATTCAGAACATTATTTTCTGTGATACATATTCAGTTGCAATAATCTTATCTCTAATTACGTTCAAAGTTTTTTTTCAAGTATATTTTATAAGAATATTAATCATTATGACTTTATCAGTTTATTTGATCTTTTTGTTGGTAAGAAAAAGCAAAACATATAAACTTCTGTGTTACACATTTTATTTTAATATTATAAGCAAATTTTTTTTACACTTTTTTTTTTTTTTTATTATTTTATATTATATTACATTTGGGTAGAAGACATTTTTGCTTTCAAAATTTTTTATGTATATATATAAATTTGTTGGAGAAATATTAAGTTTCCAAGGTTCCTTCAAGTTTTTTAAAATTTTATTTTCAAAGATTATTAATATCAGGAGAAGGTAAATTAAATTCTTTGTTCTCAATTAATTGTCCTATGATTTTATACTTGATGTGATAAGCACATAGACATCTTAATATACATACTACTAAAAATAAAATTTCATGGTTACAGATTCAGATAGTGCATAAGTAATTTTCATGGCATAAAAAATTTCAAATAAGCATTGAAGAATGCCAACGTGCGTATAAAGGACCATATATTTAGAAAATATTTTTGGATTTATTATGAAAACATCTTTGGTTTGATGCTAGTTTAATGATCCACTTTCAAACTTGTTCTCTTTCATGAATTTGATATTCAAATTTTCTATCAAGTTTTATTAAATATTCAAAACGTACCTCTAGATTTTAAGCCTAATGATACAACAATAATAGTTAACATAAAAGAAAAAATGATTAAATATTAGACATCGTGAAGTTAAAGTAATGTGAAAAATCTGTAGTTAAAAAAAGAAAAACTAAGTAAATGCCCATTCATACTTTTTAAATGTATGGCTTTGAAATCAAATAAAAATGATAGGAAAATGTATAAAACTGACACACTTATCAAATGAAACAAAATTTTATTCAAGGAATCTAATTAAAAGAGAGGAAGGGGGAAAAAATTGTTAAAATAATGACACAATTTATCTGTTGGATACATTAATTTTTTAGGTGCTAAATTATGGCACAGAATTAAACAAACAGCTAAAAAATATTTAGTCGATTAAGATGTAAAAAATTTGTGGTATATGTTCAAAATTATGATAGGAAGTCCCTACATCTTTTTTAAAAAAATCCTTATTTCATCTATGAAATAAGACAATTTTAATAGTATAATTAATGCTTGAAAGTGCTAAAGAACATGTCCCAAATTTTGTGTCGGTCTATCACAAGGTGTGGACAGATTTATATGAAAACATACTATAAAGTTCAAACAAACTAATGGACATTCAGTTTTATCCATATAGATTTTTATTGTTATCAATATAACCAAAATCAATTTTTTCATCCATTGTTGATGGCCCAGGCAGGAAAAATCTGTTTATTTTTCCACATTTAATATGCTTCAGTTAAAAACATACTTATAATAAAATTTTTGAAAGTATGACAGTTGTATTTGTCATTTAACTTCAGAAGTAAGCTATGACGAAAATGATTTACTTAAAGCTGATTTTTAAATATGACTCTCTTAGCTTTGACATTTGGCTTTCTACTGTAGTGTGTTGCTGTTTTTTGAATTGAATCGGAGAGCTTTCAAAACAATGTGCAATATTAAGTCCAAATATAGCATAAAAAACTGTAGAGAGAGGAAAAAAAAAAAAAAAAAACTTATAAAGTATATCAACTTCCATGACTATCAAAATTCAAAATTTAAAATATTTTTCTTAGAGAGCTATCAACACAAAATTAATTGAATTAATTTATGTAACCAGCTGTTTAAACAAGTATTTCTAGTTGGTTGCTAAAGGTGGTTAGTGTTTAATAAATAAAAATTTGAAATTTTTTTAAAGGCTTTTTATTTGAAATGCTATTTTAAAATTGTAGATACTTTGGATATTCTATAATGTGGGTTTAATTTGATTCACTGTTTAAAGAGTTAATTTACACAAATTATATGAGAATTATTTCTTTCCAAAGAATTATTACAATATGTTGGCAAGATTTGCTAATTTAGTTCAACTGTAATTTTTCTGAAAGAATTTTTTTAATTGAAAATTTTAAGAAATTGTACATTTTTAAATGTAATGCTTTAATATATTAAAACCATAGTTTGTATCTATGTGATGAAATGAATTAGACTATATTAATGTTCCTTTATTTATGCAGAATAATAAGATTTTTTTTTGTACTCCTTATATATTGGGATCTTATAATTTAACATGTTTGCTTTTTAGGACTACATGAGATTTGTTGATCAACGAAGAATGGGAATGAATCGTGGTGCATCCCAAAGTACCATTGAAAGAAATACATTGCCTCACAAATATAAGAAGGTTTGAACTTTAAAAATTTAAATTTTTTTTTCATTTTTTTATTAAAATTATTTACATTATAAATTATATTATTGATTTTTAAAAAAAAAAAATTTATTCATTGTTTGCCATTTTTTCAGATAATGAAATGCAACGAAAATGAAGACAATTTAGAAAAATGTACAATATGTTTATGTGAATTTGAAGATGATGAAGATGTCAGGTATTTAAGTATTTTTCATTATTTAAATCTTATCAAGAAATGAATTTGGATTTACTAGCATTGTAAAATAAAAAAAATAAAAATTAGATTCTATTTTACATTCAAGCTTTGAATTGATATCTGTGTCATTATCATTAATTATCTAAGATAATATTAGTGTTAAAAATCATTCTGTTTGCTAATTTGTTTTCTTTATTAAAATTTCACAGTATCAATTAATATGCTATTAAGTTTAACATGTGAGAAAATTGAAGTGAATAAAAAAATGTGAAATAATTCTTACTATATTTTTTAAGTATCAAACTGATATCAGTTAAAAAATTATTTGTATTCTTAAGAATTTGCCTAAACATTTTTTTTTTCTTTGCTTGGCAAATTTTTAGTTTCAGAAGTACTTCATATAACTTTACTGGGATGGGGAAATTATGGCTATTTTAGAATATATGTAATGTTATATGTATAATAATTCTTTTTATGTTATACGTTTTTTGTTGCAATGCATTTTTCTATCTTATTTAGGAGACTTCCTTGCATGCATTTGTTCCATATAGAATGTGTTGATCAGTGGCTGACTACCAACAAGCGCTGCCCCATTTGTAGAGTTGACATTGAGGATCACTTAAAAGATTTTGGCGTTACTTCGTGATATTGCTATTACTATTCCAAATACTATGGTATAGTGTTAGGAAATTTAACTTCAGTGTCATTGAACTGATGTTTTATATCTTATTGCACTAAAAATATTTCTACTTGATTGTTTTTCTACATTTTATAAGTGTGTATCATCTTCCAAATAACTGTTCAAATGTAACGAAACACAACGATGAGCTTAGTGGTATGAAAATCTGTAATAATACTTGCGCATATGGTATATTAAAATAGAACCCCAGGTTTGCAATGCAATTTTTTTTTCTTTCTGTAGCAATTTCTTTGAAATTGTAATGGATTATTTCTTTTTTTTTTATGTACATTCACAGCTTTATAAATTGTATTGCAGTAAATACACTGCATGCAAGTGTTGAAACAAAGAAAATTATTTTTGGTAGTATTTAATAATTTATTTTTGAATTGAGTGAACCTTATGTTTTGTTTGTTGGTTGTACCAAAGATGTATGGAAGTGTCCATGACTAGTTTTGGGAAACTACTTGTCTGTCAATTCATGCATAGTTTTTTTTTTAAAGAATTCACTGTATTAGTTTTGTGGATTAATTATGTTTTATTCATTAAAATTATGGTGTAAACCAGAATAGAAATAAACTTGTAAATGGCATTTATTAAATTTTCATGTATGATTTTGTATCATAAGATCAATATTTCTTGTATTCTGTTATTCAGTGTAATAATTTACTTTTTACTTGTAAAACAAGATTATTATTTATAAAAGGGGTTTTCCATTGGTAATTATCTCCAATCTAGAAGCCATTACAAGACCAAATTGCATGCTTATAATGCTTTTATTTATCATTAGCTAGATTTGCTGTGTTTTTTTTACTGTTCAATTTTTAATTGGTTGGTTTATTGAATATTTCTGACTCACATGTTTTGTAGAATCGATTTTATTTTTGTGAGATCCGATTTTTAAAATGTATATTTTTATATATAAGACGACTGTTGTTTTTTTAGATTGTATTCATGTTAATGTTTTCCTTTTCTTGATTTTTTTTAAAAAAAATAAATTATGGAATTCTAGAAGATTGAGTTTTTTTCCCCCTTTTAATTCACCAGACTAAAATTTTAGAGTTATGCATTAATCATTTCATTTACTTTTTTCTGTGGATTAATATTGGTTATCTTTTAATTATTTATTTTACAATTTTTTTAAAAATAGATTATTTCATATATTTGAATGTTTATCTTAGAATGGCAACTAATACACTTGAGCCATAATTGTTTTATGTGAATAATTATGAAACATTTTAGCTTTAAACACGTTTCATATTCATAAATCTTTAATTCTATAAGAATTAAACTTTCTTCATTTCATGTATTCAGAGAAGCAATTTATGATTCATTAAGCATGTTGTCGCGTCTTCTATTTTTCCTAGCCAATTAAATATTATTTGCAATTTAATTGATCTTTCAAGTTAAATTTTCTTATAGTAGAAATAGTAAAAATAAAAGAGAATTACACTTGGTATACTTTAAATTGCAAAAATATTTTAGTAATCAAAATACAATCAAAAATTTCTTAAATAATGTTGGTTTAAAGTTACTTCAATATTTTACTCTTCTATTGTAATTTAAAATTATATACAGGACAAAATTTTAAACTGGATATGTATATTTCATATAAAGAATGTTATATTTTAATTTTTTTGTTAAGTTGGCCATTTTTTTTAAATTGTGATTTTATTAAAATTCTCTTAGTCATTTATTGTTTCCAATTAAATTACAGTATCATTTGTGTAAGCTAAATTGTGTATCCTTAGTATCTGAAATGTTCCTTTTAAGCAAAAATGAATATTTTGAAAAGAATAGATTAGAATTAAACCAAAATGGTAAATTGAAAAATTAGTTATATATATATGCTGTCAAGTAATATGGATTAAATTAATGTTAGGAAAACAAAAATAATGATTTTTATTTATATAAACAACACATAAACATAATAAATAATGGAGTAAATCTTAATAACAAAAATCATGCTTTTCATAAATCATAAAAAGAATTTTTTTAAAAGAATTCACAATGGGGAGACTAAAGCCTAATGCACTTTTTTTATCTGCCACTGATTTTTTTTTTTTTGCAATGCTTATGAATTGGAAAATGGTTATTTTCAAAATTGCAAATATTAGGAAAAATAGAAATTTCAGATTTATTTTATTTTTTCTTTTAAAATCAAGATTACTCATATTGCATGAACTTACAGATGTATTTTTTTTCCCATCTAAGTTTAACTAGACTGTTTTTTTTTTCTTTCAAACTTTGGATAATATTTTTTGTTTCATTTATGATAGAATGGGCTATTTTGTTTTATATTTGTATTTGTATTTAACATTAAAAGCCAGTAACAAAATATGCATGCTTTGAAGAAAATCATCATCATTATGTTGTAAGAATGTTTATGCTTTTTATTTTTCAAATTTATCACCATTCACTCTGTTCAAATTATTAATCATATAGATAACTATTGGGGAATTTCATTTAACAGAAAGAATCATAAGCACATTTTTACATCTCTGTTGTTGTAACCAATAATAAAATGACACATTGTTTTATATTTTGTAAAAATTAGCCTGTTTATTCTGATTAGCAGTAGTTTCTGTTTATCTTGTGAATTCATTTTTTAAATCTATTGTTATTCAGGTAATTGCTGATTATAACGGGTAATTCATTTGTGAGCAAAAAAAGACGTTATTTATGTGTGTAAATGTTAGTTGAAACATTTTCCTGGTGTTTGAACAATAATTATACTGGAAATGGAGGCCTTGAAAAAAATCTGATAGTTCATTCATGCCTTAAAAATGGAATTTTTATTCAAGAAATATGCTTTCTGCACATTTGTTATGTGTTTAGCAATATTTTTTTGCTATATAGAGATATAAAATAGACCTGTCCTGAATTCTTAATTTTGTGTTACTCCGTTTAAAGAAATCTCGATTTTGGAACAAATACTGATTAAAACAAATTTAAAGAATTTTCTTGTATTATTTGTTAAGTAGGTTGAAAGCTTATTACTATTTATTAAATGTTCTAAAAGGAATATTTAACGATTATTCAATTCCCCAGTAAAATATTTTTTTATTTTATTAAGGCTATAAACATTACATTTTTATAATTTAATAATAAGCAAATTTCCAACTTAATTCTTTTATTATTCTAAATGATAGCAAATCAATTCTTTGAAAAGTATTGTTTAAATTGAAAATATCTTAATGCAAAAAAATAAATAAATAAATAAATAAATTCTTAATAAAAAATTAATGCTTAGTTTTTTTAATAACTATTGTGTGAGAAAATTTCTTTAAATGGAGAATCGACTGCATCTAGTCTCTTCCCTCATTTATAAATTTTGAAATCGGTATAGGTCTGTTTTAAAACTTCAATTCTATGTTTTTTGTAGGTAATATTTTCATAAAGACTTTTGCAAACCTATTTGCACTCTGCCAAATGATAAGCAATAAGTGTGAATGACTTTTTAAAAAAATTTTTACCTCTTTCAACTCTTTCTGCAAACTTAAGTTATGTGTGTGTGCATGTTGCTGTCCATGCTTCTTTAAGGCAAATTATGTATAATCTACTTGTGCTAGATACTGATTACATTGGAATCAGAAGAATGCTGTCAGTGTGAATATGTGTGTGCAGATTATGTATAAAGCTGTCAATTGCTCAAAGAATTTTTTGAAAATTTAGAAAGCCTAAATATAATCTGTATAAAAAATTAAATTTGAGTTTTACCTGTTTGCATTATTTTGCCTTGCTTTTATTATATTTCTTGTAAAAGCAACTCATTTTTCTTATTTCTCTTCCCTCCCACTTCTGAATAATGTTTTTTCTTTTAATAGGAATCAGTTAACAGTTTAATGTGTTAATGAGATATTTTATTTTTAATTTAAAAATAGATTTTGTTTGTAAACAAGATATAATTTTGTAAAAAAGATCATTTATTTTTTAAAGCATTTTACATATAAATTTATATTAAAAGTACAAAGAATTGTTTATAAATTTCTAATCAAATTCTTTTTTTTAATTATTCATCATTATTTTATCATTTTTGTAAATTAACTGCATGAATAAATAATTGGAATCTTTAAAACTTTTTTTAGTGGAATTTTTTTCTTTCTCAGTAAATTTCATGTTTAACCCATTATTTGAAATTTTATCAGTTATTATAAAAAGAAAATGTAAATAATTAGCAGGTTTGCATTTAGTTGTACCAGAAATCTTGTGGTGCATAAATCTTCTAATTAAAACCATTTATTGTGTATCATCATTGTAATGCATATGTTTTTAAGCAATGTTTTCTCCTATATGGCGTTAGAAAAAGTTAGTTTTATTCTCTAATATCTATTTGTCTACTCTTATTTATTTACTGTGAAATGATCTTAAAAAAAATTACTTGTATCTTTCAATTTAGATAACATAAAACATTAACTTCATGTGTGTTTTTCTATTTTCAATTTTATTAGTCATTGCTTGACCAAAGTATTTCAGATCTTTTTAGGTATTTTCTTGTGACATTTTTCCAAGATTTACTTCATGGAATTTAAATCTTTAGAGATATATGTAGCCCTTTTCCAGAAACATTTATGAAAATTTTAATTTTTTTGATGTAATGCAGAAAACCAAGGTGCTTGTTTTAAAATTAAGATATAGTAATATTGCTTTACATTAGCCAATATCTTCAATGTTTTCTGTCAAATATTATCAGAGTTTTTACCTTAATTACTCATTCATAAGAAAAGACTTTAGATATGCATGAAATTGAAAACTCCTCTATTAAATTTTTATGTATTATTCTTTTTTCCCAACTGCTTCTTTATGGATTTTGTATATTAACAAGGATGTTTCAATTCAGTGAGTGACAAATCAATATTTATAATTTATTGATGCAAATCTATAAATTTTGAGATTATGTGTCTCAAACTTTCCAATGTGAGTGCTTTAAGAATAAATTTCAACTTTATTTTTGTAGATATTGATATGAAATGCAATAAATATAAATACAAACAAAATAATTTCTTTACATACTTCCTCCTCTCCTCCCCCTATAAAAAATTTCATATACTAGTTGTTTTTTTAATGGCCTACTCAGTAATAAATTATGCTTTCAAAATAATTAAATGTCTGTGTTTTCGAGTAAAGATTTTATAAAGTGAATGCGTTAATGTCTTGCATCTTACAATAATAAAAATGCTTGCCATTTTGAAGTGATATGATACATATTAATCTATTTTTGTGAGAGATAGTTTATAATATTTGCATAATAATGCAAAATGTAAGCTTAATTTTGTATTTTCTTTGTCTTTGCGTGAATTTGCTTAAATTGCAATAAATTTTTCCCAACAAATTGTATAAATTTATTAAATGTATGTGATATAAGCGCTGATTATCAAATGAAAAAAAGCTGCATGTCTTTGTGTATTTGCTTTAAAATACTTTTAGTATATTTAATTAAAATATTTTATCTTAAAATATAAGTATATTCCAGCTTTTGTTGTTATAAATAGATTTTAATTTCAAGTTGATTCTGCATTACACTTAAAAGAAGAAATAAACAGATATACGTTGCAGCTTTCATTTATCTGAAAGAAATAATAATAATATTTGGCTGTAACATAGAACTATTTTTTATATTAGCATATTGGCCCTTTCCCATCTTTGCATGTTTTATTATTACTGTTTCCAGTATTTCTAATATAATTCCTTCTGTTTTAATTAATAATTATATTTTTTTAAACTTTAACTATATTTAACCATGCTTTTATGTATTAACTATATTTTATCTGCATCCATTTTATTTTAAAACTTTATTCACTTACATATTCAAACCCTCTGTGGAAGGAGGATAAATTGGAGGAAAGTAATATTTTATAGCATGCATAGATGTGGATTTTAACCTTTTATTTGTTAATTATCAGTCTTTTATTGAAATCAAAATTATTTTACTTATCCGTTTACTAATTAATGAAAGTTTCATGCTAGGTTGTAGAATTTAAAGTGCACTTTATAGCTTGTAATGCTACTTTCATGTTAGAATTAAATGAAATTTTACTTTCTTTAATAGCAGTATATTGTATTTTTTAATAAAATTTCTATCTTTAAAGATCTTAATACAACACTTACAATTTTCATTTCTTTTTTTATTGTTAAATTTCTTTATATCATGAAAAAATATGTATAATGTTTAAATATTTATACAAAAAAATATTTTAACTTTAGTTAATTTACTGAATACAATTCTATTTTTGCAATTTTAAAAATAATGTAATACCATTATTTATTTCATTTTCTTACATTCCAAGTTTTTTTTAAATTTAGATTTTTTTTTTATTTTGATTGAGTTTAGATTAGTTATTAGATTATCAACTATTAGAGCTGATTTAATATTACTCATAGTTGAAAGAAAATACAAAATAGTCACAAAATTTCAATGTAGACAATACTCTTTTATATTTCCATCTGTAGTATTATATAATAAAAATGATTAATACTCCAGTCCTCTAATTATAATAATTTTGGGCTCTAAGAAATTGGCATTCTATTTTTCCCTAGTTGACTTTTTTTCCTAGTAATACTGTATAACTGTGCTTAATATTTTGAGATGGCATTGGTGCTCTTAAAAGTATTCCTTGCTATTCTTAAAGAGTTGTGTGGGAATTGTTTGTGAATAATGAATCTGCATTTGTCAATTAATAATCTAACTGTGATATTTCATTTTTATGTAAGCCCTTCCCTTGTTTAATAAAATTAATAGTTTGCATGTGTATAGGATTTTTCCTCCCATTTAAAACTGTGAATTGACTGAATAAGTTCCTAAAATTTCAGTTTTTCAATTTTTTTTCTTCTTTTTCTTTCTTTCTTTTCCCAAATGTTTTTTTTCTTTCTCTTTTTCATATTTTTGTTCCCCCCTCATTCATATTTTCTATTAAAATCTAGCTTTGTTATCTTTAATATTGTTTTGTATGAAAATATTTTAAATCTGTATCATGGCAATATAATTGAATGCCTTTTAGAGAGATGAGAGTGATAAATTTTGTAGACAAAGTGTGAGAATTAATTCAGTGAAGTTGTTTGTTAGTGAAATATCTATTAGTATACATGGTAGGAGATTTGAATGATTAACTTTTCATTATCATTGGTAATAGTCGGTTTTCAAAGCTGCAATCAGTTACAGTTTGAATCTCACTCTTATTTGATATTTAGATATTATTTTTGAACATAATGCATTATTTCATGAAAGTGAAGGAATTTGCAATGTTACTTTTTGGATCAGAATAATTTCAATTTATTTCATTCTAGATTAAAATTTTTTATTTCTGTACATAATTGATATAATCACTGTTTAAAAGTATTTGGATGGACTTTTCCTTTATTATTATTATTTTCTTTGCTTGTAATCAAGAAATGTTTAATTTGTTGAAATTTTTATATTGATTCTACCTTAGGGGAAAAATAAATTATTTTCTTTGGATTTTATTATTTAGATTTATAACAAGTAATGCAAGGTGTTAGTAATCAGTTTTAGATGATAGTTTTAATGTAGTTGACTATTTTGTTTTGTTTTTTATTTACTTTAGCATTCAGCTTAATAATTTTTTCCCCTTTTAAAACACATTCAATTGTATTTTTTTCTAAGAAACTTTCATGTTGCTTTAATTGGATTCCTATTTTTATCCATCTTGAAATAATAATAATTTCTAATAATAATTTAGCAATGGATTTCATAAATGTTGCATTTGAATTAAAAATTGAAGTGAATTAAATAGTCAGTTTATATTAACTATTTGCTATGCAATTTACCTGTAGGATCGATAAATCTACCTTTTCATGTGAACTATAATTCGATGATAAAAAAGAATGTTAAAAATCTCTTTCTCAGATTGTGTTATGTGATTGGAATGTGTGTTTTGATAGAAATTGTAAAATATTACAAGCGCCTACAATGTTACAATTATGTGTGTCACTTAAAATCTTATCCAAAGATTGAATAGAAAGCACTTTGTTTGTAATGTAAATGACGTTGTATTCAGCTGCCATTTGTATAAAAAGCAACACAAAATGCTAAAGTTGAGGCAGGATATTTATCTCTCAGTGATTGTTTAATATTGTGCATTTAACTTTTGTAAGTTTGTACTGTGTGCATGGACAGATATTGATGTTTCTGGTTTTGGCTTTGTATTTATTTTAATAATACTAGGGCAAGCTAGCTACTATCTTGCAACTTATGCCTTTGAATGACATATAGAACATTTTAAGTGACCTTGAGAATTTCTCCTCGTTTTATCCCCCCACCCAACATCTATCCAGTGTATTTAGACACTTAAAGTGCTTTGAATCAATTCCCTTATAGTAACAATTTCTAATCAAAATTGTCCTCCGTGATTTATACAGAATTTTGTGGTGTTTAAGCTTATGCCTAAAAATAGTTTATATTGTCTTCATGCTTTATGTAATATTGAATGAGAATTACTACATTAGTTCAGCTTATATTATCCAATTTTTATTTTGTTATAAATTTACTATTACTATGTTTCCAACGAATAGTTTTTCCATGTGTTATTTTCTTAAATTATTTTTTAGTGTCATTTTCCTATTAATTTTACTAGATATTCAGGTTTTTTTTTTTTTTGTACGGATTTAATGATTAACAATATTTTTTGAAATCCTGTGTTTTGTGGGTTATTGTATTTTTCTTTTCACAATGATTATATGTGTGTTGATTTCTTTAAAATCACTGTTGCTAAGTCATAAATTGTCAGTCATGCTACAACTATCTATTTTTTTGCAGCAATATACTTGATAAATTAGAATTAAAAAGATTTTTGTTCCTTATAAAAGTATAAACATTGTACAGTTATAATTGTAAATATAACTAAATAAAGTTTATAATATGCGTAATTTGTTTTAATTTTTTCTCTGTAATTTACTACATATTATGATATAATTTTTGATTTTAATTCTCTAAATCTTTATTGTAGCTCTTCTAAAAGCTATTTGTCTTCAGAATGACTCAAAACAGTTATTTTTCATATTTTTACAAATTTTTATTTTTTGTGAAAATTTTAAGAATGCGATTTGTTTGTAATATATTAAGAAGAGCTTATGTGTAATTTTTTAAAACATACTTTCTGAAGAAAGAATTTTTCACTATGATTGCTTCATGGAAAGCATATCTCAAAAACAATTCATTAAAATTTTGCCAAATTTTATATGCATGTATAAAAAAATCTTAGGATGTGACTGCAGGTTTTAAGGCAGTGTCATTTAATCATGTTAAGTGTCTTTCAGTTCAGAATGTAAATTCTGCAAAAAAAAAAAAAAAAAAAAAAACTTACTTAAAGGCAACTTCAAATATTTATAAATTGTTTATTTATTAAAGAATTTTTTTTTTCATTTTCTATTGCATTCTTGGAAGTTTTAATAGATGTGAAATTAAAATTAAATATTACACCCCCCCTTTTTTTTACTTATGTTGCTTTTTTAATTGAAAATATCATTAAATCTTTTTTATATCAAAAATTAATCTTAATATAAATAGAAGTAATTGCATGTATGTTCCACATCCTCTAAATTTTTAACTCGAATTCTGCACATTTCTTATTTAAAGCTAAAAAAAATATTGTTAACTTTTTAAAGTTCAAAAATTAATTGGAATATTCATTTAATTAGAAATTAACCAACTCTTCGTTTTTTTTAACATTAATTACACTGTAAAATTAAAAATTTTACATTTTCAGCCATATCAATTACATTTTCGTGCAATTTTTTTTTTCTCAAATGTTATCTTCAGAAAATTTAACGCAGATGAATCTGAAATGAGGAAATGGCTGGAATTTTAATAGCGGCGACTATTTACTTATATATAATACAAAAGTGGTACATGTTATTAAGTTTTATTGCCCTTCAATATGGACACCATCCTTGTGAACAACCGGTTGCCAACAATGTGAAAGTCTTAAGATACCTGTGGCAGCACCTGTTTTGTTGATGGTTCGAATGGTGCTGTCTACTGCCTGAAGAATTTCTGGAACAGTTCTGAAGTAAATGGCACGAAGTAGTTCCTTCATCTTGGGAATCAAATCAAAATCGCAAATGCTCAAGTCCGAGGAGTTTGGTGGATGGTATAGCACTTCCCAGCCTCATCGATCGAATAAACCAACCATAGCTTACGCCGTGTGTTATCGAGCATTGTTATGGTTCTGCAGAAAGTATCGCTGTTTTTTTTCTCAAAGCTGATCTCAGATTGTGTTCCAAGAATGAACAGTAATACTGTGCATTGACGGTTTGCTGCGGTGGTACGCAATCGTACACTAGAATCACCATAACTTTCACACTGCTGGGATTCTGGCTAAATTTCGAATTTAGTGGTGACCCTTAATAACGCCATCTGTACGATTGACATTTCATTTGTGGTTCGTACTGTTTGGCCCATGCCTCGCCTAACGTAATGATACAAAACCGTTTCTGCATTTCCATTAAATTGCGTGGAATCCATCATGAGACAGTTTTTAGCATGCGCAGGCGTTCCTTCAGAATATGAAGCATAGTCGTAAGCGATAATCCTGTCTTCTGGGCTAGTTCAGGAATCTGATGGCGTCGATCACTGTTCATTAGTGCGGCAACAACATACACTTTTTCACTGACAGGACGACATGGCCGACGCATGTCTGCCAAATCTTGGCGTCCTTCTTTAAAAGTTTTTACCCACCTTGCTATTGTTCTGTAAAGTAATGCAGATTTACTACAAGTCTCTTCATGACACTGTCATGTTGTACGATTTCTGGCACACTCAATTTTTTGTTCTTGTTTCGGAAACGTTCCCACAAACTAACACAAAATTCAGTTCTCCTCACACTACAAGCGTTCTTTTGCTCTGAGGTAAGAGAGGTTATATAACTAACTTATGGTATAAACCGGCATTATTTGGTTTCGTTGCTTGGCGTCTATACAGCAGTGTTGCCTATATAAGAGTTCCATTCCTCGTATTTTACGTAAAAGTAATTTCTATTAAAAAAAAAAAATATTACACGAGAGGATTTTAATCACGAGCAGCGCCGGGTGTAGCAATTAGTTTTAATGTATAGTGTGTCCTCCCAAAGTGGAACAAGTATTTTCTGAAATATTTTAATTCAACTAGATACATACTCTAGTTGCAAAGTTTCATCAAACAAGGTTCTCAAACTTATGAAAATACTTGGGTTCCTTTAGAGATGGATAGTAAAAAATGGCAAAAAGTAAATATTTATGCAACTTCCATAATGTAAAGAGTCAACGAGAAAAATGTTTTTCTTAAATTCGTCCATAAGGTTGCAAGTTTTCTTGCTTCTGTCTGTAAAAGTTTCTGAGATATTAAAAGATAAATTTATTTAGACTATACCTATCCATACTTATGATCGGTGCTTCAGCTAGACTTTCGCTTTAATTTTCATTGATAATATATCACAAAATATTATTAAAAGGGAAGAATAAAAAAATAATAATGCATTCTTTTAACAGTATTTGAGTTTGTGCGATCCAATTCATAATTATGACATAAAGACAGGATTTTTGAGTTTGTCGGTAAAGATCTATAGATCATGTAATGCCAGAGGCAACTAATCCCTTATTGTAGGCATAATGCCAATCAAAACATGCCAAATATATCGGTAACTATTCAGTATATTGTTGCCCAAAGTAGGACTAACCAAAGAGTTTCTAAAAAGGCCTCTCTACACATTCATAGAAAATTGCCACTAATAATGAACTTATACGAAGAATTTGATTCGGGAACATTTTGAGGATTAATGCTTCTTTTTTGATTAAAATAACAACATTCGTTTGTCCAAATTATTGTACATTTATAAGGTAAAGATAAACCTTGAAATAGGGTTCAATTGTAAAATTATAAAAATCAATCGTGTTGACTATGTCACTTCTAACACAGTAAAGTAGACTTGAGGAATGTTGTATGCCAATTATTAAACTGAAATATTTACTATATGGTCTTTTTTTTTTGGAATGTTATGGTTTGAACTGTAGCGTTGAGTAACTTAAAAAAGTCAAATTGTCAATTTCTGTATGATTTTATAATGTCTCATTTTCCCCATTCCTTCCCGGAGAAATAAGGATCCTATAGTTTGTTATTGCTAAACCATGTAAATTCACTTTCTAGAATGCCGCGAATTCGAAAGACCGCATTTGTATTCTACAACTACTTCAGCATTATGATTACATATTATAAATCATCACTATTCCCAAACGTTCTTTGTTATAAATTATATCATTCTTATAGAAAGCGCACAATTGCGAGCAAATAATTTTACTTTCTTTTTCGGCATTTAAGTACTACTCTGGGATGTCTGAAATGCTGACTTTTTCAAATTTTCTTTCTCTTCCTTGTGAGATGGAAATTTCAACTGCCGATCAATCAAAGTTAACAAAGTTATGCTTGATTAGCAAATTTCTTTTAAATCGAGAATTATGTACTACTAGACATATGTTTGCATGTAGCAGTTTTATGTATATTGGAAAAATTTGCATTTTAAAAATAAATATTTCTACTTGAATTAGTTATTAGTCTCGTTAAATTTAAAAATAAGTATATCTCTCCAAATTTTATTGTCAGAAACCTTGAAACTTTTTGTATATACTGATGATTATAATAGAAACATTTTAGTAATTTATAATGGTCCTCTTTCACGGACGGCTAAAAATTTAAATTTTTAAAAACTTTTTACTGTTAACATCTATTAAAGACAGTATTTTATAGACAACAGACCATATTTTCGGACAATATTTCACCTAATTCAATGAAAAAGTGACTGGAAAAATACGACGATGTGCAATATTTAAGCAAATAAAAATTAGTTCCATATTTGGAACACTATCAATTAAATTTTTTTTTCTACTTGCGTCTGTTCAGCGAATGCGGTTTGACAAGATTTCTACAGTTAATCGAAACAGCACATGTAGAATTATTAATGTTATCCAATAAAAATAAAAGTATTAATGCTATATCGCACACTCCCCGGTGGAGAATCTAACCCTGGTCACCCGCGTGATAGGCGGGTATACTGACCACTATACTACCGAGGGCACGTACGCTTGCCGAAACTCGGGATCGAACCAGGGACCTTTAGATCTTCAGTCTAACGCTCTCCCAACTGAGCTATTTCGGGACGCCTTGGAGAAATCGGAAAGGAGCTTTAACAGAATGAAATTTGAAAGAATCAGCAAGATGTTATTTGTTCATAAAAGGACGAGAGAAGATACATCTAAGGAAGAATTGTGTTACTCAGCGAATGTGGTTTGTCAAGATTTCTAAAGTCAATCGAAAGCGCACATGTAGAATTATTAGTGTTATCCAATAAAAATAAAAAGATTATTGATATATCGCAAACTCCCCGGCAGGGAATCGAACCCCGGTCTCCCGTGTGACAGGCGGGGCTACTGAACCACTATACTACCGAGGACAGTTACGCTTGCCGAAACCCGGGATCGTACCAGGGACCTTTAGATCTTCAGTCTAACGCTCTCCCAACTGAGCTATTTCGGCACGCCTAGGAGAAATCGGAAAGCAGCTTTACCAGAATGAAATTGGAAAGAATCAGCAAGATGTTATTTTTTCATAAAAGGACGAGAGAAGATACATCTAAGGAAGAATTGTGTTACTCAGCGAATGTGGTTTGTCAAGATTTCTAAAGTCAATCGAAAGCACACATGTAGAATTATTAGTGTTATCCAATAAAAATAAAAAGATTATTGATATATTGCAAACTCCCCGGCGGTGAATCGAACCCCGGTCTCCCGCGTGACAGGCGGGGATACTGACCACTATACTACCGAGGACAGTTACGCTTGCCGAAACCCGGGATCGTACCAGGGACCTTTAGATCTTCAGTCTAACGCTCTCCCAACTGAGCTATTTCGGCACGCCTGGGAGAAATCGGAAAGCAGCTTTACCAGAATGAAATTGGAAAGAATCAGCAAGATGTTATTTGTTCATAAAAGGACGAGAGAAGATACACCTAAGGAAGAATTGTGTTACTCAGCGAATGTGGTTTGTCAAGATTTCTAAAGTCAATCTAAAGCGCACATCTAGAATAATTAGTGTTATCCAATAAAAATAAAAAGATTATTGATATATCGCAAACTCCCCGGCAGGGAATCGAACCCCGGTCTCCCGTGTGACAGGCGGGGATACTGAACCACTATACTACCGAGGACAGTTACGCTTGCCGAAACCCGGGATCGTACCAGGGATCTTTAGATCTTCAGTCTAACGCTCTCCCAACTGAGCTATTTCGGCACGCCTAGGAGAAATCGGTTAGCAGCTTTACCAGAATGAAATTTGAAAGAATCAGCAAGATGTTATTTGTTCATAAAAGGACGAGAGAAGATACATCTAAGGAAGAATTGTGTTACTCAGCGAATGTGGTTTGTCAAGATTTCTAAAGTCAATCTAAAGCGCACATCTAGAATAATTAGTGTTATCCAATAAAAATAAAAAGATTATTGATATTTTGCAAACTCCCCGGCGGGGAATCGAACCCCGGTCTCCCGTTTGACAGGCGGGGATACTGAACCACTATACTACCGAGGACAGTTACGCTTGCCGAAACCCGGGATCGTACCAGGGACCTTTTGATCTTCAGTCTAACGCTCTCCCAACTGAGCTATTTCGGCACGTCTAAGAGAAATCGGAAAGCAGCTTTACCAGAATGAAACTGGAAAGAATCAGCAAGATGTTATTTGTTCATAAAAGGACGAGAGAAGATACATCTAAGGAAGAATTGTGTTACGCAGCGAATGTGGTTTGTCAAGATTTCTAAAGTCAATCGAAAGCGCACATGTAGAATTATTAGTGTTATCCAATAAAAATAAGAAGATTATTGATATATCGCAAACTCCGCGGCGGGGAATCGAACCCCGGTCTCCCGCGTGACAGACGGGGATACTGAACCACTATACTACCGAGGACAGTTACGCTTGCCGAAACCCGGGATCGTACCAGGGACCTTTAGATCTTCAGTCTAACGCTCTCCCAACTGAGCTATTTCGGCACGCCTAGGAGAAATCGGAAAGCAGCTTTACCGGAATAAAATTGGAAAGAATCAGCAAGATGTTATTTTTTCATAAAAGGACGAGAGAAGATACATCTAAGGAAGAATTGTGTTACTCAGCGAATGTGGTTTGTCAAGATTTCTCAAGTCAATCGAAAGCGCACATGTAGAATAATAAGTGTTATCCAATAAAAATAAAAAGATTATTGATATTTTGCAAACTCCCCGGCGGGGAATCGAACCCCGGTCTCCCGTGTGACAGGCGGGGATACTGAACCACTATACTACCGAGGACAGTTACGCTTGCCGAAACCCGGGATCGTACCAGGGACCTTTAGATCTTCAGTCTAACGCTCTCCCAACTGAGCTATTTCGGCACGCCTAGGAGAAATCGGAAAGCAGCTTTACCGGAATGAAATTGGAAAGAATCAGCAAGATGTTATTTTTTCATAAAAGGACGAGAGAAGATACATCTAAGGAAGAATTGTGTTACTCAGCGAATGTGGTTTGTCAAGATTTCTCAAGTCAATCGAAAGCGCACATGTAGAATAATAAGTGTTATCCAATAAAAATAAAAAGATTATTGATATTTTGCAAACTCCCCGGCGGGGAATCGAACCCCGGTCTCCCACGTGACAGACGGGGATACTGAACCACTATACTACCGAGGACAGTTACGCTTGCCGAAACCCGGGATCGTACCAGGGACCTTTAGATCTTCAGTCTAACGCTCTCCCAACTGAGCTATTTCGGCACGCCTAGGAGAAATCGGAAAGCAGCTTTACCAGAATGAAATTGGAAAGAATCAGCAAGATGTTATTTTTTCATAAAAGGACGAGAGAAGATACATCTAAGGAAGAATTGTGTTACTCAGCGAATGTGGTTTGTCAAGATTTCTCAAGTCAATCGAAAGCGCATATGTAGAATTATTAGTGTTAACCAATAAAAATAAAAAGATTATTGATATATCGCAAACTCCCCGGGGGGGGAATCGAACCCCGGTCTCCCGCGTGACAGGCGGGGATACTGACCACTATACTACCGAGGACAGTTACGTTTGCCGAAACCCAGTATCGAACCAGGGACCTTTAGATCTACAGTCTAACGCTCTCCCAACTGAGCTATTTCGGCACGCCTAGGAGGAATCGGAAAGCAGCTTTACCAGAATGAAATTGGAAAGAATCAGTAAGATGTTATTTGTTCATAAAAGGACGAGAGAAGATACATCTAAGGAAGAATTGTGTTACTCAGCGAATGTGGTTTGTCAAGATTTCTAAAGTCAATCTAAAGCGCACATCTAGAATATTTAGTGTTATCGAATAAAAATAAAAAGATTAAAGATATATCGCAAACTCCCCGGCAGGGAATCGAACCCCGGTCTCCCGTGTGACAGGCGGGGATACTGAACCACTATACTACCGAGGACAGTTACGCTTGCCGAAACCCGGGATCGTACCAGGGACCTTTAGATCTTCAGTCTAACGCTCTCCCAACTGAGCTATTTCGGCACGCCTAAGAGAAATCGGAAAGCAGCTTTACCAGAATGAAATTGGAAAGAATCAGCAAGATGTTATTTGTTCATAAAAGGACGAGAGAAGATACATCTAAGGAAGAATTGTGTTACTCATCGAATGTGGTTTGTCAAGATTTCTAAAGTCAATCTAAAGCGCACATCTAGAATAATTAGTGTTATCCAATAAAAATAAAAAGATTATTGATATTTTGCAAACTCCCCGGCGGGGAATCGAACCCCGGTCTCCCGTGTGACAGGCGGGGATACTGAACCACTATACTACCGAGGACAGTTACGCTTGCCGAAACCCGGGATCGTACCAGGGACCTTTAGATCTTCAGTCTAACGCTCTCCCAACTGAGCTATTTCGGCACGCCTAGGAGAAATCGGAAAGCAGCTTTACCAGAATGAAATTGGAAAGAATCAGCAAGATGTTATTTTTTCATAAAAGGACGAGAGAAGATACATCTAAGGAAGAATTGTGTTACTCAGCGAATGTGGTTTGTCAAGATTTCTCAAGTCAATCGAAAGCGCACATGTAGAATTATTAGTGTTAACCAATAAAAATAAAAAGATTATTGATATATCGCAAACTCCCCGGGGGGGAATCGAACCCCGGTCTCCCGCGTGACAGGCGGGGATACTGACCACTATACTACCGAGGACAGTTACGTTTGCCGAAACCCAGGATCGAACCAGGGACCTTTAGATCTACAGTCTAACGCTCTCCCAACTGAGCTATTTCGGCACGCCTAGGAGGAATCGGAAAGCAGCTTTACCAGAATGAAATTGGAAAGAATCAGTAAGTTGTTATTTGTTCATAAAAGGACGAGAGAAGATACATCTAAGGAAGAATTGTGTTACTCAGCGAATGTGGTTTGTCAAGATTTCTAAAGTCAATCTAAAGCGCACATCTAGAATAATTAGTGTTATCGAATAAAAATAAAAAGATCAAAGATATATCGCAAACTCCCCGGCAGGGAATCGAACCCCGGTCTCCCGTGTGACAGGCGGGGATACTGAACCACTATACTACCGAGGACAGTTACGCTTGCCGAAACCCGGGATCGTACCAGGGACCTTTAGATCTTCAGTCTAACGCTCTCCCAACTGAGCTATTTCGGCACGTCTAAGAGAAATCGGAAAGCAGCTTTACCAGAATGAAACTGGAAAGAATCAGCAAGATGTTATTTGTTCATAAAAGGACGAGAGAAGATACATCTAAGGAAGAATTGTGTTACGCAGCGAATGTGGTTTGTCAGGATTTCTAAAGTCAATCGAAAGCGCACATGTAGAATTATTAGTGTTATCCAATAAAAATAAAAAGATTATTGATATATCGCAAACTCCGCGGCGGGAAATCGAACCCCGGTCTCCCACGTGACAGACGGGGATACTGAACCACTATACTACCGAGGACAGTTACGCTTGCCGAAACCCGGGATCGTACCAGGGACCTTTAGATCTTCAGTCTAACGCTCTCCCAACTGAGCTATTTCGGCACGCCTAGGAGAAATCGGAAAGCAGCTTTACCAGAATGAAATTGGAAAGAATCAGCAAGATGTTATTTTTTCATAAAAGGACGAGAGAAGATACATCTAAGGAAGAATTGTGTTACTCATCGAATGTGGTTTGTCAAGATTTCTAAAGTCAATCTAAAGCGCACATCTAGAATAATTAGTGTTATCGAATAAAAATAAAAAGATCAAAGATATATCGCAAACTCCCCGGCAGGGAATCGAACCCCGGTCTCCCGTGTGACAGGCGGGGATACTGAACCACTATACTACCGAGGACAGTTACGCTTGCCGAAACCCGGGATCGTACCAGGGACCTTTAGATCTTCAGTCTAACGCTCTCCCAACTGAGCTATTTCGGCACGCCTAGGAGAAATCGGAAAGCAGCTTTACCAGAATGAAATTGGAAAGAATCAGCAAGATGTTATTTTTTCATAAAAGGACGAGAGAAGATACATCTAAGGAAGAATTGTGTTACTCAGCGAATGTGGTTTGTCAAGATTTCTCAAGTCAATCGAAAGCGCACATGTAGAATTATTAGTGTTATCCAATAAAAATAAAAAGATTATTGATATATCGCAAACTCCCCGGGGGGGAATCGAACCCCGGTCTCCCGCGTGACAGGCGGGGATACTGAACCACTATACTACCGAGGACAGTTACGCTTGCCGAAACCCGGGATCGTACCAGGGACCTTTAGATCTTCAGTCTAACGCTCTCCCAACTGAGCTATTTCGGCACGTCTAAGAGAAATCGGAAAGCAGCTTTACCAGAATGAAACTGGAAAGAATCAGCAAGATGTTATTTGTTCATAAAAGGACGAGAGAAGATACATCTAAGGAAGAATTGTGTTACGCAGCGAATGTGGTTTGTCAGGATTTCTAAAGTCAATCGAAAGCGCACATGTAGAATTATTAGTGTTATCCAATAAAAATAAAAAGATTATTGATATATCGCAAACTCCGCGGCGGGAAATCGAACCCCGGTCTCCCACGTGACAGACGGGGATACTGAACCACTATACTACCGAGGACAGTTACGCTTGCCGAAACCCGGGATCGTACCAGGGACCTTTAGATCTTCAGTCTAACGCTCTCCCAACTGAGCTATTTCGGCACGCCTAGGAGAAATCGGAAAGCAGCTTTACCAGAATGAAATTGGAAAGAATCAGCAAGATGTTATTTTTTCATAAAAGGACGAGAGAAGATACATCTAAGGAAGAATTGTGTTACTCATCGAATGTGGTTTGTCAAGATTTCTAAAGTCAATCTAAAGCGCACATCTAGAATAATTAGTGTTATCCAATAAAAATAAAAAGATTATTGATATTTTGCAAACTCCCCGGCGGGGAATCGAACCCCGGTCTCCCGTGTGACAGGCGGGGATACTGAACCACTATACTACCGAGGACAGTTACGCTTGCCGAAACCCGGGATCGTACCAGGGACCTTTAGATCTTCAGTCTAACGCTCTCCCAACTGAGCTATTTCGGCACGCCTAGGAGAAATCGGAAAGCAGCTTTACCAGAATGAAATTGGAAGAAATCAGCAAGATGTTATTTTTTCATAAAAGGACGAGAGAAGATACATCTAAGGAAGAATTGTGTTACTCAGCGAATGTGGTTTGTCAAGATTTCTCAAGTCAATCGAAAGCGCACATGTAGAATTATTAGTGTTAACCAATAAAAATAAAAAGATTATTGATATATCGCAAACTCCCCGAGGGGGAATCGAACCCCGGTCTCCCGCGTGACAGGCGGGGATACTGACCACTATACTACCGAGGACAGTTACGTTTGCCGAAACCCAGGATCGAACCAGGGACCTTTAGATCTACAGTCTAACGCTCTCCCAACTGAGCTATTTCGGCACGCCTAGGAGGAATCGGAAAGCAGCTTTACCAGAATGAAATTGGAAAGAATCAGTAAGATGTTATTTGTTCATAAAAGGACGAGAGAAGATACATCTAAGGAAGAATTGTGTTACTCAGCGAATGTGGTTTGTCAAGATTTCTAAAGTCAATCTAAAGCGCACATCTAGAATAATTAATGTTATCGAATAAAAATAAAAAGATTAAAGATATATCGCAAACTCCCCGGCAGGGAATCGAACCCCGGTCTCCCGTGTGACAGGCGGGGATACTGAACCACTATACTACCGAGGACAGTTACGCTTGCCGAAACCCGGGATCGTACCAGGGACCTTTAGATCTTCAGTCTAACGCTCTCCCAACTGAGCTATTTCGGCACGCCTAGGAGAAATCGGAAAGCAGCTTTACCAGAATGAAATTGGAAAGAATCAGCAAGATGTTATTTTTTCATAAAAGGACGAGAGAAGATACATCTAAGGAAGAATTGTGTTACTCAGCGAATGTGGTTTGTCAAGATTTCTCAAGTCAATCGAAAGCGCACATGTAGAATTATTAGTGTTATCCAATAAAAATAAAAAGATTATTGATATATCGCAAACTCCCCGGGGGGGAATCGAACCCCGGTCTCCCGCGTGACAGGCGGGGATACTGAACCACTATACTACCGAGGACAGTTACGCTTGCCGAAACCCGGGATCGTACCAGGGACCTTTAGATCTTCAGTCTAACGCTCTCCCAACTGAGCTATTTCGGCACGTCTAAGAGAAATCGGAAAGCAGCTTTACCAGAATGAAACTGGAAAGAATCAGCAAGATGTTATTTGTTCATAAAAGGACGAGAGAAGATACATCTAAGGAAGAATTGTGTTACGCAGCGAATGTGGTTTGTCAGGATTTCTAAAGTCAATCGAAAGCGCACATGTAGAATTATTAGTGTTATCCAATAAAAATAAAAAGATTATTGATATATCGCAAACTCCGCGGCGGGAAATCGAACCCCGGTCTCCCACGTGACAGACGGGGATACTGAACCACTATACTACCGAGGACAGTTACGCTTGCCGAAACCCGGGATCGTACCAGGGACCTTTAGATCTTCAGTCTAACGCTCTCCCAACTGAGCTATTTCGGCACGCCTAGGAGAAATCGGAAAGCAGCTTTACCAGAATGAAATTGGAAAGAATCAGCAAGATGTTATTTTTTCATAAAAGGACGAGAGAAGATACATCTAAGGAAGAATTGTGTTACTCATCGAATGTGGTTTGTCAAGATTTCTAAAGTCAATCTAAAGCGCACATCTAGAATAATTAGTGTTATCCAATAAAAATAAAAAGATTATTGATATTTTGCAAACTCCCCGGCGGGGAATCGAACCCCGGTCTCCCGTGTGACAGGCGGGGATACTGAACCACTATACTACCGAGGACAGTTACGCTTGCCGAAACCCGGGATCGTACCAGGGACCTTTAGATCTTCAGTCTAACGCTCTCCCAACTGAGCTATTTCGGCACGCCTAGGAGAAATCGGAAAGCAGCTTTACCAGAATGAAATTGGAAGAAATCAGCAAGATGTTATTTTTTCATAAAAGGACGAGAGAAGATACATCTAAGGAAGAATTGTGTTACTCAGCGAATGTGGTTTGTCAAGATTTCTCAAGTCAATCGAAAGCGCACATGTAGAATTATTAGTGTTAACCAATAAAAATAAAAAGATTATTGATATATCGCAAACTCCCCGAGGGGGAATCGAACCCCGGTCTCCCGCGTGACAGGCGGGGATACTGACCACTATACTACCGAGGACAGTTACGTTTGCCGAAACCCAGGATCGAACCAGGGACCTTTAGATCTACAGTCTAACGCTCTCCCAACTGAGCTATTTCGGCACGCCTAGGAGGAATCGGAAAGCAGCTTTACCAGAATGAAATTGGAAAGAATCAGTAAGATGTTATTTGTTCATAAAAGGACGAGAGAAGATACATCTAAGGAAGAATTGTGTTACTCAGCGAATGTGGTTTGTCAAGATTTCTAAAGTCAATCTAAAGCGCACATCTAGAATAATTAATGTTATCGAATAAAAATAAAAAGATTAAAGATATATCGCAAACTCCCCGGCAGGGAATCGAACCCCGGTCTCCCGTGTGACAGGCGGGGATACTGAACCACTATACTACCGAGGACAGTTACGCTTGCCGAAACCCGGGATCGTACCAGGGACCTTTAGATCTTCAGTCTAACGCTCTCCCAACTGAGCTATTTCGGCACGCCTAGGAGAAATCGGTTAGCAGCTTTACCAGAATGAAATTGGAAAGAATCAGCAAGATGTTATTTGTTCATAAAAGGACGAGAGAAGATACATCTAAGGAAAAATTGTGTTACTCATCGAATGTGGTTTGTCAAGATTTCTCAAGTCAATCGAAAGCGCACATGTAGAATTATTAGTGTTATCCAATAAAAATAAAAAGATTATTGATATATCGCAAACTCCCCGGGGGGGAATCGAACCCCGGTCTCCCGCGTGACAGGCGGGGATACTGACCACTATACTACCGAGGACAGTTACGTTTGCCGAAACCCAGGATCGAACCAGGGACCTTTAGATCTTCAGTCTAACGCTCTCCCAACTGAGCTATTTCGGCACGCCTAGGAGAAATCGGAAAGCAGCTTTACCAGAATGAAATTGGAAAGAATCTGCAAGATGTTATTTTTTCATAAAAGGACGAGAGAAGATACATCTAAGGAAGAATTGTGTTACTCAGCGAATGTGGTTTGTCAAGATTTCTAAAGTCAATCGAAAGCGCACATCTAGAATAATTAGTGTTATCCAATAAAAATAAAAAGATTATTGATATTTTGCAAACTCCCCGGCGGGGAATCGAACCCCGGTCTCCCGTGTGACAGGCGGGGATACTGAACCACTATACTACCGAGGACAGTTACGCTTGCCGAAACCCGGGATCGTACCAGGGACCTTTAGATCTTCAGTCTAACGCTCTCCCAACTGAGCTATTTCGGCACGTCTAAGAGAAATCGGAAAGCAGCTTTACCAGAATGAAACTGGAAAGAATCAGTAAGATGTTATTTGTTCATAAAAGGACGAGAGAAGATACATCTAAGGAAGAATTGTGTTACGCAGCGAATGTGGTTTGTCAGGATTTCTAAAGTCAATCGAAAGCGCACATGTAGAATTATTAGTGTTATCCAATAAAAATAAAAAGATTATTGATATATCGCAAACTCCCCGGGGGGGAATCGAACCCCGGTCTCCCGCGTGACAGGCGGGGATACTGACCACTATACTACCGAGGACAGTTACGTTTGCCGAAACCCAGGATCGAACCAGGGACCTTTAGATCTACAGTCTAACGCTCTCCCAACTGAGCTATTTCGGCACGCCTAGGAGGAATCGGAAAGCAGCTTTACCAGAATGAAATTGGAAAGAATCAGTAAGTTGTTATTTGTTCATAAAAGGACGAGAGAAGATACATCTAAGGAAGAATTGTGTTACTCAGCGAATGTGGTTTGTCAAGATTTCTAAAGTCAATCTAAAGCGCACATCTAGAATAATTAGTGTTATCGAATAAAAATAAAAAGATCAAAGATATATCGCAAACTCCCCGGCAGGGAATCGAACCCCGGTCTCCCGTGTGACAGGCGGGGATACTGAACCACTATACTACCGAGGACAGTTACGCTTGCCGAAACCCGGGATCGTACCAGGGACCTTTAGATCTTCAGTCTAACGCTCTCCCAACTGAGCTATTTCGGCACGCCTAGGAGAAATCGGAAAGCAGCTTTACCAGAATGAAATTGGAAAGAATCAGCAAGATGTTATTTTTTCATAAAAGGACGAGAGAAGATACATCTAAGGAAGAATTGTGTTACTCAGCGAATGTGGTTTGTCAAGATTTCTCAAGTCAATCGAAAGCGCACATGTAGAATTATTAGTGTTATCCAATAAAAATAAAAAGATTATTGATATATCGCAAACTCCCCGGGGGGGAATCGAACCCCGGTCTCCCGCGTGACAGGCGGGGATACTGAACCACTATACTACCGAGGACAGTTACGCTTGCCGAAACCCGGGATCGTACCAGGGACCTTTAGATCTTCAGTCTAACGCTCTCCCAACTGAGCTATTTCGGCACGTCTAAGAGAAATCGGAAAGCAGCTTTACCTGAATGAAACTGGAAAGAATCAGCAAGATGTTATTTGTTCATAAAAGGACGAGAGAAGATACATCTAAGGAAGAATTGTGTTACGCAGCGAATGTGGTTTGTCAGGATTTCTAAAGTCAATCGAAAGCGCACATGTAGAATTATTAGTGTTATCCAATAAAAATAAAAAGATTATTGATATATCGCAAACTCCGCGGCGGGAAATCGAACCCCGGTCTCCCACGTGACAGACGGGGATACTGAACCACTATACTACCGAGGACAGTTACGCTTGCCGAAACCCGGGATCGTACCAGGGACCTTTAGATCTTCAGTCTAACGCTCTCCCAACTGAGCTATTTCGGCACGCCTAGGAGAAATCGGAAAGCAGCTTTACCAGAATGAAATTGGAAAGAATCAGCAAGATGTTATTTTTTCATAAAAGGACGAGAGAAGATACATCTAAGGAAGAATTGTGTTACTCATCGAATGTGGTTTGTCAAGATTTCTAAAGTCAATCTAAAGCGCACATCTAGAATAATTAGTGTTATCGAATAAAAATAAAAAGATCAAAGATATATCGCAAACTCCCCGGCAGGGAATCGAACCCCGGTCTCCCGTGTGACAGGCGGGGATACTGAACCACTATACTACCGAGGACAGTTACGCTTGCCGAAACCCGGGATCGTACCAGGGACCTTTAGATCTTCAGTCTAACGCTCTCCCAACTGAGCTATTTCGGCACGCCTAGGAGAAATCGGAAAGCAGCTTTACCAGAATGAAATTGGAAAGAATCAGCAAGATGTTATTTTTTCATAAAAGGACGAGAGAAGATACATCTAAGGAAGAATTGTGTTACTCAGCGAATGTGGTTTGTCAAGATTTCTCAAGTCAATCGAAAGCGCACATGTAGAATTATTAGTGTTATCCAATAAAAATAAAAAGATTATTGATATATCGCAAACTCCCCGGGGGGGGAATCGAACCCCGGTCTCCCGCGTGACAGGCGGAGATACTGAACCACTATACTACCGAGGACAGTTACGCTTGCCGAAACCCGGGATCGTACCAGGGACCTTTAGATCTTCAGTCTAACGCTCTCCCAACTGAGCTATTTCGGCACGTCTAAGAGAAATCGGAAAGCAGCTTTACCAGAATGAAACTGGAAAGAATCAGCAAGATGTTATTTGTTCATAAAAGGACGAGAGAAGATACATCTAAGGAAGAATTGTGTTACGCAGCGAATGTGGTTTGTCAGGATTTCTAAAGTCAATCGAAAGCGCACATGTAGAATTATTAGTGTTATCCAATAAAAATAAAAAGATTATTGATATATCGCAAACTCCGCGGCGGGAAATCGAACCCCGGTCTCCCACGTGACAGACGGGGATACTGAACCACTATACTACCGAGGATATTACGCTTGCCGAAACCCGGGATCGTACCAGGGACCTTTAGATCTTCAGTCTAACGCTCTCCCAACTGAGCTATTTCGGCACGCCTAGGAGAAATCGGAAAGCAGCTTTACCAGAATGAAATTGGAAAGAATCAGCAAGATGTTATTTTTTCATAAAAGGACGAGAGAAGATACATCTAAGGAAGAATTGTGTTACTCATCGAATGTGGTTTGTCAAGATTTCTAAAGTCAATCTAAAGCGCACATCTAGAATAATTAGTGTTATCCAATAAAAATAAAAAGATTATTGATATTTTGCAAACTCCCCGGCGGGGAATCGAACCCCGGTCTCCCGTGTGACAGGCGGGGATACTGAACCACTATACTACCGAGGACAGTTACGCTTGCCGAAACCCGGGATCGTACCAGGGACCTTTAGATCTTCAGTCTAACGCTCTCCCAACTGAGCTATTTCGGCACGCCTAGGAGAAATCGGAAAGCAGCTTTACCAGAATGAAATTGGAAAGAATCAGCAAGATGTTATTTTTTCATAAAAGGACGAGAGAAGATACATCTAAGGAAGAATTGTGTTACTCAGCGAATGTGGTTTGTCAAGATTTCTCAAGTCAATCGAAAGCGCACATGTAGAATTATTAGTGTTAACCAATAAAAATAAAAAGATTATTGATATATCGCAAACTCCCCGAGGGGGAATCGAACCCCGGTCTCCCGCGTGACAGGCGGGGATACTGACCACTATACTACCGAGGACAGTTACGTTTGCCGAAACCCAGGATCGAACCAGGGACCTTTAGATCTACAGTCTAACGCTCTCCCAACTGAGCTATTTCGGCACGCCTAGGAGGAATCGGAAAGCAGCTTTACCAGAATGAAATTGGAAAGAATCAGTAAGATGTTATTTGTTCATAAAAGGACGAGAGAAGATACATCTAAGGAAGAATTGTGTTACTCAGCGAATGTGGTTTGTCAAGATTTCTAAAGTCAATCTAAAGCGCACATCTAGAATAATTAATGTTATCGAATAAAAATAAAAAGATTAAAGATATATCGCAAACTCCCCGGCAGGGAATCGAACCCCGGTCTCCCGTGTGACAGGCGGGGATACTGAACCACTATACTACCGAGGACAGTTACGCTTGCCGAAACCCGGGATCGTACCAGGGACCTTTAGATCTTCAGTCTAACGCTCTCCCAACTGAGCTATTTCGGCACGCCTAGGAGAAATCGGTTAGCAGCTTTACCAGAATGAAATTGGAAAGAATCAGCAAGATGTTATTTGTTCATAAAAGGACGAGAGAAGATACATCTAAGGAAAAATTGTGTTACTCATCGAATGTGGTTTGTCAAGATTTCTAAAGTCAATCTAAAGCGCACATCTAGAATAATTAGTGTTATCCAATAAAAATAAAAAGATTATTGATATTTTGCAAACTCCCCGGCGGGGAATCGAACCCCGGTCTCCCGTGTGACAGGCGGGGATACTGAACCACTATACTACCGAGGACAGTTACGCTTGCCGAAACCCGGGATCGTACCAGGGACCTTTAGATCTTCAGTCTAACGCTCTCCCAACTGAGCTATTTCGGCACGTCTAAGAGAAATCGGAAAGCAGCTTTACCAGAATGAAACTGGAAAGAATCAGTAAGATGTTATTTGTTCATAAAAGGACGAGAGAAGATACATCTAAGGAAGAATTGTGTTACGCAGCGAATGTGGTTTGTCAGGATTTCTAAAGTCAATCGAAAGCGCACATGTAGAATTATTAGTGTTATCCAATAAAAATAAAAAGATTATTGATATATCGCAAACTCCGCGGCGGGAAATCGAACCCCGGTCTCCCACGTGACAGACGGGGATACTGAACCACTATACTACCGAGGACAGTTACGCTTGCCGAAACCCGGGATCGTACCAGGGACCTTTAGATCTTCAGTCTAACGCTCTCCCAACTGAGCTATTTCGGCACGCCTAGGAGAAATCGGAAAGCAGCTTTACCAGAATGAAATTGGAAAGAATCAGCAAGATGTTATTTTTTCATGAAAGGACGAGAGAAGATACATCTAAGGAAGAATTGTGTTACTCAGCGAATGTGGTTTGTCAAGATTTCTCAAGTCAATCGAAAGCGCACATGTAGAATTATTAGTGTTATCCAATAAAAATAAAAAGATTATTGATATATCGCAAACTCCCCGGGGGGGAATCGAACCCCGGTCTCCCGCGTGACAGGCGGGGATACTGACCACTATACTACCGAGGACAGTTACGTTTGCCGAAACCCAGGATCGAACCAGGGACCTTTAGATCTTCAGTCTAACGCTCTCCCAACTGAGCTATTTCGGCACGCCTAGGAGAAATCGGAAAGCAGCTTTACCAGAATGAAATTGGAAAGAATCAGCAAGATGTTATTTTTTCATAAAAGGACGAGAGAAGATACATCTAAGGAAGAATTGTGTTACTCAGCGAATGTGGTTTGTCAAGATTTCTCAAGTCAATCGAAAGCGCACATGTAGAATTATTAGTGTTATCCAATAAAAATAAAAAGATTATTGATATATCGCAAACTCCCCGGGGGGGAATCGAACCCCGGTCTCCCGCGTGACAGGCGGGGATACTGACCACTATACTACCGAGGACAGTTACGTTTGCCGAAACCCAGGATCGAACCAGGGACCTTTAGATCTTCAGTCTAACGCTCTCCCAACTGAGCTATTTCGGCACGCCTAGGAGAAATCGGAAAGCAGCTTTACCAGAATGAAATTGGAAAGAATCAGCAAGATGTTATTTTTTCATAAAAGGACGAGAGAAGATACATCTAAGGAAGAATTGTGTTACTCAGCGAATGTGGTTTGTCAAGATTTCTAAAGTCAATCGAAAGCGCACATCTAGAATAATTAGTGTTATCCAATAAAAATAAAAAGATTATTGATATTTTGCAAACTCCCCGGCGGGGAATCGAACCCCGGTCTCCCGTGTGACAGGCGGGGATACTGAACCACTATACTACCGAGGACAGTTACGCTTGCCGAAACCCGGGATCGTACCAGGGACCTTTAGATCTTCAGTCTAACGCTCTCCCAACTGAGCTATTTCGGCACGTCTAAGAGAAATCGGAAAGCAGCTTTACCAGAATGAAACTGGAAAGAATCAGTAAGATGTTATTTGTTCATAAAAGGACGAGAGAAGATACATCTAAGGAAGAATTGTGTTACGCAGCGAATGTGGTTTGTCAGGATTTCTAAAGTCAATCGAAAGCGCACATGTAGAATTATTAGTGTTATCCAATAAAAATAAAAAGATTATTGATATATCGCAAACTCCGCGGCGGGAAATCGAACCCCGGTCTCCCACGTGACAGACGGGGATACTGAACCACTATACTACCGAGGACAGTTACGCTTGCCGAAACCCGGGATCGTACCAGGGACCTTTAGATCTTCAGTCTAACGCTCTCCCAACTGAGCTATTTCGGCACGCCTAGGAGAAATCGGAAAGCAGCTTTACCAGAATGAAATTGGAAAGAATCAGCAAGATGTTATTTTTTCATGAAAGGACGAGAGAAGATACATCTAAGGAAGAATTGTGTTACTCAGCGAATGTGGTTTGTCAAGATTTCTCAAGTCAATCGAAAGCGCACATGTAGAATTATTAGTGTTATCCAATAAAAATAAAAAGATTATTGATATATCGCAAACTCCCCGGGGGGGAATCGAACCCCGGTCTCCCGCGTGACAGGCGGGGATACTGACCACTATACTACCGAGGACAGTTACGTTTGCCGAAACCCAGGATCGAACCAGGGACCTTTAGATCTTGAGTCTAACGCTCTCCCAACTGAGCTATTTCGGCACGCCTAGGAGAAATCGGAAAGCAGCTTTACCAGAATGAAATTGGAAAGAATCAGCAAGATGTTATTTTTTCATAAAAGGACGAGAGAAGATACATCTAAGGAAGAATTGTGTTACTCAGCGAATGTGGTTTGTCAAGATTTCTCAAGTCAATCGAAAGCGCACATGTAGAATTATTAGTGTTATCCAATAAAAATAAAAAGATTATTGATATATCGCAAACTCCCCGGGGGGGAATCGAACCCCGGTCTCCCGCGTGACAGGCGGGGATACTGACCACTATACTACCGAGGACAGTTACGTTTGCCGAAACCCAGGATCGAAACAGGGACCTTTAGATCTTCAGTCTAACGCTCTCCCAACTGAGCTATTTCGGCACGCCTAGGAGGAATCGGAAATCAGCTTTACCAGAATGAAATTGGAAAGAATCAGCAAGATGTTATTTTTTCATGAAAGGACGAGAGAAGATACATCTAAGGAAGAATTGTGTTACTCAGCGAATGTGGTTTGTCAAGATTTCTAAAGTCAATCGAAAGCGCACATCTAGAATAATTAGTGTTATCCAATAAAAATAAAAAGATTATTGATATATCGCAAACTCCCCGGCGGGGAATCGAACCTCGGTCTCCCGCGTGACAGGCGGGGATACTGACCACTATACTACCGAGGACAGTTACGCTTGCCGAAACCCGGGATCGAACCAGTGACCTTTAGATCTTCAGTCTAACGCTCTCCCAACTGAGCTATTTCGGCACGTCTAAGAGAAATCGGAAAGCAGCTTTACCAGATTGAAACTGGAAAGAATCAGCAAGATGTTATTTGTTCATAAAAGGACGAGAGAATATACATCTAAGGAAGAATTGTGTTACTCAGCGAATGTGGTTTGTCAAGATTTCTAAAGTCAATCGAAAGCGCAAATGTAGAATTATTAGTGTTATCCAATAAAAATAAAATTAAAAAGTTTAATGTTATATTGCAACCTCCCCGTCGGTGAATCGAACCCCGGTCTCCCGCGTGACAGGCGGGGATACTGACCACTATACAACCGAGACAGTTACGCTTGCCGAAATCCGGGATCGAACCAAGGACCTTTAGATCTTCAGTCTAACGCTCTCCCAACTGAGCTATTTCGGCACGCCTAGGAGGAATCGGAAAGCAGCTTTACCAGAATGAAATTGGAAAGAATCAGCAAGATGTTATTTGTTCATAAAATGACGAGAGAAGATACATCTAAGGAAGAATTGTGTTACTCAGCGAATGTGGTTTGTCAAGATTTCTAAAGTCAATCGAAAGCGCACATGTAGAATTATTAGTGTTATCCAATAAAAATAAAAAGATTATTGATATATCGCAAACTCCCCTAATATAATTCCTTCCGTTTTAATTAATAATTATATTTTTTAAAACTTTAACTTTGTTTAACCATGCTTTTATGTATTAACTATATTTTATCTGCATCCATTTTATTTTAAAACTTTATTCACTTACATATTCAAACCCTCTGTGGAAGGATTATAAATTGGGGGAAAGTAATATTTTATAGCATGCTTAGATGTGGATTTTAACCTTTTATTTGTTAATTATCAGTCTTTTATTGAAATCAAAATTATTTTACTTATCCGTTTACTAATTAATGAAAGTTTCATGCTAGGTTGTAGAATTTAAAGTGCACTTTATAGCTTGTAATGCTACTTTCATGTTAGAATTAAATGAAATTTTACTTTCTTTAATAGCAGTATATTGTATTTTTTAATAAAATTTCTATCTTTAAAGATCTTAATACAACACTTACAATTTTCATTTCTTTTTTTATTGTTAAATTTCTTTATATCATGAAAAAATATGTATAATGTTTAAATATTTATACAAAAAAATATTTTAACTTTAGTTAATTTACTGAATACAATTCTATTTTTGCAATTTTAAAAATAATGTAATACCATTATTTATTTCATTTTCTTACATTCCAAGTTTTTTTTAAATTTAGATTTTTTTTAATTTTGATTGAGTTTTGATTAGTTATTAGATTATCAACTATTAGAGCTGATTTAATATTACTCATAGTTGAAAGAAAATACAAAATAGTCACAAAATTTCAATGTAGACAATACTCTTTTATATTTCCATCTGTAGTATTATATAATAAAAATGATTAATACTCCAGTCCTCTAATTATAATAATTTTGGGCTCTAAGAAATTGGCATTCTATTTTTCCCTAGTTGACTTTTTTTCCTAGTAATACTGTATAACTGTGCTTAATATTTTGAGATAGCATTGGTGCTCTTAAAAGTATTCCTTGCTATTCTTAAAGAGTTGTGTGGGAATTGTTTGTGAATAATGAATCTGCATTTGTCAATTAATAATCTAACTGTGATATTTCATTTTTATGTAAGCCCTTCCCTTGTTTAATAAAATTAATAGTTTGCATGTGTATAGGATTTTTCCTCCCATTTAAAACTGTGAATTGACTGAATAAGTTCCTAAAATTTCAGTTTTTCAATTTTTTTTCTTCTTTTTCTTTCTTTCTTTTCCCAAAGGTTTTTTTTTTTTTTTTTTTTTTTCTCTTTTTCATATTTTTGTTCCCCCCTCATTCATATTTTCTATTAAAATCTAGCTTTGTTATCTTTAATATTGTTTTGTATGAAAATATTTTAAATCTGTATCATGGCAATATAATTGAATGCCTTTTAGAGAGATGAGAGTGATAAATTTTGTAGACAAAGTGTGAGAATTAATTCAGTGAAGTTGTTTGTTAGTGAAATATCTATTAGTATACATGGTAGGAGATTTGAATGATTAACTTTTCATTATCATTGGTAATAGTCGGTTTTCAAAGCTGCAATCAGTTACAGTTTGAATCTCACTCTTATTTGATATTTAGATATTATTTTTGAACATAATGCATTATTTCATGAAAGTGAAGGAATTTGCAATGTTACTTTTTGGATCAGAATAATTTCAATTTATTTCATTCTAGATTAAAATTTTTTATTTCTGTACATAATTGATATAATCACTGTTTAAAAGTATTTGGATGGACTTTTCCTTTATTATTATTATTTTCTTTGCTTGTAATCAAGAAATGTTTAATTTGTTGAAATTTTTATATTGATTCTACCTTAGGGGAAAAATAAATTATTTTCTTTGGATTTTATTATTTAGATTTATAACAAGTAATGCAAGGTGTTAGTAATCAGTTTTAGATGATAGTTTTAATGTAGTTGACTATTTTGTTTTGTTTTTTATTTACTTTAGCATTCAGCTTAATAATTTTTTCCCCTTTTAAAACACATTCAATTGTATTTTTTTCTAAGAAACTTTCATGTTGCTTTAATTGGATTCCTATTTTTATCCATCTTGAAATAATAATAATTTCTAATAATAATTTAGCAATGGATTTCATAAATGTTGCATTTGAATTAAAAATTGAAGTGAATTAAATAGTCAGTTTATATTAACTATTTGCTATGCAATTTACCTGTAGGATCGATAAATCTACCTTTTCATGTGAACTATAATTCGATGATAAAAAAGAATGTTAAAAATCTCTTTCTCAGATTGTGTTATGTGATTGGAATGTGTGTTTTGATAGAAATTGTAAAATATTACAAGCGCCTACAATGTTACAATTATGTGTGTCACTTAAAATCTTATCCAAAGATTGAATAAAAAGCACTTTGTTTGTAATGTAAATGACGTTGTATTCAGCTGCCATTTGTATAAAAAGCAACACAAAATGCTAAAGTTGAGGCAGGATATTTATCTCTCAGTGATTGTTTAATATTGTGCATTTAACTTTTGTAAGTTTGTACTGTGTGCATGGACAGATATTGATGTTTCTGGTTTTGGCTTTGTATTTATTTTAATAATACTAGGGCAAGCTAGCTACTATCTTGCAACTTATGCCTTTGAATGACATATAGAACATTTTAAGTGACCTTGAGAATTTCTCCTCGTTTTATCCCCCCACCCAACATCTATCCAGTGTATTTAGACACTTAAAGTGCTTTGAATCAATTCCCTTATAGTAACAATTTCTAATCAAAATTGTCCTCCGTGATTTATACAGAATTTTGTGGTGTTTAAGCTTATGCCTAAAAATAGTTTATATTGTCTTCATGCTTTATGTAATATTGAATGAGAATTACTACATTAGTTCAGCTTATATTATCCAATTTTTATTTTGTTATAAATTTACTATTACTATGTTTCCAACGAATAGTTTTTCCATGTGTTATTTTCTTAAATTATTTTTTAGTGTCATTTTCCTATTAATTTTACTAGATATTCAGGTTTTTTTTTTTTTTTGTACGGATTTAATGATTAACAATATTTTTTGAAATCCTGTGTTTTGTGGGTTATTGTATTTTTCTTTTCACAATGATTATATGTGTGTTGATTTCTTTAAAATCACTGTTGCTAAGTCATAAATTGTCAGTCATGCTACAACTATCTATTTTTTTGCAGCAATATACTTGATAAATTAGAATTAAAAAGATTTTTGTTCCTTATAAAAGTATAAACATTGTACAGTTATAATTGTAAATATAACTAAATAAAGTTTATAATATGCGTAATTTGTTTTAATTTTTTCTCTGTAATTTACTACATATTATGATATAATTTTTGATTTTAATTCTCTAAATCTTTATTGTAGCTCTTCTAAAAGCTATTTGTCTTCAGAATGACTCAAAACAGTTATTTTTCATATTTTTACAAATTTTTATTTTTTGTGAAAATTTTAAGAATGCGATTTGTTTGTAATATATTAAGAAGAGCTTATGTGTAATTTTTTAAAACATACTTTCTGAAGAAAGAATTTTTCACTATGATTGCTTCATGGAAAGCATATCTCAAAAACAATTCATTAAAATTTTGCCAAATTTTATATGCATGTATAAAAAAATCTTAGGATGTGACTGCAGGTTTTAAGGCAGTGTCATTTAATCATGTTAAGTGTCTTTCAGTTCAGAATGTAAATTCTGCAAAAAAAAAAAAAAAAAAAAAAACCTTACTTAAAGGCAACTTCAAATATTTATAAATTGTTTATTTATTAAAGAATTTTTTTTTTTCATTTTCTATTGCATTCTTGGAAGTTTTAATAGATGTGAAATTAAAATTAAATATTACACCCCCCCTTTTTTTTACTTATGTTGCTTTTTTAATTGAAAATATCATTAAATCTTTTTTATATCAAAAATTAATCTTAATATAAATAGAAGTAATTGCATGTATGTTCCACATCCTCTAAATTTTTAACTCGAATTCTGCACATTTCTTATTTAAAGCTAAAAAAAATATTGTTAACTTTTTAAAGTTCAAAAATTAATTGGAATATTCATTTAATTAGAAATTAACCAACTCTTCGTTTTTTTTAACATTAATTACACTGTAAAATTAAAAATTTTACATTTTCAGCCATATCAATTACATTTTCGTGCAATTTTTTTTTTCTCAAATGTTATCTTCAGAAAATTTAACGCAGATGAATCTGAAATGAGGAAATGGCTGGAATTTTAATAGCGGCGACTATTTACTTATATATAATACAAAAGTGGTACATGTTATTAAGTTTTATTGCCCTTCAATATGGACACCATCCTTGTGAACAACCGGTTGCCAACAATGTGAAAGTCTTAAGATACCTGTGGCAGCACCTGTTTTGTTGATGGTTCGAATGGTGCTGTCTACTGCCTGAAGAATTTCTGGAACAGTTCTGAAGTAAATGGCACGAAGTAGTTCCTTCATCTTGGGAATCAAATCAAAATCGCAAATGCTCAAGTCCGAGGAGTTTGGTGGATGGTATAGCACTTCCCAGCCTCATCGATCGAATAAACCAACCATAGCTTACGCCGTGTGTTATCGAGCATTGTTATGGTTCTGCAGAAAGTATCGCTGTTTTTTTTCTCAAAGCTGATCTCAGATTGTGTTCCAAGAATGAACAGTAATACTGTGCATTGACGGTTTGCTGCGGTGGTACGCAATCGTACACTAGAATCACCATAACTTTCACACTGCTGGGATTCTGGCTAAATTTCGAATTTAGTGGTGACCCTTAATAACGCCATCTGTACGATTGACATTTCATTTGTGGTTCGTACTGTTTGGCCCATGCCTCGCCTAACGTAATGATACAAAACCGTTTCTGCATTTCCATTAAATTGCGTGGAATCCATCATGAGACAGTTTTTAGCATGCGCAGGCGTTCCTTCAGAATATGAAGCATAGTCGTAAGCGATAATCCTGTCTTCTGGGCTAGTTCAGGAATCTTATGGCGTCGATCACTGTTCATTAGTGCGGCAACAACATACACTTTTTCACTGACAGGACGACATGGCCGACGCATGTCTGCCAAATCTTGGCGTCCTTCTTTAAAAGTTTTTACCCACCTTGCTATTGTTCTGTAAAGTAATGCAGATTTACTACAAGTCTCTTCATGACACTGTCATGTTGTACGATTTCTGGCACACTCAATTTTTTGTTCTTGTTTCGGAAACGTTCCCACAAACTAACACAAAATTCAGTTCTCCTCACACTACAAGCGTTCTTTTGCTCTGAGGTAAGAGAGGTTATATAACTAACTTATGGTATAAACCGGCATTATTTGGTTTCGTTGCTTGGCGTCTATACAGCAGTGTTGCCTATATAAGAGTTCCATTCCTCGTATTTTACGTAAAAGTAATTTCTATTAAAAAAAAAAATATTACACGAGAGGATTTTAATCACGAGCAGCGCCGGGTGTAGCAATTAGTTTTAATGTATAGTGTGTCCTCCCAAAGTGGAACAAGTATTTTCTGAAATATTTTAATTCAACTAGATACATACTCTAGTTGCAAAGTTTCATCAAACAAGGTTCTCAAACTTATGAAAATACTTGGGTTCCTTTAGAGATGGATAGTAAAAAATGGCAAAAAGTAAATATTTATGCAACTTCCATAATGTAAAGAGTCAACGAGAAAAATGTTTTTCTTAAATTCGTCCATAAGGTTGCAAGTTTTCTTGCTTCTGTCTGTAAAAGTTTCTGAGATATTAAAAGATAAATTTATTTAGACTATACCTATCCATACTTATGATCGGTGCTTCAGCTAGACTTTCGCTTTAATTTTCATTGATAATATATCACAAAATATTATTAAAAGGGAAGAATAAAAAAATAATAATGCATTCTTTTAACAGTATTTGAGTTTGTGCGATCCAATTCATAATTATGACATAAAGACAGGATTTTTGAGTTTGTCGGTAAAGATCTATAGATCATGTAATGCCAGAGGCAACTAATCCCTTATTGTAGGCATAATGCCAATCAAAACATGCCAAATATATCGGTAACTATTCAGTATATTGTTGCCCAAAGTAGGACTAACCAAAGAGTTTCTAAAAAGGCCTCTCTACACATTCATAGAAAATTGCCACTAATAATGAACTTATACGAAGAATTTGATTCGGGAACATTTTGAGGATTAATGCTTCTTTTTTGATTAAAATAACAACATTCGTTTGTCCAAATTATTGTACATTTATAAGGTAAAGATAAACCTTGAAATAGGGTTCAATTGTAAAATTATAAAAATCAATCGTGTTGACTATGTCACTTCTAACACAGTAAAGTAGACTTGAGGAATGTTGTATGCCAATTATTAAACTGAAATATTTACTATATGGTCTTTTTTTTTTGGAATGTTATGGTTTGAACTGTAGCGTTGAGTAACTTAAAAAAGTCAAATTGTCAATTTCTGTATGATTTTATAATGTCTCATTTTCCCCATTCCTTCCCGGAGAAATAAGGATCCTATAGTTTGTTATTGCTAAACCATGTAAATTCACTTTCTAGAATGCCGCGAATTCGAAAGACCGCATTTGTATTCTACAACTACTTCAGCATTATGATTACATATTATAAATCATCACTATTCCCAAACGTTCTTTGTTATAAATTATATCATTCTTATAGAAAGCGCACAATTGCGAGCAAATAATTTTACATTCTTTTTCGGCATTTAAGTACTACTCTGGGATGTCTGAAATGCTGACTTTTTCAAATTTTCTTTCTCTTCCTTGTGAGATGGAAATTTCAACTGCCGATCAATCAAAGTTAACAAAGTTATGCTTGATTAGCAAATTTCTTTTAAATCGAGAATTATGTACTACTAGACATATGTTTGCATGTAGCAGTTTTATGTATATTGGAAAAATTTGCATTTTAAAAATAAATATTTCTACTTGAATTAGTTATTAGTCTCGTTAAATTTAAAAATAAGTATATCTCTCCAAATTTTATTGTCAGAAACCTTGAAACTTTTTGTATATACTGATGATTATAATAGAAACATTTTAGTAATTTATAATGGTCCTCTTTCACGGACGGCTAAAAATTTAAATTTTTAAAAACTTTTTACTGTTAACATCTATTAAAGACAGTATTTTATAGACAACAGACCATATTTTCGGACAATATTTCACCTAATTCAATGAAAAAGTGACTGGAAAAATACGACGATGTGCAATATTTAAGCAAATAAAAATTAGTTCCATATTTGGAACACTATCAATTAAATTTTTTTTCTACTTGCGTCTGTTCAGCGAATGCGGTTTGACAAGATTTCTACAGTTAATCGAAACAGCACATGTAGAATTATTAATGTTATCCAATAAAAATAAAAGTATTAATGCTATATCGCACACTCCCCGGTGGAGAATCTAACCCTGGTCACCCGCGTGATAGGCGGGTATACTGACCACTATACTACCGAGGGCACGTACGCTTGCCGAAACTCGGGATCGAACCAGGGACCTTTAGATCTTCAGTCTAACGCTCTCCCAACTGAGCTATTTCGGGACGCCTTGGAGAAATCGGAAAGGAGCTTTAACAGAATGAAATTGGAAAGAATCAGCAAGATGTTATTTGTTCATAAAAGGACGAGAGAAGATACACCTAAGGAAGAATTGTGTTACTCAGCGAATGTGGTTTGTCAAGATTTCTAAAGTCAATCTAAAGCGCACATCTAGAATAATTAGTGTTATCGAAAAAAATTAAAAGATTAAAGATATATCGCAAACTCCCCGGCAGGGAATCGAACCCCGGTCTCCCGTGTGACAGTCGGGGATACTGAACCACTATACTACCGAGGACAGTTACGCTTGCCGAAACCCGGGATCGTACCAGGGACCTTTAGATCTTCAGTCTAACGCTCTCCCAACTGAGCTATTTCGGCACGCCTAGGAGAAATCGGTTAGCAGCTTTACCAGAATGAAATTGGAAAGAATCAGCAAGATGTTATTTGTTCATAAAAGGACGAGAGAAGATACATCTAAGGAAGAATTGTGTTACTCAGCGAATGTGGTTTGTCAAGATTTCTCAAGTCAATCGAAAGCGCACATGTAGAATTATTAGTGTTAACCAATAAAAATAAAAAGATTATTGATATATCGCAAACTCCCCGGGGGGGAATCGAACCCCGGTCTCCCGCGTGACAGGCGGGGATACTGACCACTATACTACCGAGGACAGTTACGTTTGCCGAAACCCAGGATCGAACCAGGGACCTTTAGATCTACAGTCTAACGCTCTCCCAACTGAGCTATTTCGGCACGCCTAGGAGGAATCGGAAAGCAGCTTTACCAGAATGAAATTGGAAAGAATCAGTAAGATGTTATTTGTTCATAAAAGGACGAGAGAAGATACATCTAAGGAAGAATTGTGTTACTCAGCGAATGTGGTTTGTCAAGATTTCTAAAGTCAATCTAAAGCGCACATCTAGAATAATTAGTGTTATCCAATAAAAATAAAAAGATTATTGATATATCGCAAACTCCCCGGCGGGGAATCGAACCCCGGTCTCCCGCGTGACAGGCTGGGATACTGACCACTATACAACCGAGACAGTTACGCTTGCCGAAATCCGGGATCGAACCAGGGACCTTTAGATCTTCAGTCTAACGCTCTCCCAACTGAGCTATTTCGGCACGCCTAGGAGGAATCGGAAAGCAGCTTTACCAGAATGAAATTAGAAAGAATCAGTAAGATGTTATTTGTTCATAAAAGGACGAGAGAAGATACATCTAAGGAAGAATTGTGTTACTCAGCGAATGTGGTTTGTCAAGATTTCTAAAGTCAATCGAAAGCACACATGTAGAATTATTAGTGTTATCCAATAAAAATAAAAAGATTATTGATATATTGCAAACTCCCCGGCGGGGAATCGAACCCCGGTCTCCCGCGTGACAGGCGGGGATACTGACCACTATACTACCGAGGACAGTTACGCTTGCCGAAACCCGGGATCGTACCAGGGACCTTTAGATCTTCAGTCTAACGCTCTCCCAACTGAGCTATTTCGGCACGCCTGGGAGAAATCGGAAAGCAGCTTTACCAGAATGAAATTGGAAAGAATCAGCAAGATGTTATTTGTTCATAAAAGGACGAGAGAAGATACACCTAAGGAAGAATTGTGTTACTCAGCGAATGTGGTTTGTCAAGATTTCTAAAGTCAATCTAAAGCGCACATCTAGAATAATTAGTGTTATCGAATAAAAATAAAAAGATTAAAGATATATCGCAAACTCCCCGGCAGGGAATCGAACCCCGGTCTCCCGTGTGACAGGCGGGGATACTGAACCACTATACTACCGAGGACAGTTACGCTTGCCGAAACCCGGGATCGTACCAGGGACCTTTAGATCTTCAGTCTAACGCTCTCCCAACTGAGTTATTTCGGCACGCCTAGGAGAAATCGGTTAGCAGCTTTACCAGAATGAAATTGGAAAGAATCAGCAAGATGTTATTTGTTCATAAAAGGACGAGAGAAGATACATCTAAGGAAGAATTGTGTTACTCATCGAATGTGGTTTGTCAAGATTTCTAAAGTCAATCTAAAGCGCACATCTAGAATAATTAGTGTTATCCAATAAATATAAAAAGATTATTGATATTTTGCAAACTCCCCGGCGGGGAATCGAACCCCGGTCTCCCGAGTGACAGGCGAGGATACTGAACCACTATACTACCGAGGACAGTTACGCTTGCCGAAACCCGGGATCGTACCAGGGACCTTTAGATTTTCAGTCTAACGCTCTCCCAACTGAGCTATTTCGGCACGTCTAAGAGAAATCGGAAAGCAGCTTTACCAGAATGAAACTGGAAAGAATCAGCAAGATGTTATTTGTTCATAAAAGGACGAGAGAAGATACATCTAAGGAAGAATTGTGTTACGCAGCGAATGTGGTTTGTCAAGATTTCTAAAGTCAATCGAAAGCGCACATGTAGAATTATTAGTGTTATCCAATAAAAATAAAAAGATTATTGATATATCGCAAACTCCGCGGCGGGAAATCGAACCCCGGTCTCCCACGTGACAGACGGGGATACTGAACCACTATACTACCGAGGACAGTTACGCTTGCCGAAACCCGGGATCGTACCAGGGACCTTTAGATCTTCAGTCTAACGCTCTCCCAACTGAGCTATTTCGGCATGCCTAGGAGAAATCGGAAAGCAGCTTTACCAGATTGAAATTGGAAAGAATCAGCAAGATGTTATTTTTTCATAAAAGGACGAGAGAAGATACATCTAAGGAAGAATTGTGTTACTCAGCGAATGTGGTTTGTCAAGATTTCTCAAGTCAATCGAAAGCGCACATGTAGAATTATTAGTGTTATCCAATAAAAATAAAAAGATTATTGATATATCGCAAACTCCCCGGGGGGGAATCGAACCCCGGTCTCCCGCGTGACAGGCGGGGATACTGACCACTATACTACCGAGGACAGTTACGTTTGCCGAAACCCAGGATCGAACCAGGGACCTTTAGATCTTCAGTCTAACGCTCTCCCAACTGAGCTATTTCGGCACGCCTAGGAGGAATCGGAAAGCAGCTTTACCAGAATGAAATTGGAAAGAATCAGTAAGATGTTATTTGTTCATAAAATGACGAGAGAAGATACATCTAAGGAACAATTGTGTTACTCAGCGAATGTGGTTTGTCAAGATTTCTAAAGTCAATCTAAAGCGCACATCTAGAATAATTAGTGTTATCCAATAAAAATAAAAAGATTATTGATATATCGCAAACTCCCCGGCGGGGAATCGAACCCCGGTCTCCCGCGTGACAGGCGGGGATACTGACCACTATAATACCGAGGACAGTTACGCTTGCCGAAACCCGGGATCGAACCAGTGACCTTTAGATCTTCAGTCTAACGCTCTCCCAACTGAGCTATTTCGGCACGTCTAAGAGAAATCGGAAAGCAGCTTTACCAGAATGAAACTGGAAAGAATCAGCAAGATGTTATTTGTTCATAAAAGGACGAGAGAATATACATCTAAGGAAGAATTGTGTTACTCAGCGAATGTGGTTTGTCAAGATTTCTAAAGTCAATCGAAAGCGCAAATGTAGAATTATTAGTGTTATCCAATAAAAATAAAATTAAAAAGTTTAATGTTATATTGCAACCTCCCCGTCAGTGAATCGAACCCCGGTCTCCCGCGTGACAGGCGGGGATACTGACCACTATACAACCGAGACAGTTACGCTTGCCGAAATCCGGGATCGAACCAGGGACCTTTAGATCTTCAGTCTAACGCTCTCCCAACTGAGCTATTTCGGCACGCCTAGGAGGAATCGGAAAGCAGCTTTACCAGAATGAAATTGGAAAGAATCAGCAAGATGTTATTTGTTCATAAAATGACGAGAGAAGATACATCTAAGGAAGAATTGTGTTACTCAGCGAATGTGGTTTGTCAAGATTTCTAAAGTCAATCGAAAGCGCACATGTAGAATTATTAGTGTTATCCAATAAAAATAAAAAGATTATTGATATATCGCAAACTCCCCTAATATAATTCCTTCCGTTTTAATTAATAATTATATTTTTTAAAACTTTAACTTTGTTTAACCATGCTTTTATGTATTAACTATATTTTATCTGCATCCATTTTATTTTAAAACTTTATTCACTTACATATTCAAACCCTCTGTGGAAGGATTATAAATTGGGGGAAAGTAATATTTTATAGCATGCATAGATGTGGATTTTAACCTTTTATTTGTTAATTATCAGTCTTTTATTGAAATCAAAATTATTTTACTTATCCGTTTACTAATTAATGAAAGTTTCATGCTAGGTTGTAGAATTTAAAGTGCACTTTATAGCTTGTAATGCTACTTTCATGTTAGAATTAAATGAAATTTTACTTTCTTTAATAGCAGTATATTGTATTTTTTAATAAAATTTCTATCTTTAAAGATCTTAATACAACACTTACAATTTTCATTTCTTTTTTTATTGTTAAATTTCTTTATATCATGAAAAAATATGTATAATGTTTAAATATTTATACAAAAAAATATTTTAACTTTAGTTAATTTACTGAATACAATTCTATTTTTGCAATTTTAAAAATAATGTAATACCATTATTTATTTCATTTTCTTACATTTCAAGTTTTTTTTAAATTTAGATTTTTTTTAATTTTGATTGAGTTTTGATTAGTTATTAGATTATCAACTATTAGAGCTGATTTAATATTACTCATAGTTGAAAGAAAATACAAAATAGTCACAAAATTTCAATGTAGACAATACTCTTTTATATTTCCATCTGTAGTATTATATAATAAAAATGATTAATACTCCAGTCCTCTAATTATAATAATTTTGGGCTCTAAGAAATTGGCATTCTATTTTTCCCTAGTTGACTTTTTTTCCTAGTAATACTGTATAACTGTGCTTAATATTTTGAGATAGCATTGGTGCTCTTAAAAGTATTCCTTGCTATTCTTAAAGAGTTGTGTGGGAATTGTTTGTGAATAATGAATCTGCATTTGTCAATTAATAATCTAACTGTGATATTTCATTTTTATGTAAGCCCTTCCCTTGTTTAATAAAATTAATAGTTTGCATGTGTATAGGATTTTTCCTCCCATTTAAAACTGTGAATTGACTGAATAAGTTCCTAAAATTTCAGTTTTTCAATTTTTTTCTTTTTCTTTCTTTCTTTTCCCAAATGTTTTTTTTTTCTCTTTTTCATATTTTTGTTCCCCCCTCATTCATATTTTCTATTAAAATCTAGCTTTGTTATCTTTAATATTGTTTTGTATGAAAATATTTTAAATCTGTATCATGGCAATATAATTGAATGCCTTTTAGAGAGATGAGAGTGATAAATTTTGTAGACAAAGTGTGAGAATTAATTCAGTGAAGTTGTTTGTTAGTGAAATATCTATTAGTATACATGGTAGGAGATTTGAATGATTAACTTTTCATTATCATTGGTAATAGTCGGTTTTCAAAGCTGCAATCAGTTACAGTTTGAATCTCACTCTTATTTGATATTTAGATATTATTTTTGAACATAATGCATTATTTCATGAAAGTGAAGGAATTTGCAATGTTACTTTTTGGATCAGAATAATTTCAATTTATTTCATTCTAGATTAAAATTTTTTATTTCTGTACATAATTGATATAATCACTGTTTAAAAGTATTTGGATGGACTTTTCCTTTATTATTATTATTTTCTTTGCTTGTAATCAAGAAATGTTTAATTTGTTGAAATTTTTATATTGATTCTACCTTAGGGGAAAAATAAATTATTTTCTTTGGATTTTATTATTTAGATTTATAACAAGTAATGCAAGGTGTTAGTAATCAGTTTTAGATGATAGTTTTAATGTAGTTGACTATTTTGTTTTGTTTTTTATTTACTTTAGCATTCAGCTTAATAATTTTTTCCCCTTTTAAAACACATTCAATTGTATTTTTTTCTAAGAAACTTTCATGTTGCTTTAATTGGATTCCTATTTTTATCCATCTTGAAATAATAATAATTTCTAATAATAATTTAGCAATGGATTTCATAAATGTTGCATTTGAATTAAAAATTGAAGTGAATTAAATAGTCAGTTTATATTAACTATTTGCTATGCAATTTACCTGTAGGATCGATAAATCTACCTTTTCATGTGAACTATAATTCGATGATAAAAAAGAATGTTAAAAATCTCTTTCTCAGATTGTGTTATGTGATTGGAATGTGTGTTTTGATAGAAATTGTAAAATATTACAAGCGCCTACAATGTTACAATTATGTGTGTCACTTAAAATCTTATCCAAAGATTGAATAAAAAGCACTTTGTTTGTAATGTAAATGACATTGTATTCAGCTGCCATTTGTATAAAAAGCAACACAAAATGCTAAAGTTGAGGCAGGATATTTATCTCTCAGTGATTGTTTAATATTGTGCATTTAACTTTTGTAAGTTTGTACTGTGTGCATGGACAGATATTGATGTTTCTGGTTTTGGCTTTGTATTTATTTTAATAATACTAGGGCAAGCTAGCTACTATCTTGCAACTTATGCCTTTGAATGACATATAGAACATTTTAAGTGACCTTGAGAATTTCTCCTCGTTTTATCCCCCCACCCAACATCTATCCAGTGTATTTAGACACTTAAAGTGCTTTGAATCAATTCCCTTATAGTAACAATTTCTAATCAAAATTGTCCTCCGTGATTTATACAGAATTTTGTGGTGTTTAAGCTTATGCCTAAAAATAGTTTATATTGTCTTCATGCTTTATGTAATATTGAATGAGAATTACTACATTAGTTCAGCTTATATTATCCAATTTTTATTTTGTTATAAATTTACTATTACTATGTTTCCAACGAATAGTTTTTCCATGTGTTATTTTCTTAAATTATTTTTTAGTGTCATTTTCCTATTAATTTTACTAGATATTCAGGTTTTTTTTTTTGTACGGATTTAATGATTAACAATATTTTTTGAAATCCTGTGTTTTGTGGGTTATTGTATTTTTCTTTTCACAATGATTATATGTGTGTTGATTTCTTTAAAATCACTGTTGCTAAGTCATAAATTGTCAGTCATGCTACAACTATCTATTTTTTTGCAGCAATATACTTGATAAATTAGAATTAAAAAGATTTTTGTTCCTTATAAAAGTATAAACATTGTACAGTTATAATTGTAAATATAACTAAATAAAGTTTATAATATGCGTAATTTGTTTTAATTTTTTCTCTGTAATTTACTACATATTATGATATAATTTTTGATTTTAATTCTCTAAATCTTTATTGTAGCTCTTCTAAAAGCTATTTGTCTTCAGAATGACTCAAAACAGTTATTTTTCATATTTTTACAAATTTTTATTTTTTGTGAAAATTTTAAGAATGCGATTTGTTTGTAATATATTAAGAAGAGCTTATGTGTAATTTTTTAAAACATACTTTCTGAAGAAAGAATTTTTCACTATGATTGCTTCATGGAAAGCATATCTCAAAAACAATTCATTAAAATTTTGCCAAATTTTATATGCATGTATAAAAAAATCTTAGGATGTGACTGCAGGTTTTAAGGCAGTGTCATTTAATCATGTTAAGTGTCTTTCAGTTCAGAATGTAAATTCTGCAAAAAAAAAAAAAAAAAAAAAAAACTTACTTAAAGGCAACTTCAAATATTTATAAATTGTTTATTTATTAAAGAATTTTTTTTTTTCATTTTCTATTGCATTCTTGGAAGTTTTAATAGATGTGAAATTAAAATTAAATATTACACCCCCCCTTTTTTTTACTTATGTTGCTTTTTTAATTGAAAATATCATTAAATCTTTTTTATATCAAAAATTAATCTTAATATAAATAGAAGTAATTGCATGTATGTTCCACATCCTCTAAATTTTTAACTCGAATTCTGCACATTTCTTATTTAAAGCTAAAAAAAATATTGTTAACTTTTTAAAGTTCAAAAATTAATTGGAATATTCATTTAATTAGAAATTAACCAACTCTTCGTTTTTTTTAACATTAATTACACTGTAAAATTAAAAATTTTACATTTTCAGCCATATCAATTACATTTTCGTGCAATTTTTTTTTTCTCAAATGTTATCTTCAGAAAATTTAACGCAGATGAATCTGAAATGAGGAAATGGCTGGAATTTTAATAGCGGCGACTATTTACTTATATATAATACAAAAGTGGTACATGTTATTAAGTTTTATTGCCCTTCAATATGGACACCATCCTTGTGAACAACCGGTTGCCAACAATGTGAAAGTCTTAAGATACCTGTGGCAGCACCTGTTTTGTTGATGGTTCGAATGGTGCTGTCTACTGCCTGAAGAATTTCTGGAACAGTTCTGAAGTAAATGGCACGAAGTAGTTCCTTCATCTTGGGAATCAAATCAAAATCGCAAATGCTCAAGTCCGAGGAGTTTGGTGGATGGTATAGCACTTCCCAGCCTCATCGATCGAATAAACCAACCATAGCTTACGCCGTGTGTTATCGAGCATTGTTATGGTTCTGCAGAAAGTATCGCTGTTTTTTTTCTCAAAGCTGATCTCAGATTGTGTTCCAAGAATGAACAGTAATACTGTGCATTGACGGTTTGCTGCGGTGGTACGCAATCGTACACTAGAATCACCATAACTTTCACACTGCTGGGATTCTGGCTAAATTTCGAATTTTGTGGTGACCCTTAATAACGCTATCTGTACGATTGACATTTCATTTGTGGTTCGTACTGTTTGGCCCATGCCTCGCCTAACGTAATGATACAAAACCGTTTCTGCATTTCCATTAAATTGCGTGGAATCCATCATGAGACAGTTTTTAGCATGCCCAGGCGTTCCTTCAGAATATGAAGCATAGTCGTAAGCGATAATCCTGTCTTCTGGGCTAGTTCAGGAATCTGATGGCGTCGATCACTGTTCATTAGTGCGGCAACAACATACACTTTTTCACTGACAGGACGACATGGCCGACGCATGTCTGCCAAATCTTGGCGTCCTTCTTTAAAAGTTTTTACCCACCTTGCTATTGTTCTGTAAAGTAATGCAGATTTACTACAAGTCTCTTCATGACACTGTCATGTTGTACGATTTCTGGCACACTCAATTTTTTGTTCTTGTTTCGGAAACGTTCCCACAAACTAACACAAAATTCAGTTCTCCTCACACTACAAGCGTTCTTTTGCTCTGAGGTAAGAGAGGTTATATAACTAACTTATGGTATAAACCGGCATTATTTGGTTTCGTTGCTTGGCGTCTATACAGCAGTGTTGCCTATATAAGAGTTCCATTCCTCGTATTTTACGTAAAAGTAATTTCTATTAAAAAAAAAAAATATTACACGAGAGGATTTTAATCACGAGCAGCGCCGGGTGTAGCAATTAGTTTTAATGTATAGTGTGTCCTCCCAAAGTCGAACAAGTATTTTCTGAAATATTTTAATTCAACTAGATACATACTCTAGTTGCAAAGTTTCATCAAACAAGGTTCTCAAACTTATGAAAATACTTGGGTTCCTTTAGAGATGGATAGTAAAAAATGGCAAAAAGTAAATATTTATGCGACTTCCATAATGTAAAGAGTCAACGAGAAAAATGTTTTTCTTAAATTCGTCCATAAGGTTGCAAGTTTTCTTGCTTCTGTCTGTAAAAGTTTCTGAGATATTAAAAGATAAATTTATTTAGACTATACCTATCCATACTTATGATCGGTGCTTCAGCTAGACTTTCGCTTTAATTTTCATTGATAATATATCACAAAATATTATTAAAAGGGAAGAATAAAAAAATAATAATGCATTCTTTTAACAGTATTTGTGTTTGTGCGATCCAATTCATAATTATGACATAAAGACAGGATTTTTGAGTTTGTCGGTAAAGATCTATAGATCATGTAATGCCAGAGGCAACTAATCCCTTATTGTAGGCATAATGCCAATCAAAACATGCCAAATATATCGGTAACTATTCAGTATATTGTTGCCCAAAGTAGGACTAACCAAAGAGTTTCTAAAAAGGCCTCTCTACACATTCATAGAAAATTGCCACTAATAATGAACTTATACGAAGAATTTGATTCGGGAACATTTTGAGGATTAATGCTTCTTTTTTGATTAAAATAACAACATTCGTTTGTCCAAATTATTGTACATTTATAAGGTAAAGATAAACCTTGAAATAGGGTTCAATTGTAAAATTATAAAAATCAATCGTGTTGACTATGTCACTTCTAACACAGTAAAGTAGACTTGAGGAATGTTGTATGCCAATTATTAAACTGAAATATTTACTATATGGTCTTTTTTTTTTGGAATGTTATGGTTTGAACTGTAGCGTTGAGTAACTTAAAAAAGTCAAATTGTCAATTTCTGTATGATTTTATAATGTCTCATTTTCCCCATTCCTTCCCGGAGAAATAAGGATCCTATAGTTTGTTATTGCTAAACCATGTAAATTCACTTTCTAGAATGCCGCGAATTCGAAAGACCGCATTTGTATTCTACAACTACTTCAGCATTATGATTACATATTATAAATCATCACTATTCCCAAACGTTCTTTGTTATAAATTATATCATTCTTATAGAAAGCGCACAATTGCGAGCAAATAATTTTACTTTCTTTTTCGGCATTTAAGTACTACTCTGGGATGTCTGAAATGCTGACTTTTTCAAATTTTCTTTCTCTTCCTTGTGAGATGGAAATTTCAACTGCCGATCAATCAAAGTAAACAAAGTTATGCTTGATTAGCAAATTTCTTTTAAATCGAGAATTATGTACTACTAGACATATGTTTGCATGTAGCAGTTTTATGTATATTGGAAAAATTTGCATTTTAAAAATAAATATTTCTACTTGAATTAGTTATTAGTCTCGTTACATTTAAAAATAACTATATCTCTCCAAATTTTATTGTCAGAAACCTTGAAACTTTTTGTATATATTGATGATTATAATAGAAACATTTTAGTAATTTATAATGGTCCTCTTTCACGGACGGCTAAAAATTTAAATTTTTAAAACCTTTTTACTGTTAACCTCCATTAAAGACAGTATTTTATAGACAACAGACCATATTTTCGGACAATATTTCACCTAATTCAATGAAAAAGTGACTGGAAAAATACGCCGATGTGCAATATTTAAGCAAATAAAAATTAGTTCCATATTTGGAACATTATCAATTAAATTTTTTTTCTACTTGCATCTGTTCAGCGAATGCGGTTTGACAAGATTTCTAAAGTCAATCGAAAGCGCACATGTAGAATTATTAGTGTTATCCAATAAAAATAAAAAGATTAAAGAAATATCGCAAACTCCCCGTCGGGGAATCGAACCTCGGTCTCCCGCGTGACAGGCGGGGATACTGACCACTATACTACCGAGGACAGTTACGCTTGCCGAAACCCGGGATCGAACCAGGGACCTTTAGATTTTCAGTCTAAAGGCCTTATCACACGGGCAAATACCGTCTACACTTTCGTGGGCAATTTTCCGTTTTTACCCGCAGGCAACCGGTCAAGCAAGTTTTCCGTCATCGTGAGCTTTTTCAAACCTGCTTGAAAATGTAGACGATAGCGACGGAAAGATTGTTTGCAAACGAAATTCAACCAATCGTGCACGGCTTTGGTACTGACGTAGTTGCCAAGAATGGCGCGATTGACGCCAATATGAAACTAATTTGTAAACACATTTCCAAAATGTTCTATGGTCGTGTGATAAAAAATGGGTTTTGATCGACTTTATTCATCAAAAACCGGCTATTTCGAATCCACTGAATATTCATTATTAAAGACAAATGCTACACGAAGAAATTCGTACAATAATTAAGACGAAGAGATATTGACACCCGTAGATAGTCATTAAAACTAAGAAAATTTATTTTCAGAATTAAAAAAATTATTAATGTTTATGTGAACTGTCTTCTTTTTGTGAACTGTATTTGAGCAGATTAAATCTTTAATTTTTTTTTAAATAATGGTATAATTTTTGATTTTCTAAAATATGTAATTAACATCTTCCATACAGTTGAAAAATTATTTAATTCTTTGCTGTTGTGAAAGTTAATAAGGAGCAATTAATTTTCTTACCTCTGAAATATTGTTCAGCACATTATATAGTACATTTAAGGGAACTGAAGAATCTGAATAATTCTGTTATTGTTTAATTGCTTTGATTAATTGTGCTTTGATTAATTAGTGTTATCCAATAAAAATAAAAAGATTATTGATATATCGAAAACTCCCCGGCGGGGAATCAAACCCCGGTCTCCCGCGTGACAGGCGGGGATACTGACCACTATATTACCGAGGACAGTTATGCTTCCCGAAACCCGGGATCGAACCACGGACCTTTAGATCTTCAGTCTAACGCTCTCCCAACTGAGCTATTTCGGCACGCCTAGGAGAGATCGGAAAGCAGCTTTACCAGAATGAAATTGGAAAGAATCAGCAAGATGTTATTTGTTCATAAAAGGACGAGAGAAGATACATCTAAGGAAGAATTGTGTTACTCAGCGAATGTGGTTTGTCAAGATTTCTAAAGTCAATCGAAAGCGCACATGTAGAATTATTAGTGTTATCCAATAAAAATAAAAAGATTAAAGAAATATCGCAAACTCCCCGGCGGGGAATCGAACCCCGGTCTCCCACGCGACAGGCGGGGATACTGACCACTATACTATCGAGGACAGTTACGCTTGCCGAAACCCGGGATCGAACCAGGGACCTTTAGATCTTCAGTCTAACGCTCTCCCAACTGAGCTATTTCGGCACGCCTAGGAGAAATCGGAAAGCAGCTTTACCAGAAGGAAATTGGAAAGAATCAGCAAGATGTTATTTGTTCATAAAAGGACGAGAGAAGATACATCTAAGGAAGAATTGTGTTACTCAGCGAATGTGGTTTGTCAAGATTTCTAAAGTCAATCGAAAGCGCACATGTAGAATTATTAGTGTTATCCAATAAAAATATAAAGATTATTGATATATCACAAACTCCCCGGCGGGGAATCGAACCCCAGTCTCCCGCTTATCAGGCGGGGATACTGACCACTATACTACCGAGAACAGTTACGCTTGCCGAAACCCGGGATCGAACCAGGGAGCTTTAGATCTTCAGTGTAACGCTCGCCCAACTGAACTATTTCGGCACGCCTAGGAGAAATCGGAAAGCAGCTTTACCAGAATGAAATTGGAAAGAATCAGCAAGATGTTATTTGTTCATAAAAGCACGAGAGAAGATACATCTAATAAAGAATTGTGTTACTCAGCGAATGTGGTTTGTCAAGATTTCTAAAGTCAATCGAAAGAGCACATGTAGAATTATTAGTGTTATCCAATAAAAAGATTAAAGAAATATCGCAAACTCCCCGGCGGGGAATCGAACCCCGGTCTCCCACGTGACAGGCGGGGATACTGACCACTATACTAACGAGGACAGTTACGCTTGCCGAATCCCGGGATCGAACCAGGGACCTTAAGATCATCAGTCTAACGCTCTCCCAACTGAGCTATTTCGGCACGCCTAGGAGAAATCGGAAAGCAGCTTTACCAGAATGAAATTGGAAAGAATCAGCAAGATGTTATTTGTTCATAAAAGGACGAGAGAAGATACATCTAATAAAGAATTGTGTTACTCAGCGAATGTGGTTTGTCAAGATTTCTAAAGTCAATCGAAAGCGCACATGTAGAATTATTAGTGTTATCCAATAAAAATATTAAAAAATATCGCAAACTCCCCGGCGGGGAATCGAACCCCGGTCTCCCACGTGACAGGCGGAGATACTGACCACTATACAACCAAGGACAGTTGCGCTTGCCGAAACCCGGGATCGAACCTTGACCTTTAGATCTTCAGTCTAACGCTCGCCCAACTGAACTATTTCGGCACGCCTAGGAGAAATCGGAAAGCAGCTGTACCAGAATGAAATTGGAAAGAATCAGCAAGATGTTATTTGTTCATAAAAGGACGAGAGAAGATACATCTAATAAACAATTGTGTTACTCAGCGAATGTGGTTTGTCAAGATTTCTAAAGTCAATCGAAAGAGCACATGTAGAATTATTAGTGTTATCCAATAAAAATAAAAAGATTAAAGAAATATCGCAAACTCCCCGGCGGGGAATCGAACCCCGGTCTCCCACGTGACAGGCGGGGATACTGACCACAATACTAACGAGGACAGTTACGCTTGCCGAAACCCGGGATCGAACCAGGGACCGTTAGATCTTCAGTCTAACGCTCTCCCAACTGAGCTATTTCGTCACGCCTAGGAGAAATCGGAAAGCAGCTTTTCCAGAATGAAACTGGAAAGAATGTGCAAGATGTTATTTGTTCATAAAAGGACGGGAGAAGATACATCTAAGGAAGAATTGTGTTACTCAGCGAATGTGGTTTGTCAAGATTTCTAAAGTCAATCGAAAGCGCACATGTAGAATTATTAGTGTTATCCAATAAAAATAAAAAGATTATTGATATATCACAAACTCCCCGGCGGGGAATCGAACCCCAGTCTCCCGCTTTTCAGTCGGAGATACTGACCACTATACTACCGAGGACAGTTACTCTTGCCGAAACCCGGGATCGACCCTTGACCTTTAGGTCTTCAGTCTAACGCTCGCCCAACTGAACTATTTCGGCACGAATAGGAGAAATCTGAAAGCAGCTTTACCAGAATGAAATTGGAAAGAATCAGCAAGATGTTATTTGTTCATAAAAGGACGAGAGAAGATACATCTAATAAAGAATTGTGTTACTCAGCGAATGTGGTTTGTCAAGATTTCTAAAGTCAATCGAAAGAGCACATGTAGAATTATTAGTGTTATCCAATAAAAATAAAAAGATTATTGATATATCACAAAATCCCCTGCGGGGAATCGAACCCCGGTCTCCCACGTGACAGGCGGGGATTCTGACCACTATACTAACGAGGACAGTTACGCTTGCCGAAACCCGGGATCGAACCAGGGACCTTTAGATCTTCAGTCTAACGCGCTCCCAACTGAGCTATTTCGGCACGCCTAGGAGAAATCGGAAAGCAGCTTTTCCAGAATGAAACTGGAAAGAATCAGCAAGATGTTATTTGTTCATAAAAGGACGAGAGAAGATACATCTAAGGAAGAATTGTGTTACTTAGCGAATGTGGTTTCTCAAGATTTCTAAAGTCAATCGAAAGCGCACATGTAGAATTATTAGTGTTATCCAATAAAAATAAAAAGATTATTGATATACAACAAACTTCCCGGCGGGGAATCGAACCCCAGTCTCCCGCTTTTCAGGCGGGGATACTGACCACTATACTACCGAGGACAGTTACGCTTGCCGAAACCCGGGATCGAACCTTGACCTTTAGATCTTCAGTCTAACGCTCGCCCAACTGAACTATTTCGGCACGCCTAGGAGAAATCGGAAAGCAGCTTTACCAGAATGAAATTGGAAAGAATCAGCAAGATGTTATTTGTTCATAAAAGGACGAGAGAAGATACATCTAATAAAGAATTGTGTTACTCAGCGAATGTGGTTTGTCAAGATTTCTAAAGTCAATCGAAAGCGCACATGTAGAATTATTAGTGTTATCCAATAAAAATATAAAGATTATTGATATATCACAAACTCCCCGGCGGGGAATCGGACCCCAGTCTCCCGCTTTTCAGGCGGGGATACTGACCACTATACTGCCGAGGACAGTTACGCTTGCCGAAACCCGGGATCGAACCAGGGACCTTTAGATCTTCAGTCTAACGCTCGCCCAACTGAACTATTTCGGCACGCCTAGGAGAAATCGGAAAGCAGCTTTACCAGAATGAAATTGGAAAGAATAAGCAAGATGTTATTTGTTCATAAAAGGACGAGAGAAGATACATCTAATACGGAATTGTGTTACTCAGCGAATGTGGTTTGTCAAGATTTCTAAAGTCAATCGAAAGCGCACATGTAGAATTATTAGTGTTATCCAATAAAAATAAAAAGATTAATGTTATATCGCAAACTCCCCGGCTTGGAATCGAACCTCGGTCTCCCGCGTGACAGGCGGGGATACTGACCACTATACTACCGAGGACAGTTACGCTTGCCAACACCAAGGATCGAACCAAGGACCTTTAGATCTTCAGTCTAACGCTCTCCCAACTGAACTATTTCGGCACGCCTAGGAGCGATCGGAAAGCAGCTTTTCCAGAATGAAACTGGAAAGAATCAGCAAGATGTTATTTGTTCATAAAAGGACGAGAGAAGATACATCTAATAAAGAATTGTGTTACTCAGCGAATGTGATTTGTCAAGATTTCTAAAGTCAATCGAAAGCGCACATGTAGAATTATTAGTGTTATCCAATAAAAATAAAAAGATTAAAGAAATATCGCAAACTCCCCGGCGGGGAATCGAACCCCGGTCTCCCACGTGACAGGCGGGGATACTGACCACTATACTACCGAGGACAGTTACGCTTGCCCAAACCCGGGATCGAACCAGGGACCTTTAGATCTTCAGTCTAACGCTCTCCCAACTGAGCTATTTCGGCACGGCTAGGAGAAATCGGAAAGCAGCTTTACCAGAATGAAATTGGAAAGAATCAGCAAGATGTTATTTGTTCATAAAAGGACGAGAGAAGATACATCTAAGGAAGAATTGTGTTACTCAGCGAATGTGGTTTGTCAAGATTTCTAAAGTCAATAGAAAGCGCACATGTAGAATTATTAGTGTTATCCAATAAAAATAAAAAGATTATTGATATATCACAAACTCCCCGGCGGGGAATCGAACCCCAGTCTCCCGCTTTTCAGGCGGGGATACTGACCACTATACTACCGAGGACAGTTACGCTTGCCGAAACCCGGGATCGAACCAGGGACCTTTAGATCTTCAGTCTAACGCTCGTCCAACTGAACTATTTCGGCACGCTTAGGAGAAATCGGAAAGCAGCTTTACCAGAATGAAATTGTAAAGAATCGGCAAGATGTTATTTGTTCATAAAAGGACGAGAGAAGATACATCTAATACAGAATTGTGTTACTCAGCGAATGTGGTTTGTCAAGATTTCTAAAGTCAATAGAAACCGCACATGTAGAATTATTAGTGTTATCCAATAAAAATAAAAAGATTATTGATATATCACAAACTCCCCGGCGGGGAATCGAACCCCGGTTCCCGCGTGACAGGCGGGGATACTGACCACTATACTACCGAGGACAGTTACGCTTGCCAACACCCGGGATCGAACCAAGGACCTTTAGATCTTCAGTCTAACGCTCTCCCAACTGTGCTATTTTGGCACGCCTAGGAGAGATCGGAAAGCAGCTTTACCAGAATGAAATTGGAAAGAATCAGCAAGATGTTATTTGTTCATAAAAGGACGAGAGAAGATACATCTAAGGAAGAATTGTGTTACTCAGCGAATGTGGTTTGTCGAGATTTCTAAAGTCAATCGAAAGCGCACATGTAGAATTATTAGTGTTACCCAATAAAAATAAAAAGATTATTGATATATCACAAACTCCCCGGCGGGGAATCGAACCCCAGTCTCCCGCTTTTCAGGCGGGGCTACTGACCACTATACTACCGAGGGCAGTTACGCTTGCCGAAACCCGGGATCGAACCTTGACCTTTAGATCTTCAGTCTAACGCTCGCCCAACTGAACTATTTCGGCACGCCTAGGAGAAATCGGAAAGCAGCTTTACCAGAATGAAATTGGAAAGAATCAGCAAGATGTTATTTGTTCATAAAAGGACGAGAGAAGATACATCTAATAAAGAATTGTGTTACTCAGCGAATGTGGTTTGTCAAGATTTCTAAAGTCAATCGAAAGCGCACATGTAGAATTATTAGTGTTATCCAATAAAAATATAAAGATTATTGATATATCACAAACTCCCCGGCGGGGATTCGGACCCCAGTCTCCCGCTTTTCAGGCGGGGATACTGACCACTATACTGTCGAGGACAGTTACGCTTGCTGAAACCCGGGATCGAACCAGGGACCTTTAGATCTTCAGTCTAACGCTCTCCCAACTGAGCTATTTCGGCACGCCTAGGAGAAATCGGAAAGCAGCTTTACCAGAATGAAACTGGAAAGAATCAGCAAGATGTTATTTGTTCATAAAAGGACGAGAGAAGATACATTAAGGAAGAATTGTGTTACTCAGCGAATGTGGTTTGTCAAGATTTCTAAAGTCAATCGAAAGCGCACATGTAGAATTATTAGTGTTATCCAATAAAAATAAAAAGATTATTGATATATCACATACTCCCCGACGGGGAATCGAACCCCAGTCTCCCGCTTTTCAGGCGGGGATACTGACCACTATACTACCGAGGACAGTTACGCTTGCCGAAACCCGGGATCGAACCAGGGACCTTTAGATCTTCAGTCTAACGCTCGCCCAACTGAACTATTTCGGCACGCCTAGGAGAAATCGGAAAGCAGCTTTACCAGAATGAAATTGGAAAGTATCAGCAAGATGTTATTTGTTCATAAAAGGACGAGAGAAGATACATCAAATACGGAATTGTGTTACTCAGCGAATGTGGTTTGTCAAGATTTCTAAAGTCAATCGAAAGCGCACATGTAGAATTATTAGTGTTATCCAATAAAAATAAAAAGATTAATGTTATATCGCAAACTCCCCGGCTTGGAATCGAACCTCGGTCTCCCGCGTGACAGGCGGGGATACTGACCACTATACTACCGAGGACAGTTACGCTTGCCAACACCAAGGATCGAACCAAGGACCTTTAGATCTTCAGTCTAACGCTCTCCCAACTGAACTATTTCGGCACGCCTAGGAGCGATCGGAAAGCAGCTTTTCCAGAATGAAACTGGAAAGAATCAGCAAGATGTTATTTGTTCATAAAAGGACGAGAGAAGATACATCTAATAAAGAATTGTGTTACTCAGCGAATGTGATTTGTCAAGATTTCTAAAGTCAATCGAAAGCGCACATGTAGAATTATTAGTGTTATCCAATAAAAATAAAAAGATTAAAGAAATATCGCAAACTCCCCGGCGGGGAATCGAACCCCGGTCTCCCACGTGACAGGCGGGGATACTGACCACTATACTACCGAGGACAGTTACGCTTGCCCAAACCCGGGATCGAACCAGGGACCTTTAGATCTTCAGTCTAACGCTCTCCCAACTGAGCTATTTCGGCACGGCTAGGAGAAATCGGAAAGCAGCTTTACCAGAATGAAATTGGAAAGAATCAGCAAGATGTTATTTGTTCATAAAAGGACGAGAGAAGATACATCTAAGGAAGAATTGTGTTACTCAGCGAATGTGGTTTGTCAAGATTTCTAAAGTCAATAGAAAGCGCACATGTAGAATTATTAGTGTTATCCAATAAAAATAAAAAGATTATTGATATATCACAAACTCCCCGGCGGGGAATCGAACCCCAGTCTCCCGCTTTTCAGGCGGGGATACTGACCACTATACTACCGAGGACAGTTACGCTTGCCGAAACCCGGGATCGAACCAGGGACCTTTAGATCTTCAGTCTAACGCTCGTCCAACTGAACTATTTCGGCACGCTTAGGAGAAATCGGAAAGCAGCTTTACCAGAATGAAATTGTAAAGAATCGGCAAGATGTTATTTGTTCATAAAAGGACGAGAGAAGATACATCTAATACAGAATTGTGTTACTCAGCGAATGTGGTTTGTCAAGATTTCTAAAGTCAATAGAAACCGCACATGTAGAATTATTAGTGTTATCCAATAAAAATAAAAAGATTATTGATATATCACAAACTCCCCGGCGGGGAATCGAACCCCGGTTCCCGCGTGACAGGCGGGGATACTGACCACTATACTACCGAGGACAGTTACGCTTGCCAACACCCGGGATCGAACCAAGGACCTTTAGATCTTCAGTCTAACGCTCTCCCAACTGTGCTATTTTGGCACGCCTAGGAGAGATCGGAAAGCAGCTTTACCAGAATGAAATTGGAAAGAATCAGCAAGATGTTATTTGTTCATAAAAGGACGAGAGAAGATACATCTAAGGAAGAATTGTGTTACTCAGCGAATGTGGTTTGTCGAGATTTCTAAAGTCAATCGAAAGCGCACATGTAGAATTATTAGTGTTACCCAATAAAAATAAAAAGATTATTGATATATCACAAACTCCCCGGCGGGGAATCGAACCCCAGTCTCCCGCTTTTCAGGCGGGGCTACTGACCACTATACTACCGAGGGCAGTTACGCTTGCCGAAACCCGGGATCGAACCTTGACCTTTAGATCTTCAGTCTAACGCTCGCCCAACTGAACTATTTCGGCACGCCTAGGAGAAATCGGAAAGCAGCTTTACCAGAATGAAATTGGAAAGAATCAGCAAGATGTTATTTGTTCATAAAAGGACGAGAGAAGATACATCTAATAAAGAATTGTGTTACTCAGCGAATGTGGTTTGTCAAGATTTCTAAAGTCAATCGAAAGCGCACATGTAGAATTATTAGTGTTATCCAATAAAAATATAAAGATTATTGATATATCACAAACTCCCCGGCGGGGATTCGGACCCCAGTCTCCCGCTTTTCAGGCGGGGATACTGACCACTATACTGTCGAGGACAGTTACGCTTGCTGAAACCCGGGATCGAACCAGGGACCTTTAGATCTTCAGTCTAACGCTCTCCCAACTGAGCTATTTCGGCACGCCTAGGAGAAATCGGAAAGCAGCTTTACCAGAATGAAACTGGAAAGAATCAGCAAGATGTTATTTGTTCATAAAAGGACGAGAGAAGATACATTAAGGAAGAATTGTGTTACTCAGCGAATGTGGTTTGTCAAGATTTCTAAAGTCAATCGAAAGCGCACATGTAGAATTATTAGTGTTATCCAATAAAAATAAAAAGATTATTGATATATCACATACTCCCCGACGGGGAATCGAACCCCAGTCTCCCGCTTTTCAGGCGGGGATACTGACCACTATACTACCGAGGACAGTTACGCTTGCCGAAACCCGGGATCGAACCAGGGACCTTTAGATCTTCAGTCTAACGCTCGCCCAACTGAACTATTTCGGCACGCCTAGGAGAAATCGGAAAGCAGCTTTACCAGAATGAAATTGGAAAGTATCAGCAAGATGTTATTTGTTCATAAAAGGACGAGAGAAGATACATCAAATACGGAATTGTGTTACTCAGCGAATGTGGTTTGTCAAGATTTCTAAAGTCAATCGAAAGCGCACATGTAGAATTATTAGTGTTATCCAATAAAAATAAAAAGATTAATGTTATATCGCAAACTCCCCGGCTTGGAATCGAACCCCGGTCTCCCGCGTGACAGGCGGGGATACTGACCACTATACTACCGAGGACAGTTACGCTTGCCAACACCAAGGATCGAACCAAGGACCTTTAGATCTTCAGTCTAACGCTCTCCCAACTGAACTATTTCGGCACGCCTAGGAGCGATCGGAAAGCAGCTTTACCAGAATGAAACTGGAAAGAAACAGCAAGATGTTATTTGTTCATAAAAGGACGAGAGAAGATACATCTAATAAAGAATTGTGTTACTCAGCGAATGTGATTTGTCAAGATTTCTAAAGTCAATCGAAAGCGCACATGTAGAATTATTAGTGTTATCCAATAAAAATAAAAAGATTAAAGAAATATCGCAAACTCCCCGGCGGGGAATCGAACCCCGGTCTCCCACGTGACAGGCGGGGATACTGACCACTAAACTACCGAGGACAGTTACGCTTGCCCAAACCCGGGATCGAACCAGGGACCTTTAGATCTTCAGTCTAACGCTCTCCCAACTGAGCTATTTCGGCACGCCTAGGAGAAATCGGAAAGCAGCTTTACCAGAATGAAATTGGAAAGAATCAGCAAGATGTTATTTGTTCATAAAAGGACGAGAGAAGATACATCTAAGGAAGAATTGTGTTACTCAGCGAATGTGGTTTGTCAAGATTTCTAAAGTCAATAGAAAGCGCACATGTAGAATTATTAGTGTTATCCAATAAAAATAAAAAGATTATTGATATATCACAAACTCCCCGGCGGGGAATCGAACCCCAGTCTCCCGCTTTTCAGGCGGGGATACTGACCACTATACTACCGAGGACAGTTACGCTTGCCGAAACCCGGGATCGAACCAGGGACCTTTAGATCTTCAGTCTAACGCTCGTCCAACTGAACTATTTCGGCACGCTTAGGAGAAATCGGAAAGCAGCTTTACCAGAATGAAATTGTAAAGAATCGGCAAGATGTTATTTGTTCATAAAAGGACGAGAGAAGATACATCTAATACAGAATTGTGTTACTCAGCGAATGTGGTTTGTCAAGATTTCTAAAGTCAATAGAAACCGCACATGTAGAATTATTAGTGTTATCCAATAAAAATAAAAAGATTATTGATATATCACAAACTCCCCGGCGGGGAATCGAACCCCGGTCTCCCGCGTGACAGGCGGGGATACTGACCACTATACTACCGAGGAAAGTTACGCTTGCCAACACCCGGGATCGAACCAAGGACCTTTAGATCTTCAGTCTAACGCTCTCCCAACTGTGCTATTTCGGCACGCCTAGGAGAGATCGGAAAGCAGCTTTACCAGAATGAAATTGGAAAGAATCAGCAAGATGTTATTTGTTCATAAAAGGACGAGAGAAGATACATCTAAGGAAGAATTGTGTTACTCAGCGAATGTGGTTTGTCGAGATTTCTAAAGTCAATCGAAAGCGCACATGTAGAATTATTAGTGTTACCCAATAAAAATAAAAAGATTAAAGAAATATCGCAAACACCCCGGCGGGGAATCGAACCCCGGTCTCCCACGTGACAGGCGGGGATACTGACCACTATACTAACGAGGACAGTTACGCTTGCCGAAACCCGGGATCGAACCAGGGACCTTTAGATCTTCAGTCTAACGCTCTCCCAACTGAGCTATTTCGGCACGCCTAGGAGAAATCGGAAAGCAGCTTTACCAGAATGAAATTGGAAAGAATCAGCAAGATGTTATTTGTTCATAAAAGGACGAGAGAAGATACATCTAATAAAGAATTGTGTTACTCAGCGAATGTGGTTTGTCAAGATTTCTAAAGTCAATCGAAAGCGCACATGTAGAATTATTAGTGTTATCCAATAAAAATAAAAAGATTAAAGAAATATCGCAAACTCCCCGGCGGGGAATCGAACCCCGGTCTCCCACGTGACAGGCGGGGATACTGACCACTATACTACCGAGGACAGTTACGCTTGCCCAAACCCGGGATCGAACCAGGGACCTTTAGATCTTCAGTCTAACGCTCTCCCAACTGAGCTATTTCGGCACGCCTAGGAGAAATCGGAAAGCAGCTTTACCAGAATGAAATTGGAAAGAATCAGCAAGATGTTATTTGTTCATAAAAGGACGAGAGAAGATACATCTAAGGAAGAATTGTGTTACTCAGCGAATGTGGTTTGTCGAGATTTCTAAAGTCAATCGAAAGCGCACATGTAGAATTATTAGTGTTACCCAATAAAAAAAAAAAGATTATTGATATATCACAAACTCCCCGGCGGGGAATCGAACCCCAGTCTCCCGCTTTTCAGGCGGGGATACTGACCACTATACTACCGAGGACAGTTACGCTTGCCGAAACCCGGGATCGAACCAGGGACCTTTAGATCTTCAGTCTAACGCTCGTCCAACTGAACTATTTCGGCACGCTTAGGAGAAATCGGAAAGCAGCTTTACCAGAATGAAATTGTAAAGAATCGGCAAGATGTTATTTGTTCATAAAAGGACGAGAGAAGATACATCTAATACAGAATTGTGTTACTCAGCGAATGTGGTTTGTCAAGATTTCTAAAGTCAATAGAAACCGCACATGTAGAATTATTAGTGTTATCCAATAAAAATGAAAAGATTATTGATATATCACAAACTCCCCGGCGGGGAATCGAACCCCGGTCTCCCGCGTGACAGGCGGGGATACTGACCACTATACTACCGAGGACAGTTACGCTTGCCAACACCCGGGATCGAACCAAGGACCTTTAGATCTTCAGTCTAACGCTCTCCCAACTGAGCTATTTCGGCACGCCTAGGAGAGATCGGAAAGCAGCTTTACCAGAATGAAATTGGAAAGAATCAGCAAGATGTTATTTGTTCATAAAAGGACGAGAGAAGATACATCTAATAAAGAATTGTGTTACTCAGCAAATGTGGTTTGTCAAGATTTCTAAAGTCAATCGAAAGAGCACATGTAGAATTATTAGTGTTATCCAATAAAAATAAAAAGATTAAAGAAATATCGCAAACTCCCCGGCGGGGAATCGAACCCCGGTCTCCCACGTGACAGGCGGGGATACTGACCACTATACTAACGAGGACAGTTACGCTTGCCGAAACCCGGGATCGAACCAGGGACCTTTAGATCTTCAGTCTAACGCTCTCCCAACTGAGCTATTTCGGCACGCCTAGGAGAAATCGGAAAGCAGCTTTACCAGAATGAAATTGGAAAGAATCAGCAAGATGTTATTTGTTCATAAAAGGACGAGAGAAGATACATCTAATAAAGAATTGTGTTACTCAGCGAATGTGGTTTGTCAAGATTTCTAAAGTCAATCGAAAGCGCACATGTAGAATTATTAGTGTTATCCAATAAAAATAAAAAGATTAAAGAAATATCGCAAACTCCCCGGCGGGGAATCGAACCCCGGTCTCCCACGTGACAGGCGGGGATACTGACCACTTTACTACCGAGGACAGTTACGCTTGCCAACACCCGGGATCGAACCAAGGACCTTTAGATCTTCAGTCTAACGGTCTCCCAACTGAGCTATTTCGGCACGCCTAGGAGAGATCGGAAAGCAGATTTACCAGAATGAAATTGGAAAGAATCAGCAAGATGTTATTTGTTCATAAAAGGACGAGAGAAGATACATCTAAGGAAGAATTGTGTTACTCAGCGAATGTGGTTTGTCAAGATTTCTAAAGTCAATCGAAAGCGCACATGTAGAATTATTAGTGTTATCCAATAAAAATAAAAAGATTATTGATATATCACAAACTCCCCGGTGGGGAATCGAACCCCGGTCTCCCGCGTGACAGGCGGGGATACTGACCACTATACTACCGAGGACAGTTACGCTTGCCGAAACCCGGGATCGAACCAGGGACCTTTAGATCTTCAGTCTAACGCTCGCCCAACTGAACTATTTCGGCACGCCTAGGAGAAATCGGAAAGCAGCTTTACCAGAATGAAATTGGAAAGAATCAGCAAGATGTTATTTGTTCATAAAAGGACGAGAGAAGATACATCTAATAAAGAATTGTGTTACTCAGCGAATGTGGTTTGTCAAGATTTCTAAAGTCAATCGAAAGAGCACATGTAGAATTATTAGTGTTATCCAATAAAAATAAAAAGATTAATGTTATATCGCAAACTCCCCGGCGGGGAATCGAACCCCGGTCTCCCGCGTGACAGGCTGGGATACTGACCACTATACTACCGAGGGCAGTTACGCTTGCCGAAACCCGGGATCGAACCAGGGACCTTTAGATCTTCAGTCTAACGCTCTCCCAACTGAGCTATTTCGGCACGCCTAGGAGAAATCGGAAAGCAGCTTTACCAGAATGAAATTGGAAAGAATCAGCAAGATGTTATTTGTTCATAAAAGGACGAGAGAAGATACATCTAATAAAGAATTGTGTTACTCAGCGAATGTGGTTTGTCAAGATTTCTAAAGTCAATCGAAAGCGCACATGTAGAATTATTAGTGTTATCCAATAAAAATAAAAAGATTAAAGAAATATCGCAAACTCCCCGGCGGGGAATCGAACCCCGGTCTCCCACGTGACAGGCGGGGATACTGACCACTTTACTACCGAGGACAGTTACGCTTGCCAACACCCGGGATCGAACCAAGGACCTTTAGATCTTCAGTCTAACGGTCTCCCAACTGAGCTATTTCGGCACGCCTAGGAGAGATCGGAAAGCAGATTTACCAGAATGAAATTGGAAAGAATCAGCAAGATGTTATTTGTTCATAAAAGGACGAGAGAAGATACATCTAAGGAAGAATTGTGTTACTCAGCGAATGTGGTTTGTCAAGATTTCTAAAGTCAATCGAAAGCGCACATGTAGAATTATTAGTGTTATCCAATAAAAATAAAAAGATTATTGATATATCACAAACTCCCCGGTGGGGAATCGAACCCCGGTCTCCCGCGTGACAGGCGGGGATACTGACCACTATACTACCGAGGACAGTTACGCTTGCCGAAACCCGGGATCGAACCAGGGACCTTTAGATCTTCAGTCTAACGCTCGCCCAACTGAACTATTTCGGCACGCCTAGGAGAAATCGGAAAGCAGCTTTACCAGAATGAAATTGGAAAGAATCAACAAGATGTTATTTGTTCATAAAAGGACGAGAGAAGATACATCTAATAAAGAATTGTGTTACTCAGCGAATGTGGTTTGTCAAGATTTCTAAAGTCAATCGAAAGAGCACATGTAGAATTATTAGTGTTATCCAATAAAAATAAAAAGATTAATGTTATATCGCAAACTCCCCGGCGGGGAATCGAACCCCGGTCTCCCGCGTGACAGGCTGGGATACTGACCACTATACTACCGAGGGCAGTTACGCTTGCCGAAACCCGGGATCGAACCAGGGACCTTTAGATCTTCAGTCTAACGCTCTCCCAACTGAGCTATTTCGGCACGCCTAGGAGAAATCGGAAAGCAGCTTTACCAGAATGAAATTGGAAAGAATCAGCAAGATGTTATTTGTTCATAAAAGGACGAGAGAGGATACATCTAATAAAGAATTGTGTTACTCAGCGAATGTGGTTTGTCAAGATTTCTAAAGTCAATCGAAAGAGCACATGTAGAATTATTAGTGTTATCCAATAAAAATAAAAAGATTAAAGAAATTTCGCAAACTCCCCGGCGGGGAATCAAACCCCGGTCTCTCACGTGACAGACGGGGATACTGACCACTATACTAACGAGGACAGTTACGCTTGCCGAAACCCGGGATCGAACCAGGGACCTTTAGATCTTCAGTCTAACGCTCTCCCAAATGAGCTATTTCGGCACGCCTAGGAGAAATCGGAAAGCAGCTTTACCAGAATGAAATTGGAAAGAATCAGCAAGATGTTATTTGTTCATAAAAGGACGAGAGAAGATACATCTAATAAAGAATTGTGTTACTCAGCGAATGTGGTTTGTCAAGATTTCTAAAGTCAATCGAAAGCGCACATTTAGAATTATTAGTGTTATCCAATAAAAATAAAAAGATTAATGTTATCTCGCAAACTCCAAGGCGGGGAATCGAACCCCGGTCTCCCGCGTGACAGGCGGGGATACTGACCACTATACTACCGAGGAAAGTTACGCTTGCCGAAACCCGGGATCGAACCAGGGACCGTTAGATCTTCAGTCTAACGCTCTCCCAACTGAGCCATTTCGGCACGCCTAGGAGAAATCGGAAAGCAGCTTTACCAGAATGAAACTGGAAAGAATCAGCAAGATGTTATTTGTTCATAAAAGGACGAGAGAAGATACATCTAAGGAAGAATTGTGTTACTCAGCGAATGTGGTTTGTCAAGATTTCTAAAGTCAATCGAAAGCGCACATGTAGAATTATTAGTGTTATCCCATAAAAAGATTATTGATATATCACAAACTCTCCGGCGGTAAATCGAACCCCAGTCTCCCGCTTTTCAGGCTGGGATACTGACCATTATACTACCGAGGACAATTACGCTTGCAGAAACCCGGGATCGAACCAGGGACCTTTAGAACTTCAGTCTCACGCTCGCCCAACTGAACTGTTTCGGCACGCCTAGGAGAAATCGGAAAGCATCTTTACCAGAATGAAATTGGAAAGAATCAGCAAGATGCTATTTGTTCATAAAAGGACGAGAGAAGATACATCTAATAAAGAATTATGTTACTCAGCGAATGTGGTTTGTCAAGATTTCTAAAGTCAATCGAAAGCGCACATGTAGAATTATTAGTGTTATCCAATAAAACTATAAAGATTATTGATATATCACAAACTCCCCGGCGGGGAATCGAACCCCAGTCTCCCGCTTTTCAGGCGGGGATACTGATCACTATACTGCCGAGGACAGTTACGCTTGCTGAAACCCGGGATCGAACCAGGGACCTTTAGATCTTCATTCTAACGCTCTCCCAACTGAGCTATTTCGGCACGCCTAGGAGAAATCGGAAAGCAGCTTTACCAGAATGAAACTGGAAAGAATCAGCACGATGTTATTTGTTCATAAAAGGACGAGAGAAGATACATCTAAGGAAGAATTGTGTTACTCAGCGAATGTGGTTTGTCAAGATTTCTAAAGTCAATCGAAAGCGCACATGTAGAATTATTAGTGTTATCCAATAAAAATAAAAAGATTATTGATATATCACAAACTCCCCTGCGGTGAATCGAACCCCGGTCTCCCGCGTCTAAGTCGGAGATACTGACCACTATACTACCGAGGACAGTTACGCTTGCCGAAACCCGGGATCGAACCAGGGACCGTTAGATCTTCAGTCTAACGCTCTTCCAACTGAGCTATTTCGGCACGCCTAGGAGAAATCGGAAAGCATCTTTACCAGAATGAAATTGGAAAGAATCAGCAAGATGCTATTTGTTCATAAAAGGACGAGAGAAGATACATCTAATAAAGAATTATGTTACTCAGCGAATGTGGTTTGTCAAGATTTCTAAAGTCAATCGAAAGCGCACATGTAGAATTATTAGTGTTATCCAATAAAACTATAAAGATTATTGATATATCACAAACTCCCCGGCGGGGAATCGAACCCCAGTCTCCCGCTTTTCAGGCGGGGATACTGATCACTATACTGCCGAGGACAGTTACGCTTGCTGAAACCCGGGATCGAACCAGGGACCTTTAGATCTTCATTCTAACGCTCTCCCAACTGAGCTATTTCGGCACGCCTAGGAGAAATCGGAAAGCAGCTTTACCAGAATGAAACTGGAAAGAATCAGCACGATGTTATTTGTTCATAAAAGGACGAGAGAAGATACATCTAAGGAAGAATTGTGTTACTCAGCGAATGTGGTTTGTCAAGATTTCTAAAGTCAATCGAAAGCGCACATGTAGAATTATTAGTGTTATCCAATAAAAATATAAAGATTATTGATATATCACAAACTCCCCGGCGGGGAATCGAACCCCAGTCTCCCGCTTTTCAGGCGGGGATACTGACCACTATACTACTTTGGACAGTTACGCTTGCTGAAACCCGGAATCGAACCAGGGACCTTTAGATCTTCAGTCTAACGCTCTCCCAACTGAGCTATTTCGGCACGCCTAGGAGAAATCGGAAAGCAGCTTTACCAGAATGAAACTGGAAAGAATCAGCAAGATGTTATTTGTTCATAAAAGGACGAGAGAAGATACATTAAGGAAGAATTGTGTTACTCAGCGAATGTGGTTTGTCAAGATTTCTAAAGTCAATCGAAAGCGCACATGTAGAATTATTAGTGTTATCCAATAAAAATAAAAAGATTATTGATATATCACATACTCCCCGACGGGGAATCGAACCCCAGTCTCCCGCTTTTCAGGCGGGGATACTGACCACTATACTACCGAGGACAGTTACGCTTGCCGAAACCCGGGATCGAACCAGGGACCTTTAGATATTCAGTCTAACGCTCGCCCAACTGAACTATTTCGGCACGCCTAGGAGAAATCGGAAAGCAGCTTTACCAGAATGAAATTGGAAAGTATCAGCAAGATGTTATTTGTTCATAAAAGGACGAGAGAAGATACATCTAATAAAGAATTGTGTTACTCAGCGAATGTGGTTTGTCAAGATTTCTAAAGTCAATCGAAAGCGCACATGTAGAATTATTAGTGTTATCCAATAAAAATAAAAAGATTAATGTTATATCGCAAACTCCCCGGCGGGGAATCGAACCCCGGTCTCCCGCGGGACAGGCTGGGATACTGACCACTATACTACCGAGGACAGTTACGCTTGCCGAAACCCGGGATCGAACAAGGGACCGTTAGATCTTCAGTCTAACGCTCTCCCAACTGAGCTATTTCGGCACGCCTAGGAGAAATCGAAAAGCAGCTTTTCCAGATTGAAACTGGAAAGAATCAGCAAGATGTTATTTGTTCATAAAAGGACGAGAGAAGATACATCTAAGGAAGAATTGTGTTACTCAGCGAATGTGGTTTGTCAAGATTTCTAAAGTCAATCGAAAGCGCACATGTAGAATTATTAGTGTTATCCCATAAAAAGATTATTGATATATCACAAACTCTCCGGCGGGGAATCGAACCCCAGTCTCCCGCTTTTCAGGCTGGGATACTGACCATTATACTACCGAGGACAATTACGCTTGCAGAAACCCGGGATCGAACCAGGGACATTTAGAACTTCAGTCTCACGCTCGCCCAACTGAACTGTTTCGGCACGCCTAGGAGAAATCGGAAAGCATCTTTACCAGAATGAAATTGGAAAGAATCAGCAAGATGCTATTTGTTCATAAAAGGACGAGAGAAGATACATCTAAGGAAGAATTGTGTTACTCAGCGAATGTGGTTTCTCAAGATTTCTAAAGTCAATCGAAAGCGCACATGTAAAATTATTAGTGTTATCCAATAAAAATAAAAAGATTATTGATATATAACAAACTCCCCGGAGGGGAATCGAACCCCAGTCTCCCGCTTTTCAGGCGGGGATACTGACCACTATACTACCGAGGACAGTTACGCTTGCCGAAACCAGGGATCGAACCAGGGACCTTTAGATCTTCAGTATAACGCTCGCCCAACTGAACTATTTCGGCACGCCTAGGAGAAATCGGAAAGCAGCTTTACCAGAATGAAATTGGAAAGAATCAGCAAGATGTTATTTGTTCATAAAAGGACGAGAGAAGATACATCTAATAAAGAATTGTGTTACTCAGCGAATGTGGTTTGTCAAGATTTCTAAAGTCAATCGAAAGCGCACATGTAGAATTATTAGTGTTATCCAATAAAAATAAAAAGATTAATGTTATATCGCAAACTCCCCGGCTTGGAATCGAACCCCGGTCTCCAGCGTGACAGGCGGGGATACTGACCACTATACTACCGAGGACAGTTACGCTTGCCAACACCAAGGATCGAACCAAGGACCTTTAGATCTTCAGTCTAACGCTCTCCCAACTGAACTATTTCGGCACGCCTAGGAGCGATCGGAAAGCAGCTTTACCAGAATGAAATTGGAAAGAATCAGCAAGATGTTATTTGTTCATAAAAGGACGAGAGAAGATACATCTAAGGAAGGATTGTGTTACTCAGCGAATGTGGTTTGTCAAGATTTCTAAAGTCAATCGAAAGCGCACATGTAGAATTATTAGTGTTATCCAATAAAAATAAAAAAGATTAAAGAAATATAGCAAACTCGACGGCGGGAAATCGAACCCCGGTCTCCCGCGTGACAGGTGGGGATACTGACCACTATACTACCGAGGACAGTTACGCTTGCCCAAACCCGGGATCGAACCACGGACCTTTAGATCTTCAGTCTGATGCACTCCCAACTGAGCTATTTCGGCACGCCTAGGAGAAATCGGAAAGCAGCTTTACCAGAATGAAATTGGAAAGAATGGGCAAGATGTTATTTGTTCATAAAAGGACGAGAGAAGATACATCTAAGGAAGAATTGTGTTACTCAGCGAATGTGGTTTGTCAAGATTTCTAAAGTCAATCGAAAGCGCACATGTAGAATTATTAGTGTTATCCAATAAAAATAAAAAGATTATTGATATATCACAAACTCCCCGGTGGGGAATCGAACCCCGGTCTCCCGCGTGACAGGCGGGGATACTGACCAATATACTACCGAGGACAGTTACGCTTGAATAAACCCGGGATCGAACCAGGGACCGTTAGATCTTCAGTCTAACGCTCTCCCAACTGAGCTATTTCGGCACGCCTAGGAGAAATCGGAAAGCAGCTTTTCCAGAAGGAAACTTTAAAGAATGTGCAAAATGTTATATTTTCATAAAAGGACGAGAGAAGATACATCTAAGGAAGAATTGTATTACTCAGCGAATGTGGTTTGTCAAGATTTCTAAAGTCAATCGAAAGAGCACATGTAGAATTATTAGTGTTATCCAATAAAAATAAAAAGATTAAAGAAATATCGCAAACTCACCGGCGGGGAATCGAACCCCGGTCTCCCACGTGACAGGCGTCGATACTGACCACTATACTAACGAGGACAGTTACGCTTGCCGAAACCCGGGATCGAACCAGGGACCGTTAGATCTTCAGTCTAACGCTCTCCCAACTGAGCTATTTCGTCACGCCTAGAAGAAATCGGAAAGCAGCTTTTCCAGAATGAAACTTTAAAGAATGTGCAAGATGTTATTTGTTCATAAAAGGACGGGAGAAGATACATCTAAGGAAGAATTGTGTTACTCAGCGAATGTGGTTTGTCAAGATTTCTAAAGTCAATCGAAAGCGCACATGTAGAATTATTAGTGTTATCCAATAAAAATAAAAAGATTATTGATATATCACAAACTCCCCTGCGGGGAATCGAACCCCGGTCTCCCGCGTCTCAGTCGGAGATACTGACCACTATACTACCGAGGACAGTTACGCTTGCCGAAACCCGGCATCGAACCAGGGACCTTTAGATCTTCAGTCTAACGCTCTCCCAACTGAGCTATTTCGGCACGCCTAGGAGAAATCTGAAAGCAGCTTTACCAGAATGAAATTGGAAAGAATCAGCAAGATGTTATTTGTTCATAAAAGGACGAGAGAAGATACATCTAATAAAGAATTGTGTTACTCAGCGAATGTGGTTTGTCAAGATTTCTAAAGTCAATCGAAAGAGCACATGTAGAATTATTAGTGTTATCCAATAAAAATAAAAAGATTATTGATATATCATAAACTCCCCTGCGGGGAATCGAACCCCGGTCTCCCGCGTCTCAGTCGGAGATACTGACCACTATACTATCGAGGGCAGTTACGCTTGCCGAAACCCGGCATCGAACCAGGGACCTTTAGATCTTCAGTCTAACGCTCTCCCAACTGAGCCATTTCGGCACGCCTAGGAGAAATCGGAAAGCAGCTTTACCAGAATGAAACTGGAAAGAATCAGCAAGATGTTATTTGTTCATAAAAGGACGAGAGAAGATACATCTAAGGAAGAATTGTGTTACTCAGCGAATGTGGTTTGTCAAGATTTCTAAAGTCAATAGAAAGCGCACATGTAGAATTATTAGTGTTATCCCATAAAAAGATTATTGATATATCACCAACTCTCCGGCGGGGAATCGAACCCCAGTCTCCCGCTTTTCAGGCTGGGATACTGACCATTATACTACCGAGGACAATTACGCTTGCAGAAACCCGGGATCGAACCAGGGACCTTTAGAACTTCAGTCTCACGCTCGCCCAACTGAACTGTTTCGGCACGCCTAGGAGAAATCGGAAAGCATCTTTACCAGAATGAAATTGGAAAGAATCAGCAAGATGCTATTTGTTCATAAAAGGACGAGAGAAGATACATCTAATAAAGAATTATGTTACTCAGCGAATGTGGTTTGTCAAGATTTCTAAAGTCAATCGAAAGCGCACATGTAGAATTATTAGTGTTATCCAATAAAACTATAAAGATTATTGATATATCACAAACTCCCCGGCGGGGAATCGAACCCCAGTCTCCCGCTTTTCAGGCGGGGATACTGATCATTATACTGCCGAGGACAGTTACGCTTGCTGAAACCCGGGATCGAACCAGGGACCTTTAGATCTTCATTCTAACGCTCTCCCAACTGAGCTATTTCGGCACGCCTAGGAGAAATCGGAAAGCAGCTTTACCAGAATGAAACTGGAAAGAATCAGCACGATGTTATTTGTTCATAAAAGGACGAGAGAAGATACATCTAAGGAAGAATTGTGTTACTCAGCGAATGTGGTTTGTCAAGATTTCTAAAGTCAATCGAAAGCGCACATGTAGAATTATTAGTGTTATCCAATAAAAATAAAAAGATTATTGATATATCACAAACTCCCCTGCGGTGAATCGAACCCCGGTCTCCCGCGTCTAAGTCGGAGATACTGACCACTATACTACCGAGGACAGTTACGCTTGCCGAAACCCGGGATCGAACCAGGGACCGTTAGATCTTCAGTCTAACGCTCTTCCAACTGAGCTATTTCGGCACGCCTAGGAGAAATCGGAAAGCATCTTTACCAGAATGAAATTGGAAAGAATCAGCAAGATGCTATTTGTTCATAAAAGGACGAGAGAAGATACATCTAATAAAGAATTATGTTACTCAGCGAATGTGGTTTGTCAAGATTTCTAAAGTCAATCGAAAGCGCACATGTAGAATTATTAGTGTTATCCAATAAAACTATAAAGATTATTGATATATCACAAACTCCCCGGCGGGGAATCGAACCCCAGTCTCCCGCTTTTCAGGCGGGGATACTGATCACTATACTGCCGAGGACAGTTACGCTTGCTGAAACCCGGGATCGAACCAGGGACCTTTAGATCTTCATTCTAACGCTCTCCCAACTGAGCTATTTCGGCACGCCTAGGAGAAATCGGAAAGCAGCTTTACCAGAATGAAACTGGAAAGAATCAGCACGATGTTATTTGTTCATAAAAGGACGAGAGAAGATACATCTAAGGAAGAATTGTGTTACTCAGCGAATGTGGTTTGTCAAGATTTCTAAAGTCAATCGAAAGCGCACATGTAGAATTATTAGTGTTATCCAATAAAAATATAAAGATTATTGATATATCACAAACTCCCCGGCGGGGAATCGAACCCCAGTCTCCCGCTTTTCAGGCGGGGATACTGACCACTATACTACTTTGGACAGTTACGCTTGCTGAAACCCGGAATCGAACCAGGGACCTTTAGATCTTCAGTCTAACGCTCTCCCAACTGAGCTATTTCGGCACGCCTAGGAGAAATCGGAAAGCAGCTTTACCAGAATGAAACTGGAAAGAATCAGCAAGATGTTATTTGTTCATAAAAGGACGAGAGAAGATACATTAAGGAAGAATTGTGTTACTCAGCGAATGTGGTTTGTCAAGATTTCTAAAGTCAATCGAAAGCGCACATGTAGAATTATTAGTGTTATCCAATAAAAATAAAAAGATTATTGATATATCACATACTCCCCGACGGGGAATCGAACCCCAGTCTCCCGCTTTTCAGGCGGGGATACTGACCACTATACTACCGAGGACAGTTACGCTTGCCGAAACCCGGGATCGAACCAGGGACCTTTAGATATTCAGTCTAACGCTCGCCCAACTGAACTATTTCGGCACGCCTAGGAGAAATCGGAAAGCAGCTTTACCAGAATGAAATTGGAAAGTATCAGCAAGATGTTATTTGTTCATAAAAGGACGAGAGAAGATACATCTAATAAAGAATTGTGTTACTCAGCGAATGTGGTTTGTCAAGATTTCTAAAGTCAATCGAAAGCGCACATGTAGAATTATTAGTGTTATCCAATAAAAATAAAAAGATTAATGTTATATCGCAAACTCCCCGGCGGGGAATCGAACCCCGGTCTCCCGCGGGACAGGCTGGGATACTGACCACTATACTACCGAGGACAGTTACGCTTGCCGAAACCCGGGATCGAACAAGGGACCGTTAGATCTTCAGTCTAACGCTCTCCCAACTGAGCTATTTCGGCACGCCTAGGAGAAATCGAAAAGCAGCTTTTCCAGATTGAAACTGGAAAGAATCAGCAAGATGTTATTTGTTCATAAAAGGACGAGAGAAGATACATCTAAGGAAGAATTGTGTTACTCGGCGAATGTGGTTTCTCAAGATTTCTAAAGTCAATCGAAAGCGCACATGTAAAATTATTAGTGTTATCCAATAAAAATAAAAAGATTATTGATATATAACAAACTCCCCGGAGGGGAATCGAACCCCAGTCTCCCGCTTTTCAGGCGGGGATACTGACCACTATACTACCGAGGACAGTTACGCTTGCCGAAACCAGGGATCGAACCAGGGACCTTTAGATCTTCAGTATAACGCTCGCCCAACTGAACTATTTCGGCACGCCTAGGAGAAATCGGAAAGCAGCTTTACCAGAATGAAATTGGAAAGAATCAGCAAGATGTTATTTGTTCATAAAAGGACGAGAGAAGATACATCTAATAAAGAATTGTGTTACTCAGCGAATGTGGTTTGTCAAGATTTCTAAAGTCAATCGAAAGCGCACATGTAGAATTATTAGTGTTATCCAATAAAAATAAAAAGATTAATGTTATATCGCAAACTCCCCGGCTTGGAATCGAACCCCGGTCTCCAGCGTGACAGGCGGGGATACTGACCACTATACTACCGAGGACAGTTACGCTTGCCAACACCAAGGATCGAACCAAGGACCTTTAGATCTTCAGTCTAACGCTCTCCCAACTGAACTATTTCGGCACGCCTAGGAGCGATCGGAAAGCAGCTTTACCAGAATGAAATTGGAAAGAATCAGCAAGATGTTATTTGTTCATAAAAGGACGAGAGAAGATACATCTAAGGAAGGATTGTGTTACTCAGCGAATGTGGTTTGTCAAGATTTCTAAAGTCAATCGAAAGCGCACATGTAGAATTATTAGTGTTATCCAATAAAAATAAAAAAGATTAAAGAAATATAGCAAACTCGACGGCGGGAAATCGAACCCCGGTCTCCCGCGTGACAGGTGGGGATACTGACCACTATACTACCGAGGACAGTTACGCTTGCCCAAACCCGGGATCGAACCAGGGACCTTTAGATCTTCAGTCTGATGCACTCCCAACTGAGCTATTTCGGCACGCCTAGGAGAAATCGGAAAGCAGCTTTACCAGAATGAAATTGGAAAGAATGGGCAAGATGTTATTTGTTCATAAAAGGACGAGAGAAGATACATCTAAGGAAGAATTGTGTTACTCAGCGAATGTGGTTTGTCAAGATTTCTAAAGTCAATCGAAAGCGCACATGTAGAATTATTAGTGTTATCCAATAAAAATAAAAAGATTATTGATATATCACAAACTCCCCGGTGGGGAATCGAACCCCGGTCTCCCGCGTGACAGGCGGGGATACTGACCAATATACTACCGAGGACAGTTACGCTTGAAGAAACCCGGGATCGAACCAGGGACCGTTAGATCTTCAGTCTAACGCTCTCCCAACTGAGCTATTTCGGCACGCCTAGGAGAAATCGGAAAGCAGCTTTTCCAGAAGGAAACTTTAAAGAATGTGCAAAATGTTATATTTTCATAAAAGGACGAGAGAAGATACATCTAAGGAAGAATTGTATTACTCAGCGAATGTGGTTTGTCAAGATTTCTAAAGTCAATCGAAAGAGCACATGTAGAATTATTAGTGTTATCCAATAAAAATAAAAAGATTAAAGAAATATCGCAAACTCACCGGCGGGGAATCGAACCCCGGTCTCCCACGTGACAGGCGTCGATACTGACCACTATACTAACGAGGACAGTTACGCTTGCCGAAACCCGGGATCGAACCAGGGACCGTTAGATCTTCAGTCTAACGCTCTCCCAACTGAGCTATTTCGTCACGCCTAGAAGAAATCGGAAAGCAGCTTTTCCAGAATGAAACTTTAAAGAATGTGCAAGATGTTATTTGTTCATAAAAGGACGGGAGAAGATACATCTAAGGAAGAATTGTGTTACTCAGCGAATGTGGTTTGTCAAGATTTCTAAAGTCAATCGAAAGCGCACATGTAGAATTATTAGTGTTATCCAATAAAAATAAAAAGATTATTGATATATCACAAACTCCCCTGCGGGGAATCGAACCCCGGTCTCCCGCGTCTCAGTCGGAGATACTGACCACTATACTACCGAGGACAGTTACGCTTGCCGAAACCCGGCATCGAACCAGGGACCTTTAGATCTTCAGTCTAACGCTCTCCCAACTGAGCTATTTCGGCACGCCTAGGAGAAATCTGAAAGCAGCTTTACCAGAATGAAATTGGAAAGAATCAGCAAGATGTTATTTGTTCATAAAAGGACGAGAGAAGATACATCTAATAAAGAATTGTGTTACTCAGCGAATGTGGTTTGTCAAGATTTCTAAAGTCAATCGAAAGAGCACATGTAGAATTATTAGTGTTATCCAATAAAAATAAAAAGATTATTGATATATCATAAACTCCCCTGCGGGGAATCGAACCCCGGTCTCCCGCGTCTCAGTCGGAGATACTGACCACTATACTATCGAGGGCAGTTACGCTTGCCGAAACCCGGCATCGAACCAGGGACCTTTAGATCTTCAGTCTAACGCTCTCCCAACTGAGCTATTTCGGCACGCCTAGGAGAAATCGGAAAGCAGCTTTACCAGAATGAAATTGGAAAGAATCAGCAAGATGTTATTTGTTCATAAAAGGACGAGAGAGGATACATCTAATAAAGAATTGTGTTACTCAGCGAATGTGGTTTGTCAAGATTTCTAAAGTCAATCGAAAGAGCACATGTAGAATTATTAGTGTTATCCAATAAAAATAAAAAGATTAATGTTATCTCGCAAACTCCAAGGCGGGGAATCGAACCCCGGTCTCCCGCGTGACAGGCGGGGATAATGACCACTATACTACCGAGGAAAGTTACGCTTGCCGAAACCCGGGATCGAACCAGGGACCGTTAGATCTTCAGTCTAACGCTCTCCCAACTGAGCCATTTCGGCACGCCTAGGAGAAATCGGAAAGCAGCTTTACCAGAATGAAACTGGAAAGAATCAGCAAGATGTTATTTGTTCATAAAAGGACGAGAGAAGATACATCTAAGGAAGAATTGTGTTACTCAGCGAATGTGGTTTGTCAAGATTTCTAAAGTCAATCGAAAGCGCACATGTAGAATTATTAGTGTTATCCCATAAAAAGATTATTGATATATCACAAACTCCCCGGCGGGGAATCGAACCCCAGTCTCCCGCTTTTCAGGCTGGGATACTGACCACTATACTACCGAGGACAATTACGCTTGCAGAAACCCGGGATCGAACCAGGGACCTTTAGAACTTCAGTCTCACGCTCGCCCAACTGAACTGTTTCGGCACGCCTAGGAGAAATCGGAAAGCAGCTTTACCAGAATGAAATTGGAAAGAATCAGCAAGATGCTATTTGTTCATAAAAGGACGAGAGAAGATACATCTAATAAAGAATTATGTTACTCAGCGAATGTGGTTTGTCAAGATTTCTAAAGTCAATCGAAAGCGCACATGTAGAATTATTAGTGTTATCCAATAAAACTATAAAGATTATTGATATATCACAAACTCCCCGGCGGGGAATCGAACCCCAGTCTCCCGCTTTTCAGGCGGGGATACTGACCACTATACTGCCGAGGACAGTTACGCTTGCTGAAACGCGGGGTCGAACCAGGGACCTTTAGATCTTCATTCTAACGCTCTCCCAACTGAGCTATTTCGGCACGCCTAGGAGAAATCGGAAAGCAGCTTTACCAGAATGAAACTGGAAAGAATCAGCACGATGTTATTTGTTCATAAAAGGACGAGAGAAGATACATCTAAGGAAGAATTGTGTTACTCAGCGAATGTGGTTTGTCAAGATTTCTAAAGTCAATCGAAAGCGCACATGTAGAATTATTAGTGTTATCCAATAAAAATAAAAAGATTATTGATATATCACAAACTCCCCTGCGGTGAATCGAACCCCGGTCTCCCGCGTCTAAGTCGGAGATACTGACCACTATACTACCGAGGACAGTTACGCTTGCCGAAACCCGGGATCGAACCAGGGACCGTTAGATCTTCAGTCTAACGCTCTTCCAACTGAGCTATTTCGGCACGCCTAGGAGAAATCGGAAAGCAGCTTTTCCAGAATGAAACTGGAAAGAATCAGCAAGATGTTATTTGTTCATAAAAGGACGAGAGAAGATACATCTAAGGAAGAATTGTGTTACTCAGCGAATGTGGTTTCTCAGGATTTCTAAAGTCAATCGAAAGCGCACATGTAGAATTATTAGTGTTATCCAATAAAAATAAAAAGATTATTGATATATAACAAACTCCCCGGCGGGGAATCGAACCCCAGTCTCCCGCTTTTCAGGCGGGGATACTGACCACTATACTACCGAGGACAGTTACGCTTGCCGAAACCCGGGATCGAACCTTGACCTTTAGATCTTCAGTCTAACGCTCGCCCAACTGAACTATTTCGGCACGCCTAGGAGAAATCGGAAAGCAGCTTTACCAGAATGAAATTGGAAAGAATCAGCAAGATGTTATTTGTTCATAAAAGGACGAGAGAAGATACATCTAATAAAGAATTGTGTTACTCAGCGAATGTGGTTTGTCAAGATTTCTAAAGTCAATCGAAAGCGCACATGTAGAATTATTAGTGTTATCCAATAAAAATATAAAGATTATTGATATATCACAAACTCCCCGGCGGGGAATCGAACCCCAGTCTCCCGCTTTTCAGGCGGGGATACTGACCACTATACTACTTTGGACAGTTACGCTTGCTGAAACCCGGAATCGAACCAGGGACCTTTAGATCTTCAGTCTAACGCTCTCCCAACTGAGCTATTTCGGCACGCCTAGGAGAAATCGGAAAGCAGCTTTACCAGAATGAAACTGGAAAGAATCAGCAAGATGTTATTTGTTCATAAAAGGACGAGAGAAGATACATTAAGGAAGAATTGTGTTACTCAGCGAATGTGGTTTGTCAAGATTTCTAAAGTCAATCGAAAGCGCACATGTAGAATTATTAGTGTTATCCAATAAAAATAAAAAGATTATTGATATATCACATACTCCCCGACGGGGAATCGAACCCCAGTCTCCCGCTTTTCAGGCGGGGATACTGACCACTATACTACCGAGGACAGTTACGCTTGCCGAAACCCGGGATCGAACCAGGGACCTTTAGATATTCAGTCTAACGCTCGCCCAACTGAACTATTTCGGCACGCCTAGGAGAAATCGGAAAGCAGCTTTACCAGAATGAAATTGGAAAGTATCAGCAAGATGTTATTTGTTCATAAAAGGACGAGAGAAGATACATCTAATAAAGAATTGTGTTACTCAGCGAATGTGGTTTGTCAAGATTTCTAAAGTCAATCGAAAGCGCACATGTAGAATTATTAGTGTTATCCAATAAAAATAAAAAGATTAATGTTATATCGCAAACTCCCCGGCGGGGAATCGAACCCCGGTCTCCCGCGTGACAGGCGGGGATACTGACCACTATACTACCGAGGACAGTTACGCTTGCCAACACCCGGGATCGAACCAAGGACCTTTAGATCTTCAGTCTAACGCTCTCCCAACTGAGCTATTTCGGCACGCCTAGGAGAGATCGGAAAGCAGCTTTACCAGAATGAAATTGGAAAGAATCAGCAAGATGTTATTTGTTCATAAAAGGACGAGAGAAGATACATCTAATAAAGAATTGTGTTACTCAGCAAATGTGGTTTGTCAAGATTTCTAAAGTCAATCGAAAGAGCACATGTAGAATTATTAGTGTTATCCAATAAAAATAAAAAGATTAAAGAAATATCGCAAACTCCCCGGCGGGGAATCGAACCCCGGTCTCCCACGTGACAGGCGGGGATACTGACCACTATACTAACGAGGACAGTTACGCTTGCCGAAACCCGGGATCGAACCAGGGACCTTTAGATCTTCAGTCTAACGCTCTCCCAACTGAGCTATTTCGGCACGCCTAGGAGAAATCGGAAAGCAGCTTTACCAGAATGAAATTGGAAAGAATCAGCAAGATGTTATTTGTTCATAAAAGGACGAGAGAAGATACATCTAATAAAGAATTGTGTTACTCAGCGAATGTGGTTTGTCAAGATTTCTAAAGTCAATCGAAAGCGCACATGTAGAATTATTAGTGTTATCCAATAAAAATAAAAAGATTAAAGAAATATCGCAAACTCCCCGGCGGGGAATCGAACCCCGGTCTCCCACGTGACAGGCGGGGATACTGACCACTTTACTACCGAGGACAGTTACGCTTGCCAACACCCGGGATCGAACCAAGGACCTTTAGATCTTCAGTCTAACGGTCTCCCAACTGAGCTATTTCGGCACGCCTAGGAGAGATCGGAAAGCAGATTTACCAGAATGAAATTGGAAAGAATCAGCAAGATGTTATTTGTTCATAAAAGGACGAGAGAAGATACATCTAAGGAAGAATTGTGTTACTCAGCGAATGTGGTTTGTCAAGATTTCTAAAGTCAATCGAAAGCGCACATGTAGAATTATTAGTGTTATCCAATAAAAATAAAAAGATTATTGATATATCACAAACTCCCCGGTGGGGAATCGAACCCCGGTCTCCCGCGTGACAGGCGGGGATACTGACCACTATACTACCGAGGACAGTTACGCTTGCCGAAACCCGGGATCGAACCAGGGACCTTTAGATCTTCAGTCTAACGCTCGCCCAACTGAACTATTTCGGCACGCCTAGGAGAAATCGGAAAGCAGCTTTACCAGAATGAAATTGGAAAGAATCAGCAAGATGTTATTTGTTCATAAAAGGACGAGAGAAGATACATCTAATAAAGAATTGTGTTACTCAGCGAATGTGGTTTGTCAAGATTTCTAAAGTCAATCGAAAGAGCACATGTAGAATTATTAGTGTTATCCAATAAAAATAAAAAGATTAATGTTATATCGCAAACTCCCCGGCGGGGAATCGAACCCCGGTCTCCCGCGTGACAGGCTGGGATACTGACCACTATACTACCGAGGGCAGTTACGCTTGCCGAAACCCGGGATCGAACCAGGGACCTTTAGATCTTCAGTCTAACGCTCTCCCAACTGAGCTATTTCGGCACGCCTAGGAGAAATCGGAAAGCAGCTTTACCAGAATGAAATTGGAAAGAATCAGCAAGATGTTATTTGTTCATAAAAGGACGAGAGAAGATACATCTAATAAAGAATTGTGTTACTCAGCGAATGTGGTTTGTCAAGATTTCTAAAGTCAATCGAAAGCGCACATGTAGAATTATTAGTGTTATCCAATAAAAATAAAAAGATTAAAGAAATATCGCAAACTCCCCGGCGGGGAATCGAACCCCGGTCTCCCACGTGACAGGCGGGGATACTGACCACTTTACTACCGAGGACAGTTACGCTTGCCAACACCCGGGATCGAACCAAGGACCTTTAGATCTTCAGTCTAACGGTCTCCCAACTGAGCTATTTCGGCACGCCTAGGAGAGATCGGAAAGCAGATTTACCAGAATGAAATTGGAAAGAATCAGCAAGATGTTATTTGTTCATAAAAGGACGAGAGAAGATACATCTAAGGAAGAATTGTGTTACTCAGCGAATGTGGTTTGTCAAGATTTCTAAAGTCAATCGAAAGCGCACATGTAGAATTATTAGTGTTATCCAATAAAAATAAAAAGATTATTGATATATCACAAACTCCCCGGTGGGGAATCGAACCCCGGTCTCCCGCGTGACAGGCGGGGATACTGACCACTATACTACCGAGGACAGTTACGCTTGCCGAAACCCGGGATCGAACCAGGGACCTTTAGATCTTCAGTCTAACGCTCGCCCAACTGAACTATTTCGGCACGCCTAGGAGAAATCGGAAAGCAGCTTTACCAGAATGAAATTGGAAAGAATCAACAAGATGTTATTTGTTCATAAAAGGACGAGAGAAGATACATCTAATAAAGAATTGTGTTACTCAGCGAATGTGGTTTGTCAAGATTTCTAAAGTCAATCGAAAGAGCACATGTAGAATTATTAGTGTTATCCAATAAAAATAAAAAGATTAATGTTATATCGCAAACTCCCCGGCGGGGAATCGAACCCCGGTCTCCCGCGTGACAGGCTGGGATACTGACCACTATACTACCGAGGGCAGTTACGCTTGCCGAAACCCGGGATCGAACCAGGGACCTTTAGATCTTCAGTCTAACGCTCTCCCAACTGAGCTATTTCGGCACGCCTAGGAGAAATCGGAAAGCAGCTTTACCAGAATGAAATTGGAAAGAATCAGCAAGATGTTATTTGTTCATAAAAGGACGAGAGAGGATACATCTAATAAAGAATTGTGTTACTCAGCGAATGTGGTTTGTCAAGATTTCTAAAGTCAATCGAAAGAGCACATGTAGAATTATTAGTGTTATCCAATAAAAATAAAAAGATTAAAGAAATTTCGCAAACTCCCCGGCGGGGAATCAAACCCCGGTCTCTCACGTGACAGACGGGGATACTGACCACTATACTAACGAGGACAGTTACGCTTGCCGAAACCCGGGATCGAACCAGGGACCTTTAGATCTTCAGTCTAACGCTCTCCCAAATGAGCTATTTCGGCACGCCTAGGAGAAATCGGAAAGCAGCTTTACCAGAATGAAATTGGAAAGAATCAGCAAGATGTTATTTGTTCATAAAAGGACGAGAGAAGATACATCTAATAAAGAATTGTGTTACTCAGCGAATGTGGTTTGTCAAGATTTCTAAAGTCAATCGAAAGCGCACATTTAGAATTATTAGTGTTATCCAATAAAAATAAAAAGATTAATGTTATCTCGCAAACTCCAAGGCGGGGAATCGAACCCCGGTCTCCCGCGTGACAGGCGGGGATACTGACCACTATACTACCGAGGAAAGTTACGCTTGCCGAAACCCGGGATCGAACCAGGGACCGTTAGATCTTCAGTCTAACGCTCTCCCAACTGAGCCATTTCGGCACGCCTAGGAGAAATCGGAAAGCAGCTTTACCAGAATGAAACTGGAAAGAATCAGCAAGATGTTATTTGTTCATAAAAGGACGAGAGAAGATACATCTAAGGAAGAATTGTGTTACTCAGCGAATGTGGTTTGTCAAGATTTCTAAAGTCAATCGAAAGCGCACATGTAGAATTATTAGTGTTATCCCATAAAAAGATTATTGATATATCACAAACTCTCCGGCGGTAAATCGAACCCCAGTCTCCCGCTTTTCAGGCTGGGATACTGACCATTATACTACCGAGGACAATTACGCTTGCAGAAACCCGGGATCGAACCAGGGACCTTTAGAACTTCAGTCTCACGCTCGCCCAACTGAACTGTTTCGGCACGCCTAGGAGAAATCGGAAAGCATCTTTACCAGAATGAAATTGGAAAGAATCAGCAAGATGCTATTTGTTCATAAAAGGACGAGAGAAGATACATCTAATAAAGAATTATGTTACTCAGCGAATGTGGTTTGTCAAGATTTCTAAAGTCAATCGAAAGCGCACATGTAGAATTATTAGTGTTATCCAATAAAACTATAAAGATTATTGATATATCACAAACTCCCCGGCGGGGAATCGAACCCCAGTCTCCCGCTTTTCAGGCGGGGATACTGATCACTATACTGCCGAGGACAGTTACGCTTGCTGAAACCCGGGATCGAACCAGGGACCTTTAGATCTTCATTCTAACGCTCTCCCAACTGAGCTATTTCGGCACGCCTAGGAGAAATCGGAAAGCAGCTTTACCAGAATGAAACTGGAAAGAATCAGCACGATGTTATTTGTTCATAAAAGGACGAGAGAAGATACATCTAAGGAAGAATTGTGTTACTCAGCGAATGTGGTTTGTCAAGATTTCTAAAGTCAATCGAAAGCGCACATGTAGAATTATTAGTGTTATCCAATAAAAATAAAAAGATTATTGATATATCACAAACTCCCCTGCGGTGAATCGAACCCCGGTCTCCCGCGTCTAAGTCGGAGATACTGACCACTATACTACCGAGGACAGTTACGCTTGCCGAAACCCGGGATCGAACCAGGGACCGTTAGATCTTCAGTCTAACGCTCTTCCAACTGAGCTATTTCGGCACGCCTAGGAGAAATCGGAAAGCATCTTTACCAGAATGAAATTGGAAAGAATCAGCAAGATGCTATTTGTTCATAAAAGGACGAGAGAAGATACATCTAATAAAGAATTATGTTACTCAGCGAATGTGGTTTGTCAAGATTTCTAAAGTCAATCGAAAGCGCACATGTAGAATTATTAGTGTTATCCAATAAAACTATAAAGATTATTGATATATCACAAACTCCCCGGCGGGGAATCGAACCCCAGTCTCCCGCTTTTCAGGCGGGGATACTGATCACTATACTGCCGAGGACAGTTACGCTTGCTGAAACCCGGGATCGAACCAGGGACCTTTAGATCTTCATTCTAACGCTCTCCCAACTGAGCTATTTCGGCACGCCTAGGAGAAATCGGAAAGCAGCTTTACCAGAATGAAACTGGAAAGAATCAGCACGATGTTATTTGTTCATAAAAGGACGAGAGAAGATACATCTAAGGAAGAATTGTGTTACTCAGCGAATGTGGTTTGTCAAGATTTCTAAAGTCAATCGAAAGCGCACATGTAGAATTATTAGTGTTATCCAATAAAAATATAAAGATTATTGATATATCACAAACTCCCCGGCGGGGAATCGAACCCCAGTCTCCCGCTTTTCAGGCGGGGATACTGACCACTATACTACTTTGGACAGTTACGCTTGCTGAAACCCGGAATCGAACCAGGGACCTTTAGATCTTCAGTCTAACGCTCTCCCAACTGAGCTATTTCGGCACGCCTAGGAGAAATCGGAAAGCAGCTTTACCAGAATGAAACTGGAAAGAATCAGCAAGATGTTATTTGTTCATAAAAGGACGAGAGAAGATACATTAAGGAAGAATTGTGTTACTCAGCGAATGTGGTTTGTCAAGATTTCTAAAGTCAATCGAAAGCGCACATGTAGAATTATTAGTGTTATCCAATAAAAATAAAAAGATTATTGATATATCACATACTCCCCGACGGGGAATCGAACCCCAGTCTCCCGCTTTTCAGGCGGGGATACTGACCACTATACTACCGAGGACAGTTACGCTTGCCGAAACCCGGGATCGAACCAGGGACCTTTAGATATTCAGTCTAACGCTCGCCCAACTGAACTATTTCGGCACGCCTAGGAGAAATCGGAAAGCAGCTTTACCAGAATGAAATTGGAAAGTATCAGCAAGATGTTATTTGTTCATAAAAGGACGAGAGAAGATACATCTAATAAAGAATTGTGTTACTCAGCGAATGTGGTTTGTCAAGATTTCTAAAGTCAATCGAAAGCGCACATGTAGAATTATTAGTGTTATCCAATAAAAATAAAAAGATTAATGTTATATCGCAAACTCCCCGGCGGGGAATCGAACCCCGGTCTCCCGCGGGACAGGCTGGGATACTGACCACTATACTACCGAGGACAGTTACGCTTGCCGAAACCCGGGATCGAACAAGGGACCGTTAGATCTTCAGTCTAACGCTCTCCCAACTGAGCTATTTCGGCACGCCTAGGAGAAATCGAAAAGCAGCTTTTCCAGATTGAAACTGGAAAGAATCAGCAAGATGTTATTTGTTCATAAAAGGACGAGAGAAGATACATCTAAGGAAGAATTGTGTTACTCAGCGAATGTGGTTTGTCAAGATTTCTAAAGTCAATCGAAAGCGCACATGTAGAATTATTAGTGTTATCCCATAAAAAGATTATTGATATATCACAAACTCTCCGGCGGGGAATCGAACCCCAGTCTCCCGCTTTTCAGGCTGGGATACTGACCATTATACTACCGAGGACAATTACGCTTGCAGAAACCCGGGATCGAACCAGGGACATTTAGAACTTCAGTCTCACGCTCGCCCAACTGAACTGTTTCGGCACGCCTAGGAGAAATCGGAAAGCATCTTTACCAGAATGAAATTGGAAAGAATCAGCAAGATGCTATTTGTTCATAAAAGGACGAGAGAAGATACATCTAAGGAAGAATTGTGTTACTCAGCGAATGTGGTTTCTCAAGATTTCTAAAGTCAATCGAAAGCGCACATGTAAAATTATTAGTGTTATCCAATAAAAATAAAAAGATTATTGATATATAACAAACTCCCCGGAGGGGAATCGAACCCCAGTCTCCCGCTTTTCAGGCGGGGATACTGACCACTATACTACCGAGGACAGTTACGCTTGCCGAAACCAGGGATCGAACCAGGGACCTTTAGATCTTCAGTATAACGCTCGCCCAACTGAACTATTTCGGCACGCCTAGGAGAAATCGGAAAGCAGCTTTACCAGAATGAAATTGGAAAGAATCAGCAAGATGTTATTTGTTCATAAAAGGACGAGAGAAGATACATCTAATAAAGAATTGTGTTACTCAGCGAATGTGGTTTGTCAAGATTTCTAAAGTCAATCGAAAGCGCACATGTAGAATTATTAGTGTTATCCAATAAAAATAAAAAGATTAATGTTATATCGCAAACTCCCCGGCTTGGAATCGAACCCCGGTCTCCAGCGTGACAGGCGGGGATACTGACCACTATACTACCGAGGACAGTTACGCTTGCCAACACCAAGGATCGAACCAAGGACCTTTAGATCTTCAGTCTAACGCTCTCCCAACTGAACTATTTCGGCACGCCTAGGAGCGATCGGAAAGCAGCTTTACCAGAATGAAATTGGAAAGAATCAGCAAGATGTTATTTGTTCATAAAAGGACGAGAGAAGATACATCTAAGGAAGGATTGTGTTACTCAGCGAATGTGGTTTGTCAAGATTTCTAAAGTCAATCGAAAGCGCACATGTAGAATTATTAGTGTTATCCAATAAAAATAAAAAAGATTAAAGAAATATAGCAAACTCGACGGCGGGAAATCGAACCCCGGTCTCCCGCGTGACAGGTGGGGATACTGACCACTATACTACCGAGGACAGTTACGCTTGCCCAAACCCGGGATCGAACCACGGACCTTTAGATCTTCAGTCTGATGCACTCCCAACTGAGCTATTTCGGCACGCCTAGGAGAAATCGGAAAGCAGCTTTACCAGAATGAAATTGGAAAGAATGGGCAAGATGTTATTTGTTCATAAAAGGACGAGAGAAGATACATCTAAGGAAGAATTGTGTTACTCAGCGAATGTGGTTTGTCAAGATTTCTAAAGTCAATCGAAAGCGCACATGTAGAATTATTAGTGTTATCCAATAAAAATAAAAAGATTATTGATATATCACAAACTCCCCGGTGGGGAATCGAACCCCGGTCTCCCGCGTGACAGGCGGGGATACTGACCAATATACTACCGAGGACAGTTACGCTTGAATAAACCCGGGATCGAACCAGGGACCGTTAGATCTTCAGTCTAACGCTCTCCCAACTGAGCTATTTCGGCACGCCTAGGAGAAATCGGAAAGCAGCTTTTCCAGAAGGAAACTTTAAAGAATGTGCAAAATGTTATATTTTCATAAAAGGACGAGAGAAGATACATCTAAGGAAGAATTGTATTACTCAGCGAATGTGGTTTGTCAAGATTTCTAAAGTCAATCGAAAGAGCACATGTAGAATTATTAGTGTTATCCAATAAAAATAAAAAGATTAAAGAAATATCGCAAACTCACCGGCGGGGAATCGAACCCCGGTCTCCCACGTGACAGGCGTCGATACTGACCACTATACTAACGAGGACAGTTACGCTTGCCGAAACCCGGGATCGAACCAGGGACCGTTAGATCTTCAGTCTAACGCTCTCCCAACTGAGCTATTTCGTCACGCCTAGAAGAAATCGGAAAGCAGCTTTTCCAGAATGAAACTTTAAAGAATGTGCAAGATGTTATTTGTTCATAAAAGGACGGGAGAAGATACATCTAAGGAAGAATTGTGTTACTCAGCGAATGTGGTTTGTCAAGATTTCTAAAGTCAATCGAAAGCGCACATGTAGAATTATTAGTGTTATCCAATAAAAATAAAAAGATTATTGATATATCACAAACTCCCCTGCGGGGAATCGAACCCCGGTCTCCCGCGTCTCAGTCGGAGATACTGACCACTATACTACCGAGGACAGTTACGCTTGCCGAAACCCGGCATCGAACCAGGGACCTTTAGATCTTCAGTCTAACGCTCTCCCAACTGAGCTATTTCGGCACGCCTAGGAGAAATCTGAAAGCAGCTTTACCAGAATGAAATTGGAAAGAATCAGCAAGATGTTATTTGTTCATAAAAGGACGAGAGAAGATACATCTAATAAAGAATTGTGTTACTCAGCGAATGTGGTTTGTCAAGATTTCTAAAGTCAATCGAAAGAGCACATGTAGAATTATTAGTGTTATCCAATAAAAATAAAAAGATTATTGATATATCATAAACTCCCCTGCGGGGAATCGAACCCCGGTCTCCCGCGTCTCAGTCGGAGATACTGACCACTATACTATCGAGGGCAGTTACGCTTGCCGAAACCCGGCATCGAACCAGGGACCTTTAGATCTTCAGTCTAACGCTCTCCCAACTGAGCCATTTCGGCACGCCTAGGAGAAATCGGAAAGCAGCTTTACCAGAATGAAACTGGAAAGAATCAGCAAGATGTTATTTGTTCATAAAAGGACGAGAGAAGATACATCTAAGGAAGAATTGTGTTACTCAGCGAATGTGGTTTGTCAAGATTTCTAAAGTCAATAGAAAGCGCACATGTAGAATTATTAGTGTTATCCCATAAAAAGATTATTGATATATCACAAACTCTCCGGCGGGGAATCGAACCCCAGTCTCCCGCTTTTCAGGCTGGGATACTGACCATTATACTACCGAGGACAATTACGCTTGCAGAAACCCGGGATCGAACCAGGGACCTTTAGAACTTCAGTCTCACGCTCGCCCAACTGAACTGTTTCGGCACGCCTAGGAGAAATCGGAAAGCATCTTTACCAGAATGAAATTGGAAAGAATCAGCAAGATGCTATTTGTTCATAAAAGGACGAGAGAAGATACATCTAATAAAGAATTATGTTACTCAGCGAATGTGGTTTGTCAAGATTTCTAAAGTCAATCGAAAGCGCACATGTAGAATTATTAGTGTTATCCAATAAAACTATAAAGATTATTGATATATCACAAACTCCCCGGCGGGGAATCGAACCCCAGTCTCCCGCTTTTCAGGCGGGGATACTGATCATTATACTGCCGAGGACAGTTACGCTTGCTGAAACCCGGGATCGAACCAGGGACCTTTAGATCTTCATTCTAACGCTCTCCCAACTGAGCTATTTCGGCACGCCTAGGAGAAATCGGAAAGCAGCTTTACCAGAATGAAACTGGAAAGAATCAGCACGATGTTATTTGTTCATAAAAGGACGAGAGAAGATACATCTAAGGAAGAATTGTGTTACTCAGCGAATGTGGTTTGTCAAGATTTCTAAAGTCAATCGAAAGCGCACATGTAGAATTATTAGTGTTATCCAATAAAAATAAAAAGATTATTGATATATCACAAACTCCCCTGCGGTGAATCGAACCCCGGTCTCCCGCGTCTAAGTCGGAGATACTGACCACTATACTACCGAGGACAGTTACGCTTGCCGAAACCCGGGATCGAACCAGGGACCGTTAGATCTTCAGTCTAACGCTCTTCCAACTGAGCTATTTCGGCACGCCTAGGAGAAATCGGAAAGCATCTTTACCAGAATGAAATTGGAAAGAAGCAGCAAGATGCTATTTGTTCATAAAAGGACGAGAGAAGATACATCTAATAAAGAATTATGTTACTCAGCGAATGTGGTTTGTCAAGATTTCTAAAGTCAATCGAAAGCGCACATGTAGAATTATTAGTGTTATCCAATAAAACTATAAAGATTATTGATATATCACAAACTCCCCGGCGGGGAATCGAACCCCAGTCTCCCGCTTTTCAGGCGGGGATACTGATCACTATACTGCCGAGGACAGTTACGCTTGCTGAAACCCGGGATCGAACCAGGGACCTTTAGATCTTCATTCTAACGCTCTCCCAACTGAGCTATTTCGGCACGCCTAGGAGAAATCGGAAAGCAGCTTTACCAGAATGAAACTGGAAAGAATCAGCACGATGTTATTTGTTCATAAAAGGACGAGAGAAGATACATCTAAGGAAGAATTGTGTTACTCAGCGAATGTGGTTTGTCAAGATTTCTAAAGTCAATCGAAAGCGCACATGTAGAATTATTAGTGTTATCCAATAAAAATATAAAGATTATTGATATATCACAAACTCCCCGGCGGGGAATCGAACCCCAGTCTCCCGCTTTTCAGGCGGGGATACTGACCACTATACTACTTTGGACAGTTACGCTTGCTGAAACCCGGAATCGAACCAGGGACCTTTAGATCTTCAGTCTAACGCTCTCCCAACTGAGCTATTTCGGCACGCCTAGGAGAAATCGGAAAGCAGCTTTACCAGAATGAAACTGGAAAGAATCAGCAAGATGTTATTTGTTCATAAAAGGACGAGAGAAGATACATTAAGGAAGAATTGTGTTACTCAGCGAATGTGGTTTGTCAAGATTTCTAAAGTCAATCGAAAGCGCACATGTAGAATTATTAGTGTTATCCAATAAAAATAAAAAGATTATTGATATATCACATACTCCCCGACGGGGAATCGAACCCCAGTCTCCCGCTTTTCAGGCGGGGATACTGACCACTATACTACCGAGGACAGTTACGCTTGCCGAAACCCGGGATCGAACCAGGGACCTTTAGATATTCAGTCTAACGCTCGCCCAACTGAACTATTTCGGCACGCCTAGGAGAAATCGGAAAGCAGCTTTACCAGAATGAAATTGGAAAGTATCAGCAAGATGTTATTTGTTCATAAAAGGACGAGAGAAGATACATCTAATAAAGAATTGTGTTACTCAGCGAATGTGGTTTGTCAAGATTTCTAAAGTCAATCGAAAGCGCACATGTAGAATTATTAGTGTTATCCAATAAAAATAAAAAGATTAATGTTATATCGCAAACTCCCCGGCGGGGAATCGAACCCCGGTCTCCCGCGGGACAGGCTGGGATACTGACCACTATACTACCGAGGACAGTTACGCTTGCCGAAACCCGGGATCGAACAAGGGACCGTTAGATCTTCAGTCTAACGCTCTCCCAACTGAGCTATTTCGGCACGCCTAGGAGAAATCGAAAAGCAGCTTTTCCAGATTGAAACTGGAAAGAATCAGCAAGATGTTATTTGTTCATAAAAGGACGAGAGAAGATACATCTAAGGAAGAATTGTGTTACTCGGCGAATGTGGTTTCTCAAGATTTCTAAAGTCAATCGAAAGCGCACATGTAAAATTATTAGTGTTATCCAATAAAAATAAAAAGATTATTGATATATAACAAACTCCCCGGAGGGGAATCGAACCCCAGTCTCCCGCTTTTCAGGCGGGGATACTGACCACTATACTACCGAGGACAGTTACGCTTGCCGAAACCAGGGATCGAACCAGGGACCTTTAGATCTTCAGTATAACGCTCGCCCAACTGAACTATTTCGGCACGCCTAGGAGAAATCGGAAAGCAGCTTTACCAGAATGAAATTGGAAAGAATCAGCAAGATGTTATTTGTTCATAAAAGGACGAGAGAAGATACATCTAATAAAGAATTGTGTTACTCAGCGAATGTGGTTTGTCAAGATTTCTAAAGTCAATCGAAAGCGCACATGTAGAATTATTAGTGTTATCCAATAAAAATAAAAAGATTAATGTTATATCGCAAACTCCCCGGCTTGGAATCGAACCCCGGTCTCCAGCGTGACAGGCGGGGATACTGACCACTATACTACCGAGGACAGTTACGCTTGCCAACACCAAGGATCGAACCAAGGACCTTTAGATCTTCAGTCTAACGCTCTCCCAACTGAACTATTTCGGCACGCCTAGGAGCGATCGGAAAGCAGCTTTACCAGAATGAAATTGGAAAGAATCAGCAAGATGTTATTTGTTCATAAAAGGACGAGAGAAGATACATCTAAGGAAGGATTGTGTTACTCAGCGAATGTGGTTTGTCAAGATTTCTAAAGTCAATCGAAAGCGCACATGTAGAATTATTAGTGTTATCCAATAAAAATAAAAAAGATTAAAGAAATATAGCAAACTCGACGGCGGGAAATCGAACCCCGGTCTCCCGCGTGACAGGTGGGGATACTGACCACTATACTACCGAGGACAGTTACGCTTGCCCAAACCCGGGATCGAACCAGGGACCTTTAGATCTTCAGTCTGATGCACTCCCAACTGAGCTATTTCGGCACGCCTAGGAGAAATCGGAAAGCAGCTTTACCAGAATGAAATTGGAAAGAATGGGCAAGATGTTATTTGTTCATAAAAGGACGAGAGAAGATACATCTAAGGAAGAATTGTGTTACTCAGCGAATGTGGTTTGTCAAGATTTCTAAAGTCAATCGAAAGCGCACATGTAGAATTATTAGTGTTATCCAATAAAAATAAAAAGATTATTGATATATCACAAACTCCCCGGTGGGGAATCGAACCCCGGTCTCCCGCGTGACAGGCGGGGATACTGACCAATATACTACCGAGGACAGTTACGCTTGAAGAAACCCGGGATCGAACCAGGGACCGTTAGATCTTCAGTCTAACGCTCTCCCAACTGAGCTATTTCGGCACGCCTAGGAGAAATCGGAAAGCAGCTTTTCCAGAAGGAAACTTTAAAGAATGTGCAAAATGTTATATTTTCATAAAAGGACGAGAGAAGATACATCTAAGGAAGAATTGTATTACTCAGCGAATGTGGTTTGTCAAGATTTCTAAAGTCAATCGAAAGAGCACATGTAGAATTATTAGTGTTATCCAATAAAAATAAAAAGATTAAAGAAATATCGCAAACTCACCGGCGGGGAATCGAACCCCGGTCTCCCACGTGACAGGCGTCGATACTGACCACTATACTAACGAGGACAGTTACGCTTGCCGAAACCCGGGATCGAACCAGGGACCGTTAGATCTTCAGTCTAACGCTCTCCCAACTGAGCTATTTCGTCACGCCTAGAAGAAATCGGAAAGCAGCTTTTCCAGAATGAAACTTTAAAGAATGTGCAAGATGTTATTTGTTCATAAAAGGACGGGAGAAGATACATCTAAGGAAGAATTGTGTTACTCAGCGAATGTGGTTTGTCAAGATTTCTAAAGTCAATCGAAAGCGCACATGTAGAATTATTAGTGTTATCCAATAAAAATAAAAAGATTATTGATATATCACAAACTCCCCTGCGGGGAATCGAACCCCGGTCTCCCGCGTCTCAGTCGGAGATACTGACCACTATACTACCGAGGACAGTTACGCTTGCCGAAACCCGGCATCGAACCAGGGACCTTTAGATCTTCAGTCTAACGCTCTCCCAACTGAGCTATTTCGGCACGCCTAGGAGAAATCTGAAAGCAGCTTTACCAGAATGAAATTGGAAAGAATCAGCAAGATGTTATTTGTTCATAAAAGGACGAGAGAAGATACATCTAATAAAGAATTGTGTTACTCAGCGAATGTGGTTTGTCAAGATTTCTAAAGTCAATCGAAAGAGCACATGTAGAATTATTAGTGTTATCCAATAAAAATAAAAAGATTATTGATATATCATAAACTCCCCTGCGGGGAATCGAACCCCGGTCTCCCGCGTCTCAGTCGGAGATACTGACCACTATACTATCGAGGGCAGTTACGCTTGCCGAAACCCGGCATCGAACCAGGGACCTTTAGATCTTCAGTCTAACGCTCTCCCAACTGAGCTATTTCGGCACGCCTAGGAGAAATCGGAAAGCAGCTTTACCAGAATGAAATTGGAAAGAATCAGCAAGATGTTATTTGTTCATAAAAGGACGAGAGAGGATACATCTAATAAAGAATTGTGTTACTCAGCGAATGTGGTTTGTCAAGATTTCTAAAGTCAATCGAAAGAGCACATGTAGAATTATTAGTGTTATCCAATAAAAATAAAAAGATTAATGTTATCTCGCAAACTCCAAGGCGGGGAATCGAACCCCGGTCTCCCGCGTGACAGGCGGGGATAATGACCACTATACTACCGAGGAAAGTTACGCTTGCCGAAACCCGGGATCGAACCAGGGACCGTTAGATCTTCAGTCTAACGCTCTCCCAACTGAGCCATTTCGGCACGCCTAGGAGAAATCGGAAAGCAGCTTTACCAGAATGAAACTGGAAAGAATCAGCAAGATGTTATTTGTTCATAAAAGGACGAGAGAAGATACATCTAAGGAAGAATTGTGTTACTCAGCGAATGTGGTTTGTCAAGATTTCTAAAGTCAATCGAAAGCGCACATGTAGAATTATTAGTGTTATCCCATAAAAAGATTATTGATATATCACAAACTCCCCGGCGGGGAATCGAACCCCAGTCTCCCGCTTTTCAGGCTGGGATACTGACCACTATACTACCGAGGACAATTACGCTTGCAGAAACCCGGGATCGAACCAGGGACCTTTAGAACTTCAGTCTCACGCTCGCCCAACTGAACTGTTTCGGCACGCCTAGGAGAAATCGGAAAGCAGCTTTACCAGAATGAAATTGGAAAGAATCAGCAAGATGCTATTTGTTCATAAAAGGACGAGAGAAGATACATCTAATAAAGAATTATGTTACTCAGCGAATGTGGTTTGTCAAGATTTCTAAAGTCAATCGAAAGCGCACATGTAGAATTATTAGTGTTATCCAATAAAACTATAAAGATTATTGATATATCACAAACTCCCCGGCGGGGAATCGAACCCCAGTCTCCCGCTTTTCAGGCGGGGATACTGACCACTATACTGCCGAGGACAGTTACGCTTGCTGAAACGCGGGGTCGAACCAGGGACCTTTAGATCTTCATTCTAACGCTCTCCCAACTGAGCTATTTCGGCACGCCTAGGAGAAATCGGAAAGCAGCTTTACCAGAATGAAACTGGAAAGAATCAGCACGATGTTATTTGTTCATAAAAGGACGAGAGAAGATACATCTAAGGAAGAATTGTGTTACTCAGCGAATGTGGTTTGTCAAGATTTCTAAAGTCAATCGAAAGCGCACATGTAGAATTATTAGTGTTATCCAATAAAAATAAAAAGATTATTGATATATCACAAACTCCCCTGCGGTGAATCGAACCCCGGTCTCCCGCGTCTAAGTCGGAGATACTGACCACTATACTACCGAGGACAGTTACGCTTGCCGAAACCCGGGATCGAACCAGGGACCGTTAGATCTTCAGTCTAACGCTCTTCCAACTGAGCTATTTCGGCACGCCTAGGAGAAATCGGAAAGCAGCTTTTCCAGAATGAAACTGGAAAGAATCAGCAAGATGTTATTTGTTCATAAAAGGACGAGAGAAGATACATCTAAGGAAGAATTGTGTTACTCAGCGAATGTGGTTTCTCAGGATTTCTAAAGTCAATCGAAAGCGCACATGTAGAATTATTAGTGTTATCCAATAAAAATAAAAAGATTATTGATATATAACAAACTCCCCGGCGGGGAATCGAACCCCAGTCTCCCGCTTTTCAGGCGGGGATACTGACCACTATACTACCGAGGACAGTTACGCTTGCCGAAACCCGGGATCGAACCTTGACCTTTAGATCTTCAGTCTAACGCTCGCCCAACTGAACTATTTCGGCACGCCTAGGAGAAATCGGAAAGCAGCTTTACCAGAATGAAATTGGAAAGAATCAGCAAGATGTTATTTGTTCATAAAAGGACGAGAGAAGATACATCTAATAAAGAATTGTGTTACTCAGCGAATGTGGTTTGTCAAGATTTCTAAAGTCAATCGAAAGCGCACATGTAGAATTATTAGTGTTATCCAATAAAAATATAAAGATTATTGATATATCACAAACTCCCCGGCGGGGAATCGAACCCCAGTCTCCCGCTTTTCAGGCGGGGATACTGACCACTATACTACTTTGGACAGTTACGCTTGCTGAAACCCGGAATCGAACCAGGGACCTTTAGATCTTCAGTCTAACGCTCTCCCAACTGAGCTATTTCGGCACGCCTAGGAGAAATCGGAAAGCAGCTTTACCAGAATGAAACTGGAAAGAATCAGCAAGATGTTATTTGTTCATAAAAGGACGAGAGAAGATACATTAAGGAAGAATTGTGTTACTCAGCGAATGTGGTTTGTCAAGATTTCTAAAGTCAATCGAAAGCGCACATGTAGAATTATTAGTGTTATCCAATAAAAATAAAAAGATTATTGATATATCACATACTCCCCGACGGGGAATCGAACCCCAGTCTCCCGCTTTTCAGGCGGGGATACTGACCACTATACTACCGAGGACAGTTACGCTTGCCGAAACCCGGGATCGAACCAGGGACCTTTAGATATTCAGTCTAACGCTCGCCCAACTGAACTATTTCGGCACGCCTAGGAGAAATCGGAAAGCAGCTTTACCAGAATGAAATTGGAAAGTATCAGCAAGATGTTATTTGTTCATAAAAGGACGAGAGAAGATACATCTAATAAAGAATTGTGTTACTCAGCGAATGTGGTTTGTCAAGATTTCTAAAGTCAATCGAAAGCGCACATGTAGAATTATTAGTGTTATCCAATAAAAATAAAAAGATTAATGTTATATCGCAAACTCCCCGGCGGGGAATCGAACCCCGGTCTCCCGCGGGACAGGCTGGGATACTGACCACTATACTACCGAGGACAGTTACGCTTGCCGAAACCCGGGATCGAACAAGGGACCGTTAGATCTTCAGTCTAACGCTCTCCCAACTGAGCTATTTCGGCACGCCTGGGAGAAATCGGAAAGCAGCTTTTCCAGATTGAAACTGGAAAGAATCAGCAAGATGTTATTTGTTCATAAAAGGACGAGAGAAGATACATCTAAGGAAGAATTGTGTTACTCAGCGAATGTGGTTTCTCAAGATTTCTAAAGTCAATCGAAAGCGCACATGTAAAATTATTAGTGTTATCCAATAAAAATAAAAAGATTATTGATATATCACAAACTCCCCGGAGGGGAATCGAACCCCAGTCTCCCGCTTTTCAGGCGGGGATACTGACCACTATACTACCGAGGACAGTTACGCTTGCCGAAACCAGGGATCGAACCAGGGACCTTTAGATCTTCAGTATAACGCTCGCCCAACTGAACTATTTCGGCACGCCTAGGAGAAATCGGAAAGCAGCTTTACCAGAATGAAATTGGAAAGAATCAGCAAGATGTTATTTGTTCATAAAAGGACGAGAGAAGATACATCTAATAAAGAATTGTGTTACTCAGCGAATGTGGTTTGTCAAGATTTCTAAAGTCAATCGAAAGCGCACATGTAGAATTATTAGTGTTATCCAATAAAAATAAAAAGATTAATGTTATATCGCAAACTCCCCGGCTTGGAATCGAACCCCGGTCTCCAGCGTGACAGGCGGGGATACTGACCACTATACTACCGAGGACAGTTACGCTTGCCAACACCAAGGATCGAACCAAGGACCTTTAGATCTTCAGTCTAACGCTCTCCCAACTGAACTATTTCGGCACGCCTAGGAGCGATCGGAAAGCAGCTTTACCAGAATGAAATTGGAAAGAATCAGCAAGATGTTATTTGTTCATAAAAGGACGAGAGAAGATACATCTAAGGAAGGATTGTGTTACTCAGCGAATGTGGTTTGTCAAGATTTCTAAAGTCAATCGAAAGCGCACATGTAGAATTATTAGTGTTATCCAATAAAAATAAAAAAGATTAAAGAAATATAGCAAACTCGACGGCGGGAAATCGAACCCCGGTCTCCCGCGTGACAGGTGGGGATACTGACCACTATACTACCGAGGACAGTTACGCTTGCCCAAACCCGGGATCGAACCAGGGACCTTTAGATCTTCAGTCTGATGCACTCCCAACTGAGCTATTTCGGCACGCCTAGGAGAAATCGGAAAGCAGCTTTACCAGAATGAAATTGGAAAGAATGGGCAAGATGTTATTTGTTCATAAAAGGACGGGAGAAGATACATCTAAGGAAGAATTGTGTTACTCAGCGAATGTGGTTTGTCAAGATTTCTAAAGTCAATCGAAAGCGCACATGTAGAATTATTAGTGTTATCCAATAAAAATAAAAAGATTATTGATATATCACAAACTCCCCGGTGGGGAATCGAACCCCGGTCTCCCGCGTGACAGGCGGGGATACTGACCAATATACTACCGAGGACAGTTACGCTTGAAGAAACCCGGGATCGAACCAGGGACCTTTAGATCTTCAGTCTAACGCTCTCCCAACTGAGCTATTTCGGCACGTCTAGGAGAGATCGGAAAGCAGCTTTACGAGAATGAAACTGGAAAGAATCAGCAAGATGTTATTTGTTCATAAAAGGACGAGAGAAGATACATCTAATACAGAATTGTGTTACTCAGCGAATGTGGTTTGTCAAGATTTCTAAAGTCAATCGAAAGCGCACATGTAGAATTATTAGTGTTATCCAATAAAAATAAAAAGATTAATGTTATATCGCAAACTCCCCTGCGGGGAATCGAACCCCGGTCTCCCGCGTGACAGGCGGGGATACTGACCACTATACTACCGAGGACAGTTACGCTTGCCAACACCAAGGATCGAACCAAGGACCTTTAGATCTTCAGTCTAACGCTCTCCCAACTGAACTATTTCGGCACGCCTAGGAGCGATCGGAAAGCAGCGTTACCAGATTGAAATTGGAAAGAATCAGCAAGATGTTATTTGTTCATAAAAGGACGAGAGAAGATACATCTAAGGAAGAATTGTGTTACTCAGCGAATGTGGTTTGTCAAGATTTCTAAAGTCAATCGAAAGCGCACATGTAGAATTATTAGTGTTATCCAATAAAAATAAAAAGATTGAAGAAATATAGCAAACTCCCCGGCGGGGAATCGAACCCCGGTCTCCCGCGTGACAGGTGGGGATACTGACCACTATACTACCGAGGACAGTTACGCTTGAAGAAACCCGGGATCGAACCAGGGACCGTTAGATCTTCAGTCTAACGCTCTCCCAACTGAGCTATTTCGGCACGCCTAGGAGAAATCGGAAAACAGCTTTACCAGAATGAAACTGGAAAGAATCAGCAAGATGTTATTTGTTCATAAAAGGACGAGAGAAGATACATCTAATAAAGAATTGTGTTACTCAGCGAATGTGGTTTATCAAGATTTCTAAAGTCAATCGAAAGCGCACATGTAGAATTATTAGTGTTATCCAATAAAAATAAAAAGATTAAAGAAATATCGCAAACTCCCCGGCGGGGAATCGAACCCCGGTCTCCCACGTGACAGGCGGGGATACTGACCACTATACTACCGAGGACAATTACGCTTGCCGAAACCCGGGATCGAACCAGGGACCTTTAGATCTTCAGTCTAACGCTCTCCCAACTGAGCTATTTCGGCACGCCTAGGAGAAATCGGAAAGCAGCTTTACCAGAATGAAATTGGAAAGAATCAGCAAGATGTTATTTGTTCATAAAAGGACGAGAGAAGATACATCTAAGGAAGAATTGTGTTACTCAGCGAATGTGGTTTGTCAAGATTTCTAAAGTCAATAGAAAGCGCACATGTAGAATTATTAGTGTTATCCAATAAAAATAAAAAGATTATTGATATATCACAAACTCCCCGGCGGTAATCGAACCCCAGTCTCCCGCTTTTCAGGCGGGGATACTGACCACTATACTACCGAGGACAATTACGCTTGCAGAAACCCGGGATCGAACCAGGGACCTTTAGAACTTCAGTCTCACGCTCGCCCAACTGAACTGTTTCGGCACGCCTAGGAGAAATCGGAAAGCAGCTTTACCAGAATGAAATTGGAAAGAATCACCAAATGTTATTTGTTCATAAAAGGACGAGAGAAGATACATCTAAGGAAGAATTGTGTTACTCAGCGAATGTGGTTTGTCAAGATTTCTAAAGTCAATCGAAAGCGCACATGTAGAATTATTAGTGTTATCCAATAAAAATAAAAAGATTATTGATATATCACAAACTCCCCGGCGGGGAATCGAACCCCGGTCTCCCGCGTGACAGGCGGGGATACTGACCAATATACTACCGAGGACAGTTACGCTTGAAGAAACCCGGGATCGAACCAGGGACCTTTAGATCTTCAGTCTAACGCTCACCCAACTGAGCTATTTCGGCACGCCTAGGAGAGATCGGAAAGCAGCTTTACGAGAATGAAACTGGAAAGAATCAGCAAGATGTTATTTGTTCATAAAAGGACGAGAGAAGATACATCTAATACAGAATTGTGTTACTCAGCGAATGTGGTTTGTCAAGATTTCTAAAGTCAATCGAAAGCGCACATGTAGAATTATTAGTGTTATCCAATAAAAATAAAAAGATTAAAGAAATATAGCAAACTCGACGGCGGGAAATCGAACCCCGGTCTCCCGCGTGACAGGTGGGGATACTGACCACTATACTACCGAGGACAGTTACGCTTGCCCAAACCCGGGATCGAACCAGGGACCTTTAGATCTTCAGTCTGATGCACTCCCAACTGAGCTATTTCGGCACGCCTAGGAGAAATCGGAAAGCAGCTTTACCAGAATGAAATTGGAAAGAATGGGCAAGATGTTATTTGTTCATAAAAGGACGAGAGAAGATACATCTAAGGAAGAATTGTGTTACTCAGCGAATGTGGTTTGTCAAGATTTCTAAAGTCAATCGAAAGCGCACATGTAGAATTATTAGTGTTATCCAATAAAAATAAAAAGATTATTGATATATCACAAACTCCCCGGTGGGGAATCGAACCCCGGTCTCCCGCGTGACAGGCGGGGATACTGACCAATATACTACCCAGGACAGTTACGCTTGAAGAAACCCGGGATCGAACCAGGGACCTTTAGATCTTCAGTCTAACGCTCTCCCAACTGAGCTATTTCGGCACGTCTAGGAGAGATCGGAAAGCAGCTTTACCAGAATGAAACTGGAAAGAATCAGCAAGATGTTATTTGTTCATAAAAGGACGAGAGAAGATACATCTAAGGAAGAATTGTGTTACTCAGCGAATGTGGTTTCTCAGGATTTCTAAAGTCAATCGAAAGCTCACATGTAGAATTATTAGTGTTATCCAATAAAAATAAAAAGATTATTGATATATAACAAACTCCCCGGCGGGGAATCGAACCCCAGTCTCCCGCTTTTCAGGCGGGGATACTGACCACTATACTACCGAGGACAGTTACGCTTGCCGAAACCCGGGATCGAACCTTGACCTTTAGATCTTCAGTCTAACGCTCGCCCAACTGAACTATTTCGGCACGCCTAGGAGAAATCGGAAAGCAGCTTTACCAGAATGAAATTGGAAAGAATCAGCAAGATGTTATTTGTTCATAAAAGGACGAGAGAAGATACATCTAATAAAGAATTGTGTTACTCAGCGAATGTGGTTTGTCAAGATTTCTAAAGTCAATCGAAAGCGCACATGTAGAATTATTAGTGTTATCCAATAAAAATATAAAGATTATTGATATATCACAAACTCCCCGGCGGGGAATCGAACCCCAGTCTCCCGCTTTTCAGGCGGGGATACTGACCACTATACTACTTTGGACAGTTACGCTTGCTGAAACCCGGAATCGAACCAGGGACCTTTAGATCTTCAGTCTAACGCTCTCCCAACTGAGCTATTTCGGCACGCCTAGGAGAAATCGGAAAGCAGCTTTACCAGAATGAAAATGGAAAGAATCAGCAAGATGTTATTTGTTCATAAAAGGACGAGAGAAGATACATTAAGGAAGAATTGTGTTACTCAGCGAATGTGGTTTGTCAAGATTTCTAAAGTCAATCGAAAGCGCACATGTAGAATTATTAGTGTTATCCAATAAAAATAAAAAGATTATTGATATATCACATACTCCCCGACGGGGAATCGAACCCCAGTCTCCCGCTTTTCAGGCGGGGATACTGACCACTATACTACCGAGGACAGTTACGCTTGCCGAAACCCGGGATCGAACCAGGGACCTTTAGATATTCAGTCTAACGCTCGCCCAACTGAACTATTTCGGCACGCCTAGGAGAAATCGGAAAGCAGCTTTACCAGAATGAAATTGGAAAGTATCAGCAAGATGTTATTTGTTCATAAAAGGACGAGAGAAGATACATCTAATAAAGAATTGTGTTACTCAGCGAATGTGGTTTGTCAAGATTTCTAAAGTCAATCGAAAGCGCACATGTAGAATTATTAGTGTTATCCAATAAAAATAAAAAGATTAATGTTATATCGCAAACTCCCCGGCGGGGAATCGAACCCCGGTCTCCCGCGGGACAGGCTGGGATACTGACCACTATACTACCGAGGACAGTTACGCTTGCCGAAACCCGGGATCGAACAAGGGACCGTTAGATCTTCAGTCTAACGCTCTCCCAACTGAGCTATTTCGGCACGCCTGGGAAAAATCGGAAAGCAGCTTTTCCAGATTGAAACTGGAAAGAATCAGCAAGATGTTATTTGTTCATAAAAGGACGAGAGAAGATACATCTAAGGAAGAATTGTGTTACTCAGCGAATGTGGTTTCTCAAGATTTCTAAAGTCAATCGAAAGCGCACATGTAAAATTATTAGTGTTATCCAATAAAAATAAAAAGATTATTGATATATAACAAACTCCCCGGAGGGGAATCGAACCCCAGTCTCCCGCTTTTCAGGCGGGGATACTGACCACTATACTACCGAGAACAGTTACGCTTGCCGAAACCAGGGATCGAACCAGGGACCTTTAGATCTTCAGTATAACGCTCGCCCAACTGAACTATTTCGGCACGCCTAGGAGAAATCGGAAAGCAGCTTTACCAGAATGAAATTGGAAAGAATCAGCAAGATGTTATTTGTTCATAAAAGGACGAGAGAAGATACATCTAATAAAGAATTGTGTTACTCAGCGAATGTGGTTTGTCAAGATTTCTAAAGTCAATCGAAAGCGCACATGTAGAATTATTAGTGTTATCCAATAAAAATAAAAAGATTAATGTTATATCGCAAACTCCCCGGCTTGGAATCGAACCCCGGTCTCCAGCGTGACAGGCGGGGATACTGACCACTATACTACCGAGGACAGTTACGCTTGCCAACACCAAGGATCGAACCAAGGACCTTTAGATCTTCAGTCTAACGCTCTCCCAACTGAACTATTTCGGCACGCCTAGGAGCGATCGGAAAGCAGCTTTACCAGAATGAAATTGGAAAGAATCAGCAAGATGTTATTTGTTCATAAAAGGACGAGAGAAGATACATCTAAGGAAGGATTGTGTTACTCAGCGAATGTGGTTTGTCAAGATTTCTAAAGTCAATCGAAAGCGCACATGTAGAATTATTAGTGTTATCCAATAAAAATAAAAAAGATTAAAGAAATATAGCAAACTCGACGGCGGGAAATCGAACCCCGGTCTCCCGCGTGACAGGTGGGGATACTGACCACTATACTACCGAGGACAGTTACGCTTGCCCAAACCCGGGATCGAACCAGGGACCTTTAGATCTTCAGTCTGATGCACTCCCAACTGAGCTATTTCGGCACGCCTAGGAGAAATCGGAAAGCAGCTTTACCAGAATGAAATTGGAAAGAATGGGCAAGATGTTATTTGTTCATAAAAGGACGAGAGAAGATACATCTAAGGAAGAATTGTGTTACTCAGCGAATGTGGTTTGTCAAGATTTCTAAAGTCAATCGAAAGCGCACATGTAGAATTATTAGTGTTATCCAATAAAAATAAAAAGATTATTGATATATCACAAACTCCCCGGTGGGGAATCGAACCCCGGTCTCCCGCGTGACAGGCGGGGATACTGACCAATATACTACCGAGGACAGTTACGCTTGAAGAAACCCGGGATCGAACCAGGGACCTTTAGATCTTCAGTCTAACGCTCTCCCAACTGAGCTATTTCGGCACGTCTAGGAGAGATCGGAAAGCAGCTTTACGAGAATGAAACTGGAAAGAATCAGCAAGATGTTATTTGTTCATAAAAGGACGAGAGAAGATACATCTAATACAGAATTGTGTTACTCAGCGAATGTGGTTTGTCAAGATTTCTAAAGTCAATCGAAAGCGCACATGTAGAATTATTAGTGTTATCCAATAAAAATAAAAAGATTAATGTTATATCGCAAACTCCCCTGCGGGGAATCGAACCCCGGTCTCCCGCGAGACAGGCGGGGATACTGACCACTATACTACCGAGGACAGTTACGCTTGCCAACACCAAGGATCGAACCAAGGACCTTTAGATCTTCAGTCTAACGCTCTCCCAACTGAACTATTTCGGCACGCCTAGGAGCGATCGGAAAGCAGCGTTACCAGATTGAAATTGGAAAGAATCAGCAAGATGTTATTTGTTCATAAAAGGACGAGAGAAGATACATCTAAGGAAGAATTGTGTTACTCAGCGAATGTGGTTTGTCAAGATTTCTAAAGTCAATCGAAAGCGCACATGTAGAATTATTAGTGTTATCCAATAAAAATAAAAAGATTGAAGAAATATAGCAAACTCCCCGGCGGGGAATCGAACCCCGGTCTCCCGCGTGACAGGTGGGGATACTGACCACTATACTACCGAGGACAGTTACGCTTGAAGAAACCCGGGATCGAACCAGGGACCGTTAGATCTTCAGTCTAACGCTCTCCCAACTGAGCTATTTCGGCACGCCTAGGAGAAATCGGAAAACAGCTTTACCAGAATGAAACTGGAAAGAATCAGCAAGATGTTATTTGTTCATAAAAGGACGAGAGAAGATACATCTAATAAAGAATTGTGTTACTCAGCGAATGTGGTTTATCAAGATTTCTAAAGTCAATCGAAAGCGCACATGTAGAATTATTAGTGTTATCCAATAAAAATAAAAAGATTAAAGAAATATCGCAAACTCCCCGGCGGGGAATCGAACCCCGGTCTCCCACGTGACAGGCGGGGATACTGACCACTATACTACCGAGGACAATTACGCTTGCCGAAACCCGGGATCGAACCAGGGACCTTTAGATCTTCAGTCTAACGCTCTCCCAACTGAGCTATTTCGGCACGCCTAGGAGAAATCGGAAAGCAGCTTTACCAGAATGAAATTGGAAAGAATCAGCAAGATGTTATTTGTTCATAAAAGGACGAGAGAAGATACATCTAAGGAAGAATTGTGTTACTCAGCGAATGTGGTTTGTCAAGATTTCTAAAGTCAATAGAAAGCGCACATGTAGAATTATTAGTGTTATCCAATAAAAATAAAAAGATTATTGATATATCACAAACTCCCCGGCGGTAATCGAACCCCAGTCTCCCGCTTTTCAGGCGGGGATACTGACCACTATACTACCGAGGACAATTACGCTTGCAGAAACCCGGGATCGAACCAGGGACCTTTAGAACTTCAGTCTCACGCTCGCCCAACTGAACTGTTTCGGCACGCCTAGGAGAAATCGGAAAGCAGCTTTACCAGAATGAAATTGGAAAGAATCACCAAATGTTATTTGTTCATAAAAGGACGAGAGAAGATACATCTAAGGAAGAATTGTGTTACTCAGCGAATGTGGTTTGTCAAGATTTCTAAAGTCAATCGAAAGCGCACATGTAGAATTATTAGTGTTATCCAATAAAAATAAAAAGATTATTGATATATCACAAACTCCCCGGCGGGGAATCGAACCCCGGTCTCCCGCGTGACAGGCGGGGATACTGACCAATATACTACCGAGGACAGTTACGCTTGAAGAAACCCGGGATCGAACCAGGGACCTTTAGATCTTCAGTCTAACGCTCACCCAACTGAGCTATTTCGGCACGCCTAGGAGAGATCGGAAAGCAGCTTTACGAGAATGAAACTGGAAAGAATCAGCAAGATGTTATTTGTTCATAAAAGGACGAGAGAAGATACATCTAATACAGAATTGTGTTACTCAGCGAATGTGGTTTGTCAAGATTTCTAAAGTCAATCGAAAGCGCACATGTAGAATTATTAGTGTTATCCAATAAAAATAAAAAGATTAAAGAAATATAGCAAACTCGACGGCGGGAAATCGAACCCCGGTCTCCCGCGTGACAGGTGGGGATACTGACCACTATACTACCGAGGACAGTTACGCTTGCCCAAACCCGGGATCGAACCAGGGACCTTTAGATCTTCAGTCTGATGCACTCCCAACTGAGCTATTTCGGCACGCCTAGGAGAAATCGGAAAGCAGCTTTACCAGAATGAAATTGGAAAGAATGGGCAAGATGTTATTTGTTCATAAAAGGACGAGAGAAGATACATCTAAGGAAGAATTGTGTTACTCAGCGAATGTGGTTTGTCAAGATTTCTAAAGTCAATCGAAAGCGCACATGTAGAATTATTAGTGTTATCCAATAAAAATAAAAAGATTATTGATATATCACAAACTCCCCGGTGGGGAATCGAACCCCGGTCTCCCGCGTGACAGGCGGGGATACTGACCAATATACTACCGAGGACAGTTACGCTTGAAGAAACCCGGGATCGAACCAGGGACCTTTAGATCTTCAGTCTAACGCTCTCCCAACTGAGCTATTTCGGCACGTCTAGGAGAGATCGGAAAGTAGCTTTACGAGAATGAAACTGGAAAGAATCAGCAAGATGTTATTTGTTCATAAAAGGACGAGAGAAGATACATCTAATACAGAATTGTGTTACTCAGCGAATGTGGTTTGTCAAGATTTCTAAAGTCAATCGAAAGCGCACATGTAGAATTATTAGTGTTATCCAATAAAAATAAAAAGATTAATGTTATATCGCAAACTCCCCTGCGGGGAATCGAACCCCGGTCTCCCGCGTGACAGGCGGGGATACTGACCACTATACTACCGAGGACAGTTACGCTTGCCAACACCAAGGATCGAACCAAGGACCTTTAGATCTTCAGTCTAACGCTCTCCCAACTGAACTATTTCGGCACGCCTAGGAGCGATCGGAAAGCAGCGTTACCAGATTGAAATTGGAAAGAATCAGCAAGATGTTATTTGTTCATAAAAGGACGAGAGAAGATACATCTAAGGAAGAATTGTGTTACTCAGCGAATGTGGTTTGTCAAGATTTCTAAAGTCAATCGAAAGCGCACATGTAGAATTATTAGTGTTATCCAATAAAAATAAAAAGATTGAAGAAATATAGCAAACTCCCCGGCGGGGAATCGAACCCCGGTCTCCCGCGTGACAGGTGGGGATACTGACCACTATACTACCGAGGACAGTTACGCTTGAAGAAACCCGGGATCGAACCAGGGACCGTTAGATCTTCAGTCTAACGCTCTCCCAACTGAGCTATTTCGGCACGCCTAGGAGAAATCGGAAAACAGCTTTACCAGAATGAAACTGGAAAGAATCAGCAAGATGTTATTTGTTCATAAAAGGACGAGAGAAGATACATCGAATAAAGAATTGTGTTACTCAGCGAATGTGGTTTATCAAGATTTCTAAAGTCAATCGAAAGCGCACATGTAGAATTATTAGTGTTATCCAATAAAAATAAAAAGATTAAAGAAATATCGCAAACTCCCCGGCGGGGAATCGAACCCCGGTCTCCCACGTGACAGGCGGGGATACTGACCACTATACTACCGAGGACAATTACGCTTGCCGAAACCCGGGATCGAACCAGGGACCTTTAGATCTTCAGTCTAACGCTCTCCCAACTGAGCTATTTCGGCACGCCTAGGAGAAATCGGAAAGCAGCTTTACCAGAATGAAATTGGAAAGAATCAGCAAGATGTTATTTGTTCATAAAAGGACGAGAGAAGATACATCTAAGGAAGAATTGTGTTACTCAGCGAATGTGGTTTGTCAAGATTTCTAAAGTCAATAGAAAGCGCACATGTAGAATTATTAGTGTTATCCAATAAAAATAAAAAGATTATTGATATATCACAAACTCCCCGGCGGTAATCGAACCCCAGTCTCCCGCTTTTCAGGCGGGGATACTGACCACTATACTACCGAGGACAATTACGCTTGCAGAAACCCGGGATCGAACCAGGGACCTTTAGAACTTCAGTCTCACGCTCGCCCAACTGAACTGTTTCGGCACGCCTAGGAGAAATCGGAAAGCAGCTTTACCAGAATGAAATTGGAAAGAATCACCAAATATTATTTGTTCATAAAAGGACGAGAGAAGATACATCTAAGGAAGAATTGTGTTACTCAGCGAATGTGGTTTGTCAAGATTTCTAAAGTCAATCGAAAGCGCACATGTAGAATTATTAGTGTTATCCAATAAAAATAAAAAGATTATTGATATATCACAAACTCCCCGGCGGGGAATCGAACCCCGGTCTCCCGCGTGACAGGCGGGGATACTGACCAATATACTACCGAGGACAGTTACGCTTGAAGAAACCCGGGATCGAACCAGGGACCTTTAGATCTTCAGTCTAACGCTCTCCCAACTGAGCTATTTCGGCACGCCTAGGAGAGATCGGAAAGCAGCTTTACGAGAATGAAACTGGAAAGAATCAGCAAGATGTTATTTGTTCATAAAAGGACGAGAGAAGATACATCTAATACAGAATTGTGTTACTCAGCGAATGTGGTTTGTCAAGATTTCTAAAGTCAATCGAAAGCGCACATGTAGAATTATTAGTGTTATCCAATAAAAATAAAAAGATTAATGTTATATCGCAAACTCCCCGGCGGGGAACCGAACCCCGGTCTCCCGCGTGACAGGCGGGGATACTGACCACTATACTACCGAGGACAGTTACGCTTGCCAACACCAAGGATCGAACCAAGGACCTTTAGATCTTTAGTCTAACGCTCTCCCAACTGAACTATTTCGGCACGCCTAGGAGCGATCGGAAAGCAGCTTTACCAGATTGAAATTGGAAAGAATCAGCAAGATGTTATTTGTTCATAAAAGGACGAGAGAAGATACATCTAAGGAAGAATTGTGTTACTCAGCGAATGTGGTTTGTCAAGATTTCTAAAGTCAATCGAAAGCGCACATGTAGAATTATTAGTGTTATCCAATAAAAATAAAAAGATTGAAGAAATATAGCAAACTCCCCGGTGGGGAATCGAACCCCGGTCTCCCGCGTGACAGGTGGGGATACTAACCACTATACTACCGAGGACAGTTACGCTTGAAGAAACCCGGGATCGAACCAGGGACCGTTAGATCTTCAGTCTAACGCTCTCCCAACTGAGCTATTTCGGCACGCCTAGGAGAAATCGGAAAACAGCTTTACCAGAATGAAACTGGAAAGAATCAGCAAGATGTTATTTGTTCATAAAAGGACGAGAGAAGATACATCTAATAAAGAATTGTGTTACTCAGCGAATGTGGTTTATCAAGATTTCTAAAGTCAATCGAAAGCGCACATGTAGAATTATTAGTGTTATCCAATAAAAATAAAAAGATTAAAGAAATATCGCAAACTCCCCGGCGGGGAATCGAACCCCGGTCTCCCACGTGACAGGCGGGGATACTGACCACTATACTACCGAGAACAATTACGCTTGCCGAAACCCGGGATCGAACCAGGGACCTTTAGATCTTCAGTCTAACGCTCTCCCAACTGAGCTATTTCGGCACGCCTAGGAGAAATCGGAAAGCAGCTTTACCAGAATGAAATTGGAAAGAATCAGCAAGATGTTATTTGTTCATAAAAGGACGAGAGAAGATACATCTAAGGAAGAATTGTGTTACTCAGCGAATGTGGTTTGTCAAGATTTCTAAAGTCAATAGAAAGCGCACATGTAGAATTATTAGTGTTATCCAATAAAAATAAAAGATTATTGATATATCACAAACTCCCCGGCGGGGAATCGAACCCCAGTCTCCCGCTTTTCAGGCGGGGATACTGACCACTATACTACCGAGGACAATTACGCTTGCAGAAACCCGGGATCGAACCAGGGACCTTTAGATCTTCAGTCTAACGCTCTCCCAACTGAGCTATTTCGGCACGCCTAGGAGAAATCGGAAAGCAGCTTTACCAGAATGAAATTGGAAAGAATCAGCAAGATGCTATTTGTTCATAAAAGGACGAGAGAAGATACATCTAATAAAGAATTGTGTTACTCAGCGAATGTGGTTTGTCAAGATTTCTAAAGTCAATCGAAAGCGCACATGTAGAATTATTAGTGTTATCCAATAAAAATAAAAAGATTAATGTTATATCGCAAACTCCCCGGCGGGGAATCGAACCCCAGTCTCCCGCTTTTCAGGCGGGGATACTGACCACTATACTGCCGAGGACAGTTACGCTTGCTGAAACCCGGGATCGAACCAGGGACCTTTAGATCTTCATTCTAACGCTCTCCCAACTGAGCTATTTCGGCACGCCTAGGAGAAATCGGAAAGCAGCTTTACCAGAATGAAACTGGAAAGAATCAGCAAGATGTTATTTGTTCATAAAAGGACGAGAGAAGATACATCTAATACAGAATTGTGTTACTCAGCGAATGTGGTTTGTCAAGATTTCTAAAGTCAATCGAAAGCGCACATGTAGAATTATTAGTGTTATCCAATAAAAATAAAAAGATTAATGTTATATCGCAAACTCCCCGGCGGGGAATCGAACCCCGGTCTCCCGCGTGACAGGCGGGGATACTGACCACTATACTACCGAGGACAGTTACGCTTGCCAACACCAAGGATCGAACCAAGGACCTTTAGATCTTCAGTCTAACGCTCTCCCAACTGAACTATTTCGGCACGCCTAGGAGCGATCGGAAAGCAGCTTTACCAGATTGAAATTGGAAAGAATCAGCAAGATGTTATTTGTTCATAAAAGGACGAGAGAAGATACATCTAAGGAAGAATTGTGTTACTCAGCGAATGTGGTTTGTCAAGATTTCTAAAGTCAATCGAAAGCGCACATGTAGAATTATTAGTGTTATCCAATAAAAATAAAAAGATTGAAGAAATATAGCAAACTCCCCGGCGGGGAATCGAACCCCGGTCTCCCGCGTGACAGGTGGGGATACTGACCACTATACTACCGAGGACAGTTACGCTTGAAGAAACCCGGGATCGAACCAGGGACCGTTAGATCTGCAGTCTAACGCTCTCCCAACTGAGCTATTTCGGCACGCCTAGGAGAAATCGGAAAACAGCTTTACCAGAATGAAACTGGAAAGAATCAGCAAGATGTTATTTGTTCATAAAAGGACGAGAGAAGATACATCTAATAAAGAATTGTGTTACTCAGCGAATGTGGTTTATCAAGATTTCTAAAGTCAATCGAAAGCGCACATGTAGAATTATTAGTGTTATCCAATAAAAATAAAAAGATTAAAGAAATATCGCAAACTCCCCGGCGGGGAATCGAACCCCGGTCTCCCACGTGACAGGCGGGGATACTGACCACTATACTACCGAGAACAATTACGCTTGCCGAAACCCGGGATCGAACCAGGGACCTTTAGATCTTCAGTCGAACGCTCTCCCAACTGAGCTATTTCGGCACGCCTAGGAGAAATCGGAAAGCAGCTTTACCAGAATGAAATTGGAAAGAATCAGCAAGATGTTATTTGTTCATAAAAGGACGAGAGAAGATACATCTAAGGAAGAATTGTGTTACTCAGCGAATGTGGTTTGTCAAGATTTCTAAAGTCAATAGAAAGCGCACATGTAGAATTATTAGTGTTATCCAATAAAAATAAAAAGATTATTGATATATCACAAACTCCCCGGCGGGGAATCGAACCCCAGTCTCCCGCTTTTCAGGCGGGGATACTGACCACTATACTACCGAGGACAATTACGCTTGCAGAAACCCGGGATCGAACCAGGGACCTTTAGAACTTCAGTCTCACGCTCGCCCAACTGAACTGTTTCGGCACGCCTAGGAGAAATCGGAAAGCAGCTTTACCAGAATGAAACTGGAAAGAATCACCAAATGTTATTTGTTCATAAAAGGACGAGAGAAGATACATCTAAGGAAGAATTGTGTTACTCAGCGAATGTGGTTTGTCAAGATTTCTAAAGTCAATCGAAAGCGCACATGTAGAATTATTAGTGTTATCCAATAAAAATAAAAAGATTAATGTTATATCGCAAACTCCCCGGCGGGGAATCGAACCCCAGTCTCCCGCTTTTCAGGCGGGGATACTGACCACTATACTGCCGAGGACAGTTACGCTTGCTGAAACCCGGGATCGAACCTTGACCTTTAGATCTTCAATCTAACGCTCTCCCAACTGAGCTATTTCGGCACGCCTAGGAGAAATCGGAAAGCAGCTTTACCAGAATGAAACTGGAAAGAATCAGCAAGATGTTATTTGTTCATAAAAGGACGAGAGAAGATACATCTAAGGAAGAATTGTGTTACTCAGCGAATGTGGTTTGTCAAGATTTCTAAAGTCAATCGAAAGCGCACATGTAGAATTATTAGTGTTATCCAATAAAAATAAAAAGATTATTGATATATCACAAACTCCCCTGGGGTGAATCGAACCCCGGTCTCCCGCGTCTAAGTCGGAGATACTGACCACTATACTACCGAGGACAGTTACGCTTGCCGAAACCCGGGATCGAACCAGGGACCGTTAGATCTTCAGTCTAACGCTCTCCCAACTGAGCTATTTCGGCACGCCTAGGAGAAATCGGAAAGCAGCTTTTCCAGAATGAAACTGGAAAGAATCAGCAAGATGTTATTTGTTCATAAAAGGACGAGAGAAGATACATCTAAGGAAGAATTGTGTTACTCAGCGAATGTGGTTTCTCAAGATTTCTAAAGTCAATCGAAAGCGCACATGTAGAATTATTAGTGTTATCCAATAAAAATAAAAAGATTATTGATATATAACAAACTCCCCGGCGGGGAATCGAACCCCAGTCTCCCGCTTTTCAGGCGGGGATACTGACCACTATACTACCGAGGACAGTTACGCTTGCCGAAACCCGGGATCGAACCTTGACCTTTAGATCTTCAGTCTAACGCTCGCCCAACTGAACTATTTCGGCACGGCTAGGAGAAATCGGAAAGCAGCTTTACCAGAATGAAATTGGAAAGAATCAGCAAGATGTTATTTGTTCATAAAAGGACGAGAGAAGATACATCTAATAAAGAATTGTGTTACTCAGCGAATGTGGTTTGTCAAGATTTCTAAAGTCAATCGAAAGCGCACATGTAGAATTATTAGTGTTATCCAATAAAAATATAAAGATTATTGATATATCACAAACTCCCCGGCGGGGAATCGAACCCCAGTCTCCCGCTTTTCAGGCGGGGATACTGACCACTATACTACTCTGGACAGTTACGCTTGCTGAAACCCGGGATCGAACCAGGGACCTTTAGATCTTCAGTCTAACGCTCTCCCAACTGAGCTATTTCGGCACGCCTAGGAGAAATCGGAAAGCAGCTTTACCAGAATGAAACTGGAAAGAATCAGCAAGATGTTATTTGTTCATAAAAGGACGAGAGAAGATACATTAAGGAAGAATTGTGTTACTCAGCGAATGTGGTTTGTCAAGATTTCTAAAGTCAATCGAAAGCGCACATGTAGAATTATTAGTGTTATCCAATAAAAATAAAAAGATTATTGATATATCACATACTCCCCGACGGGGAATCGAACCCCAGTCTCCCGCTTTTCAGGCGGGGATACTGACCACTCTACTACCGAGGACAGTTACGCTTGCCGAAACCCGGGATCGAACCAGGGACCTTTAGATCTTCAGTCTAACGCTCGCCCAACTGAACTATTTCGGCACGCCTAGGAGAAATCGGAAAGCAGCTTTACCAGAATGAAATTGGAAAGTATCAGCAAGATGTTATTTGTTCATAAAAGGACGAGAGAAGATACATCTAATAAAGAATTGTGTTACTCAGCGAATGTGGTTTGTCAAGATTTCTAAAGTCAATCGAAAGCGCACATGTAGAATTATTAGTGTTATCCAATAAAAATAAAAAGATTAATGTTATATCGCAAACTCCCCGGCGGGGAATCGAACCCCGGTCTCCCGCGGGACAGGCTGGGATACTGACCACTATACTACCGAGGACAGTTACGCTTGCCGAAACCCGGGATCGAACCAGGGACCGTTAGATCTTCAGTCTAACGCTCTCCCAACTGAGCTATTTTCGGCACGCCTAGGAGAAATCGGAAAGCAGCTTTTCCAGATTGAAACTGGAAAGAATCAGCAAGATGTTATTTGTTCATAAAAGGACTAGAGAAGATACATCTAAGGAAGAATTGTGTTACTCAGCGAATGTGGTTTCTCAAGATTTCTAAAGTCAATCGAAAGCGCACATGTAAAATTATTAGTGTTATCCAATAAAAATAAAAAGATTATTGATATATAACAAACTCTCCGGCGGGGAATCGAACCCCAGTCTCCCGCTTTTCAGGCGGGGATACTGACCACTATACTTCCGAGGACAGTTACGCTTGCCGAAACCCGGGATCGAACCAGGGACCTTTAGATCTTCAGTCTAACGCTCGCCCAACTGAACTCTTTCGGCACGCCTAGGAGAAATCGGAAAGCAGCTTTACCAGAATGAAATTGGAAAGAATCAGCAAAATGTTATTTGTTCATAAAAGGACGAGAGAAATACATCTAATAAAGAATTGTGTTACTCAGCGAATGTGGTTTGTCAAGATTTCTAAAGTCAATCGAAAGCGCACATGTAGAATTATTAGTGTTATCCAATAAAAATAAAAAGATTAATGTTATATCGCAAACTCCCCGGCTTGGAATCGAACCCCGGTCTCCAGCGTGACAGGCGGGGATACTGACCACTATACTACCGAGGACAGTTACGCTTGCCAACACCAAGGATCGAACCAAGGACCTTTAGATCTTCACCTAACGCTCTCCCAACTGAACTATTTCGGCACGCCTAGGAGCGATCGGAAAGCAGCTTTACCAGAATGAAATTGGAAAGAATCAGCAAGATGTTATTTGTTCATAAAAGGACGAGAGAAGATACATCTAAGGAAGGATTGTGTTACTCAGCGAATGTGGTTTGTCAAGATTTCTAAAGTCAATCGAAAGCGCACATGTAGAATTGTTAGTGTTATCCAATAAAAATAAAAAGATTAAAGAAATATAGGAAACTCGACGGCGGGAAATCGAACCCCGGTCTCCCGCGTGACAGGTGGGGATACTGACCACTATACTACCGAGGACAATTACGCTTGAAGAAACCCGGGATCGAACCAGGGACCGTTAGATCTTCAGTCTAACGCTCTCCCAACTGAGCTATTTCGGCACACCTAGGAGAAATCGGAAAGCAGCTTTACCAGAATGAAACTGGAAAGAATCAGCAAGATGTTATTTGTTCATAAAAGGACGAGAGAAGATACATCTAATAAAGAATTGTGTTACTCAGCGAATGTGATTTGTCAAGATTTCTAAAGTCAATCGAAAGCGCACATGTAGAATTATTAGTGTTATCCAATAAAAATAAAAAGATTAAAGAAATATCGCAAACTCCCCGGCGGGGAATCGAACCCCGGTCTCCCACGTGACAGGCGGGGATACTGACCACTATACTACCGAGGACAGTTACGCTTGCCCAAACCCGGGATCGAACCAGGGACCTTTAGATCTTCAGTCTAACGCACTCCCAACTGAGCTATTTCGGCACGCCTAGGAGAAATCGGAAAGCAGCTTTACCAGAATGAAATTGGAAAGAATCAGCAAGATGTTATTTGTTCATAAAAGGACGAGAGAAGATACATCTAAGGAAGAATTGTGTTACTCAGCGAATGTGGTTTGTCAAGATTTCTAAAGTCAATAGAAAGCGCACATGTAGAATTATTAGTGTTATCCAATAAAAATAAAAAGATTATTGATATATCACAAATTCCCCGGCGGGGAATCGAACCCCAGTCTCCCGCTTTTCAGGCGTTGATACTGACCACTATACTACCGAGGACAGTTACGCTTGCCGAAACCCGGGATCGAACCAGGGACCTTTAGATCTTCAGTCTAACGCTCGTCCAACTGAACTATTTCGGCACTCTTAGGAGAAATCGGAAAGCAGCTTTACCAGAATGAAATTGGAAAGAATCGGCAAGATGTTATTTGTTCATAAAAGGACGAGAGAAGATACATCTAAGGAAGAATTGTGTTACTCAGCGAATGTGGTTTGTCAAGATTTCTAAAGTCAATCGAAAGCGCACATGTAGAATTATTAGGGTTATCCAATAAAAATAAAAAGATTATTGATATATCACAAACTCCCCGGTGGGGAATCGAACGCCGGTCTCCCGCGTGACAGGCGGGGATACTGACCAATATACTACCGAGGACAGTTACGCTTGAAGAAACCCGGGATCGAACCAGGGACCTTTAGATCTTCAGTCTAACGCTCTCCCAACTGAGCTATTTCGGCACGCCTAGGAGAGATCGGAAAGCAGCTTTACGAGAATGAAACTGGAAAGAATCAGCAAGATGTTATTTGTTCATAAAAGGACGAGAGAAGATACATCTAAGGAAGAATTGTGTTACTCAGCGAATGTGGTTTGTCAAGATTTCTAAAGTCAATCGAAAGCGCACATGTAGAATTATTAGTGTTATCCAATAAAAATAAAAAGATTGAAGAAATATAGCAAACTCCCCGGCGGGGAATCGAACCCCGGTCTCCCGCGTGACAGGTGGGGATACTCACCACTATACTACCGAGGACAGTTACGCTTGAAGATACCCGGGATCGAACCAGGGACCGTTAGATCTTCAGTCTAACGCTCTCCCAACTGAGCTATTTCGGCACGCCTAGGAGAAATCGGAAAACAGCTTTACCAGAATGAAATTGGAAAGAATCAGCAAGATGTTATTTGTTCATAAAAGGACGAGAGAAGATACATCTAATAAAGAATTGTGTTACTCAGCGAATGTGGTTTGTCAAGATTTCTAAAGTCAATCGAAAGCGCACATGTAGAATTATTAGTGTTATCCAATAAAAATAAAAAGATTAATGTTATATCGCAAACTCCCCGGCTTGGAATCGAACCCCGGTCTCCAGCGTGACAGGCGGGGATACTGACCACTATACTACCGAGGACAGTTACGCTTGCCAACACCAAGGATCGAACCAAGGACCTTTAGATCTTCAGTCTAACGCTCTCCCAACTGAACTATTTCGGCACGCCTAGGAGCGATCGGAAAGCAGCTTTACCAGAATGAAATTGGAAAGAATCAGCAAGATGTTATTTGTTCATAAAAGGACGAGAGAAGATACATCTAAGGAAGGATTGTGTTACTCAGCGAATGTGGTTTGTCAAGATTTCTAAAGTCAATCGAAAGCGCACATGTAGAATTATTAGTGTTATCCAATAAAAATAAAAAGATTAAAGAAATATAGCAAACTCGACGGCGGGAAATCGAACCCCGGTCTCCCGCGTGACAGGTGGGGATACTGACCACTATACTACCGAGGACAGTTACGCTTGCCCAAACCCGGGATCAAAACAGGGACCTTTAGATCTTCAGTCTGATGCCCTCCCAACTGAGCTATTTCGGCACGCCTAGGAGAAATCGGAAAGCAGCTTTACCAGAATGAAATTGGAAAGAATGGGCAAGATGTTATTTGTTCATAAAAGGACGAGAGAAGATACATCTAAGGAAGAATTGTGTTACTCAGCGAATGTGGTTTGTCAAGATTTCTAAAGTCAATCGAAAGCGCACATGTAGAATTATTAGTGTTATCCAATAAAAATAAAAAGATTATTGATATATCACAAACTCCCCGGTGGGGAATCGAACCCCGGTCTCCCGCGTGACAGGCGGGGATACTGACCAATATACTACCGAGGACAGTTACGCTTGAAGAAACCCGGGATCGAACCAGGGACCTTTAGATCTTCAGTCTAACGCTCTCCCAACTGAGCTATTTCGGCACGTCTAGGAGAGATCGGAAAGCAGCTTTACGAGAATGAAACTGGAAAGAATCAGCAAGATGTTATTTGTTCATAAAAGGACGAGAGAAGATACATCTAATACAGAATTGTGTTACTCAGCGAATGTGGTTTGTCAAGATTTCTAAAGTCAATCGAAAGCGCACATGTAGAATTATTAGTGTTATCCAATAAAAATAAAAAGATTAATGTTATATCGCAAACTCCCCTGCGGGGAATCGAACCCCGGTCTCCCGCGTGACAGGCGGGGATACTGACCACTATACTACCGAGGACAGTTACGCTTGCCAACACCAAGGATCGAACCAAGGACCTTTAGATCTTCAGTCTAACGCTCTCCCAACTGAACTATTTCGGCACGCCTAGGAGCGATCGGAAAGCAGCGTTACCAGATTGAAATTGGAAAGAATCAGCAAGATGTTATTTGTTCATAAAAGGACGAGAGAAGATACATCTAAGGAAGAATTGTGTTACTCAGCGAATGTGGTTTGTCAAGATTTCTAAAGTCAATCGAAAGCGCACATGTAGAATTATTAGTGTTATCCAATAAAAATAAAAAGATTGAAGAAATATAGCAAACTCCCCGGCGGGGAATCGAACCCCGGTCTCCCGCGTGACAGGTGGGGATACTGACCACTATACTACCGAGGACAGTTACGCTTGAAGAAACCCGGGATCGAACCAGGGACCGTTAGATCTTCAGTCTAACGCTCTCCCAACTGAGCTATTTCGGCACGCCTAGGAGAAATCGGAAAACAGCTTTACCAGAATGAAACTGGAAAGAATCAGCAAGATGTTATTTGTTCATAAAAGGACGAGAGAAGATACATCTAATAAAGAATTGTGTTACTCAGCGAATGTGGTTTATCAAGATTTCTAAAGTCAATCGAAAGCGCACATGTAGAATTATTAGTGTTATCCAATAAAAATAAAAAGATTAAAGAAATATCGCAAACTCCCCGGCGGGGAATCGAACCCCGGTCTCCCACGTGACAGGCGGGGATACTGACCACTATACTACCGAGGACAATTACGCTTGCCGAAACCCGGGATCGAACCAGGGACCTTTAGATCTTCAGTCTAACGCTCTCCCAACTGAGCTATTTCGGCACGCCTAGGAGAAATCGGAAAGCAGCTTTACCAGAATGAAATTGGAAAGAATCAGCAAGATGTTATTTGTTCATAAAAGGACGAGAGAAGATACATCTAAGGAAGAATTGTGTTACTCAGCGAATGTGGTTTGTCAAGATTTCTAAAGTCAATCGAAAGCGCACATGTAGAATTATTAGTGTTATCCAATAAAAATAAAAAGATTATTGATATATCACAAACTCCCCGGTGGGGAATCGAACGCCGGTCTCCCGCGTGACAGGCGGGGATACTGACCAATATACTACCGAGGACAGTTACGCTTGAAGAAACCCGGGATCGAACCAGGGACCTTTAGATCTTCAGTCTAACGCTCTCCCAACTGAGCTATTTCGGCACGCCTAGGAGAGATCGGAAAGCAGCTTTACGAGAATGAAACTGGAAAGAATCAGCAAGATGTTATTTGTTCATAAAAGGACGAGAGAAGATACATCTAAGGAAGAATTGTGTTACTCAGCGAATGTGGTTTGTCAAGATTTCTAAAGTCAATCGAAAGCGCACATGTAGAATTATTAGTGTTATCCAATAAAAATAAAAAGATTGAAGAAATATAGCAAACTCCCCGGCGGGGAATCGAACCCCGGTCTCCCGCGTGACAGGTGGGGATACTCACCACTATACTACCGAGGACAGTTACGCTTGAAGATACCCGGGATCGAACCAGGGACCGTTAGATCTTCAGTCTAACGCTCTCCCAACTGAGCTATTTCGGCACGCCTAGGAGAAATCGGAAAACAGCTTTACCAGAATGAAATTGGAAAGAATCAGCAAGATGTTATTTGTTCATAAAAGGACGAGAGAAGATACATCTAATAAAGAATTGTGTTACTCAGCGAATGTGGTTTGTCAAGATTTCTAAAGTCAATCGAAAGCGCACATGTAGAATTATTAGTGTTATCCAATAAAAATAAAAAGATTAATGTTATATCGCAAACTCCCCGGCTTGGAATCGAACCCCGGTCTCCAGCGTGACAGGCGGGGATACTGACCACTATACTACCGAGGACAGTTACGCTTGCCAACACCAAGGATCGAACCAAGGACCTTTAGATCTTCAGTCTAACGCTCTCCCAACTGAACTATTTCGGCACGCCTAGGAGCGATCGGAAAGCAGCTTTACCAGAATGAAATTGGAAAGAATCAGCAAGATGTTATTTGTTCATAAAAGGACGAGAGAAGATACATCTAAGGAAGGATTGTGTTACTCAGCGAATGTGGTTTGTCAAGATTTCTAAAGTCAATCGAAAGCGCACATGTAGAATTATTAGTGTTATCCAATAAAAATAAAAAGATTAAAGAAATATAGCAAACTCGACGGCGGGAAATCGAACCCCGGTCTCCCGCGTGACAGGTGGGGATACTGACCACTATACTACCGAGGACAGTTACGCTTGCCCAAACCCGGGATCGAACCAGGGACCTTTAGATCTTCAGTCTGATGCCCTCCCAACTGAGCTATTTCGGCACGCCTAGGAGAAATCGGAAAGCAGCTTTACCAGAATGAAATTGGAAAGAATGGGCAAGATGTTATTTGTTCATAAAAGGACGAGAGAAGATACATCTAAGGAAGAATTGTGTTACTCAGCGAATGTGGTTTGTCAAGATTTCTAAAGTCAATCGAAAGCGCACATGTAGAATTATTAGTGTTATCCAATAAAAATAAAAAGATTATTGATATATCACAAACTCCCCGGTGGGGAATCGAACCCCGGTCTCCCGCGTGACAGGCGGGGATACTGACCAATATACTACCGAGGACAGTTACGCTTGAAGAAACCCGGGATCGAACCAGGGACCTTTAGATCTTCAGTCTAACGCTCTCCCAACTGAGCTATTTCGGCACGTCTAGGAGAGATCGGAAAGCAGCTTTACGAGAATGAAACTGGAAAGAATCAGCAAGATGTTATTTGTTCATAAAAGGACGAGAGAAGATACATCTAATACAGAATTGTGTTACTCAGCGAATGTGGTTTGTCAAGATTTCTAAAGTCAATCGAAAGCGCACATGTAGAATTATTAGTGTTATCCAATAAAAATAAAAAGATTAATGTTATATCGCAAACTCCCCTGCGGGGAATCGAACCCCGGTCTCCCGCGTGACAGGCGGGGATACTGACCACTATACTACCGAGGACAGTTACGCTTGCCAACACCAAGGATCGAACCAAGGACCTTTAGATCTTCAGTCTAACGCTCTCCCAACTGAACTATTTCGGCACGCCTAGGAGCGATCGGAAAGCAGCGTTACCAGATTGAAATTGGAAAGAATCAGCAAGATGTTATTTGTTCATAAAAGGACGAGAGAAGATACATCTAAGGAAGAATTGTGTTACTCAGCGAATGTGGTTTGTCAAGATTTCTAAAGTCAATCGAAAGCGCACATGTAGAATTATTAGTGTTATCCAATAAAAATAAAAAGATTGAAGAAATATAGCAAACTCCCCGGCGGGGAATCGAACCCCGGTCTCCCGCGTGACAGGTGGGGATACTGACCACTATACTACCGAGGACAGTTACGCTTGAAGAAACCCGGGATCGAACCAGGGACCGTTAGATCTTCAGTCTAACGCTCTCCCAACTGAGCTATTTCGGCACGCCTAGGAGAAATCGGAAAACAGCTTTACCAGAATGAAACTGGAAAGAATCAGCAAGATGTTATTTGTTCATAAAAGGACGAGAGAAGATACATCTAATAAAGAATTGTGTTACTCAGCGAATGTGGTTTATCAAGATTTCTAAAGTCAATCGAAAGCGCACATGTAGAATTATTAGTGTTATCCAATAAAAATAAAAAGATTAAAGAAATATCGCAAACTCCCCGGCGGGGAATCGAACCCCGGTCTCCCACGTGACAGGCGGGGATACTGACCACTATACTACCGAGGACAATTACGCTTGCCGAAACCCGGGATCGAACCAGGGACCTTTAGATCTTCAGTCTAACGCTCTCCCAACTGAGCTATTTCGGCACGCCTAGGAGAAATCGGAAAGCAGCTTTACCAGAATGAAATTGGAAAGAATCAGCAAGATGTTATTTGTTCATAAAAGGACGAGAGAAGATACATCTAAGGAAGAATTGTGTTACTCAGCGAATGTGGTTTGTCAAGATTTCTAAAGTCAATAGAAAGCGCACATGTAGAATTATTAGTGTTATCCAATAAAAATAAAAAGATTATTGATATATCACAAACCTCCCGGCGGTAATCGAACCCCAGTCTCCCGCTTTTCAGGCGGGGATACTGACCACTATACTACCGAGGACAGTTACGCTTGCCGAAACCCGGGATCGAATCTTGACCTTTAGGTCTTCAGTCTAACGCTCGCCCTACTGAACTATTTCGGCACGCCTAGGAGAAATCGGAAAGCAGCTTTACCAGAATGAAATTGGAAAGAATCAGCAAGATGCTATTTGTTCATAAAAGGACGAGAGAAGATACATCTAATAAAGAATTGTGTTACTCAGCGAATGTGGTTTGTCAAGATTTCTAAAGTCAATCGAAAGCGCACATGTAGAATTATTAGTGTTATCCAATAAAAATAAAAAGATTAATGTTATATCGCAAACTCCCCGGCGGGGAATCGAACCCCAGTCTCCCGCTTTTCAGGCGGGGATACTGACCACTATACTGCCGAGGACAGTTACGCTTGCTGAAACCCGGGATCGAACCAGGGACCTTTAGATCTTCATTCTAACGCTCTCCCAACTGAGCTATTTCGGCACGCCTAGGAGAAATCGGAAAGCAGCTTTACCAGAATGAAACTGGAAAGAATCAGCAAGATGTTATTTGTTCATAAAAGGACGAGAGAAGATACATCTAAGGAAGAATTGTGTTACTCAGCGAATGTGGTTTGTCAAGATTTCTAAAGTCAATCGAAAGCGCACATGTAGAATTATTAGTGTTATCCAATAAAAATAAAAAGATTATTGATATATCACAAACTCCCCTGCGGTGAATCGAACCCCGGTCTCCAGCGTCTAAGTCGGAGATACTGACCACTATACTACCGAGGACAGTTACGCTTGCCGAAACCCGGGATCGAACCAGGGACCGTTAGATCTTCAGTCTAACGCTCTCCCAACTGAGCTATTTCGGCACGCCTAGGAGAAATCGGAAAGCAGCTTTTCTAGAATGAAACTGGAAAGAATCAGCAAGATGTTATTTGTTCATAAAAGGACGAGAGAAGATACATCTAAGGAAGAATTAAGTTACTCAGCGAATGTGGTTTCTCAAGATTTCTAAAGTCAATCGAAAGCGCACATGTAGAATTATTAGTGTTATCCAATAAAAATAAAAAGATTATTGATATATAACAAACTCCCCGGCGGGGAATCGAACCCCAGTCTCCCGCTTTTCAGGCGGGGATACTGACCACTATACTACCGAGGACAGTTACGCTTGCCGAAACCCGGGATCGAACCTTGACCTTTAGATCTTCAGTCTAACGCTCGCCCAACTGAACTATTTCGGCACGGCTAGGAGAAATCGGAAAGCAGCTTTACCAGAATGAAATTGGAAAGAATCAGCAAGATGTTATTTGTTCATAAAAGGACGAGAGAAGATACATCTAATAAAGAATTGTGTTACTCAGCGAATGTGGTTTGTCAAGATTTCTAAAGTCAATCGAAAGCGCACATGTAGAATTATTAGTGTTATCCAATAAAAATATAAAGATTATTGATATATCACAAACTCCCCGGCGGGGAATCGAACCCCAGTCTCCCGCTTTTCAGGCGGGGATACTGACCACTATACCACTCTGGACAGTTACGCTTGCTGAAACCCGGGATCGAACCAGGGACCTTTAGATCTTCAGTCTAACGCTCTCCCAACTGAGCTATTTCGGCACGCCTAGGAGAAATCGGAAAGCAGCTTTACCAGAATGAAACTGGAAAGAATCAGCAAGATGTTATTTGTTCATAAAAGGACGAGAGAAGATACATTAAGGAAGAATTGTGTTACTCAGCGAATGTGGTTTGTCAAGATTTCTAAAGTCAATCGAAAGCGCACATGTAGAATTATTAGTGTTATCCAATAAAAATAAAAAGATTAATGTTATATCGCAAACTCCCCGGCGGGGAATCGAACCCCGGTCTCCCGCGTGACAGGCGGGGATACTGACCACTATACTACCGAGGACAGTTACGCTTGCCAACACCAAGGATCGAACCAAGGACCTTTAGATCTTCAGTCTAACGCTCTCCCAACTGAACTATTTCGGCACGCCTAGGAGCGATCGGAAAGCAGCTTTACCAGATTGAAATTGGAAAGAATCAGCAAGATGTTATTTGTTCATAAAAGGACGAGAGAAGATACATCTAAGGAAGAATTGTGTTACTCAGCGAATGTGGTTTGTCAAGATTTCTAAAGTCAATCGAAAGCGCACATGTAGAATTATTAGTGTTATCCAATAAAAATAAAAAGATTGAAGAAATATAGCAAACTCCCCGGCGGGGAATCGAACCCCGGTCTCCCGCGTGACAGGTGGGGATACTGACCACTATACTACCGAGGACAGTTACGCTTGAAGAAACCCGGGATCGAACCAGGGACCGTTAGATCTTCAGTCTAACGCTCTCCCAACTGAGCTATTTCGGCACGCCTAGGAGAAATCGGAAAACAGCTTTACCAGAATGAAACTGGAAAGAATCAGCAAGATGTTATTTGTTCATAAAAGGACGAGAGAAGATACATCTAATAAAGAATTGTGTTACTCAGCGAATGTGGTTTATCAAGATTTCTAAAGTCAATCGAAAGCGCACATGTAGAATTATTAGTGTTATCCAATAAAAATAAAAAGATTAAAGAAATATCGCAAACTCCCCGGCGGGGAATCGAACCCCGGTCTCCCACGTGACAGGCGGGGATACTGACCACTATACTACCGAGAACAATTACGCTTGCCGAAACCCGGGATCGAACCAGGGACCTTTAGATCTTCAGTCTAACGCTCTCCCAACTGAGCTATTTCGGCACGCCTAGGAGAAATCGGAAAGCAGCTTTACCAGAATGAAATTGGAAAGAATCAGCAAGATGTTATTTGTTCATAAAAGGACGAGAGAAGATACATCTAAGGAAGAATTGTGTTACTCAGCGAATGTGGTTTGTCAAGATTTCTAAAGTCAATAGAAAGCGCACATGTAGAATTATTAGTGTTATCCAATAAAAATAAAAAGATTATTGATATATCACAAACTCCCCGGCGGGGAATCGAACCCCAGTCTCCCGCTTTTCAGGCGGGGATACTGACCACTATACTACCGAGGACAATTACGCTTGCAGAAACCCGGGATCGAACCAGGGACCTTTAGAACTTCAGTCTCACGCTCGCCCAACTGAACTGTTTCGGCACGCCTAGGAGAAATCGGAAAGCAGCTTTACCAGAATGAAACTGGAAAGAATCACCAAATGTTATTTGTTCATAAAAGGACGAGAGAAGATACATCTAAGGAAGAATTGTGTTACTCAGCGAATGTGGTTTGTCAAGATTTCTAAAGTCAATCGAAAGCGCACATGTAGAATTATTAGTGTTATCCAATAAAAATAAAAAGATTAATGTTATATCGCAAACTCCCCGGCGGGGAATCGAACCCCAGTCTCCCGCTTTTCAGGCGGGGATACTGACCACTATACTGCCGAGGACAGTTACGCTTGCTGAAACCCGGGATCGAACCTTGACCTTTAGATCTTCAGTCTAACGCTCTCCCAACTGAGCTATTTCGGCACGCCTAGGAGAAATCGGAAAGCAGCTTTACCAGAATGAAACTGGAAAGAATCAGCAAGATGTTATTTGTTCATAAAAGGACGAGAGAAGATACATCTAAGGAAGAATTGTGTTACTCAGCGAATGTGGTTTGTCAAGATTTCTAAAGTCAATCGAAAGCGCACATGTAGAATTATTAGTGTTATCCAATAAAAATAAAAAGATTATTGATATATCACAAACTCCCCTGCGGTGAATCGAACCCCGGTCTCCCGCGTCTAAGTCGGAGATACTGACCACTATACTACCGAGGACAGTTACGCTTGCCGAAACCCGGGATCGAACCAGGGACCGTTAGATCTTCAGTCTAACGCTCTCCCAACTGAGCTATTTCGGCACGCCTAGGAGAAATCGGAAAGCAGCTTTTCCAGAATGAAACTGGAAAGAATCAGCAAGATGTTATTTGTTCATAAAAGGACGAGAGAAGATACATCTAAGGAAGAATTGTGTTACTCAGCGAATGTGGTTTCTCAAGATTTCTAAAGTCAATCGAAAGCGCACATGTAGAATTATTAGTGTTATCCAATAAAAATAAAAAGATTATTGATATATAACAAACTCCCCGGCGGGGAATCGAACCCCAGTCTCCCGCTTTTCAGGCGGGGATACTGACCACTATACTACCGAGGACAGTTACGCTTGCCGAAACCCGGGATCGAACCTTGACCTTTAGATCTTCAGTCTAACGCTCGCCCAACTGAACTATTTCGGCACGGCTAGGAGAAATCGGAAAGCAGCTTTACCAGAATGAAATTGGAAAGAATCAGCAAGATGTTATTTGTTCATAAAAGGACGAGAGAAGATACATCTAATAAAGAATTGTGTTACTCAGCGAATGTGGTTTGTCAAGATTTCTAAAGTCAATCGAAAGCGCACATGTAGAATTATTAGTGTTATCCAATAAAAATATGAAGATTATTGATATATCACAAACTCCCCGGCGAGGAATCGAACCCCAGTCTCCCGCTTTTCAGGCGGGGATACTGACCACTATACTACTCTGGACAGTTACGCTTGCTGAAACCCGGGATCGAACCAGGGACCTTTAGATCTTCAGTCTAACGCTCTCCCAACTGAGCTATTTCGGCACGCCTAGGAGAAATCGGAAAGCAGCTTTACCAGAATGAAACTGGAAAGAATCAGCAAGATGTTATTTGTTCATAAAAGGACTAGAGAAGATACATCTAAGGAAGAATTGTGTTACTCAGCGAATGTGGTTTCTCAAGATTTCTAAAGTCAATCGAAAGCGCACATGTAAAATTATTAGTGTTATCCAATAAAAATAAAAAGATTATTGATATATAACAAACTCTCCGGCGGGGAATCGAACCCCAGTCTCCCGCTTTTCAGGCGGGGATACTGACCACTATACTACCGAGGACAGTTACGCTTGCCGAAACCCGGGATCGAACCAGGGACCTTTAGATCTTCAGTCTAACGCTCGCCCAAATGAACTCTTTCGGCACGCCTAGGAGAAATCGGAAAGCAGCTTTACCAGAATGAAATTGGAAAGAATCAGCAAGATGTTATTTGTTCATAAAAGGACGAGAGAAGATACATCTAATAAAGAATTGTGTTACTCAGCGAATGTGGTTTGTCAAGATTTCTAAAGTCAATCGAAAGCGCACATGTAGAATTATTAGTGTTATCCAATAAAAATAAAAAGATTATTGAGATATCACAATCTCCTAGGCGGGGAATCGAACGTCAGTCTCCCTCGTTTCAGGCGGGGATACTGACCACTATACTACCGAGGACAGTTACGCTTGCCGAAACCCGGGATCGAACCAGGGACCTTTAGATCTTCAGTCTAACGCTCTCCCAACTGCGCTATTTCGGCACGCTTAGGAGAAATCGGAAAGCAGCTTTACCAGAATGAAATTGGAAAGAATCAGCAAGATGTTATTTGTTCATAAAAGGACGAGAGAAGATACATCTAAGGAAGGATTGTGTTACTCAGCGAATGTGGTTTGTCAAGATTTCTAAAGTCAATCGAAAGCGCACATGTAGAATTGTTAGTGTTATCCAATAAAAATAAAAAGATTAAAGAAATATAGGAAACTCGACGGCGGGAAATCGAACCCCGGTCTCCCGCGTGACAGGTGGGGATACTGACCACTATACTACCGAGGACAGTTACGCTTGAAGAAACCCGGGATCGAACCAGGGACCTTTAGATCTTCAGTCTAACGCACTCCCAACTGAGCTATTTCGGCACGCCTAGGAGAAATCGGAAAGCAGCTTTACCAGAATGAAATTGGAAAGAATCAGCAAGATGTTATTTGTTCATAAAAGGACGAGAGAAGATACATCTAAGGAAGAATTGTGTTACTCAGCGAATGTGGTTTGTCAAGATTTCTAAAGTCAATAGAAAGCGCACATGTAGAATTATTAGTGTTATCCAATAAAAATAAAAAGATTATTGATATATCACAAATTCCCCGGCGGGGAATCGAACCCCAGTCTCCCGCTTTTCAGGCGTTGATACTGACCACTATACTACCGAGGACAGTTACGCTTGCCGAAACCCGGGATCGAACCAGGGACCTTTAGATCTTCAGTCTAACGCTCGTCCAACTGAACTATTTCGGCACTCTTAGGAGAAATCGGAAAGCAGCTTTACCAGAATGAAATTGGAAAGAATCGGCAAGATGTTATTTGTTCATAAAAGGACGAGAGAAGATACATCTAAGGAAGAATTGTGTTACTCAGCGAATGTGGTTTGTCAAGATTTCTAAAGTCAATCGAAAGCGCACATGTAGAATTATTAGGGTTATCCAATAAAAATAAAAAGATTATTGATATATCACAAACTCCCCGGTGGGGAATCGAACCCCGGTCTCCCGCGTGACAGGCGGGGATACTGACCAATATACTACCGAGGACAGTTACGCTTGAAGAAACCCGGGATCGAACCAGGGACCTTTAGATCTTCAGTCTAACGCTCTCCCAACTGAGCTATTTCGGCACGCCTAGGAGAGATCGGAAAGCAGCTTTACGAGAATGAAACTGGAAAGAATCAGCAAGATGTTATTTGTTCATAAAAGGACGAGAGAAGATACATCTAAGGAAGAATTGTGTTACTCAGCGAATGTGGTTTGTCAAGATTTCTAAAGTCAATAGAAAGCGCGCATGTAGAATTATTAGTGTTATCCAATAAAAATAAAAAGATTATTGATATATCACAAACTCCCCGGCGGGGAATCGAACCCCAGTCTCCCGCTTTTCAGGCGGGGATACTGACCACTATACTACCGAGGACAGTTACGCTTGCCGAAACCCGGGATCGAACCAGGGACCTTTAGATCTTCAGTCTAACGCTCGTCCAACTGAACTCTTTCGGCACGCCTAGGAGAAATCGGAAAGCAGCTTTACCAGAATGAAACTGGAAAGAATCAGCAAGATGTTATTTGTTCATAAAAGGACGAGAGAAGATACATCTAATACAGAATTGTGTTACTCAGCGAATGTGGTTTGTCAAGATTTCTAAAGTCAATCGAAAGCGCACATGTAGAATTATTAGTGTTATCCAATAAAAATAAAAAGATTAATGTTATATCGCAAACTCCCCTGCGGGGAATCGAACCCCGGTCTCCCGCGTGACAGGCGGGGATACTGACCACTATACTACCGAGGACAGTTACGCTTGCCAACACCAAGGATCGAACCAAGGACCTTTAGATCTTCAGTCTAACGCTCTCCCAACTGAACTATTTCGGCACGCCTAGGAGCGATCGGAAAGCAGCTTTACCAGATTGAAATTGGAAAGAATCAGCAAGATGTTATTTGTTCATAAAAGGACGAGAGAAGATACATCTAAGGAAGAATTGTGTTACTCAGCGAATGTGGTTTGTCAAGATTTCTAAAGTCAATCGAAAGCGCACATGTAGAATTATTAGTGTTATCCAATAAAAATAAAAAGATTGAAGAAATATAGCAAACTCCCCGGCGGGGAATCGAACCCCGGTCTCCCGCGTGACAGGTGGGGATACTGACCACTATACTACCGAGGACAGTTACGCTTGAAGATACCCGGGATCGAACCAGGGACCGTTAGATCTTCAGTCTAACGCTCTCCCAACTGAGCTATTTCGGCACGCCTAGGAGAAATCGGAAAACAGCTTTACCAGAATGAAACTGGAAAGAATCAGCAAGATGTTATTTGTTCATAAAAGGACGAGAGAAGATACATCTAATAAAGAATTGTGTTACTCAGCGAATGTGGTTTGTCAAGATTTCTAAAGTCAATAGAAAGCGCGCATGTAGAATTATTAGTGTTATCCAATAAAAATAAAAAGATTATTGATATATCACAAACTCCCCGGCGGGGAATCGAACCCCAGTCTCCCGCTTTTCAGGCGGGGATACTGACCACTATACTACCGAGGACAGTTACGCTTGCCGAAACCCGGGATCGAACCAGGGACCTTTAGATCTTCAGTCTAACGCTCGTCCAACTGAACTCTTTCGGCACGCCTAGGAGAAATCGGAAAGCAGCTTTACCAGAATGAAATTGGAAAGAATCGGCAAGATGTTATTTGTTCATAAAAGGACGAGAGAAGATGCATCTAATACAGAATTGTGTTACTCAGCGAATGTGGTTTGTCAAGATTTCTAAAGTCAATAGAAACCGCACATGTAGAATTATTAGTGTTATCCAATAAAAATAAAAAGATTATTGATGTATCACAAACTCCCCGCCGGGGAATCGGACCCCGGTCTCCCGCGTGACAGGCGGGGATACTGACCACTATACTACCGAGGACAGTTACGCTTGCCAACACCCGGGATCGAACCAAGGACCTTTAGATCTTCAGTCTAACGCTCTCCCAACTGAGCTATTTCGGCACGCCTAGGAGAGATCGGAAAGCAGCTTTACCAGAATGAAATTGGAAAGAATCAGGAAGATGTTATTTGTTCATAAAAGGACGAGAGAAGATACATCTAAGGAAGAATTGTGTTACTCAGCGAATGTGGTTTGTCAAGATTTCTAAAGTCAATCGAAAGCGCACATGTAGAATTATTAGTGTTATCCAATAAAAATAAAAAGATTGAAGAAATATAGCAAACTCCCCGGCGGGGAATCGAACCCCGGTCTCCCGCGTGACAGGTGGGGATACTGACCACTATACTACCGAGGACAGTTACGCTTGAAGAAACCCGGGATCGAACCAGGGACCGTTAGATCTTCAGTCTAACGCTCTCCCAACTGAGCTATTTCGGCACGCCTAGGAGAAATCGGAAAACAGCTTTACCAGAATGAAACTGGAAAGAATCAGCAAGATGTTATTTGTTCATAAAAGGACGAGAGAAGATACATCTAATAAAGAATTGTGTTACTCAGCGAATGTGGTTTATCAAGATTTCTAAAGTCAATCGAAAGCGCACATGTAGAATTATTAGTGTTATCCAATAAAAATAAAAAGATTAAAGAAATATCGCAAACTCCCCGGCGGGGAATCGAACCCCGGTCTCCCACGTGACAGGCGGGGATACTGACCACTATACTACCGAGGACAATTACGCTTGCCGAAACCCGGGATCGAACCAGGGACCTTTAGATCTTCAGTCTAACGCTCTCCCAACTGAGCTATTTCGGCACGCCTAGGAGAAATCGGAAAGCAGCTTTACCAGAATGAAACTGGAAAGAATCAGCAAGATGTTATTTGTTCATAAAAGGACGAGAGAAGATACATCTAAGGAAGAATTGTGTTACTCAGCGAATGTGGTTTGTCATGATTTCTAAAGTCAATCGAAAGCGCACATGTAGAATTATTAGTGTTATCCCATAAAAATAAAAAGATTATTGATATATCACAAACTCCCCGGCGGGGAATCGAACCCCAGTCTCCCGCTTTTCAGGCTGGGATACTGACCACTATACTACCGAGGACAATTACGCTTGCCGAAACCCGGGATCGAACCAGGGACCTTTAGAACTTCAGTCTCACGCTCGCCCAACTGAACTATTTCGGCACGCCTAGAAGAAATCGGAAAGCAGCTTTACCAGAATGAAATTGGAAAGAATCACCAAATGTTATTTGTTCATAAAAGGACGAGAGAAGATACATCTAAGGAAGAATTGTGTTACTCAGCGAATGTGGTTTGTCAAGATTTCTAAAGTCAATCGAAAGCGCACATGTAGAATTATTAGTGTTATCCAATAAAAATAAAAAGATTATTGATATATCACAAACTCCCCGGCGGGGAATCGAACCCCGGTCTCCCGCGTGACAGGCGGGGATACTGACCACTATACTACCGAGGACAGTTACGCTTGCTGAAACCGGGGATCGAACCAGGGACCTTTAGATCTTCAGTCTAACGCTCGCCCAATTGAACTATTTCGGCACGCCTAGGAGAAATCGGAAAGCAGCTTTACCAGAATGAAATTGGAAAGAATCAGCAAGATGTTATTTGTTCATAAAAGGACTAGAGAAGATACATCTAAGGAAGAATTGTGTTACTCAGCGAATGTGGTTTGTCAAGATTTCTAAAGTCAATCGAAAGCGCACATGTAGAATTATTAGTGTTATCCAATAAAAATAAAAAGATTAAAGAAATATAGCAAACTCCCCGGCGGGGAATCGAACCCTGGTCTCCCGCGTGACAGGCGGGGATACTGACCACTATACTACCGAGGAAAGTTATGCTTGAAGAAACCCGGGATCGAACCAGGGACCTTTAGATCTTCAGTCTAACGCTCTCCCAACTGAGCTATTTCGGCACGTCTAGGAGAAATCGGAAAGCAGCTTTACCAGAATGAAACTGGAAAGAATCAGCAAGATGTTATTTGTTCATAAAAGGACGAGAGAAGATACATCTAAGGAAGAATTGTGTTACTCAGCGAATGTGGTTTGTCAAGATTTCTAAAGTCAATCGAAAGCGCACATGTAGAATTATTAGTGTTATCCGATAAAAATAAAAAGATTAAAGAAATATCGCAGACTCCCCGGCGGGGAATCGAACCCTGGTCTCCCACGTGACAGGCGGGGATACTGACCACTATACTACCGAGGACAGTTACGCTTGTCGAAACCCGGGACCGAACCAGGGACCTTTAGATCTTCAGTCTAACGCTCTCCCAACTGAGCTATTTCGGCACGTCTAGGAGAAATCGGAAAGCAGCTTTACCAGAATGAAACTGGAAAGAATCAGCAAGATGTTATTTGTTCATAAAAGGACGAGAGAAGATACATCTAAGGAAGAATTGTGTTACTCAGCGAATGTGGTTTGTCAAGATTTCTAAAGTCAATCGAAAGCGCACATGTAGAATGATTAGTGTTATCCAATAAAAATAAAAAGATTAAAGAAATATCGCAGACTCCCCGGCGGGGAATCGAACCCTGGTCTCCCACGTGACAGGCGGGGATACTGACCACTATACTACCGAGGACAGTTACGCTTGTCGAAACCCGGGATCGAACCAGGGACCTTTAGATCTTCAGTCTAACGCTCTCCCAACTGAGCTATTTCGGCACGCCTAGGAGAAATCGGAAAGCAGCTTTTCCAGAATTAAACTGGAAAGAATCAGCAAGATGTTATTTGTTCATAAAAGGACGAGAGAAGATACATCTAAGGAAGAATTGTGTTACTCAGCGAATGTGGTTTGTCATGATTTCTAAAGTCAATCGAAAGCGCACATGTAGAATTATTAGTGTTATCCCATAAAAATAAAAAGATTATTGATATATCACAAACTCCCCGGCGGGGAATCGAACCCCAGTCTCCCGCTTTTCAGGCTGGGATACTGACCACTATACTACCGAGGACAATTACGCTTGCCGAAACCCGGGATCGAACCAGGGACCTTTAAAACTTCAGTCTCACGCTCGCCCAACTGAACTATTTCGGCACGCCTAGAAGAAATCGGAAAGCAGCTTTACCAGAATGAAATTGGAAAGAATCACCAAATGTTATTTGTTCATAAAAGGACGAGAGAAGATACATCTAAGGAAGAATTGTGTTACTTAGCGAATGTGGTTTGTCAAGATTTCTAAAGTCAATCGAAAGCGCACATGTAGAATTATTAGTGTTATCCAATAAAAATAAAAAGATTATTGATATACCACAAACTCCCCGGCGGGGAATCGAACCCCGGTCTCCCGCGTGACAGGCGGGGATACTGACCACTATACTACCGAGGACAGTTACGCTTGCTGAAACCGGGGATCGAACCAGGGACCTTTAGATCTTCAGTCTAACGCTCGCCCAATTGAACTATTTCGGCACGCCTAGGAGAAATCGGAAAGCAGCTTTTCCAGAATTAAACTGGAAAGAATCAGCAAGATGTTATTTGTTCATAAAAGGACGAGAGAAGATACATCTAATACAGAATTGTGTTACTCAGCGAATGTGGTTTGTCAAGATTTCTAAAGTCAATCGAAAGCGCACATGTAGAATTATTAGAGTTATCCAATAAAAATAAAAAGATTAATGTTATATCGCAAACTCCCCGGCGGGGAACCGAACCCCGGTCTCCCGCGTGACAGGCGGGGATACTGACCACTATACTACCGAGGACAGTTACGCTTGCCGAAACCCGGGATCGAACCTTGACCTTTAGATCTTCAGTCTAACGCTCGCCCAACTGAACTATTTCGGCACGCCTAGGAGAAATCGGAAAGCAGCTTTACCAGAATGAAATTGGAAAGAATCAGCAAGATGTTATTTGTTCATAAAAGGACGAGAGAAGATACATCTAATAAAGAATTGTGTTACTCAGCGAATGTGGTTTGTCATGATTTCTAAAGTCAATCGAAAGCGCACATGTAGAATTATTAGTGTTATCCAATAAAAATAAAAAGATTAAAAAATTATAGCAAACTCCCCGGCGGGGAATCGAACCCCGGTGTCCCGCGTGACAGGCGTGGATACTGACCACTATACTACCGAGGACAGTTACGCTTGCCGAAACCCGGGATCGAACCAGGGACCTTTAGATCTTCAGTCTAACGCTCTCCCAACTGAGCTATTTCGGCACGCCTAGGAGGAATCGGAAAGCAGCTTTTCCAGAATGAAATTGGAAAGAATCAGCAAGATGTTATTTGTTCATAAAAGGACGAGAGAAGATACATCTAATAAAGAATTGTGTTACTCAGCGAATGTGGTTTGTCAAGATTTCTAAAGTCAATCGAAAGCGCACATGTAGAATTATTAGTGTTATCCAATAAAAATAAAAAGATTAATGTTATAGCGCAAACTCCCCGGCGGGGAATCGAACCCGGTCTCCCGCGTGACAGGCGGGGATACTGACCACTATACTACCGAGGACAGTTACGCTTGCCGAAAGCCGGGATCGAACGAGGGACCTTTAGATCTTCAGTCTAACGCTCTCCCAACTGAGCTTTTTCGGCACGCCTAGGAGAAATCGGAAAGCAGCTTTACCAGAATGAAATTGGAAAGAATCAGCAAGATGTTATTTGTTCATAAAAGGACGAGAGAAGATACATCTAATAAAGAATTGTGTTACTCAGCGAATGTGGTTTGTCAAGATTTCTAAAGTCAATCGAAAGCGCACATGTAGAATTATTAGTGTTATCCATTAAAAATAAAAAGATTAAAGAAATATAGCAAACTCCCCGGCGGGGAATCGAACCCCGGTCTCCCGCGTGACAGGCGGGGATACTGACCACTATACTACCGAGGACAGTTACGCTTGCCGAAACCCGGGATCGAACCAGGGACCTTTAGATCTTCAGTCTAACGCTCTCCCAACTGAGCTATTTCGGCAAGCCTAGGAGAAATCGGAAAACAGCTTTACCAGAATGAAATTGGAAAGAATCAGCAAGATGTTATTTGTTCATAAAAGGACGAGAGAAGATACATCTAAGGAAGAATTGTGTTACTCAGCGAATGTGGTTTGTCGAGATTTCTAAAGTCAATCGAAAGCGCAAATGTAGAATTATTAATGTTATCCAATAAAAATAAAAAGATTAAAGAAATATAGCAAACTCCCCGGCGGGGAATCGAACCCCGGTCTCACGCGTGACAGGCGGGGATACTGACCACTATACTACCAAGGACAGTTACGCTTGCCGAAACCCGGGATCGAACCAGGGACCTTTAGATCTTCAGTCTAACGCTCTCCCAACTGAGCTATTTCGGCACGCCTAGGAGAAATCGGAAAGCAGCTTTACCAGAATGAAATTGGAAAAAATCAGCAAGATGTTATTTGTTCATAAAAGGACGAGAGAAGATACATCTAAGGAAGAATTGTGTTACTCAGCGAATGTGGTTTGTCAAGATTTCTAAAGTCAATCGAAAGCGCACATGTAGAATTATTAGTGTTATCCGATAAAAATAAAAAGATTAAAGAAATAACGCAGACTCCCCGGCGGGGAATCGAACCCTGGTCTCCCACGTGACAGGCGGGGATACTGACCACTATACTACCGAGGACAGTTACGCTTGTCGAAACCCGGGATCGAACCAGGGACCTTTAGATCTTCAGTCTAACGCTCTCCCAACTGAGCTATTTCGGCACGTCTAGGAGAAATCGGAAAGCAGCTTTACCAGAATGAAACTGGAAAGAATCAGCAAGATGTTATTTGTTCATAAAAGGACGAGAGAAGATACATCTAAGGAAGAATTGTGTTACTCAGCGAATGTGGTTTGTCAAGATTTCTAAAGTCAATCGAAAGCGCACATGTAGAATGATTAGTGTTATCCAATAAAAATAAAAAGATTAAAGAAATATCGCAGACTCCCCGGCGGGGAATCGAACCCTGGTCTCCCACGTGACAGGCGGGGATACTGACCACTATACTACCGAGGACAGTTACGCTTGTCGAAACCCGGGATCGAACCAGGGACCTTTAGATCTTCAGTCTAACGCTCTCCCAACTGAGCTATTTCGGCACGCCTAGGAGAAATCGGAAAGCAGCTTTTCCAGAATTAAACTGGAAAGAATCAGCAAGATGTTATTTGTTCATAAAAGGACGAGAGAAGATACATCTAAGGAAGAATTGTGTTACTCAGCGAATGTGGTTTGTCAAGATTTCTAAAGTCAATCGAAAGCGCACATGTAGAATTATAAGTGTTATCCTATAAAAATAAAAAGATTATTGATTTATCACAAACTCCCCGGCGGGGAATCGAACCCCAGTCTCCCACTTTTCAGGCGGGGATACTGACCACTATACTACCGAGAACAGTTACGCTTGCCGAAACCCGGGATCGAACCTTGACCTTTAGATCTTCAGTCTAACGCTCGCCCAACTGAACTATTTCGGCACGCCTAGGAGAAATCGGAAAGCAGCTTTACCAGAATGAAATTGGAAAGAATCAGCAAGATGTTATTTGTTCATAAAAGGACGAGAGAAGATACATCTAATAAAGAATTGTGTTACTCAGCGAATGTGGTTTGTCATGATTTCTAAAGTCAATCGAAAGCGCACATGTAGAATTATTAGTGTTATCCAATAAAAATAAAAAGATTAAAAAATTATAGCAAACTCCCCGGCGGGGAATCGAACCCCGGTGTCCCGCGTGACAGGCGTGGATACTGACCACTATACTACCGAGGACAGTTACGCTTGCCGAAACCCGGGATCGAACCAGGGACCTTTAGATCTTCAGTCTAACGCTCTCCCAACTGAGCTATTTCGGCACGCCTAGGAGGAATCGGAAAGCAGCTTTTCCAGAATGAAATTGGAAAGAATCAGCAAGATGTTATTTGTTCATAAAAGGACGAGAGAAGATACATCTAATAAAGAATTGTGTTACTCAGCGAATGTGGTTTGTCAAGATTTCTAAAGTCAATCGAAAGCGCACATGTAGAATTATTAGTGTTATCCAATAAAAATAAAAATAAAAAGATTAATGTTATAGCGCAAACTCCCCGGCGGGGAATCGAACCCGGTCTCCCGCGTGACAGGCGGGGATACTGACCACTATACTACCGAGTACAGTTACGCTTGCCGAAAGCCGGGATCGAACGAGGGACCTTTAGATCTTCAGTCTAACGCTCTCCCAACTGAGCTTTTTCGGCACGCCTAGGAGAAATCGGAAAGCAGCTTTACCAGAATGAAATTGGAAAGAATCAGCAAGATGTTATTTGTTCATAAAAGGACGAGAGAAGATACATCTAATAAAGAATTGTGTTACTCAGCGAATGTGGTTTGTCAAGATTTCTAAAGTCAATCGAAAGCGCACATGTAGAATTATTAGTGTTATCCATTAAAAATAAAAAGATTAAAGAAATATAGCAAACTCCCCGGCGGGGAATCGAACCCCGGTCTCCCGCGTGACAGGCGGGGATACTGACCACTATACTACCGAGGACAGTTACGCTTGCCGAAACCCGGGATCGAACCAGGGACCTTTACATCTTCAGTCTAACGCTCTCCCAACTGAGCTATTTCGGCAAGCCTAGGAGAAATCGGAAAACAGCTTTACCAGAATGAAATTGGAAAGAATCAGCAAGATGTTATTTGTTCATAAAAGGACGAGAGAAGATACATCTAAGGAAGAATTGTGTTACTCAGCGAATGTGGTTTGTCGAGATTTCTAAAGTCAATCGAAAGCGCAAATGTAGAATTATTAATGTTATCCAATAAAAATAAAAAGATTAAAGAAATATAGCAAACTCCCCGGCGGGGAATCGAACCCCGGTCTCCCGCGTGACAGGCGGGGATACTGACCACTATACTACCAAGGACAGTTACGCTTGCCGAAACCCGGGATCGAACCAGGGACCTTTAGATCTTCAGTCTAACGCTCTCCCAACTGAGCTATTTCGGCACGCCTAGGAGAAATCGGAAAGCAGCTTTACCAGAATGAAATTGGAAAAAATCAGCAAGATGTTATTTGTTCATAAAAGGACGAGAGAAGATACATCTAAGGAAGAATTGTGTTACTCAGCGAATGTGATTTGTCAAGAATTCTAAAGTAAATCGAAAGAGCACATGTAGAATTATTAGTGTTATTCAATAAAAATAAAAATAAAAAGATTAATGTTATACCGCAAACTCCCCGGCGGGGAATCGAACCCGGACTCCCGCGTGACAGGCGTGGATACTGACCACAATACTACCGAGGACAGTTATGCTTGCCGAAACCCGGGATCGAACCAGGGACCTTTAGATCTTCAGTCTAACGCTCTCCCAACTGAGCTCTTTCGGCACGCCTAGGAGAAATCGGAAAGCAGCTTTACCAGAATGAAATTGGAAAGAATCAGCAAGATGTTATTTGTTCATAAAAGGACGAGAGAAGATACATCTAATAAAGAATTGTGTTACTCAGCGAATGTGGTTTGTCAAGATTTCTAAAGTCAATCGAAAGAGCACATGTAGAATTATTATTGTTATCCAATAAAAATAAAAAAATATTGATATATCGCAAACTCCCCGGCGGGGAATCGAACCCCGGTCTCCCGCGTGACAGGCGGGGATACTGACCACTATACTACCGAGGACAGTTACGCTTGCCGAAACCCGGGATCGAACCAGGGACCTTTAGATCTTCAGTCTAACGCTCTCCCAACTGAGCTATTTCGGCACGCCTAGGAGAAATCGGAAAACAGCTTTACCAGAATGAAATTGGAAAGAATCAGCAAGATGTTATTTGTTCATAAAAGGACGAGAGAATTTACATCTAAGGAAGAATTGTGTTACTCAGCGAATGTGGTTTGTCAAGATTTCTAAAGTCAATCGAAAGAGCACATGTAGAATTATTAGTGTTATCCAATAAAAAGATTAATGTTATATAGCAAACTCCCCGGCGGGGAATCGAACCCCGGTCTCCCGCGTGACAGGCGGGGATACTGACCACTATAATACCGAGGACAGTTACGCTTGCCGAAACAAGGGATCGAACCAGGGACCTTTAGATCTTCAGTCTAACGCTCTCCCAACTGAGCTATTTCGGCACGCCTAGGAGAAATCGGAAAGCAGCTTTACCAGAATGAAACTGGAGAGAATCAGCAAGATGTTATTTGTTCATAAAAGGACGAGAGAAGATACATCTAATAAAGAATTGTGTTACTCAGCGAATGTGGTTTGTCAAGATTTCTAAAGTCAATCGAAAGCGCACATGTAGAATTATTAGTGTTATCCATTAAAAATAAAAAGATTAAAGAAATATAGCAAATTCCCCGGCGGGGAATCGAACCCCGGTCTCCCGCGTGACAGGCGGGGATACTGACCACTATACTAACGAGGACAGTTACGCTTGCAGAAACCCGGGATCGAACCAGGGACCTTTAGATCTTCAGACTAACGCTCTCCCAACTGAGCTATTTCGGCACGCTTAGGAGAAATCGGAAAGCAGCTTTACCAGAATGAAATTGGAAAGAATCAGCAAGATGTTATTTGTTCATAAAAGGACGAGAGAAGATACATCTAATAAAGAATTGTGTTACTCAGCGAATGTGGTTTGTCAAGATTTCTAAAGTCAATCGAAAGCTCACATGTAGAATTATTAGTGTTATCCATTAAAAATAAAAAGATTAAAGAAATATAGCAAACTCCCCGGCGGGGAATCGAACCCCGGTCTCCCGCGTGACAGGCGGGGATACTGACCACTATACTATCAAGGACAGTTACGCTTGCCGAAACCCGGGATCGAACCAGGGACCTTTAGATCTTCAGTCTAACGCTCTCCCAACTGAGCTATTTCGGACCGCCTAGGAGAGATCGGAAAGCAGCTTTACCAGAATGAAATTGGAAAGAATCAGCAAGATGTTATTTGTTCATAAAATGACGAGAGAAGATACATCTAATAAAGAATTGTGTTACTCAGCGAATGTGGTTTGTCAAGATTTCTAAAGTCAATCGAAAGCGCACATGTAGGATTATTAGTGTTATCCAATAAAAATAAAAAGATTATTGATATATCACAAACTCCCCGGCGGGGAATCGAACTCCGGTCTCCTGCGGGACAGGCGGGGATACTGACCACTATACTACCGAGGACAGATACGCTTGCCGAAACCCGGGATCGAACCAGGGACCGTTAGATCTTCAGTCTAACGCTCTCCCAACTGAGCTATTTCGACACGCCTAGGCGAAATCTGAAAGCAGCTTTACCAGAATGAAACTGGAAAGAATCAGCAAGATGTTATTTGTTCATAAATGGACGAGAGAAGATACATCTAAGGAAGAATTGTGTTACTCAGCGAATGTGGTTTGTCAAGATTTCTAAAGTCAATCGAAAGCGCACATGTAGAATTATTAGTATTATCGGATAAAAATAAAAAGATTAATGTTATATCGCAAACTCCCCGGCGGGGAATCGAACCCCGGTCTCCCTCGTGACAGGCGGGGATACTGACCACTATACTACCGAGGACAGTTACGCTTGCCGAAAGCCGGGATCGAACGAGGGACCTTTAGATCTTCAGTCTAACGCTCTCCCAACTGAGCTTTTTCGGCACGCCTAGGAGAAATCGGAAAGCAGCTTTACCAGAATGAAATTGGAAAGAATCAGCAAGATGTTATTTGTTCATAAAAGGACGAGAGAAGATACATCTAATAAAGAATTGTGTTACTCAGCGAATGTGGTTTGTCAAGATTTCTAAAGTCAATCGAAAGCGCACATGTAGAATTATTAGTGTTATCCATTAAAAATAAAAAGATTAAAGAAATATAGCAAACTCCCCGGCGGGGAATCGAACCCCGGTCTCCCGCGTGACAGGCGGGGATACTGACCACTATACTACCGAGGACAGTTACGCTTGCCGAAACCCGGGATCGAACCAGGGACCTTTAGATCTTCAGTCTAACGCTCTCCCAACTGAGCTATTTCGGCAAGCCTAGGAGAAATCGGAAAACAGCTTTACCAGAATGAAATTGGAAAGAATCAGCAAGATGTTATTTGTTCATAAAAGGACGAGAGAAGATACATCTAAGGAAGAATTGTGTTACTCAGCGAATGTGGTTTGTCGAGATTTCTAAAGTCAATCGAAAGCGCAAATGTAGAATTATTAATGTTATCCAATAAAAATAAAAAGATTAAAGAAATATAGCAAACTCCCCGGCGGGGAATCGAACCCCGGTCTCACGCGTGACAGGCGGGGATACTGACCACTATACTACCAAGGACAGTTACGCTTGCCGAAACCCGGGATCGAACCAGGGACCTTTAGATCTTCAGTCTAACGCTCTCCCAACTGAGCTATTTCGGCACGCCTAGGAGAAATCGGAAAGCAGCTTTACCAGAATGAAATTGGAAAAAATCAGCAAGATGTTATTTGTTCATAAAAGGACGAGAGAAGATACATCTAAGGAAGAATTGTGTTACTCAGCGAATGTGGTTTGTCAAGATTTCTAAAGTCAATCGAAAGCGCACATGTAGAATTATTAGTGTTATCCGATAAAAATAAAAAGATTAAAGAAATAACGCAGACTCCCCGGCGGGGAATCGAACCCTGGTCTCCCACGTGACAGGCGGGGATACTGACCACTATACTACCGAGGACAGTTACGCTTGTCGAAACCCGGGATCGAACCAGGGACCTTTAGATCTTCAGTCTAACGCTCTCCCAACTGAGCTATTTCGGCACGTCTAGGAGAAATCGGAAAGCAGCTTTACCAGAATGAAACTGGAAAGAATCAGCAAGATGTTATTTGTTCATAAAAGGACGAGAGAAGATACATCTAAGGAAGAATTGTGTTACTCAGCGAATGTGGTTTGTCAAGATTTCTAAAGTCAATCGAAAGCGCACATGTAGAATGATTAGTGTTATCCAATAAAAATAAAAAGATTAAAGAAATATCGCAGACTCCCCGGCGGGGAATCGAACCCTGGTCTCCCACGTGACAGGCGGGGATACTGACCACTATACTACCGAGGACAGTTACGCTTGTCGAAACCCGGGATCGAACCAGGGACCTTTAGATCTTCAGTCTAACGCTCTCCCAACTGAGCTATTTCGGCACGCCTAGGAGAAATCGGAAAGCAGCTTTTCCAGAATTAAACTGGAAAGAATCAGCAAGATGTTATTTGTTCATAAAAGGACGAGAGAAGATACATCTAAGGAAGAATTGTGTTACTCAGCGAATGTGGTTTGTCAAGATTTCTAAAGTCAATCGAAAGCGCACATGTAGAATTATAAGTGTTATCCTATAAAAATAAAAAGATTATTGATTTATCACAAACTCCCCGGCGGGGAATCGAACCCCAGTCTCCCACTTTTCAGGCGGGGATACTGACCACTATACTACCGAGAACAGTTACGCTTGCCGAAACCCGGGATCGAACCTTGACCTTTAGATCTTCAGTCTAACGCTCGCCCAACTGAACTATTTCGGCACGCCTAGGAGAAATCGGAAAGCAGCTTTACCAGAATGAAATTGGAAAGAATCAGCAAGATGTTATTTGTTCATAAAAGGACGAGAGAAGATACATCTAATAAAGAATTGTGTTACTCAGCGAATGTGGTTTGTCATGATTTCTAAAGTCAATCGAAAGCGCACATGTAGAATTATTAGTGTTATCCAATAAAAATAAAAAGATTAAAAAATTATAGCAAACTCCCCGGCGGGGAATCGAACCCCGGTGTCCCGCGTGACAGGCGTGGATACTGACCACTATACTACCGAGGACAGTTACGCTTGCCGAAACCCGGGATCGAACCAGGGACCTTTAGATCTTCAGTCTAACGCTCTCCCAACTGAGCTATTTCGGCACGCCTAGGAGGAATCGGAAAGCAGCTTTTCCAGAATGAAATTGGAAAGAATCAGCAAGATGTTATTTGTTCATAAAAGGACGAGAGAAGATACATCTAATAAAGAATTGTGTTACTCAGCGAATGTGGTTTGTCAAGATTTCTAAAGTCAATCGAAAGCGCACATGTAGAATTATTAGTGTTATCCAATAAAAATAAAAATAAAAAGATTAATGTTATAGCGCAAACTCCCCGGCGGGGAATCGAACCCGGTCTCCCGCGTGACAGGCGGGGATACTGACCACTATACTACCGAGGACAGTTACGCTTGCCGAAAGCCGGGATCGAACGAGGGACCTTTAGATCTTCAGTCTAACGCTCTCCCAACTGAGCTTTTTCGGCACGCCTAGGAGAAATCGGAAAGCAGCTTTACCAGAATGAAATTGGAAAGAATCAGCAAGATGTTATTTGTTCATAAAAGGACGAGAGAAGATACATCTAATAAAGAATTGTGTTACTCAGCGAATGTGGTTTGTCAAGATTTCTAAAGTCAATCGAAAGCGCACATGTAGAATTATTAGTGTTATCCATTAAAAATAAAAAGATTAAAGAAATATAGCAAACTCCCCGGCGGGGAATCGAACCCCGGTCTCCCGCGTGACAGGCGGGGATACTGACCACTATACTACCGAGGACAGTTACGCTTGCCGAAACCCGGGATCGAACCAGGGACCTTTACATCTTCAGTCTAACGCTCTCCCAACTGAGCTATTTCGGCAAGCCTAGGAGAAATCGGAAAACAGCTTTACCAGAATGAAATTGGAAAGAATCAGCAAGATGTTATTTGTTCATAAAAGGACGAGAGAAGATACATCTAAGGAAGAATTGTGTTACTCAGCGAATGTGGTTTGTCGAGATTTCTAAAGTCAATCGAAAGCGCAAATGTAGAATTATTAATGTTATCCAATAAAAATAAAAAGATTAAAGAAATATAGCAAACTCCCCGGCGGGGAATCGAACCCCGGTCTCCCGCGTGACAGGCGGGGATACTGACCACTATACTACCAAGGACAGTTACGCTTGCCGAAACCCGGGATCGAACCAGGGACCTTTAGATCTTCAGTCTAACGCTCTCCCAACTGAGCTATTTCGGCACGCCTAGGAGAAATCGGAAAGCAGCTTTACCAGAATGAAATTGGAAAAAATCAGCAAGATGTTATTTGTTCATAAAAGGACGAGAGAAGATACATCTAAGGAAGAATTGTGTTACTCAGCGAATGTGATTTGTCAAGAATTCTAAAGTAAATCGAAAGAGCACATGTAGAATTATTAGTGTTATTCAATAAAAATAAAAATAAAAAGATTAATGTTATACCGCAAACTCCCCGGCGGGGAATCGAACCCGGACTCCCGCGTGACAGGCGTGGATACTGACCACAATACTACCGAGGACAGTTATGCTTGCCGAAACCCGGGATCGAACCAGGGACCTTTAGATCTTCAGTCTAACGCTCTCCCAACTGAGCTCTTTCGGCACGCCTAGGAGAAATCGGAAAGCAGCTTTACCAGAATGAAATTGGAAAGAATCAGCAAGATGTTATTTGTTCATAAAAGGACGAGAGAAGATACATCTAATAAAGAATTGTGTTACTCAGCGAATGTGGTTTGTCAAGATTTCTAAAGTCAATCGAAAGAGCACATGTAGAATTATTATTGTTATCCAATAAAAATAAAAAAATATTGATATATCGCAAACTCCCCGGCGGGGAATCGAACCCCGGTCTCCCGCGTGACAGGCGGGGATACTGACCACTATACTACCGAGGACAGTTACGCTTGCCGAAACCCGGGATCGAACCAGGGACCTTTAGATCTTCAGTCTAACGCTCTCCCAACTGAGCTATTTCGGCACGCCTAGGAGAAATCGGAAAACAGCTTTACCAGAATGAAATTGGAAAGAATCAGCAAGATGTTATTTGTTCATAAAAGGACGAGAGAATTTACATCTAAGGAAGAATTGTGTTACTCAGCGAATGTGGTTTGTCAAGATTTCTAAAGTCAATCGAAAGAGCACATGTAGAATTATTAGTGTTATCCAATAAAAAGATTAATGTTATATAGCAAACTCCCCGGCGGGGAATCGAACCCCGGTCTCCCGCGTGACAGGCGGGGATACTGACCACTATAATACCGAGGACAGTTACGCTTGCCGAAACAAGGGATCGAACCAGGGACCTTTAGATCTTCAGTCTAACGCTCTCCCAACTGAGCTATTTCGGCACGCCTAGGAGAAATCGGAAAGCAGCTTTACCAGAATGAAACTGGAGAGAATCAGCAAGATGTTATTTGTTCATAAAAGGACGAGAGAAGATACATCTAATAAAGAATTGTGTTACTCAGCGAATGTGGTTTGTCAAGATTTCTAAAGTCAATCGAAAGCGCACATGTAGAATTATTAGTGTTATCCATTAAAAATAAAAAGATTAAAGAAATATAGCAAATTCCCCGGCGGGGAATCGAACCCCGGTCTCCCGCGTGACAGGCGGGGATACTGACCACTATACTAACGAGGACAGTTACGCTTGCAGAAACCCGGGATCGAACCAGGGACCTTTAGATCTTCAGACTAACGCTCTCCCAACTGAGCTATTTCGGCACGCTTAGGAGAAATCGGAAAGCAGCTTTACCAGAATGAAATTGGAAAGAATCAGCAAGATGTTATTTGTTCATAAAAGGACGAGAGAAGATACATCTAATAAAGAATTGTGTTACTCAGCGAATGTGGTTTGTCAAGATTTCTAAAGTCAATCGAAAGCTCACATGTAGAATTATTAGTGTTATCCATTAAAAATAAAAAGATTAAAGAAATATAGCAAACTCCCCGGCGGGGAATCGAACCCCGGTCTCCCGCGTGACAGGCGGGGATACTGACCACTATACTATCAAGGACAGTTACGCTTGCCGAAACCCGGGATCGAACCAGGGACCTTTAGATCTTCAGTCTAACGCTCTCCCAACTGAGCTATTTCGGACCGCCTAGGAGAGATCGGAAAGCAGCTTTACCAGAATGAAATTGGAAAGAATCAGCAAGATGTTATTTGTTCATAAAATGACGAGAGAAGATACATCTAATAAAGAATTGTGTTACTCAGCGAATGTGGTTTGTCAAGATTTCTAAAGTCAATCGAAAGCGCACATGTAGGATTATTAGTGTTATCCAATAAAAATAAAAAGATTATTGATATATCACAAACTCCCCGGCGGGGAATCGAACTCCGGTCTCCTGCGGGACAGGCGGGGATACTGACCACTATACTACCGAGGACAGATACGCTTGCCGAAACCCGGGATCGAACCAGGGACCGTTAGATCTTCAGTCTAACGCTCTCCCAACTGAGCTATTTCGACACGCCTAGGCGAAATCTGAAAGCAGCTTTACCAGAATGAAACTGGAAAGAATCAGCAAGATGTTATTTGTTCATAAAAGGACGAGAGAAGATACATCTAAGGAAGAATTGTGTTACTCAGCGAATGTGGTTTGTCAAGATTTCTAAAGTCAATCGAAAGCGCACATGTAGAATTATTAGTATTATCGGATAAAAATAAAAAGATTAATGTTATATCGCAAACTCCCCGGCGGGGAATCGAACCCCGGTCTCCCTCGTGACAGGCGGGGATACTGACCACTATACTACCGAGGACAGTTACGCTTGCCGAAACAAGGGATCGAACCAGGGACCTTTAGATCTTCAGTCTAACGCTCTCCCAACTGAGCTATTTCTGCACGCCTAGGAGAAATCGGAAAGCAGCTTTACCAGAATGAAATTGGAAAGAATCAGCAAGATGTTATTTGTTCATAAAAGGACGAGAGAAGATACATCTAAGGAAGAATTGTGTTACTCAGCGAATGTGGTTTGTCGAGATTTCTAAAGTCAATCGAAAGCGCACATGTAGAATTATTAATGTTATCCAATAAAAATAAAAAGATCAAAGAAATATAGCAAACTCCCCGGCGGAGAATCGAACCCCGGTCTCCCGCGTGACAGGCGGGGATACTGACCACTATACTACCGAGGACAGTTACGCTTGCCGAAACCCAGGATCGAAATAGGGACCGTTAGATCTTCAGTCTAACGCTCTCCCAACTGAGCTATTTCGGCACGCCTAGGAGAAATCGGAAAGCAGCTTTATGAGAATGAAACTGGAAAGAATCAGCAAGATGTTATTTGTTCATAAAAGAACGAGAGAAGATACATCTAAGGAAGAATTGTGTTACTCAGCGAATGTGGTTTGTCAAGATTTCTAAAGTCAATCGAAAGCGCACATGTAGAATTATTAGTGTTATCCGATAAAAATAAAAAGATTAATGTTACATCGCAAACTCCCCGGCGGGGAATCGAACCGCGGTCTCCCAGGTGACAGGCGGGGATACTGACCACTATACTACCGAGGACAGTTACGCTTGCTGAAACCCGGGATCGAATTAGGGACCGTTAGATCTTCAGTCTAACGCTCTCCCAACTGATCTATTTTGGCACGCCTAGGAGAAATCGGAAAGCAGCTTTACCAGAATGGAACTGGAAAGAATCAGCAAGATGTTATTTGTTCATAAAAGGACGAGAGAATATACATCTAAGGAAGAATTGTGTTACTCAGCGAATGTGGTTTGTCAAGATTTCTAAAGTCAATCGAAAGAGCACATGTAGAATTATTAGTGTTATCCAATAAAAAGATTAATGTTATATCGCAAACTCCCCGGCGGGGAATCGAACCCCGGTCTCCCTCGTGACAGGCGGGGATACTGACCACTATACTACCGAGGACAGTTACGCTTGCCGAAACAAGGGATCGAACCAGAGACCTTTAGATCTTCAGTCTAACGCTCTCCCAACTGAGCTATTTCGGCACGCCTAGGAGAAATCGGAAAGAAGCTTTACCAGAATGAAACTGGAGAGAATCAGCAAGATGTTATTTGTTCATAAAAGGACGAGAGAAGATACATCTAATAAAGAATTGTGTTACTCAGCGAATGTGGTTTGTCAAGATTTCTAAAGTCAATCGAAAGCGCACATGTAGAATTATTAGTGTTATCCATTAAAAATAAAAAGATTAAAGAAATATAGCAAACTCCCCGGCGGGGAATCGAACCCCGGTCTCCCGCGTGACAGGCGGGGATACTGACCACTATACTACCGAGGACAGTTACGCTTGCCGAAACAAGGGATCGAACCAGGGACCTTTAGATCTTCAGTCTAACGCTCTCCCAACTGATCTATTTCGGCACGCCTAGGAGAAATCGGAAAGCAGCTTTACCAGAATGAAATTGGAAAGAATCAGCAAGATGTTATTTGTTCATAAAAGGACGAGAGAAGATACATCTAAGGAAGAATTGTGTTACTCAGCGAATGTGGTTTGTCGAGATTTCTAAAGTCAATCGAAAGCGCACATGTAGAATTATTAATGTTATCCAATAAAAATAAAAAGATTAAAGAAATATAGCAAACTCCCCGGCGGAGAATCGAACCCCGGTCTCCCGCGTGACAGGCGGGGATACTGACCACTATACTACCGAGGACAGTTACGCTTGCCGAAACCCGGGATCGAAATAGGGATCGTTAGATCTTCAGTCTAACGCTCTCCCAACTGAGCTATTTCGGCACGCCTAGGAGAAATCGGAAAGCAGCTTTATGAGAATGAAACTGGAAAGAATCAGCAAGATGTTATTTGTTCATAAAAGGACGAGAGAAGATACATCTAAGGAAGAATTGTGTTACTCAGCGAATGTGATTTGTCAAGATTTCTAAAGTAAAACGAAAGAGCACATGTAGAATTATTAGTGTTATCCAATAAAAATAAAAAGATTATTGTTATATCGCAAACTCCCCGGCGGGGAATCGAACCCCGGTCTCCCGCGTGACAGGCGGGGATACTGACCACTATACTACCGAGGACAGCTACGCTTGCCGAAACCCGGAATCGAAATAGGGACCGTTAGATCTTCAGTCTAATGCTCTCCCAACTGAGCTATTTCGGCACGCCTAGGAGAAATCGGAAAGCAGCTTTATGAGAATGAAACTGGAAAGAATCAGCAAGATGTTATTTGTTCATAAAAGGACGAGAGAAGATACATCTAATAAAGAATTGTCTTACTCAGCGAATGTGGTTTGTCAAGATTTCAAAAGTCAATCGAAAGCGCACATGTAGAATTATTAGTGTTATCCAATAAAAATAAAAAGATTATTGATATATCGCAAACTCCCCGGCGGGGAATCGAACCCCGGTCTCCCGCGTGACAGGCGGGGATACTGACCACTATACTACCGAGGACAGTTACGCTTGCCGAAACCCGTAATCGAAATAGGGACCGTTAGATCTTCAGTCTAACGCTCTCCCAACTGAGCTATTTCGGCACGCCTAGGAGAAATCGGAAAGCAGCTTTATGAGAATGAAATTGGAAAGAATCAGCAAGATGTTATTTGTTCATAAAAGGACGAGAGAAGATACATCTAAGGAAGAATTGTGTTACTCAGCGAATGTGGTTTGTCGTGATTTCTAAAGTCAATCGAAAGCGCACATGTAGAATTATTAGTGTTATCTAATAAAAATAAAAAGATTAATGTTATATCGCAAGCTCCCCGGCTGGGAATCGAACCCCGGTCTCCCGCGTGACAGGCGGGGATACTGACCACTATACTACCGAGGACAGTTACGCTTGCCGAAACCCGGGATCGAAATAGGGACCTTTACATCTTCAGTCTAACGATCTCCCAACTGAGCTATTTCGGCACGCCAAGGAGAAATCGGAAAGCAGCTTTATGAGAATGAAACTGGAAAGAATCAGCAAGATGTTATTTGTTCATAAAAGGACGAGAGAAGATACATCTAAGGAAGAATTGTGTTACTCAACGAATGTGATTTGTCAAGATTTCTAAAGTAAATCGAAAGAGCACATGTAGAATTATTAGTGTTATCCAATAAAAATAAAAATAAAAAGATTAATGTTATATCGCAAACTCCCCGGCGGGGAATCGAACCCCGGTCTCCCGCGTGACAGGCGGGGATACTGACCACTATACTACCGAGGACAGTTACGCTTGCCGAAACCCGGGATCAAAATAGGGACCGTTAGATCTTCAGTCTAACGCTCTCCCAACTGAGCTCTTTCGGCACGCCTAAGAGAAATCGGAAAGCAGCTCTATGAGAATGAAACTGGAAAGAATCAGCAAGATGTTATTTGTTCATAAAAGGACGAGAGAAGATACATCTAAGGAAGAATTGTGTTACTCAGCGAATGTGATTTGTCAAGATTTCTAAAGTAAATCGAAAGAGCACATGTAGAATTATTAGTGTTATCTAATAAAAATAAAAAGATTAATGTTATATCGCAAACTCCCCGGAGGGGAATCGAACCCCGGTCTCCCGCGTGACAGGCGGGGATACTGACCACTATACTACCGAGGACAGTTACGCTTGCCGAAACCCGGGATCGAAATAGGGACCGTTAGATCTTCAGTCTAACGCTGTCCCAACTGAGCTATTTCGGCACGCCTAGGAGAAATCGGAAAGCAGCTTTATGAGAATGAAACTGGAAAGTATGAGTAAGATGTTATTTGTTCATAAAAGGTCGAGAGAAGATACATCTAAGGAAGAATTGTGTTACTCAGCGAATGTGATTTGTCAAGATTTCTAAAGTAAATCGAAAGAGCACATGTAGAATTATTAGTGTTATCCAATAAAAATAAAAATAAAAAGATTAATGTTATATCGCAAACTCCCCGGCGTGGAATCGAACCCCGGTCTCCCGCGTGACAGGCGGGGATACTGACCACTATACTACCGAGGACAGCTACGCTTGCCGAAACCCGGAATCGAAATAGGGACCGTTAGATCTTCCGTCTAACGCTCTCCCAACTGAGCTATTTCGGCACGCCTAGGAGAAATCGGAAAGCAGCTTTATGAGAATGAAACTGGAAAGAATCAGCAAGATGTTATTTGTTCATAAAAGGACGAGAGAAGATACATCTAATAAAGAATTGTCTTTCTCAGCGAATGTGGTTTGTCAAGATTTCAAAAGTCAATCGAAAGCGCACATGTAGAATTATTAGTTATCCAATAAAAATAAAAATATTATTGATATATCGCAAACTCCCCGGCGGGGAATCGAACCCCGGTCTCCCGCGTGACAGGCGGGGATACTGACCACTATACTACCGAGGACAGCTACGCTTGCCGAAACCCGTAATCGAAATAGGGACCGTTAGATCTTCAGTCGAACGCTCTCCCAACTGAGCTATTTCGGCACGCCTAGGAGAAATCGGAAAGCAACTTTATGAGAATGAAATTGGAAAGAATCAGCAAGATGTTATTTGTTCATAAAAGGACGAGAGAAGATACATCTAAGGAAGAATTGTGTTACTCAGCGAATGTGGTAGTCGAGATTTCTAAAGTCAATCGAAAGCGCACATGTAGAATTATTAGTGTTATCTAATAAAAATAAAAAGATTAATGTTATATCGCAAACTCCCCGGCGGGGAATCGAACCCCGGTCTCCCGCGTGACAGGCGGGGATACTGACCACTATACTACCGAGGACAGTTACGCTTGCCGAAAACCGGGATCGAAATAGGGACCGTTAGATCTTCAGTCTAACGCTGTCCCAACTGAGCTATTTCGGCACGCCTAGGAGAAATCGGAAAGCAGCTTTATGAGAATGAAACTGGAAAGAATCAGCAAGATGTTATTTGTTCATAAAAGGACGAGAGAAGATACATCTAATAAAGAATTGTCTTTCTCAGCGAATGTGGTTTGTCAAGATTTCAAAAGTCAATCGAAAGCGCACATGTAGAATTATTAGTGTTATCCAATAAAAATAAAAAGATTATTGATATATCGCAAACTCCCCGGCGGGGAATCGAACCCCGGTCTCCCGCGTGACAGGCGGGGATACTGACCACTATACTACCGAGGACAGTTACGCTTGCCGAAACCCGTAATCGAAATAGGGACCGTTAGATCTTCAGTCGAACGCTCTCCCAACTGAGCTATTTCGGCACGCCTAGGAGAAATCGGAAAGCAGCTTTATGAGAATGAAATTGGAAAGAATCAGCAAGATGTTATTTGTTCATAAAAGGACGAGAGAAGATACATCTAAGGAAGAATTGTGTTACTCAGCGAATGTGGTTGTCGAGATTTCTAAAGTCAATCGAAAGCGCACATGTAGAATTATTAGTGTTATCTAATAAAAATAAAAAGATTAATGTTATATCGCAAGCTCCCCGGCTGGGAATCGAACCCCGGTCTCCCGCGTGACAGGCGGGGATACTGACCACTATACTACCGAGGACAGTTACGCTTGCCGAAACCCGGGATCGAAATAGGGACCTTTACATCTTCAGTCTAACGATCTCCCAACTGAGCTATTTCGGCACGCCAAGGAGAAATCGGAAAGCAGCTTTATGAGAATGAAACTGGAAAGAATCAGCAAGATGTTATTTGTTCATAAAAGGACGAGAGAAGATACATCTAAGGAAGAATTGTGTTACTCAACGAATGTGATTTGTCAAGATTTCTAAAGTCAATCGAAAGCGCACATGTAGAATTATTAGTGTTATCCAATAAAAATAAAAATAAAAAGATTAATGTTATATCGCAAACTCCCCGGCGGGGAATCGAACCCCGGTCTCCCGCGTGACAGGCTGGGATACTGACCACTATACTACCGAGGACAGTTACGCTTGCCGAAACCCGGGATCGAAATAGGGACCGTTAGATCTTCAGTCTAACGCTCTCCCAACTGAGCTATTTCGGCACGCCTAGGAGAAATCGGAAAGCAGCTTTATGAGAATGAAACTGGAAAGAATGAGCAAGATGTTATTTGATCATAAAAGGACGAGAGAAGATACATCTAAGGAAGAATTGTGTTACTCAGCGAATGTGATTTGTCAAGATTTCTAAAGTAAATCGAAAGAGCACATGTAGAATTATTAGTGTTATCCAATAAAAATAAAAAGATTATTGTTATATCGCAAACTCCCCGGCGGGGAATCGAACCCCGGTCTCCCGCGTGACAGGCGGGGATACTGACCACAATACTACCAAGGACAGTTACGCTTGCCGAAACCCGGGTTCGAACCAGGGACCTTTACATCTTCAGTCTAACGCTCTCCCAACTGAGCTATTTCGGCACGCCTAGGAGAAATCGGAAAGCAGCTTTACCAGAATGAAATTGGAAAGAATCAGCAAGATGTTATTTGTTCATAAAAGGACGAGAGAAGATACATCTAATAAAGAATTGTGTTACTCAGCGAATGTGGTTTGTCAAGATTTCTAAAGTCAATCGAAAGCGCACATGTAGAATTATTAGTGTTATCCAATAAAAATAAAAAGATTAAAGAAATATAGCAAACTCCCCGGCGGGGAATCGAACCCCGGTCTCCCGCGTGACAGGCGGGGATACTGACCACTATACTACCGAGGACAGTTACGCTTGCCGAAACCCGGGATCGAACCAGGGATCGAACCAGGGACCTTTAGATATTCAGTCTAACGCTCTCCCAACTTAGCTATTTCGGCACGCCTAGGAGAAATCGGAAAGCAGCTTTACCAGAATGAAATTGGAAAGAATCAGCAAGATGTTATTTGTTCATAAAAGGACGAGAGAAGATACATCTAATAAAGAATTGTGTTACTCAGCGAATGTGGTTTGTCAAGATTTCTAAAGTCAATCGAAAGCGCACATGTAGAATTATTAGTGTTATCCAATAAAAATATTAAAGAAATATAGCAAACTCCCCGGCGGGGAATCGAACCCCGGTCTCCCGCGTGACAGGCGGGGATACTGACCACTATACTACCGAGGACAGTTACGCTTGCCGAAACCCGGGATCGAAATAGGGACCGTTAGATCTTCAGTCTAACGCTCTCCCAACTAAGCTATTTCGGCACGCCTAGGAGAAATCGGAAAGCAGCTTTATGAGAATGAAACTGGAAAGAATCAGCAAGATGTTATTTGTTCATAAAAGGACGAGAGAAGATACATCTAAGGAAGAATTGTGTTACTCAACGAATGTGATTTGTCAAGATTTCTAAAGTAAATCGGAAGAGCACATGTAGAATTATTAGTGTTATCCAATAAAAATAAAAATAAATAGATTAATGTTATATCGCAAACTCCCCGGCGGGGAATCGAACCCCGGTCTCCCGCGTGACAGGCGGGGATACTGACCACTATACTACCGAGGACAGTTACGCTTGCCGAAACCCGGGATCGAAATAGGGACCGTTACATCTTCAGTCTAACGCTCTCCCAACTGAGCTATTTCGGCACGCCTAGGAGAAATCGGAAAGCAGCTCTATGAGAATGAAACTGGAAAGAATCAGCAAGATGTTATTTGTTCATAAAAGGACGAGAGAAGATACATCTAAGGAAGAATTGTTTTACTCAGCGAATGTGATTTGTCAAGATTTCTAAAGTCAATCGAAAGCGCACATGTAGAATTATTAGTGTTATCTAATAAAAATAAAAAGTTTAATGTTATATCGCAAACTCCCCGGCGGGGAATCGAACCCCGGTCTCCCGCGTGACAGGCGGGGATACTGACCACTATACTACCGAGGACAGTTACGCTTGCCGAAACCCGGGATCGAAATAGGGACCGTTAGATCTTCAGTCTAACGCTCTCCCAACTGAGCTATTTCGTCACGCCTAGGAGAAATCGGAAAGCAGCTCTATGAGAATGAAACTGGAAAGAATCAGCAAGATGTTATTTGTTCATAAAAGGACGAGAGAAGATACATCTAAGTAAGAATTGTGTTACTCAGCGAATGTGATTTGTTCAGATTTCTAAAGTAAATCGAAAGAGCACATGTAGAATTATTAGTGTTATCTAATAAAAATAAAAAAAATAATGTTATATCGCAAACTCCCCACCGGGGAATCGAACCCCGGTCTCCCGCGTGACAGGCGGGGATACTGACCACTATACTACCGAGGACAGTTACGCTTGCCGAAACCCGGGATCGAAATAGGGACCGTTAGATCTTCAGTCTAACGCTCTCCCAACTGAGCTATTTCGGCACGCGTAGGAGAAATCGGAAAGCAGCTTTATGAGAATGAAACTGGAAAGAATGAGCAAGATGTTATTTGTTCATAAAAGGACGAGAGAAGATACATCTAAGGAAGAATTGTGTTACTCAGCGAATGTGGTTTGTCGAGATTTCTAAAGTCAATCGAAAGCGCACATGTAGAATTATTAGTGTTATCTAATAAAAATAAAAAGATTAATGTTATATCGCAAACTCCCCGGCGGGGAATCGAACCCCGGTCTCCCGCGTGACAGGCTGGGATACTGACCACTATACTACCGAGGACAGTTACGCTTGCCGAAACCCGGGATCGAAATACGGACCGTTAGATCTTCAGTCTAACGCTCTCCCAACTGAGCTATTTCGGCACGCCTAGGAGAAATCGGAAAGCAGCTTTATGAGAATGAAACTGGAAAGAATGAGCAAGATGTTATTTGATCATAAAAGGACGAGAGAAGATACATCTAAGTTAGAATTGTGTTACTCAGCGAATGTGATTTGTCAAGATTTCTAAAGTAAATCGAAAGAGCACATGTAGAATTATTAGTGTTATCCAATAAAAATAAAAATAAAAAGATTAATGTTATATCGCAAACTCCCCGGCGGTTAATCGAACCCCGGTCTCCCGCGTGACAGGCGGGGATACTGACCACAATACTACAAAGGACAGTTACGCTTGCCGAAACCCGGGTTCGAACCAGGGACCTTTACATCTTCAGTCTAACGCTCTCCCAACTGAGCTATTTCGGCACGCCTAGGAGAAATCGGAAAGCAGCTTTACCAGAATGAAATTGGAAAGAATCAGCAAGATGTTATTTGTTCATAAAAGGACGAGAGAAGATACATCTAATAAAGAATTGTGTTACTCAGCGAATGTGGTTTGTCAAGATTTCTAAAGTCAATCGAAAGCGCACATGTAGAATTATTAGTGTTATCCAATAAAAATAAAAAGATTAAAGAAATATAGCAAACTCCCCGGCGGGGAATCGAACCCCGGTCACCCGCGTGACAGGCGGGGATACTGACCACTATACTACCGAGGACAGTTACGCTTGCCGAAACCCGGGATCGAACCAGGGATCGAACCAGGGACCTTTAGATCTTCAGTCTAACGCTCTCCCAACTTAGCTATTTCGGCACGCCTAGGAGAAATCGGAAAGCAGCTTTACCAGAATGAAATTGGAAAGAATCAGCAAGATGTTATTTGTTCATAAAAGGACGAGAGAAGATACATCTAATAAAGAATTGTGTTACTCAGCGAATGTGGTTTGTCAAGATTTCTAAAGTCAATCGAAAGCGCACATGTAGAATTATTAGTGTTATCCAATAAAAATATTAAAGAAATATAGCAAACTCCCCGGCGGGGAATCGAACCCCGGTCTCCCGCGTGACAGGCGGGGATACTGACCACTATACTACCGAGTACAGTTACGCTTACCGAAACCCGGGATCGAAATAGGCACCGTTAAATCTTCAGTCTAACGCTCTCCCAACTCAGCTATTTCGGCACGCTTAGGAGAAATCGGAAAGCAGCTTTACCAGAATGAAATTGGAAAGAATCAGCAAGATGTTATTTGTTCATAAAAGGACGAGAGAAGATACATCTAAGGAAGAATTGTGTTACTCAGCGAATGTGGTTTGTCGAGATTTCTAAAGTCAATCGAAAGCGCACATGTAGAATTATCAGTGTTATCTAATAAAAATAAAAAGATTAATGTTATATCGCATACTCCCCGGCAGGGAATCGAACCCCGGTCTCCCGCGTGACAGGCGGGGATACTGACCACTATACTACCGAGGACAGTTACGCTTGCCGAAACCCGGGATCGAAATAGGGACCGTTAGATCTTCAGTCTAACGCTCTCCCAACTAAGCTATTTCGGCACGCCTAGGAGAAATCGGAAAGCAGCTTTATGAGAATGAAACTGGAAAGAATCAGCAAGATGTTATTTGTTCATAAAAGGACGAGAGAAGATACATCTAAGGAAGAATTGTGTTACTCAACGAATGTGATTTGTCAAGATTTCTAAAGTAAATCGAAAGAGCACATGTAGAATTATTAGTGTTATCCAATAAAAATAAAAATAAAAAGATTAATGTTATATCGCAAACTCCCTGGCGGGGAATCGAACCCCGGTCTCCCGCGTGACAGGCGGGGATACTGACCACTATACTACCGAGGACAGTTACGCTTGCCGAAACCCGGGATCGAAATAGGGACCGTTAGATCTTCAGTCTAACGCTCTCCCAACTGAGCTCCCAACGCCTAGGAGAAATCGGAAAGCAGTTTTACCAGAATGAAATTGGAAAGAATCAGCAAAATGTTATTTGTTCATAAAAGGACGAGAGAAGATACATCTAAGGAAGAATTGTGTTACTCAGCGAATGTGGTTTGTCGAGATTTCTAAAGTCAATCGAAAGCGCACATGTAGAATTATTAGTGTTATCCAATAAAAATATTAATGTTATATCTTAAACTTCCCGGCGGGGAATCGAACCCCGGTCTCCCGCGTGACAGGCGGGGATACTGACCACAATACTACCAAGGACAGTTACGCTTGCCGAAACCCGGGTTCGAAACAGGGACCTTTACATCTTCAGTCTAACGCTCTCCCAACTGATTTATTTCGGCACGCCTAGGAGAAATCGGAAAGCAGCTTTACCAGAATGAAATTGGAAAGAATCAGCAAGATGTTATTTGTTCATAAAAGGACGAGAGAAGATACATCTAATAAAGAATTGTGTTACTCAGCGAATGTGGTTTGTCAAGATTTCTAAAGTCAATCGAAAGCGCACATGTAGAATTATTAGTGTTATCCAATAAAAATAAAAATAAAAAGATTAATGTTATATCGCAAACTCCCCGGCGGGGAATCGAACCCCGGTCTCCCGCGTGACAGGCGGGGATACTGACCACTATACTACCTAGGACAGTTACGCTTGCCGAAACCCGGGATCGAAATTGGGACCGTTAGATCTTCAGTCTACCGCTCTCCCAACTGAGCTATTTCGGCACGCCTAGGAGAAATCGGAAAGCAGTTTTACCAGAATGAAATTGGAAAGAATCAGCAAGATGTTATTTGTTCATAAAAGGACGAGAGAAGATACATCTAAGGAAGAATTGTGTTACTCAGCGAATGTGGTTTGTCGAGATTTCTAAAGTCAATCGAAAGCGCACATGTAGAATTATTAGTGTTATCTAATAAAAATAAAAAAAATAATGTTATATCGCAAACTCCCCGGCGGGGAATCGAACCCCGGTCTCCCGCGTGACAGGCTGGGATACTGACCACTATACTACCGAGGACAGTTACGCTTGCCGAAACCCGGGATCGAAATACGGACCGTTAGATCTTCAGTCTAACGCTCTCCCAACTGAGCTATTTCGGCACGCGTAGGAGAAATCGGAAAGCAGCTTTATGAGAATGAAACTGGAAAGAATGAGCAAGATGTTATTTGTTCATAAAAGGACGAGAGAAGATACATCTAAGGAAGAATTGTGTTACTCAGCGAATGTGGTTTGTCGAGATTTCTAAAGTCAATCGAAAGCGCACATGTAGAATTATTAGTGTTATCTAATAAAAATAAAAAGATTAATGTTATATCGCAAACTCCCCGGCGGGGAATCGAACCCCGGTCTCCCGCGTGACAGGCTGGGATACTGACCACTATACTACCGAGGACAGTTACGCTTGCCGAAACCCGGGATCGAAATACGGACCGTTAGATCTTCAGTCTAACGCTCTCCCAACTGAGCTATTTCGGCACGCCTAGGAGAAATCGGAAAGCAGCTTTATGAGAATGAAACTGGAAAGAATGAGCAAGATGTTATTTGATCATAAAAGGACGAGAGAAGATACATCTAAGTTAGAATTGTGTTACTCAGCGAATGTGATTTGTCAAGATTTCTAAAGTAAATCGAAAGAGCACATGTAGAATTATTAGTGTTATCCAATAAAAATAAAAATAAAAAGATTAATGTTATATCGCAAACTCCCCGGCGGTTAATCGAACCCCGGTCTCCCGCGTGACAGGCGGGGATACTGACCACAATACTACAAAGGACAGTTACGCTTGCCGAAACCCGGGTTCGAACCAGGGACCTTTACATCTTCAGTCTAACGCTCTCCCAACTGAGCTATTTCGGCACGCCTAGGAGAAATCGGAAAGCAGCTTTACCAGAATGAAATTGGAAAGAATCAGCAAGATGTTATTTGTTCATAAAAGGACGAGAGAAGATACATCTAATAAAGAATTGTGTTACTCAGCGAATGTGGTTTGTCAAGATTTCTAAAGTCAATCGAAAGCGCACATGTAGAATTATTAGTGTTATCCAATAAAAATAAAAAGATTAAAGAAATATAGCAAACTCCCCGGCGGGGAATCGAACCCCGGTCACCCGCGTGACAGGCGGGGATACTGACCACTATACTACCGAGGACAGTTACGCTTGCCGAAACCCGGGATCGAACCAGGGATCGAACCAGGGACCTTTAGATCTTCAGTCTAACGCTCTCCCAACTTAGCTATTTCGGCACGCCTAGGAGAAATCGGAAAGCAGCTTTACCAGAATGAAATTGGAAAGAATCAGCAAGATGTTATTTGTTCATAAAAGGACGAGAGAAGATACATCTAATAAAGAATTGTGTTACTCAGCGAATGTGGTTTGTCAAGATTTCTAAAGTCAATCGAAAGCGCACATGTAGAATTATTAGTGTTATCCAATAAAAATATTAAAGAAATATAGCAAACTCCCCGGCGGGGAATCGAACCCCGGTCTCCCGCGTGACAGGCGGGGATACTGACCACTATACTACCGAGTACAGTTACGCTTACCGAAACCCGGGATCGAAATAGGCACCGTTAAATCTTCAGTCTAACGCTCTCCCAACTCAGCTATTTCGGCACGCTTAGGAGAAATCGGAAAGCAGCTTTACCAGAATGAAATTGGAAAGAATCAGCAAGATGTTATTTGTTCATAAAAGGACGAGAGAAGATACATCTAAGGAAGAATTGTGTTACTCAGCGAATGTGGTTTGTCGAGATTTCTAAAGTCAATCGAAAGCGCACATGTAGAATTATCAGTGTTATCTAATAAAAATAAAAAGATTAATGTTATATCGCATACTCCCCGGCAGGGAATCGAACCCCGGTCTCCCGCGTGACAGGCGGGGATACTGACCACTATACTACCGAGGACAGTTACGCTTGCCGAAACCCGGGATCGAAATAGGGACCGTTAGATCTTCAGTCTAACGCTCTCCCAACTAAGCTATTTCGGCACGCCTAGGAGAAATCGGAAAGCAGCTTTATGAGAATGAAACTGGAAAGAATCAGCAAGATGTTATTTGTTCATAAAAGGACGAGAGAAGATACATCTAAGGAAGAATTGTGTTACTCAACGAATGTGATTTGTCAAGATTTCTAAAGTAAATCGAAAGAGCACATGTAGAATTATTAGTGTTATCCAATAAAAATAAAAATAAAAAGATTAATGTTATATCGCAAACTCCCTGGCGGGGAATCGAACCCCGGTCTCCCGCGTGACAGGCGGGGATACTGACCACTATACTACCGAGGACAGTTACGCTTGCCGAAACCCGGGATCGAAATAGGGACCGTTAGATCTTCAGTCTAACGCTCTCCCAACTGAGCTCCCAACGCCTAGGAGAAATCGGAAAGCAGTTTTACCAGAATGAAATTGGAAAGAATCAGCAAAATGTTATTTGTTCATAAAAGGACGAGAGAAGATACATCTAAGGAAGAATTGTGTTACTCAGCGAATGTGGTTTGTCGAGATTTCTAAAGTCAATCGAAAGCGCACATGTAGAATTATTAGTGTTATCCAATAAAAATATTAATGTTATATCTTAAACTTCCCGGCGGGGAATCGAACCCCGGTCTCCCGCGTGACAGGCGGGGATACTGACCACAATACTACCAAGGACAGTTACGCTTGCCGAAACCCGGGTTCGAACCAGGGACCTTTACATCTTCAGTCTAACGCTCTCCCAACTGATTTATTTCGGCACGCCTAGGAGAAATCGGAAAGCAGCTTTACCAGAATGAAATTGGAAAGAATCAGCAAGATGTTATTTGTTCATAAAAGGACGAGAGAAGATACATCTAATAAAGAATTGTGTTACTCAGCGAATGTGGTTTGTCAAGATTTCTAAAGTCAATCGAAAGCGCACATGTAGAATTATTAGTGTTATCCAATAAAAATAAAAATAAAAAGATTAATGTTATATCGCAAACTCCCCGGCGGGGAATCGAACCCCGGTCTCCCGCGTGACAGGCGGGGATACTGACCACTATACTACCTAGGACAGTTACGCTTGCCGAAACCCGGGATCGAAATTGGGACCGTTAGATCTTCAGTCTACCGCTCTCCCAACTGAGCTATTTCGGCACGCCTAGGAGAAATCGGAAAGCAGTTTTACCAGAATGAAATTGGAAAGAATCAGCAAGATGTTATTTGTTCATAAAAGGACGAGAGAAGATACATCTAAGGAAGAATTGTGTTACTCAGCGAATGTGGTTTGTCGAGATTTCTAAAGTCAATCGAAAGCGCACATGTAGAATTATTAGTGTTATCTAATAAAAATAAAAAGATTAATGTTATATCGCAAACTCCCCGGCGGGGAATCGAACCCCGGTCTCCCGCGTGACAGGCTGGGATACTGACCACTATACTACCGAGGACAGTTACGCTTGCCGAAACCCGGGATCGAAATAGGGACCGTTAGATCTTCAGTCTAACGCTCTCCCAACTGAGCTATTTCGGCACGCCTAGGAGAAATCGGAAAGCAGCTTTATGAGAATGAAACTGGAAAGAATGAGCAAGATGTTATTTGATCATAAAAGGACGAGAGAAGATACATCTAAGGAAGAATTGTGTTACTCAGCGAATGTGATTTGTCAAGATTTCTAAAGTAAATCGAAAGAGCACATGTAGAATTATTAGTGTTATCCAATAAAAATAAAAATAAAAAGATTATTGTTATATCGCAAACTCCCCGGCGGGGAATCGAACCCCGGTCTCCCGCGTGACAGGCGGGGATACTGACCACAATACTACCAAGGACAGTTACGCTTGCCGAAACCCGGGTTCGAACCAGGGACCTTTACATCTTCAGTCTAACGCTCTCCCAACTGAGCTATTTCGGCACGCCTAGGAGGAATCGGAAAGCAGCTTTACCAGAATGAAATTGGAAAGAATCAGCAAGATGTTATTTGTTCATAAAAGGACGAGAGAAGATACATCTAATAAAGAATTGTGTTACTCAGCGAATGTGGTTTGTCAAGATTTCTAAAGTCAATCGAAAGCGCACATGTAGAATTATTAGTGTTATCCAATAAAAATAAAAAGATTAAAGAAATATAGCAAACTCCCCGGCGGGGAATCGAACCCCGGTCTCCCGCGTGACAGGCGGGGATACTGACCACTATACTACCGAGGACAGTTACGCTTGCCGAAACCCGGGATCGAACCAGGGATCGAACCAGGGACCTTTAGATCTTCAGTCTAACGCTCTCCCAACTGAGCTATTTCGGCACGCCTAGGAGAAATCGGAAAGCAGCTTTATGAGAATGAAGCTGGAAAGAATCAGCAAGATGTTATTTGTTCATAAAAGGACGAGAGAAGATACATCTAATAAAGAATTGTCTTACTTAGCGAATGTGGATTGTCAAGATTTCAAAAGTCAATCGAAAGCGCACATGTAGAATTATTAGTGTTATCCAATAAAAATAAAAAGATTATTGATATATCGCAAACTCCCCGGCGGGGAATCGAACCCCGGTCTCCCGCGTGACAGGCGGGGATACTGACCACTATACTACCGAGGACAGTTACGCTTGCCGAAACACGTATTCGAAATAGGGACCGTTAGATCTTCAGTCTAACGCTCTCCCAACTGAGCTATTTCAGCACGCCTAGGAGAAATCGGAAAGCAGCTTTACCAGAATGAAATTGTAAAGAATCAGCAAGATGTTATTTGTTCATAAAAGGACGAGAGAAGATACATCTAAGGAAGAATTGTGTTACTCAGCGAATGTGGTTTGTCGAGATTTCTAAAGTCAATCGAAAGCGCACATGTAGAATTATTAGTGTTATCTAATAAAAATAAAAAGATTAATGCTATATCGCAAGCTCCCCGGCGGGGAATCGAACCCCGGTCTTTCGCGTGACAGGCGGGGATACTGACCACTATACTACCGAGGACAGTTACGCTTGTCGAAACCCGGGATCGAAATAGGGACCGTTAGATCTTCAGTCTAACGCTCTCCCAACTGAGCTATTTCGGCACGCCTAGGAGAAATCGGAAAGCAGCTTTATGAGAATGAAACTGGAAAGAATCAGCAAGATGTTATTTGTTCATAAAAGGACGAGAGAAGATACATCTAAGGAAGAATTGTTTTACTCAGCGAATGTGATTTGTCAAGATTTCTAAAGTCAATCGAAAGCGCACATGTAGAATTATTAGTGTTATCTAATAAAAATAAAAAGATTAATGTTATATCGCAAACTCCCCGGCGGGGAATCGAACCCCGGTCTCCCGCGTGACAGGCGGGGATACTGACCACTATACTACCGAGGACAGTTACGCTTGCCGAAACCCGGGATCGAAATAGGGACCGTTAGATATTCAGTCTAACGCTCTCCCAACTGAGCTATTTCGGCACGCCTAGGAGAAATCGGAAAGCAGCTCTATGAGAATGAAACTGGAAAGAATCAGCAAGATGTTATTTGTTCATAAAAGGACGAGAGAAGATACATCTAAGTAAGAATTGTGTTACTCAGCGAATGTGATTTGTTCAGATTTCTAAAGTAAATCGAAAGAGCACATGTAGAATTATTAGTGTTATCTAATAAAAATAAAAAGATTAATGTTATATCGCAAACTCCCCACCGGGGAATCGAACCCCGGTCTCCCGCGTGACAGGCGGGGATACTGACCACTATACTACCGAGGACAGTTACGCTTGCCGAAACCCGGGATCGAAATAGGGACCGTTAGATCTTCAGTCTAACGCTCTCCCAACTGAGCTATTTCGGCACGCGTAGGAGAAATCGGAAAGCAGCTTTATGAGAATGAAACTGGAAAGAATCAGCAAGATGTTATTTGTTCATAAAAGGACGAGAGAAGATACATCTAAGGAAGAATTGTGTTACTCAGCGAATGTGGTTTGTCGAGATTTCTAAAGTCAATCGAAAGCGCACATGTAGAATTATTAGTGTTATCCAATAAAAATAAAAAGATTAAAGAAATATAGCAAACTCCCCGGCGGGGAATCGAACCCCGGTCTCCCGCGTGACAGTCGAGGATACTGACCACTATACTACCGAGGACAGTTACGCTTGCCGAAACCCGGGATCGAACCAGGGACCTTTAGATATTCAGTCTAACGCTCTCCCAACTGATTTATTTCGGCACGCCAAGGAGAAATCGGAAAGCAGCTTTACCAGAATGAAATTGGAAAGAATCAGCAAGATGTTATTTCTTCATAAAAGGACGAGAGAAGATACATCTAATAAAGAATTGTGTTACTCAGCGAATGTGGTTTGTCAAGATTTCTAAAGTCAATCGAAAGCGCACATGTAGAATTATTAGTGTTATCCAATAAAAATATTAAAGAAATATAGCAAACTCCCCGGCGGGGAATCGAACCCCGGTCTCCCGCGTGACAGGCTGGGATACTGACCACTATACTACCGAGGACAGTTACGCTTGCCGAAACCCGGGATCGAAATAGGGACCGTTAGATCTTCAGTCTAACGCTCTCCCAACTGAGCTATTTCGGCACGCCTAGGAGAAATCGGAAAGCAGCTTTATGAGAATGAAACTGGAAAGAATGAGCAAGATGTTATTTGATCATAAAAGGACGAGAGAAGATACATCTAAGGAAGAATTGTGTTACTCAGCGAATGTGATTTGTCAAGATTTCTAAAGTAAATCGAAAGAGCACATGTAGAATTATTAGTGTTATCCAATAAAAATAAAAATAAAAAGATTAATGTTATATCGCAAACTCCCTGGCGGGGAATCGAACCCCGGTCTCCCGCGTGACAGGCGGGGATACTGACCACTATACTACCGAGGACAGTTACGCTTGCCGAAACCCGGGATCGAAATAGGGACCGTTAGATCTTCAGTCTAACGCTCTCCCAACTGAGCTATTTCGGCACGCCTAGGAGAAATCGGAAAGCAGTTTTACCAGAATGAAATTGGAAAGAATCAGCAAAATGTTATTTGTTCATAAAAGGACGAGAGAAGATACATCTAAGGAAGAATTGTGTTACTCAGCGAATGTGGTTTGTCGAGATTTCTAAAGTCAATCGAAAGCGCACATGTAGAATTATTAGTGTTATCCAATAAAAATAAAAAGATTAAAGAAATATAGCAAACTCCCCGGCGGGGAATCGGACCCCGGTCTCCCGCGTGACAGGCGGGGATACTGACCACTATACTACCGAGGACAGTTACGCTTGCTGAAACCCGGGATCGAACTTGGGACCTTTAGATCTTCAGTCTAACGCTCTCCCAACTTAGCTATTTCGGCACGCCTAGGAGAAATCGGAAAGCAGCTTTACCAGAATGAAATTGGAAAGAATCAGCAAGATGTTATTTGTTCATAAAAGGACGAGAGAAGATACATCTAATAAAGAATTGTGTTACTCAGCGAATGTGGTTTGTCAAGATTTCTAAAGTCAATCGAAAGCGCACATGTAGAATTATTAGTGTTATCCAATAAAAATAAAAAGATTATTGATATATCACAAACTCCCCGGCGGGGAATCGAACCCCGGTCTCCCGCGTGACAGGCGGGGATACTGACCACTATACTACCGAGGACAGTTACGCTTGCCAACACCCAGGATCGAACCAGGGACCTCTAGATCTTCAGTCTAACGCTCTCCCAACTGATTTATTTCGGCACGCCAAGGAGAAATCGGAAAGCAGCTTTACCAGAATGAAATTGGAAAGAATCAGCAAGATGTTATTTGTTCATAAAAGGACGAGAGAAGATACATCTAATAAAGAATTGTGTTACTCAGCGAATGTGGTTTGTCAAGATTTCTAAAGTCAATCGAAAGCGCACATGTAGAATTATTAGTGTTATCCAATAAAAATAAAAATAAAAAGATTAATGCTATATCGCAAACTCCCCGGCGGGGAATCGAACCCCGGTCTCCCGCGTGACAGGCGGGGATACTGACCACTATACTACCGAGGACAGTTACGCTTGCCGAAACCCGGGATCGAAATTGGGACCGTTAGATCTTCAGTCTACCGCTCTCCCAACTGAGCTATTTCGGCACGCCTAGGAGAAATCGGAAAGCAGTTATACCAGAATGAAATTGGAAAGAATCAGCAAGATGTTATTTGTTCATAAAAGGACGAGAGAAGATACATCTAAGGAAGAATTGTGTTACTCAGCGAATGTGGTTTGTCGAGATTTCTAAAGTCAATCGAAAGCGCACATGTAGAATTATTAGTGTTATCTAATAAAAATAAAAAGATTAATGTTATATCGCAAACTCCCCGGCGGGGAATCGAACCCCGATCTCCCGCGTGACAGGCTGGGATACTGACCACTATACTACCGAGGACAGTTACGCTTGCCGAAACCCGGGATCGAAATAGGGACCGTTAGATCTTCAGTCTAACGCTCTCCCAACTGAGCTATTTCGGCACGCCTAGGAGAAATCGGAAAGCAGCTTTATGAGAATGAAACTGGAAAGAATGAGCAAGATGTTATTTGATCATAAAAGGACGAGAGAAGATACATCTAAGGAAGAATTGTGTTACTCAGCGAATGTGATTTGTCAAGATTTCTAAAGTAAATCGAAAGAGCACATGTAGAATTATTAGTGTTATCCAATAAAAATAAAAATAAAAAGATTTATGTTATATCGCAAACTCCCCGTCGGGGAATCGAACCCCGGTCTCCCGCGTGACAGGCGGGGATACTGACCACTATACTACCGAGGACAGTTACGCTTGCCGAAACCCGGGATCGAACCAGGGACCTTTAGATCTTCAGTCTAACGCTCTCCCAACTGAGCTATTTCGGCACGCCTAGGAGAAATCGGAAAGCAGCTCTATGAGAATGAAACTGGAAAGAATCAGCAAGATGTTATTTGTTCATAAAAGGACGAGAGAAGATACATCTAAGGAAGAATTGTGTTACTCAGCGAATGTGATTTGTCAAGATTTCTAAAGTCAATCGAAAGCGCACATGTAGAATTATTAGTGTTATCTAATAAAAATAAAAAGATTAATGTTATATCGCAAACTCCCCGGCGGGGAATCGAACCCCGGTCTCCCGCGTGACAGGCGGGGATACTGACCACTATACTACCGAGGACAGTTACGCTTGCCGAAACCCGGGATCGAAATAGGGACCGTTAGATCTTCAGTCTAACGCTCTCCCAACTGAGCTATTTCGGCACGCCTAGGAGAAATCGGAAAGCAGCTTTATGAGAATGAAACTGGAAAGAATCAGCAAGATGTTATTTGTTCATAAAAGGACGAGAGAAGATACATCTAAGGAAGAATTGTGTTACTCAGCGAATGTGATTTGTCAAGATTTCTAAAGTAAATCGAAAGAGCACATGTAGAATTATTAGTGTTATCCAATAAAAATAAAAATAAAAAGATTTATGTTATATCGCAAACTCCCCGTCGGGGAATCGAACCCCGGTCTCCCGCGTGACAGGCGGGGATACTGACCACTATACTACCGAGGACAGTTACGCTTGCCGAAACCCGGGATCGAACCAGGGACCTTTATATCTTCAGTCTAACGCTCTCCCAACTGAGCTATTTCGGCACGCCTAGGAGAAATCGGAAAGCAGCTTTACCAGAATGAAATTGGAAAGAATCAGCAAGATGTTATTTGTTCATAAAAGGACGAGAGAAGATACATCTAAGGAAGAATTGTGTTACTCAGCGAATGTGGTTTGTCGAGATTTATAAAGTCAATCGAAAGCGCACATGTAGAATTATTAGTGTTATCCAATAAAAATATTAATGTTATATCTTAAACTTCCCGGCGGGGAATCGAACCTCGGTCTCCCGCGTGACAGGCGGGGATACTGACCACAATACTACCAAGAACAGTTACGCTTGCCGAAACCCGGGTTGGAAGAAGGGACCTTTACATCTTCAGTCTAACGCTCTCCCAACTGAGCTATTTCGGCACGCCTAGGAGAAACCGGAAAGCAGCTTTACCAGAATGAAATTGGAAAGAATCAGCAAGATGTTATTTGTTCATAAAAGGACGAGAGAAGATACATTTAATAAAGAATTGTGTTACTCAGCGAATGTGGTTTGTCAAGATTTCTAAAGTCAATCGAAAGCGCACATGTAGAATTATTAGTGTTATCCAATAAAAATAAAAAGATTAAAGAAATATAGCAAACTCCCCGGCGGGGAATCGAACCCCGGTCTCCCGCGTGACAGGCGGGGATACTGACCACTATACTACCGAGGACAGTTACGCTTGCCAAAACCCGAGAAGGAACCAGGGATCGAACCAGGGACCTTTAGATCTTCAGTCTAACGCTCTCCCAACTTAGCTATTTCGGCACGCCTAGGAGAAATCGGAAAGCAGCTTTACCAGAATGAAATTGGAAAGAATCAGCAAGATGTTATTTGTTCATAAAAGGACGAGAGAAGATACATCTAAGGAAGAATTGTGTTACTCAGCGAATGTGGTTTGTCGAGATTTATAAAGTCAATCGAAAGCGCACATGTAGAATTATTAGTGTTATCCAATAAAAATATTAATGTTATATCTTAAACTTCCCGGCGGGGAATCGAACCCCGGTCTCCAGCGTGACAGGCGGGGATACTGACCACAATACTACCAAGGACAGTTACGCTTGCCGAAACCCGGGTTCGAACCAGGGACCTTTAGATCTTCAGTCTAACGCTCTCCCAACTGAGCTATTTCGGCACGCCTAGGAGAAATCAGAAAGCAGCTTTACCAGAATGAAATTGGAAAGAATCAGCAAGATGTTATTTGTTCATAAAAGGACGAGAGAAGATACATCTAATAAAGAATTGTGTTACTCAGCGAATGTGGTTTGTCAAGATTTCTAAAGTCAATCGAAAGCGCACATGTAGAATTATTAGTGTTATCCAATAAAAATAAAAAGATTAAAGAAATATAGCAAACTTCCCGGCGGGGAATCGAACCCCGGTCTCCCGAGTGACAGGCGGGGATACTGACCACTATACTACCGAGGACAGTTACGCTTGCCGAAACCCGGGATCGAACCAGGGACCTTTAGATCTTCAGTCTAACGCTCTCCCAACTTAGCTATTTCGGCACGCCTAGGAGAAATCGGAAAGCAGCTTTACCAGAATGAAATTGGAAAGAATCAGCAAGATGTTATTTGTTCATAAAAGGACGAGAGAAGATACATCTAATACAGAATTGTGTTACTCAGCGAATGTGGTTTGTCAAGATTTCTAAAGTAAATCGAAAGAGCACATGTAGAATTATTAGTGTTATCTAATAAAAATAAAAAGATTAATGTTATATCGCAAACTCCCCGGCGGGGAATCGAACCCCGGTCTCCCGCGTGACAGGCGGGGATACTGACCACTATACTACCGAGGACAGTTACGCTTGCCGAAACCCGGGATCGAAATAGGGACCGTTAGATCTTCAGTCTAACGCTCTCCCAACTGAGCTATTTCGGCACGCCTAGGAGAAATCGGAAAGCAGCTTTATGAGAATGAAACTGGAAAGAATCAGCAAGATGTTATTTGTTCATAAAAGGACGAGAGAAGATACATCTAAGGAAGAATTGTGTTACTCAGCGAATGTGATTTGTCAAGATTTCTAAAGTAAATCGAAAGAGCACATGTAGAATTATTAGTGTTATCCAATAAAAATAAAAATAAAAAGATTTATGTTATATCGCAAACTCCCCGTCGGGGAATCGAACCCCGGTCTCCCGCGTGACAGGCGGGGATACTGACCACTATACTACCGAGGACAGTTACGCTTGCCGAAACCCGGGATCGAACCAGGGAACTTTAGATCTTCAGTCTAACGCTCTCCCAACTGAGCTATTTTGGCACGCCTAGGCGAAATCGGAAAGCAGCTTTACCAGAATGAAATTGGAAAGAATCAGCAAGATGTTATTTGTTCATAAAAGGACGAGAGAAGATACATCTAATAAAGAATTGTGTTACTCAGCGAATGTGGTTTGTCAAGATTTCTAAAGTCAATCGAAAGCGCACATGTAGAATTATTAGTGTTATCCAATAAAAATAAAAAGATTAAAGAAATATAGCAAACTCCCCGGCGGGGAATCGAACCCCGGTCTCCCGCGTGACAGGCGGGGATACTGACCACTATACTACCGAGGACAATTACGCTTGCCGAAACCCGGGATCGAACCAGGGACCTTTATATCTTCAGTCTAACGCTCTCCCAACTGAGCTATTTCGGCACGCCTAGGAGAAATCGGAAAGCAGCTTTACCAGAATGAAATTGGAAAGAATCAGCAAGATGTTATTTGTTCATAAAAGGACGAGAGAAGATACATCTAAGGAAGAATTGTGTTACTCAGCGAATGTGGTTTGTCGAGATTTATAAAGTCAATCGAAAGCGCACATGTAGAATTATTAGTGTTATCCAATAAAAATATTAATGTTATATCTTAAACTTCCCGGCGGGGAATCGAACCCCGGTCTCCCGCGTGACAGGCGGGGATACTGACCACAATACTACCAAGGACAGTTACGCTTGCCGAAACCCGGGTTCGAACCAGGGACCTTTACATCTTCAGTCTAACGCTCTCCCAACTGAGCTATTTCGGCACGCCTAGGAGAAATCGGAAAGCAGCTTTACCAGAATGAAATTGGAAAGAATCAGCAAGATGTTATTTGTTCATAAAAGGACGAGAGAAGATACATCTAATAAAGAATTGTGTTACTCAGCGAATGTGGTTTGTCAAGATTTCTAAAGTCAATCGAAAGCGCACATGTAGAATTATTAGTGTTATCCAATAAAAATAAAAAGATTAAAGAAATATAGCAAACTCCCCGGCGGGGAATCGAACCCCGGTCTCCCGCGTGACAGGCGGGGATACTGACCACTATACTACCGAGGACAGTTACGCTTGCCGAAACCCGAGATCGAACCAGGGATCGAACCAGGGACCTTTAGATCTTCAGTCTAACGCTCTCCCAACTTAGCTATTTCGGCACGCCTAGGAGAAATCGGAAAGCAGCTTTACCAGAATGAAATTGGAAAGAATCAGCAAGATGTTATTTGTTCATAAAAGGACGAGAGAAGATACATCTAAGGAAGAATTGTGTTACTCAGCGAATGTGGTTTGTCGAGATTTCTAAAGTCAATCGAAAGCGCACATGTAGAATTATTAGTGTTATCCAATAAAAATATTAATGTTATATCGCAAAAATCCCGGCGGGGAATCGAACCCCGGTCTCCCGCGTGACAGGTGGGGATACTGACCACTATACTACCGAGGACAGTTACGGTTGCCGAAACCCGGGATCGAACCAGGGACTTTTAGATCTTCAGTCTAACGCTCTCCCAACTGAGCTATTTCGGCACGCCTACGAGAAATCGGAAAGCAGCTTTACCAGAATGAAATTGGAAAGAATCAGCAAGATGTTATTTGTTCATAAAAGGACGAGAGAAGATACATCTAATAAAGAATTGTGCTACTCAGCGAATGTGGTTTGTCAAGATTTCTAAAGTCAATCGAAAGCGCACATGTAGAATTATTAGTGTTATCCAATAAAAACAAAAAGATTAAAGAAATATAGCAAACTCCCCGGCGGGGAATCGAACCCCGGTCTCCCGCGTGACAGGCGGGGATACTGACCACTATACTACCGAGGACAGTTACGCTTGCCGAAACCCGGGATCGAACCAGTGACCTTTACATCTTCAGTCTAACGCTCTCCCAACTGAGCTATTTCGGCACGCCTAGGAGAAATCGGAAAGCAGCTTTACCAGAATGAAATTGGAAAGAATCAGCAAGATGTTATTTGTTCATAAAAGGACGAGAGAAGATACATCTAATAAAGAATTGTGTTACTCAGCGAATGTGGTTTGTCAAGATTTCTAAAGTCAATCGAAAGCGCACACGTAGAATTATTAGTGTTATCCAATAAAAATAAAAAGATTAAAGAAATATAGCAAACTCTCCGGCGGGGAATCGAACCCCGGTCTCCCGCGTGACAGGCGGGGATACTGACCACTATACTACCGAGGACAGTTACGCTTGCCGAAACCCGGGATCGAACCAGGGACCTTTAGATCTTCTGTCTAACGCTCGCGCAACTGAACTATTTCGGCACGCCTAGGAATAATCGGAAAGCAGCTTTACCAGAATGAAATTGGAAAAAATCAGCAAGATTTTATTTGTTCATAAAAGGACGAGAGAAGATACATCTAAGGAAGAATTGTGTTACTCAGCGAATGTGGTTTGTCAAGATTTCTAAAGTCAATCGAAAGCGCACATGTAGAATTATTAGTGTTATCCAATAAAAATATTAAAGAAATATCGCAAACTCCGAGGCGGGGAATCGAACCCCGGTCTCCCGCGTGACAGGCGGGGATACTGACCACTATACTACCGAGGACAGTTAAGCTTGCCGAAACCCGGGATCAAACCAGGGGCCTTTACATCTTCAGTCTAACGCTCTCCCAACTGAGCTATTTCGGCACGCCTAGGAGAAATCGGAAAGCAGCTTTACCAGAATGAAATTGGAAAGAATCAGCAAGATGTTATTTGTTCATAAAAGGACGAGAGAAGATACATCTAATAAAGAATTGTGTTACTCAGCGAATGTGGTTTGTCAAGATTTCTAAAGTCAATCGAAAGCGCACATGTAGAATTATTAGTGTTATCCAATAAAAATAAAAAGATTAAAGAAATATAGCAAACTCCCCGGCGGGGAATCGAACCCCGGTCTCCCGCGTGACAGGCGAGGATACTGACCACTATACTACCTAGGACAGTTACGCTTGCCGAAACCCAGGATCGAACCAGGGACCTTTAGATATTCAGTCTAACGCTCTCCCAACTGATTTATTTCGGCACGCATAGGAGGAATCGGAAAGCAGCTTTACCAGAATGAAATTGGAAAGAATCAGCAAGATGTTATTTGTTCATAAAAGGACGAGAGAAGATACATCTAATAAAGAATTGTGTTACTCAGCGAATGTGGTTTGTCAAGATTTCTAATGTCAATCGAAAGCGCACATGTAGAATTATTAGTGTTATCCAATAAAAATATTAAAGAAATATAGCAAACTCCCCAGCGGGGAATCGAACCCCGGTCTCCCGCGTGACAGGCGGGGATACTGACCACTATACTACCGAGGACAGCTACGCTTGCCGAAACCCGGGATCGAACCAGGGACCTTTAGATCTTCAGTCTAACGCTCTCCCAACTGAGCTATTTCGGCACGCCTAGGAGAAATCGGAAAGCAGCTTTACCAGAATGAAATTGGAAAGAATCAGCAAGATGTTATTTGTTCATAAAAGGACGAGAGAAGATACATCTAAGGAAGAATCGTGTTACTCAGCGAATGTGGTTTGTCAAGATTTCTAAAGTCAATCGAAAGCGCACATGTAGAATTATTAGTGTTATCCAATAAAAATAAAAAGATTAAAGAAATATAGCAAACTCGCCGGCGGGGAATCGAACCCCGGTCTCCCGCGTGACAGGCGTGGATACTGACCACAATTCTACCGAGGACAGTTACGCTTGCCGAAACCCGGGATCGAACCAGGGACCTTTAGATCTTCAGTCTAACGCTCTCCCAACTGAGCTATTTCGGCACGCCTAGGAGAAATCGGAAAGCAGCTTTACCAGAATGAAATTGGAAAGAATCAGCAAGATGTTATTTGTTCATAAAAGGACGAGAGAAGATACATCTAATAAAGAATTGTGTTACTCAGCGAATGTGGTTTGTCAAGATTTCTAAAGTCAATCGAAAGCGCACAGGTAGAATTATTAGTGTTATCCAATAAAAATAAAAAGATTATTGATATATCGCAAACTCCCCGGCGGGGAATCGAACCCCGGTCTCCCGCGTGACAGGCGGGGATACTGACCACTATACTACCAAGGACAGTTACGCTTGCCGAAACCCGGGATCGAACCAGGGACCTTTAGATCTTCAGTCTAACGCTCTCCCAACTGAGCTATTTCGGCACGCCTAGGAGAAATCGGAAAGCAGCTTTACCAGAATGAAATTGGAAAGAATCAGCAAGATGTTATTTGTTCATAAAAGGACGAGAGAAGATACATCTAATAAAGAATTGTGTTACTCAGCGAATGTGGTTTGTCAAGATTTCTAAAGTTAATCGAAAGCGCACATGTAGAATTATTAGTGTTATCCAATAAAAATATTAAAGAAATATCGCAAACTCCCCGCCGGGGAATCGAACCCCGGTCTCCCGCGTGACAGGCGGGGATACTGACCACTATACTACTGAGGACAGTAACGCTTGCCAACACCCGGGATCGAACCAGGGACCTCTAGATCTTCAGTCTAACGCTCTCCCATCTGAGCTATTTCGGCACTCCTAGGAGGAATCGGAAAGCAGCTTTACCAGAATGAAATTGGAAAGAATCAGCAAGATGTTATTTGTTCATAAAAGGACGAGAGAAGATACATCTAATAAAGAATTGTGTTACTCAGCGAATGTGGTTTGTCAAGATTTCTAAAGTCAATCGAAAGCGCACATGTGGAATTATTAGTGTTATCCAATAAAAATATTAAAGAAATATCGCAAATTCCCCGGTGGGGAATCGAACCCCGGTCTCCCGCGTGACAGGCGGGGGATACTGACCACTATACTACCGAGGACAGTTACGCTTGCCGAAACCCGGTATCGAACCAGGGACCTTTAGATCTTCAGTCTAACGCTCGCCCAACTGAACTATTTCGGCACGCCTAGGAGAAATCGGAAAGCAGCTTTACCAGAATGAAATTGGAAAAAATCAGCAAGATTTTATTTGTTCATAAAAGGACGAGAGAAGATACATCTAAGGAAGAATTGTGTTACTCAGCGAATGTGGTTTGTCAAGATTTCTAAAGTCAATCGAAAGCGCACATGTAGAATTATTAGTGTTATCCAATAAAAATAAAAAGATTATTGATATATCACAAACTCCCCGGCGGGGAATCGAACCCCGGTCTCCCGCGTGACAGGCGGGGATACTGACCACTATACTACCGAGGACAGTTACGCTTGCCAACACCCAGGATCGAACCAGGGACCTCTAGATCTTCAGTCTAACGCTCTCCCAACTGAGCTATTTCGGCACGCCTAGGAGAAATCGGAAAGCAGCTTTACCAGAATGAAATTGGAAAGAATCAGCAAGATGTTATTTGTTCATAAAAGGGCGAGAGAAGATACATCTAATAAAGAATTGTGTTACTCAGCGAATGTGGTTTGTCAAGATTTCTAAAGTCAATCGAAAGCGCACAGGTAGAATTATTAGTGTTATCCAATAAAAATAAAAAGATTATTGATATATCGCAAACTCCCCGGCGGGGAATCGAACCCCGGTCTCCCGCGTGACAGGCGGGGATACTGACCACTATACTACCGAGGACAGTTACGCTTGCCGAAACCCGGGATCGAACCAGGGACCTTTAGATCTTCAGTCTAACGCTCTCCCAACTGAGCTATTTCGGCACGCCTAGGAGAAATCGGAAAGCAGCTTTACCAGAATGAAATTGGAAAGAATCAGCAAGATGTTATTTGTTCATAAAAGGACGAGAGAAGATACATCTAATAAAGAATTGTGTTACTCAGCGAATGTGGTTTGTCAAGATTTCTAAAGTCAATCGAAAGCGCACATGTAGAATTATTAGTGTTATCCAATAAAAATATTAAAGAAACATCGCAAACTCCCCGTCGGGGAATCGATCCCCGGTCTCCCGTGTGACAGGCGGGGATACTGACCACTATACTACCTAGGACAGTTACGCTTGCCGAAACCCGGGATCGAACCAGGGACATTTACATCTTCAGTCTAACGTTCTCCCAACTGAGCTATTTCGGCACCCTTAGGAGAAATCGGAAAGCAGCTTTACCAGAATGAAATTGGAAAGAATCAGCAAGATGTTATTTGTTCATAAAAGGACGAGAAAAGATACATCTAATAAAGAATTGTGTTACTCAGCGAATGTGGTTTGTCAAGATTTCTAAAGTCAATCGAAAGCGCACATGTAGAATTATTAGTGTTATCCAATAAAAATATTAAAGAAATATCGCAAACTCCCCGTCGGGAAATCGAACCCCGGTCTCCCGCGTGACAGGCGGGGATACTGACCACTATACTACCGAGGACAGTAACGCTTGCCAACACCCGGGATCGAACCAGGGACCTTTAGATCTTCAGTCTAACGCTCTCCCAACTGAGTTATTTCGGCACGCCTAGGAGAAATCGGAAAGCAGCTTTACCAGAATGAAATTGGAAAGAATCAGCAAGATGTTATTTGTTCATAAAAGGACGAGAGAAGATACATCTAAGGAAGAATTGTGTTACTCAGCGAATGTGGTTTGTCAAGATTTCTAAAGTCAATCGAAAGCGCACAGGTAGAATTATTAGTGTTATCCAATAAAAATAAAAAGATTATTGATATATCGCAAACTCCCCGGCGGGGAATCGAACCCCGGTCTCCCGCGTGACAGGCGGGGATACTGACCACTATACTACCGAGGACAGTTACGCTTGCCGAAACCCGGGATCGAACCAGGGACCTTTAGATCTTCAGTCTAACGCTCTCCCAACTGAGCTATTTCGGCACGCCTAGGAGAAATCGGAAAGCAGCTTTACCAGAATGAAATTGGAAAGAATCAGCAAGATGTTATTTGTTCATAAAAGGACGAGAGAAGATACATCTAATAAAGTATTTTGTTACTCAGCGAATGTGGTTTGTCAAGATTTCTAAAGTCAATCGAAAGCGCACATGTAGAATTATTAGTGTTATCCAATAAAAATAAAAAGATTATTGATATATCACAAACTCGCCGGCGGGGAATCGAACCCCGGTCTCCCGCGTGACAGGCGGGGATACTGACCACTATACTACCGAGGACAGTTACGCTTGCCAACACCCAGGATCGAACCAGGGACCTCTAGATCTTCAGTCTAACGCTCTCCCAACTGAGCTATTTCGGCACGCCTAGGAGAAATCGGAAAGCAGCTTTACCAGAATGAAATTGGAAAGAATCAGCAAGATGTTATTTGTTCATAAAAGGGCGAGAGAAGATACATCTAATAAAGAATTGTGTTACTCAGCGAATGTGGTTTGTCAAGATTTCTAAAGTCAATCGAAAGCGCACAGATAGAATTATTAGTGTTATCCAATAAAAATAAAAAGATTATTGATATATCGCAAACTCCCCGGCGGGGAATCGAACCCCGGTCTCCCGCGTGACAGGCGGGGATACTGACCACTATTCTACCGAGGACAGTTACGCTTGCCGAAACCCGGGATCGAACCAGGGACCTTTAGATCTTCAGTCTAACGCTCTCCCAACTGAGCTATTTCGGCCCGCCTAGGAGAAATCGGAAAGCAGCTTTACCATAATGAAATTGGAAAGAATCAGCAAGATGTTATTTGTTCATAAAAGGACGAGAGAAGATACATCTAATAAAGAATTGTGTTACTCAGCGAATGTGGTTTGTCAAGATTTCTAAAGTCAATCGAAAGCGCACATGTAGAATTATTAGTGTTATCCAATAAAAATATTAAAGAAATATCGCAAACTCCCCGTCGGGGAATCGATCCCCGGTCTCCCGCGTGACAGGCGGGGATACTGACCACTATACTACCTAGGACAGTTACGCTTGCCGAAACCCGGGATCGAACCAGGGACCTTTACATCTTCAGTCTAACGCTCTCCCAACTGAGCTATTTCGGCACCCCTAGGAGAAATCGGAAAGCAGCTTTACCAGAATGAAATTGGAAAGAATCAGCAAGATGTTATTTGTTCATAAAAGGACGAGAGAAGATACATCTAATAAAGAATTGTGTTACTCAGCGAATGTGGTTTGTCAAGATTTCTAAAGTCAATTGAAAGCGCACATGTAGAATTATTAGTGTTATCCAATAAAAATATTAAAGAAATATCGCAAACTCCCCGTCGGGGAATCGAACCCCGGTCTACCGCGTGACAGGCGGGGATACTGACCACTATACTACCGAGGACAGTAACGCTTGCCAACACCCGGGATCGAACCAGGGACCTTTAGATCTTCAGTCTAACGCTCTCCCAACTGAGCTATTTCGGCACGCTTAGGAGAAATCGGAAAGCAGCTTTACCAGAATGAAATTGGAAAGAATCAGCAAGATGTTATTTGTTCATAAAAGGACGAGAGAAGATACATCTAAGGAAGAATTGTGTTACTCAGCGAATGTGGTTTGTCAAGATTTCTAAAGTCAATCGAAAGCGCACATGTAGAATTATTAGTGTTATCCAATAAAAATAAAAAGATTATTGATATATCACAAACTCCCCGGCGGGGAATCGAACTCCGGTCTCCCGCGTGACAGGCGTGGATACTGACCACTATACTACCGAGGACAGTTACGCTTGCCGAAACCCGGTATCGAACCAGGGACCTTTAGATCTTCAGTCTAACGCTCGCCAAACTGAACTATTTCGGCACGCCTAGGAGAAATCGGAAAGCAGCTTTACTAGAATGAAATTGGAAAAAATCAGCAAGATTTTATTTGTTCATAAAAGGACGAGAGAAGATACATCTAAGGAAGAATTGTGTTACTCAGCGAATGTGGTTTGTCAAGATTTCTAAAGTCAATCGAAAGCGCACATGTAGAATTATTAGAGTTATCCAATAAAAATATTAAAGAAATATTGCAAACTCCCCGGCGGGGAATCGAACCCCGGTCTCCCGCGTGACAGGCGGGGATACTGTTCACTATACTACCGAGGACAGTTAAGCTTGCCGAAACCCGGGATCGAACCAGGGACATTTACATCTTCAGTCTAACGCTCTCCCAACTGAGCTATTTCGGCACTCCTAGGAGAAATCGGAAAGCAGCTTTACCAGAATGAAATTGGAAAGAATCAGCAAGATGTTATTTGTTCATAAAAGGACGAGAGAAGATACATCTAATAAAGAATTGTGTTACTCAGCGAATGTGGTTTGTCAAGATTTCTAAAGTCAATCGAAAGCGCACATGTAGAATTATTAGTGTTATCCAATAAAAATAAAAAGATTAAAGAAATATAGCAAACTCGACGGCGGGGAATCGAACCCCGGTCTCCCGCGTGACAGGCGGGGATACTGACCACTATACTACCGAGGACAGTTACGCTTGCCAACACCCAGGATCGAACCAGGGACCTCTAGATCGTCAGTCTAACGCTCTCCCAACTGAGCTATTTCGGCACGCCTAGGAGAAATCGGAAAGCAGCTTTACCAGAATGAAATTGGAAAGAATCAGCAAGATGTTATTTGTTCATAAAAGGGCGAGAGAAGATACATCTAATAAAGAATTGTGTTACTCAGCGAATGTGGTTTGTCAAGATTTCTAAAGTCAATCGAAAGCGCACAGGTAGAATTATTAGTGTTATCCAATAAAAATATTAAAGAAGTATCGCAAATTCCCCGGTGGGGAATCGAACCCCGGTCTCCCGCGTGACAGGCGGGGATACTGACCACTATACTACCGAGGACAGTTACGCTTGCCGAAACCCGGTATCGAACCAGGGACCTTTAGATCTTCAGTCTAACGCTCGCCCAACTGAACTATTTCGGCACGCCTAGGAGAAATCGGAAAGCAGCTTTACCAGAATGAAATTGGAAAAAATCAGCAAGATTTTATTTGTTCATAAAAGGACGAGAGAAGATACATCTAAGGAAGAATTGTGTTACTCAGCGAATGTGGTTTGTCAAGATTTCTAAAGTCAATCGAAAGCGCACATGTAGAATTATTAGTGTTATCCAATAAAAATATTAAAGAAATATCGCAAACTCCCCGGCGGGGAATCGAACCCCGGTCTCCCGCGTGACAGGCGGGGATATGGCCACTATACTACCGAGGACAGTTAAGCTTGCCAAAACCCGGGATCGAACCAGGGACCTTTACATCTTCAGTCTAACGCTCTCCCAACTGAGCTATTTCGGCACGCCTAGGAGAAATCAGAAAGCAGCTTTACCAGAATGAAATTGGAAAGAATCAGCAAGATGTTATTTGTTCATAAAAGGACGAGAGAAGATACATCTAATAAAGAATTGTGTTACTCAGCGAATGTGGTTTGTCAAGATTTCTAAAGTCAATCGAAAGCGCACATGTAGAATTATTAGTGTTATCCAATAAAAATAAAAAGATTATAGATATATCACAAACTCCCCGGCGGGGAATCGAACCCCGGTCTCCCGCGTGACAGGCGGGGATACTGACCACTATACTACCGAGGACAGTTACGCTTGCCAACACCCAGGATCGAACCAGGGACCTCTAGATCTTCAGTCTAACGCTCTCCCAACTGAGCTATTTCGGCACGCCTAGGAGAAATCGGAAAGCAGCTTTACCAGAATGAAATTGGAAAGAATCAGCAAGATGTTATTTGTTCATAAAAGGGCGAGAGAAGATACATCTAATAAAGAATTGTGTTACTCAGCGAATGTGGTTTGTCAAGATTTCTAAAGTCAATCGAAAGCGCACAGGTAGAATTATTAGTGTTATCCAATAAAAATAAAAAGAATATTGATATATCGCAAACTCCCCGGCGGGGAATCGAACCCCGGTCTCCCGCGTGACAGGCGGGGATACTGACCACTATACTACCGAGGACAGTTACGCTTGCCGAAACCCGGGATCGAACCAGGGACCTTTAGATCTTCAGTCTAACGCTCTCCCAACTGAGCTATTTCGGCACGCCTAGGAGAAATCGGAAAGCAGCTTTTCCAGAATGAAACTGGAAAGAATCAGCAAGATGTTATTTGTTCATAAAAGGACGAGAGAAGATACATCTAAGGAAGAATTGTGTTACTCAGCGAATGTGGTTTCTCAGGATTTCTAAAGTCAATCGAAAGCGCACATGTAGAATTATTAGTGTTATCCAATAAAAATAAAAAGATTATAGATATATCACAAACTCCCCGGCGGGGAATCGAACCCCGGTCTCCCGCGTGACAGGCGGGGATACTGACCACTATACTACCGAGGACAGTTACGCTTGCCAACACCCAGGATCGAACCAGGGACCTCTAGATCTTCAGTCTAACGCTCTCCCAACTGAGCTATTTCGGCACGCCTAGGAGAAATCGGAAAGCAGCTTTACCAGAATGAAATTGGAAAGAATCAGCAAGATGTTATTTGTTCATAAAAGGGCGAGAGAAGATACATCTAATAAAGAATTGTGTTACTCAGCGAATGTGGTTTGTCAAGATTTCTAAAGTCAATCGAAAGCGCACAGGTAGAATTATTAGTGTTATCCAATAAAAATAAAAAGAATATTGATATATCGCAAACTCCCCGGCGGGGAATCGAACCCCGGTCTCCCGCGTGACAGGCGGGGATACTGACCACTATACTACCGAGGACAGTTACGCTTGCCGAAACCCGGGATCGAACCAGGGACCTTTAGATCTTCAGTCTAACGCTCTCCCAACTGAGCTATTTCGGCACGCCTAGGAGAAATCGGAAAGCAGCTTTACCAGAATGAAATTGGAAAGAATCAGCAAGATGTTATTTGTTCATAAAAGGACGAGAGAAGATACATCTAATAAAGAATTGTGTTACTCAGCGAATGTGGTTTGTCAAGATTTCTAAAGTCAATCGAAAGCGCACATGTAGAATTATTAGTGTTATCCAATAAAAATATTAAAGAAATATCGCAAACTCCCCGTCGGGGAATCGATCCCCGGTCTCCCGTGTGACAGGCGGGGATACTGACCACTATACTACCTAGGACAGTTACGCTTGCCGAAACCCGGGATCGAACCAGGGACATTTACATCTTCAGTCTAACGCTCTCCCAACTGAGCTATTTCGGCACCCCTAGGAGAAATCGGAAAGCAGCTTTACCAGAATGAAATTGGAAAGAATCAGCAAGATGTTATTTGTTCATAAAAGGACGAGAAAAGATACATCTAATAAAGAATTGTGTTACTCAGCGAATGTGGTTTGTCAAGATTTCTAAAGTCAATCGAAAGCGCACATGTAGAATTATTAGTGTTATCCAATAAAAATATTAAAGAAATATCGCAAACTCCCCGTCGGGGAATCGAACCCCGGTCTCCCGCGTGACAGGCGGGGATACTGACCACTATACTACCGAGGACAGTAACGCTTGCCAACACCCGGGATCGAACCAGGGACCTTTAGATCTTCAGTCTAACGCTCGCCAAACTGAACTATTTCGGCACGCCTAGGAGAAATCGGAAAGCAGCTTTACCAGAATGAAATTGGAAAAAATCAGCAAGATTTTATTTGTTCATAAAAGGACGAGAGAAGATACATCTAAGGAAGAATTGTGTTACTCAGCGAATGTGGTTTGTCAAGATTTCTAAAGTCAATCGAAAGCGCACATGTAGAATTATTAGAGTTATCCAATAAAAATATTAAAGAAATATTGCAAACTCCCCGGCGGGGAATCGAACCCCGGTCTCCCGCGTGACAGGCGGGGATACTGTTCACTATACTACCGAGGACAGTTAAGCTTGCCGAAACCCGGGATCGAACCAGGGACCTTTACATCTTCAGTCTAACGCTCTCCCAACTGAGCTATTTCGGCACTCCTAGGAGAAATCGGAAAGCAGCTTTACCAGAATGAAATTGGAAAGAATCAGCAAGATGTTATTTGTTCATAAAAGGACGAGAGAAGATACATCTAATAAAGAATTGTGTTACTCAGCGAATGTGGTTTGTCAAGATTTCTAAAGTCAATCGAAAGCGCACATGTAGAATTATTAGTGTTATCCAATAAAAATAAAAAGATTAAAGAAATATAGCAAACTCGACGGCGGGGAATCGAACCCCGGTCTCCCGCGTAACAGGCGGGGATACTGACCACTATACTACCGAGGACAGTTACGCTTGCCAACACCCAGGATCGAACCAGGGACCTCTAGATCTTCAGTCTAACGCTCTCCCAACTGAGCTATTTCGGCACGCCTAGGAGAAATCGGAAAGCAGCTTTACCAGAATGAAATTGGAAAGAATCAGCAAGATGTTATTTGTTCATAAAAGGGCGAGAGAAGATACATCTAATAAAGAATTGTGTTACTCAGCGAATGTGGTTTGTCAAGATTTCTAAAGTCAATCGAAAGCGCACAGGTAGAATTATTAGTGTTATCCAATAAAAATAAAAAGATTATTGATATATCGCAAACTCCCCGGCTAGGAATCGAACCCCGGTCTCCCGCGTGACAGGCGGGGTTACTGACCACTATACTACCGAGGACAGTTACGCTTGCCGAAACCCGGGATCGAAACAGGGACCTTTAGATCTTCAGTCTAACGCTCTCCCAACTGAGCTATTTCGGCACGCCTAGGAGAAATCGGAAAGCAGCTTTACCAGAATGAAATTGGAAAGAATCAGCAAGATGTTATTTGTTCATAAAAGGACGAGAGAAGATACATCTAATAAAGAATTGTGTTACTCAGCGAATGTGGTTTGTCAAGATTTCTAAAGTCAATCGAAAGCGCACATGTAGAATTATTAGTGTTATCCAATAAAAATATTAAAGAAATATCGCAAACTCCCCGTCGGGGAATCGAACCCCGGTCTCCCGCGTGACAGGCGGGGATACTGACCACTATACTACCTAGGACAGTTACGCTTGCCGAAACCCGGGATCGAACCAGGGACCTTTACATCTTCAGTCTAACGCTCTCCCAACTGAGCTATTTCGGCACCCCTAGGAGAAATCGGAAAGCAGCTTTACCAGAATGAAATTGGAAAGAATCAGCAAGATGTTATTTGTTCATAAAAGGTCGAGAGAAGATACATCTAATAAAGAATTGTGTTACTCAGCGAATGTGGTTTGTCAAGATTTCTAAAGTCAATCGAAAGCGCACATGTAGAATTATTAGTGTTATCCAATAAAAACAAAAAGGTTATTGATATATCACAAACTCCCCGTCGGGGAATCGAACCCCGGTCTCCCGCGTGACAGGCGGGGATACTGACCACTATACTACAGAGGACAGTTACGCTTGCCAACACATAGGATCGAACCAGGGACCTCTAGATCTTCAGTCTAACGCTCTCCCAACTGAGCTATTTCGGCACCCCTAGGAGAAATCGGAAAGCAGCTTTACCAGAATGAAATTGGAAAGAATCAGCAAGATGTTATTTGTTCATAAAAGGACGAGAGAAGATACATCTAATAAAGAATTGTGTTACTCAGCGAATGTGGTTTGTCAAGATTTCTAAAGTCAATTGAAAGCGCACATGTAGAATTATTAGTGTTATCCAATAAAAATATTAAAGAAATATCGCAAACTCCCCGTCGGAGAATCGAACCCCGGTCTCCCGCGTGACAGGCGGGGATACTGACCACTATACTACCGAGGACAGTAACGCTTGCCAACACCCGGGATCGAACCAGGGACCTTTAGATCTTCAGTCTAACGCTCTCCCAACTGAGCTATTTCGGCACGCCTAGGAGAAATCGGAAAGCAGCTTTACCAGAATGAAATTGGAAAGAATCAGCAAGATGTTATTTGTTCATAAAAGGACGAGAGAAGATACATCTAAGGAAGAATTGTGTTACTCAGCGAATGTGGTTTGTCAAGATTTCTAAAGTCAATCGAAAGCGCACATGTAGAATTATTAGTGTTATCCAATAAAAATAAAAAGATTATTGATATATCACAAACTCCCCGGCGGGGAATCGAACTCCGGTCTCCCGCGTGACAGGCGGGGATACTGACCACTATACTACCGAGGACAGTTACGCTTGCCGAAACCCGGTATCGAACCAGGGACCTTTAGATCTTCAGTCTAACGCTCGCCCAACTGAACTATTTCGGCACGCCTAGGAGAAATCGGAAAGCAGCTTTACCAGAATGAAATTGGAAAAAATCAGCAAGATTTTATTTGTTCATAAAAGGACGAGAGAAGATACATCTAAGGAAGAATTGTGTTACTCAGCGAATGTGGTTTGTCAAGATTTCTAAAGTCAATAGAAAGCGCACATGTAGAATTATTAGTGTTATCCAATAAAAATATTAAGGAAATATTGCAAACTCCCCGGCGGGGAATCGAACCCCGGTCTCCCGCGTGACAGGCGGGGATACTGTTCACTATACTACCGAGGACAGTTACGCTTGCCGAAACCCGGGATCGAAACCGGGACCTTTACATCTTCAGTCTAACGCTCTCCCAACTGAGCTATTTCGGCACTCCTAGGAGAAATCGGAAAGCAGCTTTACCAGAATGAAATTGGAAAGAATCAGCAAGATGTTATTTGTTCATAAAAGGACGAGAGAAGATACATCTAATAAAGAATTGTGTTACTCAGCGAATGTGGTTTGTCAAGATTTCTAAAGTCAATCGAAAGCGCACATGTAGAATTATTAGTGTTATCCAATAAAAATAAAAAGATTAAAGAAATATAGCAAACTCGACGGCGGGGAATCGAACCCCGGTCTCCCGCGTGACAGGCGGGGATACTGACCACTATACTACCGAGCACAGTTACGCTTGCCGAAACCCGGGATCGAACCAGGGACCTTTAGATCTTCAGTCTAACGCTCTCCCAACTGAGCTATTTCGGCACGCCTAGGAGAAATCGGAAAGCAGCTTTACCAGAATGAAATTGGAAAGAATCAGCAAGATGTTATTTGTTCATAAAAGGACGAGAGAAGATACATATAATAAAGAATTGTGTTACTCAGCGAATGTGGTTTGTCAAGATTTCTAAAGTCAATCGAAAGCGCACATGTAGAATTATTAGTGTTATCCAATAAAAATAAAAAGATTATTGATATATCACAAACTCCCCGGCGGGGAGTCGAACCCCGGTCTCCCGCGTGACAGGCGGGGATACTGACCACTATACTACCGAGGACAGTTACGCTTGCGAACACCCAGGATCGAACCAGGGACCTCTAGATCTTCAGTCTAACGCTCTCCCAACTGAGTTATTTCGGCACGCCTAGGAGAAATCGGAAAGCAGCTTTACCAGAATGAAATTGGAAAGAATCAGCAAGATGTTATTTGTTCATAAAAGGGCGAGAGAAGATACATCTAATAAAGAATTGTGTTACTCAGCGAATGTGGTTTGTCAAGATTTCTAAAGTCAATCGAAAGCGCACAGGTAGAATTATTAGTGTTATCCAATAAAAATAAAAAGATTATTGATATATCGCAAACTCCCCGGCGGGGAATCGAACCCCGGTCTCCCGCGTGACAGGCGGGGATACTGACCACTATACTACCGAGGACAGTTACGCTTGCCGAAACCCGGGATCGAAACAGGGACCTTTAGATCTTCAGTCTAACGCTCTCCCAACTGAGCTATTTCGGCACGAATAGGAGAAATCGGAAAGCAGCTTTACCAGAATGAAATTGGAAAGAATCAGCAAGATGTTATTTGTTCATAAAAGGACGAGAGAAGATACATCTAATAAAGATTTGTGTTACTCAGCGAATGTGGTTTGTCAAGATTTCTAAAGTCAATCGAAAGCGCACATGTAGAATTATTAGTGTTATCCAATAAAAATATTAAAGAAATATCGCAAACTCCCCGTCGGGGAATCGAACCCCGGTCTCCCGCGTGACAGGCGGGGATACTGACCACTATACTACCTAGGACAGTTACGCTTGCCGAAACCCGGGATCGAACCAGGGACCTTTACATCTTCAGTCTAACGCTCTCCCAACTGAGCTATTTCGGCACCCCTAGGAGAAATCGGAAAGCAGCTTTACCAGAATGAAATTGGAAAGAATCAGCAAGATGTTATTTGTTCATAAAAGGACGAGAGAAGATACATCTAATAAAGAATTGTGTTACTCAGCGAATGTGGTTTGTCAAGATTTCTAAAGTCAATCGAAAGCGCACATGTAGAATTATTAGTGTTATCCAATAAAAATATTAAAGAAATATCGCAAACTCCCCGTCGGGGAATCGAACCCCGGTCTCCCGCGTGACAGGCGGGGATACTGACCACTATACTACCTAGGACAGTTACGCTTGCCGAAACCCGGGATCGAACCAGGGACCTTTACATCTTCAGTCTAACGCTCTCCCAACTGAGCTATTTCGGCACCCGTAGGAGAAATCGGAAAGCAGCTTTACCAGAATGAAATTGGAAAGAATCAGCAAGATGTTATTTGTTCATAAAAGGACGAGAGAAGATACATCTAATAAAGAATTGTGTTACTCAGCGAATGTGGTTTGTCAAGATTTCTAAAGTCAATCGAAAGCGCACATGTAGAATTATTAGTGTTATCCAAATAAAATAAAAAGATTAAAGAAATATAGCAAACTCGACGGCGGGGAATCGAACCCCGGTCTCCCGCGTGACAGGCGGGGATACTGACCACTATACTACCGAGGACAGTTACGCTTGCCGAAACCCGGGATCGAACCAGGGACCTTTAGATCTTCAGGCTATCGCTCTCCTAACTGAGCTATTTCGGCACGCCTAGGAGAAATCGGAAAGCAGCTTTACCAGAATGAAATTGGAAAGAATCAGCAAAATGTTATTTGTTCATAAAAGGACGAGAGAAGATACATCTAATAAAGAATTGTGTTACTCAGCGAATGTGGTTTGTCAAGATTTCTAAAGTCAATCGAAAGCGCACATGTAGAATTATTAGTGTTATCCAATAAAAATAAAAAGATTAAAGAAATATAGCAAACTCGACGGCGGGGAATCGAACCCCGGTGTCCCGCGTGACAGGCGGGGATACTGACCACTATACTACCGAGGACAGTCACGCTTGCCGAAACCCGGGATCGAACCAGGGACCTTTAGATCTTCAGTCTAACGCTCTCCCAACTGAGCTATTTCGGCACGCCTAGGAGAAATCGGAAAGCAGCTTTATGAGAATGAAACTGGAAAGAATCAGCAAGATGTTATTTGTTCATAAAAGGACGAGAGAAGATACATCTAAGGAAGAATTGTGTTACTCAACGAATGTGATTTGTCAAGATTTCTAAAGTAAATCGAAAGAGCACATGTAGAATTATTAGTGTTATCCAATAAAAATAAAAATAAAAATAAAAAGATTTATGTTATATCGCAAACTCCCCGTCGGGGAATCGAACCCCGGTCTCCCGCGTGACAGGCGGGGATACTGACCACTATACTACCGAGGACAGTTACGCTTGCCGAAACCCGGGATCGTACCAGGGACCTTTAGATCTTCAGTCTAACGCTCTCCCAACTGAGCTATTTCGGCACGCCTAGCAGAAATCGGAAAGCAGCTTTAAAAGAATGAAATTGGAAAGAATCAGCAAGATGTTATTTGTTCATAAAAGGACGAGAGAAGATACATCTAATAAAGAATTGTGTTACTCAGCGAATGTGGTTTGTCAAGATTTCTAAAGTCAATCGAAAGCGCACATGTAGAATTATTAGTGTTATCCAATAAAAATAAAAAGATTATTGATATATCACAAATTCCCCGGCGGGGAATCGAACCCCGGTCTCCCGCGTGACAGGCGGGGATACTGACCACTATACTACCGAGGACAGTTACGCTTGCCGAAACCCGGGATCGAACCAGGGACCTTTACATCTTCAGTCTAACGCTCTCCCAACTGAGCTATTTCGGCACGCCTAGGAGAAATCGGAAAGCAGCTTTACCAGAATGAAATTGGAAAGAATCAGCAAGATGTTATTTGTTCATAAAAGGACGAGAGAAGATACATCTAAGGAAGAATTGTGTTACTCATCGAATGTGGTTTGTCAAGATTTCTAAAGTCAATCGAAAGCGCACATGTAGAATTATTAGTGTTATCCAATAAAAATAAAAAGATTAAAGAAATATAGCAAACTCCCCGGCGTTGAATCGAACCCCGGTCTCCCGCGTGACAGTCGAGGATACTGACCACTATACTACCGAGGACAGTTACGCTTGCCGAAACCCGGGATCGAACCAGGGACCTTTAGATATTCAGTCTAACGCTCTCCCAACTGATTTATTTCGGCACGCCTAGGAGAAATCGGAAAGCAGCTTTACCAGAATGAAATTGGAAAGAATCAGCAAGATGTTATTTGTTCATAAAAGGACGAGAGAAGATACATCTAATAAAGAATTGTGTTACTCAGCGAATGTGGTTTGTCAAGATTTCTAAAGTCAATCGAAAGCGCACATGTAGAATTATTAGTGTTATCCAATAAAAATAAAAAGATTAAAGAAATATAGCAAACTCGACGGCGGGGAATCGAACCCCGGTCTCCCGCGTGACAGGCGGGGATACTGACCACTATACTACCGAGGACAGTCACGCTTGCCGAAACCCGGGATCGAACCAGGGACCTTTAGATCTTCAGTCTAACGCTCTCCCAACTGAGCTATTTCGGCACGCCTAGGAGAAATCGGAAATCAGCTTTACCAGAATGAAATTGGAAAGAATCAGCAAGATGTTATTTGTTCATAAAAGGACGAGAGAAGACACATCTAAGGAAGAATTGTGTTACTCAGCGAATGTGGTTTGTCAAGATTTCTAAAGTCAATCGAAAGCGCACATGTAGAATTATTAGTGTTATCCAATAAAGATATTAAAGAAATATCGCAAACTCCCCGTCGGGGAATCGAACCCCGGTCTCCCGCGTGACAGGCGGGGATACTGACCACTATACTACCTAGGACAGTTACGCTTGCCGAAACCCGGGATCGAACCAGGGACCTTTACATCTTCAGTCTAACGCTCTCCCAACTGAGCTATTTCGGCACCCCTAGGAGAAATCGGAAAGCAGCTTTACCAGAATGAAATTGGAAAGAATCAGCAAGATGTTATTTGTTCATAAAAGGACGAGAGAAGATACATCTAATAAAGAATTGTGTTACTCAGCGAATGTGGTTTGTCAAGATTTCTAAAGTCAATCGAAAGCGCACATGTAGAATTATTAGTGTTATCCAATAAAAATAAAAAGATTAAAGAAATATAGCAAACTCCCCGGCGTTGAATCGAACCCCGGTCTCCCGCGTGACAGTCGAGGATACTGACCACTATACTACCGAGGACAGTTACGCTTGCCGAAACCCGGGATCGAACCAGGGACCTTTAGATATTCAGTCTAACGCTCTCCCAACTGATTTATTTCGGCACGCCTAGGAGAAATCGGAAAGCAGCTTTACCAGAATGAAATTGGAAAGAATCAGCAAGATGTTATTTGTTCATAAAAGGACGAGAGAAGATACATCTAATAAAGAATTGTGTTACTCAGCGAATGTGGTTTGTCAAGATTTCTAAAGTCAATCGAAAGCGCACATGTAGAATTATTAGTGTTATCCAATAAAAATAAAAAGATTAAAGAAATATAGCAAACTCGACGGCGGGGAATCGAACCCCGGTCTCCCGCGTGACAGGCGGGGATACTGACCACTATACTACCGAGGACAGTCACGCTTGCCGAAACCCGGGATCGAACCAGGGACCTTTAGATCTTCAGTCTAACGCTCTCCCAACTGAGCTATTTCGGCACGCCTAGGAGAAATCGGAAAGCAGCTTTACCAGAATGAAATTGGAAAGAATCAGCAAGATGTTATTTGTTCATAAAAGGACGAGAGAAGACACATCTAAGGAAGAATTGTGTTACTCAGCGAATGTGGTTTGTCAAGATTTCTAAAGTCAATCGAAAGCGCACATGTAGAATTATTAGTGTTATCCAATAAAGATATTAAAGAAATATCGCAAACTCCCCGTCGGGGAATCGAACCCCGGTCTCCCGCGTGACAGGCGGGGATACTGACCACTATACTACCTAGGACAGTTACGCTTGCCGAAACCCGGGATCGAACCAGGGACATTTACATCTTCAGTCTAACGCTCTCCCAACTGAGCTATTTCGGCACCCCTAGGAGAAATCGGAAAGCAGCTTTACCAGAATGAAATTGGAAAGAATCAGCAAGATGTTATTTGTTCATAAAAGGACGAGAGAAGATACATCTAATAAAGAATTGTGTTACTCAGCGAATGTGGTTTGTCAAGATTTCTAAAGTCAATCGAAAGCGCACATGTAGAATTATTAGTGTTATCCAATAAAAATATTAAAGAAATATCGCAAACTCCCCGTCGGGGAATCGAACCCCGGTCTCCCGCGTGACAGGCGGGGATACTGACCACTATACTACCTACGACAGTTACGCTTGCCGAAACCCGGGATCGAACCAGGGACATTTACATCTTCAGTCTAACGCTCTCCCAACTGAGCTATTTCGGCACCCCTAGGAGAAATCGGAAAGCAGCTTTACCAGAATGAAATTGGAAAGAATCAGCAAGATGTTATTTGTTCATAAAAAGACGAGAGAAGATACATCTAATAAAGAATTGTGTTACTCAGCGAATGTGGTTTGTCAAGATTTCTAAAGTCAATCGAAAGCGCACATGTAGAATTATTAGTGTTATCCAAATAAAATAAAAAGATTAAAGAAATATAGCAAACTCGACGGCGGGGAATCGAACCCCGGTCTCCCGCGTGACAGGCGGGGATACTGACCACTATACTACCGAGGACAGTCACGCTTGCCGAAACCCGGGATCGAACCAGGGACCTTTAGATCTTCAGTCTAACGCTCTCCCAACTGAGCTATTTCGGCACGCCTAGGAGAAATCGGAAAGCAGCTTTACCAGAATGAAATTGGAAAGAATCAGCAAGATGTTATTTGTTCATAAAAGGACGAGAGAAGACACATCTAAGGAAGAATTGTGTTACTCAGCGAATGTGGTTTGTCAAGATTTCTAAAGTCAATCGAAAGCGCACATGTAGAATTATTAGTGTTATCCAATAAAAATATTAAAGAAATAACGCAAACTCCCCGTCGGGGAATCGATCCCCGGTCTCCCGCGTGACAGGCGGGGATACTGACCACTATACTACCTAGGACAGTTACGCTTGCCGAAACCCGGGATCGAACCAGGGACATTTACATCTTCAGTCTAACGCTCTCCCAACTGAGCTATTTCGGCACCCCTAGGAGAAATCGGAAAGCAGCTTTACCAGAATGAAATTGGAAAGAATCAGCAAGATGTTATTTGTTCATAAAAGGACGAGAGAAGATACATCTAATAAAGAATTGTGTTACTCAGCGAATGTGGTTTGTCAAGATTTCTAAAGTCAATCGAAAGCGCACATGTAGAATTATTAGTGTTATCCAATAAAAATATTAAAGAAATATCGCAAACTCCCCGTAGGGGAATCGAACCCCGGTCTCCCGCGTGACAGGCGGGGATACTGACCACTATACTACCTAGGACAGTTACGCTTGCCGAAACCCGGGATCGAACCAGGGACCTTTACATCTTCAGTCTAACGCTCTCCCAACTGAGCTATTTCGGCACCCCTAGGAGAAATCGGAAAGCAGCTTTACCAGAATGAAATTGGAAAGAATCAGCAAGATGTTATTTGTTCATAAAAGGACGAGAGAAGATACATCTAATAAAGAATTGTGTTACTCAGCGAATGTGGTTTGTCAAGATTTCTAAAGTCAATCGAAAGCGCACATGTAGAATTATTAGTGTTATCCAATAAAAATATTAAAGAAATATCGCAAACTCCCCGTCGGGGAATCGAACCCCGGTCTCCCGCGTGACAGGCGGGGATACTGACCACTATACTACCTAGGACAGTTACGCTTGCCGAAACCCGGGATCGAACCAGGGACCTTTACATCTTCAGTCTAACGCTCTCCCAACTGAGCTATTTCGGCACCCCTAGGAGAAATCGGAAAGCAGCTTTACCAGAATGAAATTGGAAAGAATCAGCAAGATGTTATTTGTTCATAAAAAGACGAGAGAAGATACATCTAATAAAGAATTGTGTTACTCAGCGAATGTGGTTTGTCAAGATTTCTAAAGTCAATCGAAAGCGCACATGTAGAATTATTAGTGTTATCCAAATAAAATAAAAAGATTAAAGAAATATAGCAAACTCGACGGCGGGGAATCGAACCCCGGTCTCCCGCGTGACAGGCGGGGATACTGACCACTATACTACCGAGGACAGTTACGCTTGCCGAAACCCGGGATCGAACCAGGGACCTTTAGATCTTCAGTCTATCGCTCTCCTAACTGAGCTATTTCGGCACGCCTAGGAGAAATCGGAAAGCAGCTTTACCAGAAGGAAATTGGAAAGAATCAGCAAAATGTTATTTGTTCATAAAAGGACGAGAGAAGATACATCTAATAAAGAATTGTGTTACTCAGCGAATGTGGTTTGTCAAGATTTCTAAAGTCAATCGAAAGCGCACATGTAGAATTATTAGTGTTAACCAATAAAAATAAAAAGATTATTGATATATCGCAAACTCCCCGCCGGGGAATCGAACCCTGGTCTCCCGCATGACAGGCGGGGATACTGACCACTATACTACAGAGGACAGTTACGCTTGCCGAAACCCGGGATCGAACCAGGGACCTTTACATCTTCAGTCTAACGCTCTCCCAACTGAGCTATTTCGGCACGCCTAGGAGAAATCGGAAAGCAGCTTTACCAGAATGAAATTGGAAAGAATCAGCAAGATGTTATTTGTTCATAAAAGAACGAGAGAAGATACATCTAAGGAAGAATTGTGTTACTCATCGAATGTGGTTTGTCAAGATTTCTAAAGTAAATCGAAAGAGCACATGTAGAATTATTAGTGTTATCCAATAAAAATAAAACGATTATTGATATATCACAAACTCCCCGGCGGGGAATCGAACCCCGGTCTCCCGCGTGACAGGCGGGGATACTGACCACTATACTACAGAGGACAGTTACGCTTGCCGAAACCCGGGATCGAACCAGGGACCTTTACATCTTCAGTCTAACGCTCTCCCAACTGAGCTATTTCGGCACGCCTAGGAGAAATCGGAAAGCAGCTTTACCAGAATGAAATTGGAAAGAATCAGCAAGATGTTATTTGTTCATAAAAGAACGAGAGAAGATACATCTAAGGAAGAATTGTGTTACTCATCGAATGTGGTTTGTCAAGATTTCTAAAGTCAATCGAAAGCGCACATGTAGAATTATTAGTGTTATCCAATAAAAATAAAAAGATTAAAGAAATATAGCAAACTCCCCGGCGGGGAATCGAACCCCGGTCTCCCGCGTGACAGTCGAGGATACTGACCACTATACTACCGAGGACAGTTACGCTTGCCGAAACCCGGGATCGAACCAGGGACCTTTAGATATTCAGTCTAACGCTCTCCCAACTGATTTATTTCGGCACGCCTAGGAGAAATCGGAAAGCAGCTTTACCAGAATGAAATTGGAAAGAATCAGCAAGATGTTATTTGTTCATAAAAGGACGAGAGAAGATACATCTAATAAAGAATTGTGTTACTCAGCGAATGTGGTTTGTCAAGATTTCTAAAGTCAATCGAAAGCGCACATGTAGAATTATTAGTGTTATCCAATAAAAATAAAAAGATTAAAGAAATATAGCAAACTCGACGGCGGGGAATCGAACCCCGGTCTCCCGCGTGACAGGCGGGGATACTGACCACTATACTACCGAGGACAGTCACGCTTGCCGAAACCCGGGATCGAACCAGGGACCTTTAGATCTTCAGTCTAACGCTCTCCCAACTGAGCTATTTCGGCACGCCTAGGAGAAATCGGAAAGCAGCTTTACCAGAATGAAATTGGAAAGAATCAGCAAGATGTTATTTGTTCATAAAAGGACGAGAGAAGATACATCTAAGGAAGAATTGTGTTACTCAGCGAATGTGGTTTGTCAAGATTTCTAAAGTCAATCGAAAGCGCACATGTAGAATTATTAGTGTTATCCAATAAAAATATTAAAGAAATATCGCAAACTCCCCGTCGGGGAATCGATCCCCGGTCTCCCGCGTGACAGGCGGGGATACTGACCACTATACTACCTAGGACAGTTACGCTTGCCGAAACCCGGGATCGAACGAGGGACATTTACATCTTCAGTCTAACGCTCTCCCAACTGAGCTATTTCGGCACCCCTAGGAGAAATCGGAAAGCAGCTTTACCAGAATGAAATTGGAAAGAATCAGCAAGATGTTATTTGTTCATAAAAGGACGAGAGAAGATACATCTAATAAAGAATTGTGTTACTCAGCGAATGTGGTTTGTCAAGATTTCTAAAGTCAATCGAAAGAGCACATGTAGAATTATTAGTGTTATCCAATAAAAATAAAAAGATTAAAGAAACATAGGAAACTCCCCGGCGGGGAATCGATCCCCGGTCTCCCGCGTGACAGGCGGGGATACTGACCACTATACTACCTAGGACAGTTACGCTTGCCGAAACCCGGGATCGAACCAGGGACATTTACATCTTCAGTCTAACGCTCTCCCAACTGAGCTATTTCGGCACCCCTAGGAGAAATCGGAAAGCAGCTTTACCAGAATGAAATTGGAAAGAATCAGCAAGATGTTATTTGTTCATAAAAGGACGAGAGAAGATACATCTAATAAAGAATTGTGTTACTCAGCGAATGTGGTTTGTCAAGATTTCTAAAGTCAATCGAAAGCGCACATGTAGAATTATTAGTGTTATCCAATAAAAATATTAAAGAAATATCGCAAACTCCCCGTCGGGGAATCGAACCCCGGTCTCCCGCGTGACAGGCGGGGATACTGACCACTATACTACCTAGGACAGTTACGCTTGCCGAAACCCGGGATCGAACCAGGGACCTTTACATCTTCAGTCTAACGCTCTCCCAACTGAGCTATTTCGGCACCCCTAGGAGAAATCGGAAAGCAGCTTTACCAGAATGAAATTGGAAAGAATCAGCAAGATGTTATTTGTTCATAAAAAGACGAGAGAAGATACATCTAATAAAGAATTGTGTTACTCAGCGAATGTGGTTTGTCAAGATTTCTAAAGTCAATCGAAAGCGCACATGTAGAATTATTAGTGTTATCCAAATAAAATAAAAAGATTAAAGAAATACAGCAAACTCGACGGCGGGGAATCGAACCCCGGTCTCCCGCGTGACAGGCGGGGATACTGACCACTATACTACCGAGGACAGTTACGCTTGCCGAAACCCGGGATCGAACCAGGGACCTTTAGATCTTCAGTCTATCGCTCTCCTAACTGAGCTATTTCGGCACGCCTAGGAGAAATCGGAAAGCAGCTTTACCAGAATGAAATTGGAAAGAATCAGCAAAATGTTATTTGTTCATAAAAGGACGAGAGAAGATACATCTAATAAAGAATTGTGTTACTCAGCGAATGTGGTTTGTCAAGATTTCTAAAGTCAATCGAAAGCGCACATGTAGAATTATTAGTGTTAACCAATAAAAATAAAAAGACTATTGATATATCGCAAACTCCCCGCCGGGGAATCGAACCCCGGTCTCCCGCATGACAGGCGGGGATACTGACCACTATACTACCGAGGACAATTACGCTTGCCGAAACCCGGGATCGAACCAGGGACCTTTAGATCTTCAGTCTAACGCTCTCCCAACTGAGCTATTTCGGCACGCCTAGGAGAAATCGGAAAGCAGCTTTATGAGAATGAAACTGGAAAGAATCAGCAAGATGTTATTTGTTCATAAAAGGACGAGAGAAGATACATCTAAGGAAGAATTGTGTTACTCAACGAATGTGATTTGTGAAGATTTCTAAAGTAAATCGAAAGAGCACATGTAGAATTATTAGTGTTATCCAATAAAAATAAAACGATTATTGATATATCACAAACTCCCCGGCGGGGAATCGAACCCCGGTCTCCCGCGTGACAGGCGGGGATACTGACCACTATACTACAGAGGACAGTTACGCTTGCCGAAACCCGGGATCGAACCAGGGACCTTTACATCTTCAGTCTAACGCTCTCCCAACTGAGCTATTTCGGCACGCCTAGGAGAAATCGGAAAGCAGCTTTACCAGAATGAAATTGGAAAGAATCAGCAAGATGTTATTTGTTCATAAAACAACGAGAGAAGATACATCTAAGGAAGAATTGTGTTACTCATCGAATGTGGTTTGTCAAGATTTCTAAAGTCAATCGAAAGCGCACATGTAGAATTATTAGTGCTATCCAATAAAAATAAAAAGATTAAAGAAATATAGCAAACTCCCCGGCGTGGAATCGAACCCCGGTCTCCCGCGTGACAGTCGAGGATACTGACCACTATACTACCGAGGACAGTTACGCTTGCCGAAACCCGGGATCGAACCAGGGACCTTTAGATATTCAGTCTAACGCTCTCCCAACTGATTTATTTCGGCACGCCTAGGAGAAATCGGAAAGCAGCTTTACCAGAATGAAATTGGAAAGAATCAGCAAGATGTTATTTGTTCATAAAAGGACGAGAGAAGATACATCTAATAAAGAATTGTGTTACTCAGCGAATGTGGTTTGTCAAGATTTCTAAAGTCAATCGAAAGCGCACATGTAGAATTATTAGTGTTATCCAATAAAAATATTAAAGAAATATAGCAAACTCGACGGCGGGGAATCGAACCCCGGTCTCCCGCGTGACAGGCGGGGATACTGACCACTATACTACCGAGGACAGTCACGCTTGCCGAAACCCGGGATCGAACCAGGGACCTTTAGATCTTCAGTCTAACGCTCTCCCAACTGAGCTATTTCGGCACGCCTAGGAGAAATCGGAAAGCAGCTTTACCAGAATGAAATTGGAAAGAATCAGCAAGATGTTATTTGTTCATAAAAGGACGAGAGAAGATACATCTAAGGAAGAATTGTGTTACTCAGCGAATGTGGTTTGTCAAGATTTCTAAAGTCAATCGAAAGCGCACATGTAGAATTATTAGTGTTATCCAATAAAAATATTAAAGAAATATCGCAAACTCCCCGTCGGGGAATCGATCCCCGGTCTCCCGCGTGACAGGCGGGGATACTGACCACTATACTACCTAGGACAGTTACGCTTGCCGAAACCCGGGATCGAACCAGGGACATTTACATCTTCAGTCTAACGCTCTCCCAACTGAGCTATTTCGGCACCCCTAGGAGAAATCGGAAAGCAGCTTTACCAGAATGAAATTGGAAAGAATCAGCAAGATGTTATTTGTTCATAAAAGGACGAGAGAAGATACATCTAAGGAAGAATTGTGTTACTCAGCGAATGTGTTTTGTCAAGATTTCTAAAGTCAATCGAAAGCGCACATGTAGAATTATTAGTGTTATCCAATAAAAATAAAAAGATTATTGATATATCACAAACTCCCCGGCGGGGAATCGAACTCCGGTCTCCCGCGTGACAGGCGGGGATACTGACCACTATACTACCGAGGACAGTTACGCTTGCCGAAACCCGGTATCGAACCACGGACCTTTAGATCTTCAGTCTAACGCTCGCCCAACTGAACTATTTCGGCACGCCTAGGAGGAATCGGAAAGCAGCTTTACCAGAATGAAATTGGAAAGAATCAGCAAGATGTTATTTGTTCATAAAAGGACGAGAGAAGATACATCTAATAAAGAATTGTGTTACTCAGCGAATGTGGTTTGTCAAGATTTCTAAAGTCAATCGAAAGCGCACATGTAGAATTATTAGTGTTATCCAATAAAAATATTAAAGAAATATCGCTAACTCCCCGTCGGGGAATCGAACCCCGGTCTCCCGCGTGGCAGGCGGGGATACTGACCACTATACTACCGAGGACAGTAACGCTTGCCAACACCCGGGATCGAACCAGGGACCTTTAGATCTTCAGTCTAACGCTCGCCCAACTGAGTTATTTCGGCACCCCTAGGAGAAATCGGAAAGCAGCTTTACCAGAATGAAATTGGAAAGAATCAGCAAGATGTTATTTGTTCATAAAAGGACGAGAGAAGATACATCTAAGGAAGAATTGTGTTACTCAGCGAATGTGTTTTGTCAAGATTTCTAAAGTCAATCGAAAGCGCACATGTAGAATTATTAGTGTTATCCAATAAAAATAAAAAGATTATTGATATATCACAAACTCCCCGGCGGGGAATCGAACTCCGGTCTCCCGCGTGACAGGCGGGGATACTGACCACTATACTACCGAGGACAGTTACGCTTGCCGAAACCCGGTATCGAACCACGGACCTTTAGATCTTCAGTCTAACGCTCGCCCAACTGAACTATTTCGGCACGCCTAGGAGGAATCGGAAAGCAGCTTTACCAGAATGAAATTGGAAAGAATCAGCAAGATGTTATTTGTTCATAAAAGGACGAGAGAAGATACATCTAATAAAGAATTGTGTTACTCAGCGAATGTGGTTTGTCAAGATTTCTAAAGTCAATCGAAAGCGCACATGTAGAATTATTAGTGTTATCCAATAAAAATATTAAAGAAATATCGCTAACTCCCCGTCGGGGAATCGAACCCCGGTCTCCCGCGTGGCAGGCGGGGATACTGACCACTATACTACCGAGGACAGTAACGCTTGCCAACACCCGGGATCGAACCAGGGACCTCTAGATCTTCTGTCTAACGCTCTCCCAACTGAGCTATTTCGGCACGCCTAGGAGGAATCGGAAAGCAGCTTTACCAGAATGAAATTGGAAAGAATCAGCAAGATGTTATTTGTTCATAAAAGGGCGAGAGAAGATACATCTAATAAAGAATTGTGTTACTCAGCGAATGTGGTTTGTCAAGATTTCTAAAGTCAATCGAAAGCGCACATGTAGAATTATTAGTGTTATCGAATAAAAATATTAAAGAAATATCGCAAACTCCCCGTCGGGGAATCGAACCCCGGTCTCCCGCGTGACAGGCGGGGATACTGACCACTATACTACCTAGGACAGTTACGCTTGCCGAAACCCGGGATCGAACCAGGGACATTTACATCTTCAGTCTAACGCTCTCCCAACTGAGCTATTTCGGCTCCCCCAGGAGAAATCGGAAAGCAGCTTTACCAGAATGAAATTGGAAAGAATCGGCAAGATGTTATTTGTTCATAAAAGGACGAGAGAAGATACATCTAATAAAGAATTGTGTTACTCAGCGAATGTGGTTTGTCAAGATTTCTAAAGTCAATCGAAAGCGCACATGTAGAATTATTAGTGTTATCCAATAAAAATATTAA